>NW_028225180.1:41278895-41878895 GCF_052327205.1 Somniosus microcephalus | reverse complement strand
TTTTCTGTACAGCTTCGTTTGTTCATTAAATTTCGTTGTTTTTGGTTCTCTGAGTCGATCTCAATTCTTCGGCTAGGAACCCCACTTCCTACAGTATCACTGATACTCATAATAATGTTCAGTGTCAGACATCCAGTTATTATAAACACAATCTTGCAAAGTCTGGTACTTCCCACAGTTCCTGTATTTTACAGTCCGGATTCCTCAGAGCCGCAGACAATAGTTTCACTCCTGAATCTCCCAGGTTGTTGCCCCTAAGTCTAAACAGAAACAAACAGAGAGTGAGAAACAAACTGATTGAAACCCCGGATCTGATATTTTTTTCTCTCTCGGATATTACAGTAATCACGGAATGTACTTCAGGAAATTAATAAACGGATTCCCCCCGCTATTTCCCTACATTGGCAAGTCGGGTGCGGAAGGGTCGGTGGCGGCTCGCTGCGCTATCTGTTAAATGACTTTCACCTGATTGGATTGTTAAGCCCCGCCCAGTGCGTTTCCCGACCAACTAGAAGAAGCGGGAGTGGTGACGTCACTGATGCGAATCAGCAATTGGTTTCCTTAAAGGGATCATGCACAAATTTAGTTGGACAGCTGTGCTGTCAGTATTTTACAGCATTGAAGCGCTGCAAGCACTGAGAAACACTGCACATTGGTGCACGGCTGCACCCAGGCTCTCCCATGACTCGCTCCATATGCTTATGGAGGGAATCTCAGCCCACAGGGAGATTCTGTTCCCTTCCCTTGTGCGGAAGAACCTTCCCCGTTAGACTAACACAGCCTGGTTGCACATTGTACAGGAGGACACAGCAGGGATGTCTTAAGGAGGACCAGGTTTTAGTGGGGCAAACCTTTCACTTATGACAGTAGCTCACGAAGAATTACTGCAACGTCACACTCAACCTCATCCTGCTGTTCCACTCATCACATCCCTGTGGTGATTATTTCCTATGTTTAATAAGAAGTATTGTGATTGGTGAATGGGGTGGTTGTTCTCTGTATTAGTAAGAAGTATTGTAATTGGTTGTTTGATTCTACCTTGAGATATATGTTTTAAACTCATTGGTAGTGGATGTCAGGTGATTTGTGGTGGCCATCTTAAATTCAGTTCTCTCTAGTCATTGTTGGAGACTGGTGTTGAAAGATGTGCTACTGGGTTTTTAAAGTTAATAAAGCCTAGATTAGAAAGGCAAATCTATTCTTTATTTCAATTTATTAACTTTTTATCAGAATGGAGCGATATCTTCAACCGGAACGATTCAATGCTGACCCTAGGAGTGGATGTTAAATGGAAACATTGGTATTGTACATTTACAAACTTTTTGGGTGTGTTGGAACAAGAGCCTCTGAATAAGCTGAATATGCTAATCAACTACATTGCTCCGGATGTGTATAAGTATATTTTGGACTGTAAAACTTACGAATTGGCTATTTCTACATTGGAGAAAATTTTTGTTAAACCAAAGAATGAGGTATTTGCACCTTACCTTTCTATCTGCCCGTAGGCAGCAGGTGGGATAATCTTTGGATATTTATTTACAAGCACTTCGGCACCTTGGTGCTAACTGTAATTATAAAGCCGTAACGGCCGAAGAATATAAGGAAGAATCGGTACGGGATGCTTTTATTAATGGACTAATGTCTAGATCAATTTGTCAACGGTTGTTAGAAAATAAGACTTTGGATCTCAAGAGTGCATTTGAGCAAGCTTCTACATTGGATATGGCTCAGAGAATTTCGGATTCTTATGCTCCTTCTAATCGGCCTGTGACTGTGGTTTCGGCAGTTCTGGACGAAAAGGAATTAGGTGGACTTAATGGGAGAGGTTTACTAGATTCTGAAATAGTTTCTACTCCAACATGTCCACCTTTTACTTCTGCGGCTGTTGCCTCTACGATTCAGAAGTGTTATTTTTGTGGGAACGTCCGGCATCCTCGTTTGAAGTGTCCTGCCCGGGAGGCTGTATGTAGTAAATGCGGCAAGAGAGGTCATTATGCACGTGTTTGTAAATCATTAGGTTTATTTACCTCCTCTTCTGCGACTATCCAACCTGTAGAGAGGGCGTTTATTGCATCAATTTCTGCTGCCTTTGCTCATGGCCTAAACAAAGCTATAGTTGTGGCCCAAGTTAATGGGTTAGAAGTGAAGGCTCTCATAGATACGGGCAGTACCGAGTGTTTATAAGTCTTCAGTTTGTGAAGGAAAAGTGTTTGAAAATCTTGCCTGTTACTTATCAGGTGTGGATGGCTCAGGCGACCCTTACTTCATAAGTAGCTGGTTGTTGCCATGTGAAGTTAATTCTTCTAGGTAATATGAATACTGATGTACGCCTATCTGTTTTGCCTAATCTTTGTGCGGATATTTTGATTGTTCATGATGTGCTTAAATTACACGAGAGTCTTACTCTTTCGTTTGGAGGGACTAAGCCACCCTTATCCATTTGTGGATTAACTTCTTTATCTATTTCTCCATTATCACTTTTTTCCAATTTGATGCCAGAATGTAAGCCAATTGCTATCAAGGCAAGAAGGTATAGCAGTCAGGATAGATAATTTATTAATTCTGAAGTCCAAAGTCTTTTATTGGAAGGAATCATTGAACCTCGTTGTTCACCTTGGCGGGCTCAGGTAGTTGTCACCAATAACGAGAGGCATAAGAAACGAATGGTGATAGACTACTCTCAAACTATTAATAGGAATACTCAATTAGATGCGTACCCTTTGCCTAAGATTGATGAGCTTATCAACAAAGTATCTCAGTATAAGTTTTTAGCACTATTGATTTAAAGAGTGCTTATCATCAGATTCCTATTGTTAAGAGGGATCAACCATATACAGCCTTTGAGGCTGGTGGAAAGCTGTAGCAGTTTTGCCGAATACCATTTGGTGTTACTAATGGTGTTGCTTGTTTTCAACGGGCAATGGGTGCTTTTATAAGTGATAACTCTCTCTCTGACACCTTTTCATATTTAGATGATATCACAGTTTGTGGTAAATCAAGGGTGGAGCATGATTCTAATTTAGAAAGATTCCTTCAAGCTGCGGAAAAAGTTGGTTTAACTTTTAATAAAGAGAAGTGTATCTTTTCGGCTACTGAGGTAAATCTACTGGGGTTTATTATCTCGGGAAATAAGATTAAACCAGATCCAGAACGTCTGCGACCATTGATCGATTTACCTTATCCTACTAATTCTAAGGCTTTGCAACGAGTTGTTGGACTGTTTTCATACTATTCTAATTGGATTGCAAACTTTTCGCAGAAGATCCGGCCCCTTATGCGGGTTACGATATATCCTCTATCATGGGAGGCCAGGACATGTTTTGATAAATTTAAAAAGGATATCCTAGGAGCAGTTGTGCATTCTATTGATGAGCAGGTTCCCTTTGTGATTGAGACGGATGCTTCTGATTTTGCAATTGGGGCTACTCTGAACCAAATTGGAAGACCTGTGGCCTTTTTCTCACGTACTTTGAACAATAGTGAAAAAAGGCATTCTTCAATAGAGAAAGAGGTATATGCAATAGTAGAAGCACTGCGTAAATGGAGACTTTATTTATCGGGGTGACATTTCACGTTGGTAACCGATCAAAAATCTGTGTCCTTTATGTTTGATGTTAAACATTTTGGAAAGATCAAAAATGATAAAATAATGAGGTGGAGGATTGAGTTGGCATGTTACCATTTTGATATAGTTTGTCGTCCGGGGAAGGATAATGTTGCTGCTGCTGCACTGTCGAGGGCTTATTGTTCTCTGATTCACGGAGATACGCTTATTAATCTTCACAATGCTTTATGTCATCCTGGGGTTATGAGGATGATACACTTCGTACGCAGTAAGAATTTGCCCTTTTCAGTTGAAGACGTCAAGCAGATGACTTCATCATGTTCTATCTGTGCTCGGTGTAAACCGAATTTCTTTAAGCCTCAACGAGCTCATCTTATAAAGGCTACTTCTCCTTTTGAACTTTTGAGCGTTGATTTTAAGGGGCCTCTTCCTTCAACGACTCAATATCGATACATATTTACTGTTGTGGATGAGTTGTCAAGGTTTCCTTTTGCTTTTCCTTGTGCAGATCTATCAGCTGCTACAGTTATCAGATGTCTGACACAACTTTTTGTCATCTTTGGGATGCCAGCGTATATCCATTCGGATCAAGGAAGTTCTTTTATGTCTTCCCAGTTGAAGGAATACCTTCAGAGTTGGGGAATTTCTACTAGTAGAACTACCCCGTATAACCCCCAGGCTAATGCACAGTGCGAACGATACAATGGGGTGATCTGGAAGGCAGTTATGTTGGCTTTGACATCCCGGAATCTTAAGAATACACAGTGGGAAATGGTACTGCCTGATGCCCTGCATTCCATTAGATCATTGCTTTCAACGGCTACTAATGTGACCCCCCATGAAAGGCTCTTTAATTACCCGCGGAGATCTACTACAGGATATTCGGTACCTTCATGGCTTACTATGCAGGGACCTGCGTTGCTTCGACGCCATTTTAGATTGTCAAAATATGATCCTTTAGTGGAGGAGGTGGAGCTGTTGGAGGCAAATTCCCAATATGCTCATATTCAATTCCAAGATGGGAAAAAAAGTACTGTTTCAATTAAAGACTTGGCTCCTTGTGGTGGCCAGCCCTCTTCCGAGGATACTAATAATAGTCATGGTTCAGATAATGTGGATGTTGTTATAGATGCTACGAATGTTTCCAATCCTATTGCAGATAATTATACTTCTATTAGTCAGCCTTTGATGGATGTTCATGACCGTCCTAGTTTACTTCCTGATTGGATTTCCAATCCGGAAACCGTTGATAATCGTGATATGGATAGCTTGTCTGCAGAAGATACCTCGGTGCCTCCGGGTGTGGGAGGGCAACGAATTTCACCAAGGTTAAGAAGGTCGACACGAACAAGATATCCGGTCGACCGATTGAAAATTGACTTTTAAATTGATAGTAATGTTTTAAAGTTGTTGAAATATTATATTTGTATTTTAGTTGTAAATAAATTAATTATAAATTGTAAAGGTTATTTAGGTTGGGGCATGTTTTGAAAGGAGGGGTGAATGTGCTGATTATTTCCTATGTTTAATAAGAAGTATTGTGATTGGTGAATGGGGTGTTTGTTCTCTGTATTAGTAAGAAGTATTGTAATTGGTTGTTTGTTTCTACCTTGAGATATATGTTGTAAACTCATTGGTAGTGGATGTCAGGTGATTTGTGGTGGTCATCTTAAATTCAGTTCTCTTTAGTCATTGTTGGAGACTGGTGTTGAAAGATGTGCTACTGGGTTTTTAAAGTTAATAAAGCCTAGATTAGAAAGGCAAATCTATTCTTTATTTCAATCCCCATCATTCTGCCTTCTCTACCCTAATCTGCACATTCTTACTCACATCGCTTTATTTGCACCTTCACTCATCCTGTTCTATCTACAGTATCACTTCCCCATCTCACTAGCCAACACTCACACTCACCCATTCGAACATAAGAACATACGATTTAGGAGCAGGAGTAGGTTACTCTGCCCTTCGAGCCTGCTATGCCATTCAATAAGGTCACGGCTGATCTGATTACTCCAAATTCCCGCCTACCCTGATAACTTTTCACCCCCTTGCTTACCAAGAATCTATCTACCTCTGCCTTAAACATATTCAAAGACTCTGCTTCCACCGCCCTCTGATGAAGAGAGTTCAAAAGACTCACGACCCTCTGCGAGAAAAAAATGTATCCTCCTCTCTATCTTAAATGGGCGACCGCTTATTTTTTATACAGTCACCGCTAGTTCTAGATTCTGCCACAAGGGGAAACTTCCTCTCCACATCCACCCTGTCCACACCCTTCAGTTTCTTATATGTTTCAATCAAGTCACCTCTTACTCTTCTAAACTCCAGCGAGTACAAGCCTAGCCTATCCAACTTTACCTCATAAGATAAGCAGCCCATTCGAGGTATTAGTCTAGTAAACCTTCGCTGAACTGCTCGAGCACATTTACATCCTTCCTTAAATAAGGGGACCAATACTGTACACAGTACTCCAGATGTGGTCACACCAATGCCCTATATAACTAAGCATAACATCCCCACTTTTGTATTCAATTCCCCTCACATTAAACAATAACATTCTATTAGCTTTCCTAATTACTTCCTGTACCTGCAAAGTAACATTTTGTGATTCATGCACTAGGGCACCCAGATCCCTCTGCATCTCAGAGCTCTGCAATCTCTCACCATTTAGGTAATATACTTCTTTTTGATTCTTCCTGCCAAATTGGACAACTTCACATTTTCCCACATTATACTCCATTTGCCAGAACTTTGCCCACTCACTTAACCTATCTATATCCCTTTGTAGCCTCCGTATGTCCTCTTCACAATTTACTCTCCTACCTATATTTGGATCCTCAGCAAATTTATCCAAGTCATTTATGTAAGTTGTAAAATTTTGAGGCCCCAGCACTGATGCCTGTGGCACACCACCCGTTACATCTTGCCAATCAAATAACGACCAATTTAGGCCTACTCTCTGTTTCCTGTTAGCTAGTCAATCTTCTATCAACGCCATTATTTTACCCCCTACATAGCATTTATTTTCCGCAATAACCTTTGATGTGGCAGCTTATCAAATGCGTTCTGGACTTCTAAGTACAGTACATCCACCGGTTCCCCTTTCTCCACAGCACATGTTACTTCCTCAAAAAACACCAATAAATTGGTTAAACATGATATCCCTTTCACAAAACCATGTTGATTCTGCCTGATTACTTTGAACTTTCCAATGTGCCCTGCTATAATGTCTTTTATAATAGCTTCTAACATTTTCCCTAGCCTCTATCCTGTAGTTTCCTGCTTTCTGTATCACTCCCTTTTTGAATAATGGCGTCACATTGGCTATTTTCCAATCTAATGGAACTTTCCCTGTATCTAGGGAATTTTGCAAAATTAAAACCGACGCATCAACTATCTCACTAGCCACTTATTTGAAGACCCTAGGATGAAGCCCATCAGGACCCGGGGACTTGTCAGCCTGCAGCTCCAATAATTTGCTCAGTACCACTTACCTGGCTATTATAATTTCCTTGAGTTCCTTCCTCCCTTCTATTTCCGGATTTACAGCTATTTCTTGGATTTTACTTGTGTCCTCTATAGTAAAGACTGATGCAAAATTCCTGTTCAATTCAACTGCCATCTCTTTATTTTCCATTAATAATTCCCCAGACTCACTTTTTATCGGACCAAAGCTCAGTTTGTTAACTCTTTTCTTTTCTAAATATCTATAGAATCGCTTACTATCTGTTTTTATATTTCCAGCTACCTTTCTCTCGTAGTCTATTTTTTCTCTCCTTATTAATCTTTCACTCATTCTTTTCTGTTTTTTGATATTCTGTCCAATCTTCTGACCTACCACCCATCTTTTCGCAATTATATGCTTTTTCTTAAAGTTTAACACTATCTTTAACTTTTTTAGTTAGCCACGGATGGCGGGTCCTCCCTGTAAAGTCTGCGCCTCAATAATACACGGACTTCGGGAGAACAGTTTAACAGGTACGTTACTGAACAAGAGGCAGCTTGAAACTGAAAAAACAGAAGCCTGCTAGGGCCTTTTATACAGGGGTGGTCACTGCCGGTACAGCAGTCTAAGACCAGTTATTCCCTTAAAGGGACATACACAACAATTCCTCCCCTTTTAGATAAACAGTACATAACATTCATTTAACAACTAAATAATAACTAATTACAATTACAATTTTCTCAGTAATATATACATCAACTGGAAAGTCATTTATAAGTCCAGTCTTTGAGGAGGCTTCCTGATCCGGACTGGATAGCGCCTTTCTCGAGTATCCTGTTCTGACAGTGGAGTCAATTCTGGCTCATTGTCATTGGTTGGTTCGTCAGCTTCCAATATCCCTGCTTCTGAGGTAGACGCAATCTGTACTTCGGGCTCATTACCAAGTGCACATGCTTGTGGTACAGGTATGGCTTGTTCCTGTGACTCTAGAATCTGGTCAGCACGGCGTCTCACGATGCTCTCTCCAACGTCCACTGTGTACATTAGTGGTCCCTGCTGTGTGCATATCGTGCCTGGCTGCCATTTTTCTGTTCGGTAGTCGCAGGTCAAGACTGGTTGCCATATCTTGAAGCTCCTGGTTCGCTTCTCATTTATGTGCTGGAACTGCTTATCCTCAACATCTCGTCTTATGTTTGGTTTGAGCAAATCCAAGCGACATCTTAGTCTCCGGTTGAAATAAAATACGGCTGGATATTGGTTGATTACTGCAGGTTTTGTATTCCGGTAAGCAAACAGAAAGTTATCCACCTTGTGTTGCAGCGGTATGTCGTCATTATACATTGCCTTTATGGTCTTTCTAACGGTCTGAACAAACGTCTCAGCCAATCCATTTGTGGCTGGATGATATGGGGCAGATGTGTAATGTTTCACCCCATTATTCTTCAGGAACCGCCGGAAATCCTCAGACACAAACTGTGGGCCATTGTCAGGACAGATCTGTTCTGGCAACCCATTCCTGGTGAAGATGGTCTTAGGACTGCAATAGTTTTCTCCGTGGTGGTGGAGGACATTTTAATGACCTCTGGCCATTTCGAATGGGCGTCCACAGCGATTAGAAACATTGTGTCCATAAATGGACCAGCAAAATCAATGTGTACCCGTTGCCATGGAGATGAGGGCCACTCCCATGGATGTAGCGGGGCCTGTGCTGGAGCGTTTTGGACCTTCTGGCATCCTGTGCATCCCTTGGTCATATCCTCGATTTCTTTATCGATTCCCGGCCACCACACAAATGCCCTGGCTAGGCTATTCATTTTTACCCCTCCCAGATGACCCTCGTGAAGCTCATTGAGTATTCTATCTCTCAACTTGTGTGGAATTACGACTCGGGATCCACACATCAAGGTTCCCCGGCACACTGACAGCTGTTCCCTCCTTGGCGAGAATGCTGGCAACAGTGTGTCGCCATATGCTGGCCATCCCTTCACCGTCAAATCATAGACCCGAGAGAGTGTCGGATCATTTCGGGTTTCCTTCTCAATACTTGCGTTTGTAACAGGCAAACATTCGACTATGGTCGCATGGAATATCTCCACCAGATCCACTGCAGGTGCTTCTTCTGCCGTAGGCAACGGTAGGCGCGACAGCCCATCAGCGTTTCCATTTTCTTTCCTCCTTTGTACTCTATGTCATACTGATGTGCTACTAGAAAAAGTGACCATCTTTGCAGCTGTTGCGACGTCATCACTGGAACGCCCTTCTTTGGGTTAATAATTGTGACCAGGAGTTGATGATCAGTCAGTAGTGTGAATTTCTGCCCGTGCAGATAGTGATGGAACTTCTTCACCCCCCACACCAGGCTGAGGGCCTCCCTGTCAATCTGAGCGTAGTTACGCTCGGCTGAGGTTAGCGAGCGCGATGCAAAGGCTATTGGCCTCTCTGAACCGTCATGGAATTTGTGTGACAGCACCGCTCCAATGCCATAAGGTGACGCATCACATGCCAACCAAATCGGTTGTGTTGGGTTGTAGTGGGCCAATACTTCTTTTGAAGTGATTTGGCATTTACATTCCTGAAAGGCACACTTAAACTCATCACTCCATTTCCATGTTACACCAGTTTGAAGGAGGGCGTTCAGTGGGTGCAGAATTGTAGATAAATTCGGCAAGAACTTATGGTAGTAGTTCACCAACCCGAGGAGCGACCTCAGTTGCGACACATTTTCTGGTGCTGGAGCCTTGACTACAGCCTCAATCTTGTCCGGCGACTTATGCAACCCTTCCTCATCAATCATGTGGCCACAATACGAGATTTGTCTCCTGAAGAACGCGCATTTGGGACGGTTGGCTCATAGCCCATATTCCTGCAATCTCGTGAGCACATGTTCCAGGTTGGCAAGGTGTTCATTGTCATTTTCGCCCGTAGCCAGGATATCGTCCAAATAACACTGGGTCCCCGGGATCCCTTGCAGGACTTGTTCCATTGCCCTCTGCCACATAGCCGGGGCCGATGCTACCCCAAATACCAGTCGATTGTACTGGTAAAGGCCTTTGTGAGTGTTTATCGAGAGGTATTTCCTAGATGCTTCTTGCACCTCCATTTCTAGATACGCTTGAGCCAGGTCACTCTTTGTAAAACGTTTCCCTCCAGATAGTGAGGCGAAAATATCTTCTATCCGAGGAAGCGGATAATGTACTGTGTGCAGGACTGGGTTCACAGTCACCTTGAAGTTCCCACAGATGTGAACCTTCCTTGGCTCCCCAGGCGTGCTGCTCAATGCTTTCTTCATTACCGGAACGATGGGTGTAGCCCACTCGCTCCAGTCCACCTTAGACAACACCCCCGAACGCTCCAAACTCTCTAGTTCAGCTTCCAAATCTGGGCGTATCGGGTATGGCACCAGTCTGGCCTTGAAAACATTTTGGGTTTGCTTTATCCTCAATCGTTATGGTTGCCTTTACTCCTTTAAGAGTCACAAGTCCTTGTTGGAACACTCTTGCGTGTCAGATAGAATTTGTGACAGACGTCCAGGTGCGACGTCATCATCTTTTTTGTCAGTCACTGTTAGTGCCAGAATGGAATGCCAATCCAATTGTAGTCTTTGGATCCATTCACGTCCCAATAATGGTGGTCCTCCATCTCGTAGTATATACATGTATAGTTTCTGTGTTTCCTTTCCATTATATTCAACTGGCACCCTTATTTTTCCTCTGGGGTAGACCTTTTGCCCCGTGTATGTCTTCAATACAATGGACGTGTCCTTTAAGGGTATGTGTGAGAATAGCCGCTCATAGTCTCGGCGATTCATGACAGTTAGGGCTGATCCTGTGTCCAATTCCATCTTCACTGGGGACCCTGCTATCATGAGGGTGACACAAAAGGTTCGGTGATCTTCTTTTGCGATCACGTTGTGTAACTTGAAGCAACTTAGTCACCTGCTCCCGGAGTCCTTATCACTCTCCTGATCTTCTGAACTACTATCTGTCAGTTTATTTACTTTCTTGTACTGTTCCTTAGTAGTTCTTGTCGTATTGGTCTTCTTTCCCGACCTGCAGCCTCTTGCTATATGTCCCATTTTCCAGCATTGCCCGCATATTTTGTCTTTAACCCAGCAGTCCTTCTGCTCATGGGTTGTTCTGCCACAGCGATAGCACTTTTTGGCTCCATACGCCATTTCGTTAATGCTGTATTCTTGTGGTTTCTGTTGTATTTCTGCAGCTCCCCGTGCTGCTGCTTTGTAGGATACTTCCACGCTGAAAGCCTGTTCTAGCGTCAGGTCCTTTTTTCAAAATAGTCGTTTCTGGGTTCCTTCACTCTGGAGCCCGCAGACAAACTTATCCCATAAGATGTCTGCCAGTCCTGCTCCGAATTGGCAGTGCTTCGATAACTTTCATATATCCGTAAGATAGTCAGCATTGCTCTCATCTTGGTGCTGGTTTCTTTTATGGAACTTGAATCTTTTTGCTATCAGCTGTGGTGTAGGGCTTAGATGTTCCTGTAAGATATGAACAATCTCCTCAAAGTTTTCTCCATTGGTTTAGCTGGAGTAATTAAATTCCAAAAAAGGCCGTACGCACTCGCACCCATCAGATTTAATAATACCGACGCCCTCTTTCCATCAGCCACCTCATTTGCCTTGCAGTACACTTCAATTCTTTCCACATAACGAGTCCAGTCTTCTACCTCGTTGTCGAAAGCAGTGATACTGCCACTTTTCGGCATCTTGGGCAATTTAAAATGGCGCCTCCCTCGCTTTTGCTTCTTCCCCAATGGAATAAAATGGCGCCTCCAGCGCTCTTGCTTCTTCCCCAACGGGATAATATGGCGCCTCCCGCGCTTTTGCTTCTTCCCCTTACTGCCACGCTGCTCCTAGCATTCTACGGGGTAATGGTGGCGACCCGCAGCTTCGGCGCTTCTCGCTTTCCTTCCCCCCCATTTAGTTTCTCTCTGCTGTCCTGTTCTCGAGAACTGATCGTGCCCTGTGCGCTCCACCCTCTCTCTCTTGTTTTCTATTCCCGGCGACGCTGCGCTACCCATATTGTCTCTTGTTTTCTTTTCCCGGCGACGCTGCACGGCCCATTTTGTAGAGCCGCTCGATCGAGCTGGAGCCCACCGCAATCCGGGAGGGTCACCGCGCTGCCTGCTACCAGCACGATTCGCTGGAACCACAGTCTCTCCCGCAATTCTCCAAACCCCGATGGATTATTTGGGCGGTTGCCCTCGGTCGACGCCCGTTGCTCAGACTACGACCTTCCAGGACCTTCCTTTCAGGCGAGATCCCCGTGAGATGATGCCACACTGCAGGTGAGTTGGAACTTACTCGTCGCCACTGTAAAATCCGCACCTCAATAATACACTGACTTCGGGAGAACAGTTTAACAGGTACTTTACTGAACAAGAGGCAGCTTGAAACTGAAACTACAGAAGCCTGCTAGGGCCTTTTATACAGGGGTGGTCACTGCCGGTACTGCAGTCTAAGACCAGTTATTCCCTTAAAGGGACATACACAAAACTCCCTTTGGAATTTTTCTTTCATGTTTAAACGTATATATTCTGTGTATTTTGAAATAGCCCCTTAAATGTCTGCCACTGCAACTCTATTGACCAATCCCTTAACCTAATTTGCCAGTTCCGTTTAGCTAGCTCTGCTTTCATGCCCTCATAATTGTACTTATTTAAGTTTAAAATATTAGTCTTGGGCTCACTTCTCTCTCTCAAACTGAAAGTAAAGTTCAATCATATTATGATCGATTCAACCTAGGGGCGCCTTCACTATGAGGTCATTAATTCATCCTACCTCGTTGCCCAATACCAGATCTACTATAGTCTGCTCTCTGGTTGGCTCCAGAACGTGCTGGTTTAAGAAACAATCCCGAAAACTTTCCATGAACTCCTCATCTAGTCGATCTATGCACATCTGATTTTCCTAGTCTATATGCATATTAAAATCCCCCATGATTTTTTCCATACACTTCTGACAAGCTCCCATTATTTCTTCATTTATACTCCATCCTACCATGCGGTTACTGTAAGGGGGCCTGTACACCACTCCTACAAGTGACTTCTTGCCTTTATTATTTCTCATTTGTACCAAAACCGCTTCTACATCCTGGTTTCCTGAACTTAGGTCATCCCTCTCTATTGTGCTAATACCATGATTAATTAACAGAAGCAACCCACCACCTTTTCCCACCTTCCTGCCCTTCCTAAATGTCATGTATCCTTCAATATTCCGGCCCCAATCTATATCATCCTGCAACCAGGATTCTGTAATGGCGATCAGCTCATATTTTTTTATTTCTATTTGTGCTATCAGTTCATCTTTTTTGTTTCGAATGCTATGTGCATTAAGACACATAGCCTTTAGCTTTGCCCTTTTATTATTTTTGTAACCTCTAGCCTTATCTGTTGGTTTTCTCTTAGATTTATCCTCTCTATTCCTTCCTGTGACGGTCAGTTTATCATTTCCAACATTAATACCATTCTGTATTGCTTCATGCTAGTCCAGTCATACTAAGTAACAACATACAAATACGTGTTTTAGCTAATGTTCATATGAAGTTTCTGTTAAAGTGCTAGCAAAAATGTAAATCTTTATTTTCAATACATTCCGTTCTTAGACTGATTTTCTGCATTTTGGAAGTGGCTTAGTGAGTTGCAGTGAATGGTGAGACATAATGGTACCCCCGCAATACTGCTAAGTGTGATTGGAGTGGTTTGGGCATTGTAGGGATAATTTATTTTGTTGGTGTGGGGTGGTGCTAATCTGATGCATCATGTGGCAGACAGTTTGTGCAGCGTCAAGCGAAGTAAATCTAGCCATGGTGACCATTCCTGGTTTCCCATGAAGTAATATTGTCGGGTGCTGATGTCCTCTGTCCTGTACAGCATTAGGTGATTGTGGAGAAGCTTGGTGTTGATGTTGGTACTGCTGCTGTGCCTGTAGCTGCAGGTGTTGGTGGTGGTCGTGGTCAGATTCTGAGGCCCATGGTGAGAAAGTATAAACTGTACCCATTCTGATATAATAAATCGCAGGTGAACGTGAGATGAAAGAAGAAATCTGTTAATGGTGAGCGAGTTTGAGAGAAGATTTTCCAATGAGGGGACATTGGTTAGCGTGTTTTATCCGAATATTGCAACCTGCATAAAGCTCAATCTGTCTTCCAAGCACTAACTTGTGTGCTTGGAAAGTGACAAGCTGTGAGATGGGAGCACTTATAGCACATTTCCAGCTGTCAAGTAATGAGATGATTCCATGGCCATTCAACTCCCACAATGCTTCCCTGATGTGTTTGCGGAGTATCGTGCAACACATATGAGACCGGGTAAACTCTGGAGGCGAGCTGAAAATAGTTGTTAATCCTTTGTTAACATGCTCATAATGAACTGAGTTGCCTCCCCCGCTGCGGGAAAAATCCATGTTCCCTACCCACCCACCGCTGATCACGTATGCTGAACTCTCGCAAAATGTCCCCCTCACTGAGAATGTATCTCACTCTGTCCAACTCCACATATATTCAGGGCGGTCATTAAATGTGTTTATTAAATAAAGTGCTGTCTTTGTGAAGCCTTTAACTGTCCCTCAGTCCGGTCTCATTCCCTGATGATGAAAAGTACCACCCTGGAGCTCAGTGACTGGCCCCGCCATGCTTGGGGAAATATGTCTCATTTCTGCTGCTCCTTAAGTCCAGGATTTTTTGGGAACGGGGCAAATTTTCCCGAATCAAATGATAAAGTGCTGATTCCCTGTACTTTGTGCATTATATGAAACTGTATAATATCTCGGGGGGAGTTATATTGTGAAACGGCAGCAACTCTTCCCGTAAAATCCGCCCCCAGGACTTTATGTAACAAGGAGATTTGATTCTGTCCCGTAACAATTTTAAATGCCTCTGCACTCCTAGTTTATATGGCAGGGGGGTCTCTCACTTGTTCCCCATTAAACAGGCTTTACATTTATTTCAGGTGTAACTGTCCCGACAGTTTTTGGGGCATTTTCCGAAGTTCCCTCCGCAAGCGAGGCCTCACACACAGGGGTGTGAATATGGGAAAATCCCGGGTTCACTGACCCCGGTTTATCCAGGAACTGCCCGCTCTGTGCGAGGCCCCACCGCTGGCCGGTGTGTATCAGAACTCTGGGGCTAATACCCCACAACACGTTAGTTTGGAACCTTTTAACGGGCAGATTTAAGAACTTGAATTAATTCACAATACCACAGATCTTCCAATCCCGGAAACTTTTCACTCGGGAAGACACAGTCTGCACGGTATTGGGGTAAATATCGAACTGTTTGTGATTTATACTCGGGTTTCTGTCCTGTTTCTAGTTGAAATGGTAGATGTGGAAAACATTTTAAATTAATTTTATATTTACTGCTGGATCATATTTTTTTACATTCTGCTTTCCAGGCATATTAAATATGATTTGAAGGCACAGATATTCCAAACCCTACGGGTGGGTACGTTCTGTGTAGCCACCCGTCGGGTCCTCGCAAATGCCGGTTTCAGGCATGCACAGCACATGCGCTGAATTCTGGCATTTCCGATCTGTCAAGAATGATCTTGACAGATCCATCTGCCCTGCAGAAGAGCCTCTGTGGGCGCATTGGAGACCCTCCACCTGCAGAGAACTCTTACAATTCTTATGCCTGGTAAAGGCAGGTGCAAGGCCTGCTTATACGAGGATAATAGTGGTAAAAAGTTTTTTAAAAAGTTTTCACTGATTTATCGTTTAAAAATACTTTTAAAAAAAGGTAAGTTTATTTTTAGCCCCGTTCAAAACTTTAATTAATTTTTTGTTTAAAATATTTAACTTATTGCAATTTCAAGTCATTTTAAAATGTGATTTTTAAAAATAGTGTATATAAATTTTACAATGTTTTGTGGTGATCTCCATTCATATATTTGACAGTTCTTCCTTTCTAGTGTATGAAAGGAGATTCCCTTCTTTGATTGGCTCCCCATGGCCCACGTGATCCCAGGGTCGCTCCGAACTGTCTGCGTCTCTGGGATATGGGGGCCCTGCGCACTTGGAGTTTGGAGAGGCCCAGGATCGGAAGTGTGTGCATCCCGAGAGCCCTCAGGTAAGAGTGTAGATTTTTCCAGATCACAAGCCTCCACATGCGGGAGGCCTGCGATCGGAAAATCCGGGCCATTGTAATTAAATTATTAGACCATTTCAGTGACTTGTATTTGCTTATCCGACATGACTTCAAAATCCCTAGCTGTCCATGAGGATCAGTTCTAGATTTTCCCGTCCTCAGGGAATCACCAATCGATCCTCTTATTATTGGTCATATTTGTATTGAATCTGGTTTAACTGAAATGTTTGTTACCCTTCATTACGGAGAAACAACACCATCCGTGACTATTCTACAGTTCGCCCAACAGTTCGAGACAAATAAACAGTTACCTCAACACCCAGCATTTGTGCAGTACGGGTCCCAGCCGCTGGAGTCCTTCACACTGACTGTAGCAGCTCACTAGATTGAGGTGTCTTATTGTATCACAGCCTCCAATGACATGAGGCAGGAATGCCATGGTCAATCGGGGTCAGTCACAAGCCATTAAATGTAAGTCTTTCCACAGATCCCACTGTGGCCCGAGTTAGTGCTGTATTCTGAGACTCAAACAGGAAGTGCAAAGTTTTCAGGAAGTCCCTTTTACCAGTCGCTCTCGCTGTATTTCCAATCCGTCCTTCAAATTTCTCCTTTAATCAGTCAATCACTCGGCAGGTGGTTTAATGAAGAAATGGACCCAGAAACTCCTCCAGGTGCCGAGCTGACTGTGAGGAGGAGAGACCAGCAACAAAACGGAGAAATATCTCAAATCGCCCATCTTCTTTGCTGTGGGCTTCAATGAGGATTTTCCGGATGCCCCCGGGATCTGGAGTCAGGAATTGTGCGAGTGCAGCTACAAAATCTTGGATGGTAAGGTACGGGAATGTGTACACCACACTCTGGGCAGAATCATCTCTCTCCAAAAGTTCCATCTTAAACCAAGACAGGAACTGGGAAGGTTGCAGATTGTATTTGATCAAATCGTCATTTCTAAACACAACCTTCTTCTCAGAGACTCCTGTGAAGGCCAGTTTACCAAGATTCAGCAAGACATCCCGGGGGCTTTCAATCTCTCGGTGATGGTTTTTCAGAATATTGTAGATGTAATAGGAATATAGTTGGGTGATGGTCTTGGGAACGCTCTGCTGTTTCCTGTCTCTTACTGTAAAGAAGGGGCCCATTGACAGGCCGAGGATCCAGCAGTAGGAATGGTTGTAGCACATGGTGTGCAGGATCTCGTTCTCCTCCACGTGTTTGAAAACAGCTGCTGCCACCATCTGATCTTTAAAAAACTTGTTGAAATAATCCTTCCGTTCTTCACCAACAAATCCCAGGATTTCAGCCCAGACACTGAGCTCTACATTTTCCAATAAATGTAATGCAGCGGGGCGGCTGGTCACTAGCACTGAACATCCTGGGAGCAGCTTGTGCTGTATTAAACAGTGCACTGTAGGAATCGTCAGATCCCTAACTGAAGCACTGAGCTCGAGTCAGTCCGATAATAAAACAAAGTTTAATAGAAACTAGAGAACAAACAATTGCATGCAGGAGAAATAATCAACAGATCTATCTGGTGCTGGCTTCATGAGGTCTGAGTTGGGAAACTCCCACTCTCTGACGTCATGACGTCATCAAGTTTCCCGCCGTTCGGAGCATCACGTGACCAACGTAATGACGTCATCGCGCTGATTCTGGTGCTTATCCAGAACGGCTATTTACATTCAGTAAACAAACATAGGTGGTGTAGCACTCTGTTAAAGGCAGTTATACATTTATACAGGAGCCCGTTGGTGGCTTTGCCACATGCGCCCCCACAGAAGTGTCTTTAACCTCAAAAGTCAATCGCAGAGGAGGTCAGACAAGCCTGTCCGAACGACTCTGATATTCCCAGAATCACCAACTGCCATCGTAGGCGCGAAATGACCTCGGGTTCGTTCTTCCATTCACGCATTCGGTGCTGCTGCTTCCTCGGTGCAGTTGGCGTGAAACTGCATGGGTGTCGGCAGCATCTGGCTTTTGGACCGAAACGGGCGTGGTAGTAGCAGAGGCCGGTCGGTGGAGGCGCCGAGGTGGGATTCTTCAGGGTGGGACGCTTCGAGGTGGCACAGTACTGCTGCATCACCGCATAAATGGTGTCAGCTTCGGCCGCGAGCGCTACACCATCCAGAGCATCCGACCTGGCGAGGGCTGCTTGCACCTGTTCGGGGAGCTGGCTCACGAACAGTTCCCAAAACAGAAAACACTGTGGCTCAGACCCAAGGTGCGTGAGCATCTGGCTCATCAACTTAGACCGCTTAGCGTCGCCTAACCCGGGCAGTGTGAGTAAATGTCGCGTGTGCTCCGCTTTCGTGAGGCCGGAAACCTGCATACGTCGTGCCTTAAGCATATCATACTTGTTATCCATGGGCGTTGTCTCCAGCAGACTGATGATCCGTGCAGCCGTCAAGCTGTCCAGTGCGGAGACCACGTAAAGATATCTGGTCTGATCCAGCAGGATGTTCCGAAGCTGGAACTGAGCTTTCGCTTGGACAAACCAGGAGGCCGCCTGTTGTTCCCAAATTTGAGGGAGCTTCAAAGTCGCTGCATTAACATCCATCGTTTTCTTCTGCGCGTCCTCCATGAAAATCATCCGCAAAGTCTCGGGGTCACCAATGTAGGAATCGTCAGATCCCTAACTGAAGCACTGAAGTCGAGTCAGTCTGATAATAAAAAAAAGTTTAATAGAAACGAGAGAACAAACAATTGCATGCAGGAGAAATAATCAACAGTTCTTTTCTGGTGCTGGTTTCACGAGGTCTGAGTTGGGAACCTCCAACTCTCTGATTTCATGACGTCATCACGTTTCCCGCCGTTCGGGGCGTCACATGACCAACGTGATGACGTCATCGCGCTGATTCTGGGGCTTATCCAGAACGGCTATTTACATACAGTAAACAAACATAGGTGCTGTAGCACTCTGTTAAAGGCAGTTATACATTTATACAGCAGTCCGTTGGTGGCTTTGCCACAACACAATGTCAGACACTTCACACCAGTCTTCAGGGTCTGTGCACATGTGCTGAGGTTTTGTATATCTCTGATTGTCAGCAAAATCGATCCCGTCCTTGAATTCATCCAAACCATCAAATAAATACAGCAACCCCTCTGGGTTCTTCCACAGCTCTCTCAGACTATTGCAAAAGTAGGGATACAGGTCCAGTATCAGAATCCTCAGGTTTCTTCTACAGTTAACAGCATTCAAATCCCGGAATTTGAAACTGAAAACAAATTGAAAGTGTTGGTATATTTTCCCAGTGGCCCAGTCATGAACAATCTTTTGTACATTGTTGTTTTTCCAAACCCTGGGACTCCGCTCACTGCTGCTGAACTCCCCTGTACTTCACTCACTGCTGCTGAGTTCCCAGATTTGGATCGCTGGAAGAAATGATTCATTTTCTGGAGCAATCTGCGTCTCTGGGAAAAATTGCTCTTGAACAATTGATCAGTTCGGATTTTTTCAAGCTCTCTTCGGACGTGTTTCTCTCTCCACTCTTCATGATCTCGGCCTCTTGCCAGCAGTTCATGTTCTACAAGTTTTGTATCTCGAATAGTAGAAATGATCATTAGCTCAGTGTATCGATCAACCAGCTGGAAATTCTTAACCTTCTCCTTTATTAGGATAGTGTTCATTCTCAGAGTTTCAGTTTGTACCCGTAGTATTTCCTTATGTTTCTGTTGAACATCTTTAATTAGAACAGACAAAAATTTCTTTTCAATATTAGTTGTATTTTCATGAACACAAATTGGAACTAGCACTTTGCAATTCAGTAAGCTTTTAAACGATTTATTTCACAGCTTCACAGGAGGCGTGGAGATAATATTCAATCAAGTGAATGAGAAATGTGGTTGAAAGATAATGTTGGCTCAGAAATACTTCAAATGCTCACTTGATTTTTCTATTTACGGAATTTGGACATTTCAATGAAGGTGATAGTTTCCCTATGATCTCATTAAAACATCAATCATGATTCTGGATATAAAACAGTGGTAGTTCTAATGCTAAATCTATGAACAGTGCATAGAATAGTGGAACGCTGGCGTCTCGAATGGTGGATGCTGATTCGCTGAATTCCTTCTACGTAGATCTGGACCTCTCTCTAGCTGAGTTGGACATCACCTCTTACAACAGATAGATACTGCGGGAAATGTAATGCAACAGTGATCTGCTGGAACATGTCCAAATGCCTAGGAGAAGAAATTCCCAGATATCCCCCACCCATAATTGGTTTGGGTTTTTACCTGGTTTTCTGCTTCTCCCAGGAGATCACAATGTTTCTAATAGATGGAGAGTGTGTATAATTTATACGATGTATCACAAATCTGTGGAAAAGGCATGGTGAACTGTTTTCATCGAGTACATAAGTGAAACGGTTTCCAGTGGCAGAAGGTACGGTAACTAGAGGACACACATTTAAGGTGATTTGCAAAAGAAGCAGAGGCGAGGTGACTAATTTGTTTACGCAGCGATTTTATTGTGATCTGGAATTAATTGCCTGAAACAGTGGTTGAAGCAGATTTAATAATTACTTTTAAAAGTGAATTGGATAAATACTTGAAGGGAAAATAATTGCAGGTCTATGGGGAAAGAGCAGAGGAGTGGGCCTAATTGAATAGCTCTACTAGAGATCTGGCACAGGCAAGATGGAGCAAATACTCGTCTTATGTGTTTTATCATTCTATATGTTGGTGTATTCTGTGCAATGGGAGAGGAGCAGACTGCAAATATACAGGAGATCCACTGTAATTTTATCAGATCTTGCGCAGATTATCTGGGGTACTTTGCTCAGTGAAAGAGGTGCAGACTGTGAATGTGTCTTTTTGACCATAATCTGAGCTTCCCAGCCCATATCCCCTCCACCACGAAGGCCACCTTCATAATATCACCTCTGTACGCCCCAGCTCATCTGCTGCTCAAACCCTCAACAAAGCTATTGTTACCTCCAGTCTGGACTATTCCAAGGCTCTATTGTAATCCTACAATATTGCAAACTCTATAAACTTGAGCTCATCTAAAATCCTGCTGCTCGTATCCTCATTCGCACCAATCTCGTTCACCCATCATCCCTGTGCTCAGTAAACTATATTGCCTCACAGTCCAGAAACTCTTCGATTTAAATACTCTCAATCTTGTTTTCAAATCACTCAATGTCTTGTCAGCACCCTATTTCTGTAACCTTCTCCAGCTTTACAACCAACAGAGATCTCTGTGCACCTCCAATTCTGGGCTCTTGTGCACCCCGAATTACCATCCCTCCAACATTGGCGGCCGTGCAGCCAGATTCCTCGGCCCTGAGTCCCCGATTACCTCCTTAACTTTTCCTTCACTTAACATAAGTTCGACTGTTATTGTATCAGGACTCGGGCAGATTCTCGGCTTTATTGTGTGCAGAGAGAGGGGCAGATTGTGACTAGACGAGACTTAAATTGTTTTTGTTTCAGGGTTCATGCAGGTTAACTCGGGTATTGCCTGCTCTGCTATCATTACCCGATCACAGGTAAAGTTTACTACTATTATGGATGAGGGGAATCAGACAGTTGATTTAAGTTAACTGGAGTTTTGGATGAGGGGGTTAAGATATATTGTGTTTGGACATGAGACTGAGGTATTAAAATGTTTTAATTGAATTTACAGCATTAGTGCAGGAAACGGTTTCACAATTACCAAACAATTAATAACGGAGAAAATTGAAAGTCAGAAGTAAGAAGTGAAATCAGGGATATGTGTTCACCCAAAGACTAAATATAGCGAGGGACCAGTTACTGGGGAAGTACACTAAAGGTGCAATATAAGCGGGGTCTACATACAATTAAAGATATGTCTGTGTATACTCTAAGAGAAAGGGTAGATGGGATCATCTCTGTAAAAGAGAGAGAATCATTTGGCCAAAGGTAATTTTCCTGACCCTATTCATGCTCACATTACATCTGCTTCAGAAATTACGAAATATTTTGCAGCAGCTTTATGCATATATTCATTAAAATTGTTTTTATAACAATCCTGTCATATCACTGATTGGAATTAGAAATAGAACTGTCGCCCATTTCACTCAGTGTAACACAAAAGCAAAATACTGCCGATGCTGGAAATCTAAAATAAAAACAGAAAATGCTGGAAATATTCAAACGGTCGGGCAGCATCTGTAGAGAGAGAAACAGAGTTAAAGTTTATTGATTTTTTTTCGTTTCTGGGATGTTGTCGCAACTGGCAGGGCCAGCATTTATTGCCCATCCCTAATTGCCCTCGAGATGATGGTGGTGAGCAGCCTGCTTGAACCTTTGCAGTCCATGCGGTGAAGGTTCTCGCTCAGTGATGACAGATAGGGAATTCCAAGATTTTGAACAGCGACGATGAAGAATTGGCGATTTTTTCTAAGTCAGGATGGTGTGTGACTTGGAGGGGAACTTGCAGGCGGTGGTGTTCCCATGCACCTGCTGCTCTTGTCCTTCTAGGTTGAAGAGGTTTGGGAGTTGCTGTCGAAAAATCCTTGGCGAGTTGCGGCAGTGCATCTTGTAGATGGTACACACTGCAGCCACGGTACACTGATGGTGGAGGGAATGACGGTTGAAGGTGATGGATGGGATGCCAATCAAGTGGGCTGCTTTGTCCTGGATGGTATCGAGCCCTTTGAGTGTTGTTGGAGGTGTACTCATCCAGGCTCGTGGAGAGCCTTCCATCAAACACCTTTCTTGTGCCTTGTAGATGGTTAAAAGGGTTTGGGTTATCAGGAGGTGAGACACTCACCACAGAATACCCAAACCCTGACCTGCTCTTGTTGCCACAGTATTTAGGTGGTTGGTCCCGTTAGGTTTCTCGTCATTGCTGCCCCCCAGGATGTTGATTGTGGGGGTTTCCGCGATGGTAATGCTGTTGAATGTCAAGGGGAGGTAGTTAGACTCTCAGTTGTTGGAGAAAGTCATTGTCTGGTAATTGTTTGGCGCAAATGTTACCTGCCACTTATCAGCCCAAGCCTGAACGTTGTCTAAGTCTTGTTGCATGTGGGCATGGACTGTTTCAATATCTGAGGAGTTGTGAATGCCACTGAAAACTGTGCACTCATCAGCGAACATCCCCATTTCTGACCTTTTGTTGGAGGGAAGGTCATTGATGAATTAGCTGAAGATGGTTGGGCATAGGTCACTGCCACGAGGAACTGCAGAAGTGATGTCCTGGGGCTGTGCTGATTGAACATCAGCCAGCACAACCATTGTCCTTTGTGCTTGGTATTACTCCAGCCAGTGGGTATTTATCCCCCGATTCACACTGACTTGTTTTCCCAGGCACCTTGTGCCACACTCGATGAAATGCTGCCTTGATGTCAAGGGCATTCACTTTCACCTCACCTCTGGAATTTAGCTCTTTTGTCCATGTTTAGACGAAGGCTGTAATGAGTTCGGGAGCTGAGAAATCTTGGTGGAACCCAAACTGGGCATCCGTGAGGTGGTTATTGGTGAGTAAGAGCCATGTAATACTACTGTCAATGACACGTTCCAGCACTTTGCTGAAGATTGACAGTAGGCTGATGGGGCGGTAATTGGCCGGATTGGATTTGTCCTGAATTCTGTGGAAAGGACATATCTGAGCAGTATTTCACATTGTTGCAGAGATGCAAGTGTTGTAGCTGTACTGGAACAGCTTGGCTAGATGCGCGGCTAGTTCTCTAGCACACATCTTCAGCATAATAGCTGGGATGTTGTCGGGGTCCATAGCCTTTGCTGTATCCAGTGAGATCAGTCGTTTGTTGATATCACGTGCAGTGAGTCGATTTGGCTGAAGACTGGCTTCTGTGATGGTGGGGGCCTCAGTAGCAGGCCGATTTGTATCATCCACTCCATACTTCTGGCTGAAGATGGTTGCAAACGCTTCAGCCTTGTCTTTTGCTCCACCAACTATGAAGATGGGGATATTCAGGGAGCCTCCTCCTCCAGTTGTTTATTGGACCACCACCAGTCACGCTGGATGTGGTAGGACTGCAGAGCTTGGATCTGATCCGTTGATTGTGGGATCGCTCAGCCCTGTCTACTGCATGCTGCTTCCACTTTATTGCATGCATGTAGATCTGTGTTGTAGCTTCCCCGGGTTAGCACCTCATTTTTAGCTACACCTGGTGCTGTTCCTGGCATGCTCTTAAGCACTGCTTACCTGACGAAGGGTCATCATCCTGAAACGTTAACTCTGTTTCTCTCTCTACAGATGCTGCTTGACCTGATGAGTATTTCCAGCATTTTCTTGTTTTTTAGTTAATGTAATTTTAGAGCAGAAATCGTTCAAATTTCATTTCAACTGATCTACCAAAAGTATAAGGTTAATTTTGGACTTAGTTTTCTATAATGCAAAATTCGGAAATTAAATATTTGCTACTGTTAGATATTCCATTCAGTCTAGAATGATATCTGAAATAAAGTAAAATTCTGACAGTAGGTATATTAATATTATCCCTTTCACTGCCATTAGGAAGCTCGCCAATAACGTCCTACTCACCATAAGTATTGTCTTGGGGTTTTATCGTAAATCACGATCTTGCCAGGTCTGTAGAATCATAGAATGGTTACAGCACAAAAGAAGGCCACTCGGCCCATCGTGTCTGTACCTGCTCTCGGCATTCAGCTAGTCTCACTGTCCCGTTCTTTCCCCGTAGCACTGCAATTATTTTCCTGCAATTATTTATCCAACTCCCATTTGAAAGCCGGGATTGAGTCTGCCTCCAGCACCCTTTCAGGAAGTGCATTCCAGATGTTAAGTACTCGCTGAGTAAAAAATATGTTCCTCATTTTGCCTCTGGTTCTTCTGCCAATCACCTTAAATCTTTGTCTGCTAGTTCTCGACAAGGACAAGGGTAGATCAGGAATAAAAATTCTAAATTGGGGAAAAGCAAATTTTGCTAAGCTCAGAAGGGATTTAGCCATGTTGGACTGGAAACAGCTACTTGAATGTAAATCAGTGTCAGAGCAGTGGGAAGCATTCAAGCAGGAGATCTGGATGGTTCAGGCCAAATAAGTGCCCTGAAAGAAAAAAGGTGGGATTAAAAATAAGAGCGCCCTGGATTTCTAATGACATACAGGATAGGATAAAGAAAAAAGGGAGGCGTTTGACCAATAACGAGGGCTAAATAGCCAGAATCTTCAGAGGAGAACAGGAAGTGCATGGTGCAATTAAAAAGGATATTAGGAAAGCAAAGAGAGAGCAGGAACAATTCTTAGCAAGGAAAATCAAGGAAAACCAAAGATGTTTTGTATAAATATATTAAGAGTGAGACGGTAATTAAATAATGGGTAGGGCCTATTAGAGATCATGAGGGTAATCTGTGTTTGGAGGCGGGAGACGTCGGCAGGGTTCATAATGAATACTTTGCGTTGGCTTTCACAAAGGAGAGGGGTGGGGCAGACATTGCTCTCAGGGGGGGAACGGTGTGAAATATTAGATGAAATACACATAGTGAGAGAGGAAGTATTAAGTGGTTAACAGATTTAAAAGTGGATAAATCCACAAGCCCGAATGTAATGTATCCCAGGCTGTTAAGTGAAGCAAAAGAGTAAATAGCAGAGGCTCTGACCATCATTTTCCAATCCTCTCTGACTTCAGGTGTGGTGCTGGAAGACTGGAGGACTGCTAAAGTTGTACACTTGTTTAAAAAGGGAGAAAAGGATAGACCGATTAATTACAGGCCAGTCAGCCTTACCTCGGTGGTGGGAAAATTATTGGAAAGAATTCTGAACAACAGGATAAATCTTCATTTAGAAAGACACGGATTAATCAAGGATAGTCAGCATGGATTTGTTAAGGGAAGATCGTGTCTGATAAACTTGATTGAATTTTTTTGGAGGTAAACAGGTGGGTAGATGCACGTAGTGCGTTTGATGTAGTGCATATGGACTTTAGCAAGGCTTTTGATAAGGTTTCACATGGCAGACTGGTCACGAAGTTAAAAGCCCATGTGATCCAGGACAAAGTGTCAAGTTGGATTCAAAACTGGCTCGGAGGCAGGAAGCAGAGGATAATGTTTGATAGGTGTTTTTGACTGGAAAGCTGTTTCCAGTGGGGTTCTGCAGGGCTCAGTATAGGTCCCTTGCTTTTTGTGGTATATATCAATGATCTAGAGTTGTGTATAGTGGGTATGATTAAGAAGTTTGCAGATGATACTAAAATCGGCTGTGAGGTTGACACTGAAGAAGGAACCTGTGGACTGTGGGACGATATCATTAAATTGAACAGGTGGGCAGAACAGTGGCAACTGGATTTGAATCCGGAGAAGTGTGAAGTAATGTATTTGGGGAGGTCTAAAAATGAAAGGGAATACACATTAAATGGTAGGACACTGAGTAGTGTAGAGGAACAAAGGAACCTTGCAGTGCATGTCCACAGACCCCTGAAGGTAGCAGGCCAGGCAGACAAGGTGGTTAAGAATGCATACGGAATGCTTGCCCTTATTAGCCATGGCATAGAGTATAAGAGGAGGGGGGGGTTCTGCTTCAACTGTATAAAACACTAGTTAGGCCTAAGTTAGATTACTGCATGCAGTTCTGGTCACCACATTACAGGAAAGATGTGATTACACTAGAGAAGGTACAGAGGAGATTTAAAAGGATGTTGCTCGGTGTAGATAATCTTAGTAATGAGGAAAGACTAGATAGGCTGGGTTTGTTTTCTTTGGAAGTGAGGAGGCTGAAGCTGGACCCTATTGAGGTGTATTAAGTTATGAGGGGCCCAGATAAAATGAATAAAAATGACCTATTTCCCTTTGCAGATGGGACAGAAATGAAGGGGCACAGATTCAAAGTAAGTGGTGGAAGGTTTAGAGGGGATTTGAGGGGAAATTTCTTCACCCAGAGGGCTGTGGGTGTCTGGAACTCACTGCCTGAAAGACTGGTAGAGGCAGGAACCCTAACCACAATTTAAAAGATCCTGGATTTTCATTTGAGATGCTGTAACCTGTAGGGCTATGGCTAAAGTGCTGGGCAGTGTGATTAGGCTGCATAGCTGCTTGTTGGCCGGCGCAGAGACGATGGTCCGAAATAGCCTTCTTCTGTTCTGTAAATTTCTATGATTCTATGATAATTTCCACACTTTTGAACTCTATAATTCTACTCATGGAGCCCAGGATCCCGTAAACTGTTTTAACTGCTTCGTCAACCTGCCCTGCCTTCTTCAATGATTTGTGCACATATGCCCCTAGGTCACTCTGTTCATGCACACCCTTTAGGATTGCACCCTTTAGTTTATATTTCCTCTCTTCTTTCTGTCTACCAATTTGTAAAACTTCACACATTTCTGCGTTAAAATTCATCTGCTACGTATCCGTCCATTCCGCCAGAATGTCTATGTCTTCTTGAAGTCTATCATTATCCTTCTCACTGTTCACTATCCTTCCAAGTATTGTATCGTCTGCAAATTTTGAAATTGTGCCCTGTACACCCACATCCATCTCATTCCTAGAACCGAACGCTGTTGGACACCACCACCAGAAGGACCTGACCTGGTGGGTGCACAGCGGGAGTGGAGCAGTTAAAAGGAGCAATCCCGAGCACAGGAGGCTGATACAAGATGGAGTGGTCTTGGTAGTAGCACAGCGAGAGCGGATCAGTTAAATGGAGCTGTCCCGAGTGACAGGAGCCGGAAACTGGAAGGAGCAGACCTGGTGGGAGCACAGCGAGAGTGGAGCAGTTAAAAGGAGCTGTGCCGAGTGGCAGGAGCCTGAGACCAGAAGGAGCGGACCTGGTTGGAGCACAGCGAGAGCGGAGCAGTTAAAAGGAGCAGTGCTGAGTGGCAGGAGCCTGAGACTGGAAGGAGTGGACCTGGTGGGAGCACAGTGAGAGCGGAGCAGTTAAAAGGAGCAATCCCGAGTGGAAGGAGCATTAGACCGGAAGGAGCCGACCTGGAGGGAGCACTGCAATGGCGGAGCAGTTAAAAGGAGCAGTGCAGAGTGGAAGGAGCCTGAGAGCACTAGGAGTGGAACTGGAGGGAGCACAGCGAGAGTGGAGCAGTTAAAAGGAACAGCCCTGAGTGGCAGGAGCCTGAGACCGGAAGGAGCGGACATGGAGGGAGCACCGCGATGGTGGAGCAGTTAAAAGGAGCAGTGCTGAGTGGCCGGAGCCTGAGACCAGAAGGAGCGGACCTGTAGGGAGCACTGCGATGGTGGAGCAGTTAAAATGAGTGGCAACAAATCAACGGACGCAGTATTTGAAAAAGTGACATCACACAAGGGAAGGAGCTGAATGGCGAGTAGCTGGTAAGTGTATTTTTTTAAGTTTATGACACAGAAATTCGTGTGGGGGGCTTCCCGCAGGTGCAAGCCCCCAACCTACAGTTACCTTGCGTGCTGGCAGTTGAGGCCTGGGCCTGCGTAGCTTTCCTCTCTGTGGCCTGGTCCAGCTCCAGGCACGCTGTTCTTGCGTGATCCAGTGGCGTAGTTAGTGCGATGCGTCCCCTGGGATCACGTGAGCATGGGCAGCCAATCAGAGGAGGGAAAAGCCCATTCATATGATTGACAGAAAGACCTGTCAAACTTATGAATACTCCAGCCCCAAAACAGTATTTAACCTTCAAATAAATTTAATAAAAGATCACACTTTTTAAATAAACTATTAATAACATTAAAAAATTATTTTCAACAATAATTAAAATTTTTGAAAATATTAATTTTATAAAAAAACGGGGCTAAAAATAAACTTACCTTACTTTAAATTATTTAAAAATAATAAACCTGTGGAAAAAAGTTTTAATTTTAATTAATTGACCACTTACCTTGTAAAAAGCAGGCCTTAAGCCTCGCGTGAAAACCTGCAATTAAATAATAAGTTCAAAGCGCACGCGCAGCCTCCCCTGCACGCGCGTTTGACCTCTGAACCCCTTCGTTCAGAGGAACGGAAGTGCCGGTTTCCCGCGCATGCGCTGTGCATCGGGTCCACGGATGAGTACCCCGTGCGTACTCACGCATTGGGACCCGAATTTCGGGGCCTATAAGTTTATTTCTGCTAAGTTTGTTAATGGCCTATTAAATAGAGGGAAATTGCTGATGGTAAGTAGCTGGGGAGTGTGTTCTATGTTTTAAGTTTATTTCTGCTGGGTTAGTTCTAAGTCTATTGAAGAGAGGCAGGGCAGCTCAGTTCAGTGGAGTGCACATCTTGTGCCATGTGAGAAGTACTGGACACTTCAAGTAGCCTAGATGACCAAATGTGGGGGAAATTTTGCTAGTTACTGTAACTCGCGCTCCGGTTTTCGGAGCTTGAGTGGCGGCTGGAGTCACAGCAGTGCATCTGCGAGGCTCAGAATCACGTGGATAGCACGTTTCTAGATGCTGTCACCCCGCAGTTTTAGAGTATGCAGGCTGAGAGTGAATGGGTAACCACCTGACAGAGGAGGAGGACCTGGACTTCATCGCTTTCTCCAACCAGTATTCTGTTCTGAATACTGGTGGGGGCGATGGTTCCTCTGTGGAGTGTAGCCAGGGTCAGGTACAGGGCACCACCGGTGGCTCAGCAGCAGAGGGGGTGAGGAAAAATACTGGAAGAGCAATAGCGGTAGGGGATTCGATAGTTTGTGGAGCAGACAGGCGTTTCTGCAGCCGCAGAAGTGACTCCAGGATGTTTTGTTGCCTCCCTGGTGCCAGGGTTAAGGATGTCATTGAGCGGCTGCAGGACACTCTGAGCAGGGAGGGTGACCAGCCAGATGTCATTGCCCATATTGGTGCAAACAACATAAGCAGAAAGAGGGATGAGGTCCTGCAGGCAGATTTTAGGGAGCTAGGAGAGAGATTAAAAAGCAGCACCTCAAAGTTAGTAATCTCCAGATTACTCCTGGTGCCAAGTGCTAGTGAGTACAGGAATAGGAGTACAGAGCAGATCAATGCAAAGCTGGAGAGATGTTGCTGGAGGGAGGGCTTTAGATTCCTGAGGCATTGGGACTGTTACTGGGGAAGGTGGGAACTGTACAAGCTGGACGGGTTACACCTGAACAGGGCCGGGACCAATTTTCTCACGGGGAGGTTGTTAGTGCTGTTGGGGAAGGTTTAAGCTGGCTTGGCAGGGGATGGGCGGCAGCATATAGGAGTAGAAAAAGTATTTTGTTGCATAAAAGTGTGAGTGTTTTGGATAGTACTAGAGAAAGTAGTACTATAGGCGTTTGTAGAACCATATTAGATCGGAGCAAACATAGAAAGAAGACGAAAAATTAAAAATTGATTTATGAATGTACTTAAACGCACAAAGCGTGGTGAGAAAGGTTGGTGAGCTACAAGCACAATTAGTCGTTTGATGTTATGGCAACAACAGAAACGTGGCTTAAAAACGGAGAGAGCTGGGCACTTAATATATAAGGGTACAAGGTGTTCAAAATAGAGAGGGAAGGAAAAAGGGAGGTGGGGTGGCAGTGCTGGTTAAGGAATATGTTGTGCTTTGGAAAGCGAGAATGTTCTTGCGGGTACACGGACAGAATCCATTTGCTTAGAGTTGAGGAGCAAAAAGCATATGAGCACGATATTGGGGGTATTCTATCGGCCTGCAAATAGCGAGATATAGGTAGATCAGCAAAATATATAGAGTGCTGATATTGGGGGATTTAATCATCGAAATGTCGATTGGGATAATGCTAGGGTAAAGCGAAAGGAAGGAGAGGAATTTCAGAAATGTGATCAGGAGAATTCGCTTTACCAGTATGTTCTTGGCCCAACTAGGAAGGAGGCATTAGTCGATCTGGTGCTGAGGAATGAGGTGGGCCAGGTCGAGCCATTGTCTGTCGGAGAACACTTGGGTACGAGGGATCACTGTATTAAGATTTAGATTTGCAATGGAGAGGAGCAATGAACAATCTAGAGTTGAACTTCTAAACTAGAATAGGGCTAACTTCAATGGGATGCGAAAGGATCTAGAAGGGTAAAATTGAAACAAAGACTGACAGGAAAAGCTGTAATGGAGCAAAAGGTGATCGTTAGGGAGGAGATGATCCACGTACAGGCGAGGTATATTCCAGCAAGAGGGAATAGTAAGGGAACCGAAGCAAGGGCTCTTTGGATGACGAGGGTGATAGAGAAGAGGATGAAACAAAAAAAGTGGTTATATGATGCATGTAATGAGAATTTTTCAAGGGAGAACCAGACCAAATACAATATGTTGAGAGGGGATGTGAAGCTGAAAATGTGATTGGCAAAGAGAGAATATGAGAGTAGAATGGCGGTTAAAATAAAAGGAATCCCAAAAATCTACTACCAGCATGTAAACATTAATCGTGTAGTAAGAGTTGTGGTGAGGCCTACTAGAGTCAAAGAAGATGAACACATGGGAGTATGATATTGTTGCTATCACAGATACATGGTTGAAGGAGGGGCAGGACTGGCAGCTCAATATTCCGGGGTACAGAATCTTCAGGCGAGACAGAGGGGGCTGTAAAAGACGAGAGGGGTTCGCAATGTCAATCAAGGTGTCAATTACGGCGGTAAGGAGGGATGGGATCTTAGCAGGTCCCTCTAATGAGGCCATATGGGTGGAACTTAAAAACAAGAAGGGCCAAGCATTTTGTTGCGAGTGTACTGTATGCCCCCAAACAGTCAGGGGGAGATAGAGGAGGAGATATGTAGGTGAATCTCAGATAAGTGTAGAAATAATAGGGTAATAAATGTACGGGATTTCAAATTCCCCAATATTAACTGGGATATTCAGAGTGTGAAAGGCTTAGAGGGTGCTGAATTCTTAAAGTGCATCCAGGAGAGCTTTTTGAGCCAGCATGTAGAAAGTCCTACAGAAGAGGGGGCGGTACTATACCTAATTCTAGGGAATGTAGCCGGGCAAGTGGTAGAAAAGCGCGTGGCCATTATTCGGTGAGATTTAAGGTAGTCATGGAAAAGGACAAAGAACGACCGGAGATAAAGGGTCTAAATTGGGGGAAGGCCGATTTTAATATGATAAGGCAAGATCTGACCAAAGTGGACTGGGATCAGCTACTTGTAGGAAAATCCATATCAGAGCAGTGGAAGATATTCAGAAAGGAAATAGAGAGAATACAAAGCCAACATGTCCCTGTATAGGTGAAGGGTGGTACCAACAAATCCAGCAAACACTGGATGGCAAGGGATATACAAGAATGGATTAGGAATAAATGGAGGCTTTTGGCAGATACAAAGGATTAAAACAATAGAAGCCCCAGAGGAGTATAGAAAGTGCAGGGTGTTACTTAAAAAAGGAATTAGGAGAGCGAGGAGGGGGCAGGAAAAGAGAAAAGACATTGGCGGGCAAAATAAAGGAAAATCCCAAGGAGTTTTATAAGTATATAATTATATTGAGGGCAAAAGGTAACCAAAGAGTAACAGGGTAATAATAGTACAGGACTTCAACTTCCCCAATATTAACTGGGATAGTCAGAGTGTGAAAGGCTTAGAGGGTGCGGAATTGTTAAAGAGCATCCAGGGATCAAAGTTGCAATCTGTGTGTAGAGCCGGAAGACGTAGGTGAGGTTTTAAATGAATAATTTGCATCTGTGCTCACTACCGAAAAGGACGATGTAGGCATAGAAATCAGGCAGCGGGTTTGTGATATACTTGAACAAATTAGTATTGAGAGGGAGAAGGTACTAGCGATTCTAATGGGCTTAAAATTGGCTAAATCTGCAGGACATGATGTTTTGTATCTCACGCTGCTGTGTGAGGCAAGTGAGGCGATTGCAGGAGCTCTGACACAAATTTTCAGAACCTCTCTGTCCACAGGGGCGGAGCCAGAGGGCTGGAGAACAGCTAACGTAGTACCATTGTTCAAGAAGGTTAGTAGGGTTAAAACAGGGAATTAGAGGCCAGTGAGCCTAAAATCTGTGGTAGGGAAATGATCAGAAAAAATTCTGAGGGGCAGAATTAATCTCCACTTGGATAGGCAGGGTTTAATCAGGGATATTCAGCATGGCTTTTTAAGGGGGAGATCATGTCTGACCAATTTGGTTGAATCTTTCGTGGGGGTGACTAGGTGTGTGTATGAGAGCAGTGCATTTGAAATAGTCTACATGGACTTCAGTAAGGATTTCGACAAAGTCCCACATGGTAGACTGGTCAAATAGATAAGAGCCCATGGGATCCAGGGCAATATGGCACATTGGATCCAAAATTGGCTTCGTGGCAGGAGGCAGAGGGTGATGGTCGAATGTTGTTTTTGAGACTGGAAGCCTCTGTGCAGTGGTGTACCGCAGGGATCGGTGCTGAGTGTTTTGCTGTTTGTATTGTACATTTATGATTTAGATATGAATGTAGGAGATATGATCAGTAGGTTAGAAGATGACACGAAAATTTGTGGTGCAGTAATTAGCGAAGAGTGATTCCTCGGTCTACAGGACGATATAGACGGGATGGTTAGATGGGCAGATTGGTGGCAAATGGAATTTAGCCCTGAAAAGTGTGAGGTGATGCATTTTGGGAGGACTAACAAGGCAAGGGAATATACAATGAATTGCAGGACCCTAGGAAGGACAGCGGATCATAGGGCCTTTGGTGTGCATGTACATAGATCACTGAAGGCAGCAGGACAGTTAGATAAGGTGGTTAAAAAGGCATATGGGCTACTTGCCTTCATTAGCCGAGGCATAGAATATAAAAGCAGGGAGATTATGATGGAGCTGTTCAAAATGCTACTTAGGCCACAGCTGGACTACTGTGCGCAGTTCCGGTCACCACACTATAGGACGGATGTGATTGCACTGGAGAGGGTGAAGAGGAGATTCACCAGGATGTAACCTGGGCTGGAGGGCATCAGCTATGAAGAGATACTGAACAGGCTGGGCTTGTTTTCCTTAGAGTAGAACATGCTAAAGGGGGACCTGATTGAGGTGTACATAATTATGTGGGGCAAAGATAGGGAAGATAGAAATGAACTTCTACCCTTAGTAGAGGGGTCAATAACCAAGGGGCAAAGTTTCAAAGTAAGGGACAGGAGGTTCTGAGGGGATTTGAGGGAAAACTTTTTCAACAAGAGTGTGGTTCCAATCTGAAACTCACTGCCTGAAAGGATGGTAGAGGCAGGAACCCTCACAACAATCAAGACGCTTTTAGATGAGCACTTGAAACGCCATAGCATACAAGGCTACGGACCAGGTGCTGGATAATGGGATTAGAATAGACAGGGCTTGATGGACGGCGTGGACACGATGGGCCGAAGGGCCTGTTACTGTGCTGCATAACGCTATGACTTTCTGACTCTATGATAAGTGGCAGACGGAATTTAATACGGAGAAGTGTGAGGTGATGCATTTTGTCAGAAGGATACACACTTAATGTCACAGTTTGAAAGAGTGTGCAGGGACAGCGGGTCCAGGGAGTTAACGTGCAAATGTCCTTGAAGGTGGCAGGATATAATGAGAGAGTGGTTAACAAAGCTTATGCAATCGTGGGCTTCGTAAATAGATGTACTGAGTACAAAAGTAGAGAAGTTATGTTGAATCTTTATAAAGCACTGGTTAGGCCACAACTAGAGTATTGCGTCCAGTTCTGCTCACCACCCTTTAGGAAGGTTGTGAAGGTCCTTGCGAGGGTGCTAAGGAGATTTTACCAGAATGTTTCCGGGGATGGTGGATCTCTGATACAAGGACAAGTTGGAGAAGCAGGTTTTGTTTTCATCAGAGCAAAGGATGTTGAGGGGTGATTTGATAGAGGTGTACATGATTATGACGGATTTGGATAGGCTAGGCAGAGATAGGCTGTTCCCACTATTTGATGGTACAAGGACTAGGGCACACAGATTATGGTTTTCGGCAATAGGTACAGGCGGAATTTATATTTTTTGTAAATTATGTATTAATTCTTTAAATACTCGGCATTGCTTGTCTACCGTCATACCTTTTAAAGTAATTTCCCAATCTGCTTGTGCCAGCTCGCCTCTCATACCTATGCGGTTTCCTTTGATTAGATTAAGACCCAAGTTTCGGACTTAACTAAATCACCTTCAAGTTCAATATAAAATTATAATCATATTTTGGTCTCTCTTCCCTAAAGACCCCTTTACTACAATGTTATTAATTAAACCCTTCTTATTGCACAATACTCGATTTAAAATATCCGGTTCTCAAGTTGATTCCTCAACATATTGTTCAAGAAAACTATCTTGTAGACATTCAATGAACTCGTGCTCCACAGTGCTACTGCAAATTTGGCTCAACCTAGTCCGTATGAAGATTAAATTCCCCCATGATTACTGTATTACCACTGTTACATGAACCTCTAATATCCTGATTTATATTCTGCGCTACATTGGAACTATTGTTTGGGGTCCTCCAATACATAATTCCATAACTCGCCACCACTTTTCTGACAGTTTATAGGATAGAGCTGGAGGAGCACACTTAACGTAACATATCTAGGTCAAGGCACTGTCATTTTCCTGTGAGTCCAGGGCACACAGCAGGAAGGATAGGCAGAAAGGAAAAGGAAATGGGGCAGCTCTGCTAATAAAGGATGAGATCAGCACAATGGTGAGAAATGATCTTGGCTCAGAAGATCAAGATGTAGAGTCAGTTTGGGTGGAAATAACGAATAGAAAGGGAAAAATGTCACTGTTTGGTGTACTCTATAGGCACCCTAACAGTAGCTACACTGTAGGACAGAGTATAATTCAATAAATAATGGGGGCTTGTAAGAAAGGTACTGCAATAATCATGGGTGAATTCAATCTTCATATCAATGGGACAAGTCAAATTGTCAACGGTAGCCTTGAGGATGAGTTCATAGATTGTATTCGCGGCGGTTTCTTAGAACAGTACATCGTGGAGCCGACCAGGGAACAAGGTGTTTTAAATCTGGTAAAGTGTAATGAGAGAGGCTTAATTAATGATCTCATAGTAAAGGATCATAACATGATAGAATTTCACGTTCACTTTGAGGGTGAGAAAGTTGAATAAAGGCAATTACAAAGGAATGAAGATAAAAATTGACAAAAGTGGATTTGGAACATAGATTAATTGGTAAAACGGTCGATAGGCAGTGGGAGACATTTAAAGAGATAATTCATAACGCTCAACAAATATATATTCCATTAAGAAACAAAGACTCTACCAGACAGATGAGCCATCCGTGGCTAACTAAGGAAGTTAAGTATGGTATCAAAATGAAAGAAAACGCGTGCAGTGTTGCGAAGAATGGTGCTTGGCCAGATGATTGGGAATTTTACAGAAACCTGCAAAAGATGACAAAAAAAATTGTAAAGAGGAAGAAAATAGATTATGAGACTAAGCTAGCAAGAAATGTATAAACAAACAATAAGAGCTTCTACAAGTATATAAAAGGAAGAGAGTAGCTAAACTATACGTTCGTCCCTTAGAGGAGGAGACTGGGAAATTAATAATGGGAAACAAGGAAATGGTAGCGACTTTGAACACATATTTTGTATCAGTCTTCACTGTAGAAGACACTAAAAGCATCCCAATCATAGTACATAATCAAGGGGCAAAAGGGAGGGAGGAACTTCAAAACAATCACTATAACCAGAGAAAATGTGCGAGACAAACTAACGGGACTAAAGGCTGTCAAGCCCCATAGACCTGATGGCCTGCATCTTTGGGTCTTAAAAGAGGTGGCTGCAGTGATAATGGATGCATTGGTTGTGAAACTCCAAAATTCATTTTATTCTGGAAAGTTACCAGCGGATTGTAAATGGCAAATGTAATGCCCCTATTCAGGAAAGGAGGGAGACAGAAACAGGAAATTTTAGGCCGGTTAGCTTGACATCTGTCATTGGGAAAACGCTGGGATCCATTATAAAGCGAATAGTAGCACGACATTTAGAAAATCATAATATAATCAAGCAGAGTCAACATGGTTTCATGAAAGCGAAATCATGTTTCACAAATTTATTAGAGTTCTTGGAGGATGTAACGAGCAGGGTGGTTCAAGTGGAACCAGTAGATGATTGTATTTGGAATTCAAAAAGGCATTCGATAAGGTGCCGCATAAAAGATTGCTGCACAAGATAAGTGCTCACTCTGTTGGGTGTAATATATTAGCATGGATAGAATATTGGATAACTAACAGGAAACCGAGAGTCGGGATAAATTGATTATTTTCAGGTTGGCAAACTGTAACTAGTGGGGTGCCGCAGGGATCAGTGGTGGGCTTAAACTATTTATAGTCTATATTAATGACTTGGATGAAGCGGCCGAGTGTTGTGTAGCCAAATTTGTTGACGATACAAATATAGGTGGGAAAGCAAGTTGTGAGGAGGACACAAAGATTCAGCACAGGGATATAGATAGGTTAATGAGTGGGCATGAATGTGGCAGATGGAGTATAATGTGGAGAATGTGAGGTTATCCACTTTGGAAGGAAGAATAGAAAATCAATATATTAATTAAATGGAAAGAGGCTACAGGATGTTGCAGTGCAGAATGATTTGGGTGTCCTCGTACATGAGACACAAAAGGTTAGCATGCAGATGCAGCAAGTAATTAGGTAGGCAAATGGAATGTTAGCCTTTCTTGCTAGGGGGGTGGATTTTAAAACTAGGGAAGGGCGTTGGTGAGACAACACCTGGAGTGCTGCGTACTGTTTTGGTCACCTTATTTAAAGAGAGATACACTTGCATTGACAGGTGTTCAGCGAAGGTTCACTGTGTTGACTCCAGAGATGAAAGGGTTGTCTTTGAGAATAGGTTGTGCAGATTGGGCCTATACTCATTGGAGTTTAGAAGAATGAGCGGTGATCTTATTGTAAAATATTAGATTCTGAGGGGGCTTGACAGGATAGATCCTCAGAGGATGTTTCCTCTCGTGTGATAACCATAGCTAGGGTACATAGTTTCAGGATAATGGGTCGCCCATTTAAGACGGACATGAGAAGGAATTTCTTCTCTCAGAGGGTCGTGAACCTTTGGAATTCTCTACCCCAGAGAGCTGTGGAGGCTGAGTTAGTGAATATATTGAAGGCTGCGATAAACAGTTATATGAGCTACAGGAGGGTCAAGGATTATGGGGATCAGGCAGGAAAGTGGAGTTGATGCCAAGATCATATCAGCCATGATCTTATTGAACTGTGGAGCCGTCTCAAGGGGCCGAATAGCCAACTCGTGCTCCTATTTCTTATCTCCTTATGCAACCCACCTACTGCTCCTCTCAGTATATCCACATGAACAAGTTCAATGATCTCTGGACCCCACTGAGACTGCCCCTTCCATGTCCTTCCCTGGTAAATAAACCCCACTCTGTTACTTTCGGATGAAAAATGTCACCCTGATTTCCCTTCTCAATCCTCACTTCAAAGTTTTAGTTGATCCATTATTAAATACTTATAGTCTGTGAGTCTCTTTCCTTCATTAGTTTAATGCATTCCGTTCAATGTTTCCATCAATAGGTCAACATCCTATATCTCATCCCACAAACAATACATATCCAACTCTCACGCCATTTCCTCTGTCTTAATTCCTGCCACTTATAGACATATTTCTAATTCTCTTCAGTAACTTCAATGTAGTAACAACAGGCTTCCTGTGGTCAGCTGACGAGAACTTCACACAATATCCAATATAACCTGCAAACGCTCTAATACAGTAACGGTGGAACTACTGTCCAATCACAGTCTGCCCCTCTCCCAGTGAACACAGTAACCCAGATAACCGGCACACAGTCTGATACATTAATAGTAGAATTTGTTATAGTAATATCATAGTATGATACAGCAGAGAAAGAGGACATTTGGCTCATCATGCCTCTGCCAGCTCTTTGCTGAACTCCCCAAAGAGATCCAGACCCCTACTCTTTCCACATAGCCCAGTATTGTAGGATTTTCGCAACAATTTCAAAATTTCCTGCAGCTCCGAAGATTAATTTTGATGAAAGAATCCCTGGGTGATATGCTTTTAAAATTCCAGGGATCAAAATGGCCGTCAGACTGCATGGCCGAGGACAAAAGCACTTGGAAGGGGCAGCCTGTGTCTGTGAGAAGGGTTCAATGGAGCAGTCAAAACTGGCAATCAAAGGGGAGTTCCCCCCTCCCTGCAGAGACAATCGATGTGTTTACAGAAACTGCTACACAAAGGATTAACCACTTGAGACTGGTTTCAGTCTGACCACAAGGACAGAGACTTTCTGTTTTCAATACGTTCAAGGCTATTTACTCAAGCAATCATGGAAATAGTTGAAACCACGGCAGCTTTATTCAAAGGACACATTTAAACTGCAACTTAATGCAAAGCCATCACAGACAATGAGGATACATTTAAACTGGAAACAGTTTAAACGAATGGTTGTTTCATCCAAACCCATTACAAGAGACTGGGGCAGTTTGAATCCCTTTTGTTTAGCCCAGATACATCCGGATCTGTGCGGGAAAATTTCGGCCCCAAATCGGGGGTATAAAAAAAGCTTCTCAGAAGCCATCTCGCTCACTGGCCTCGCCTCCGTGCTCCCTACAACGTGGGAGCCTACCTGAAGAAGTGAAACACCAGCAGTTTCCTTTTAAAATACTGGGGTGTTTTTATTTTGGGGCAATGAAGATCAAAGATCGCAGGGCACGGCGAAAGCGTTTTTATTGGTAAGCATATGTTTTTCTGGCCGTTTACAAGGCAACTTAGAATAGGTATAGGTTTGGGAATTAAGTGGGAATTTTGTTTGATCTGTGATTTTAGTCGGTCTTCCCTCGTTGTGTCCGGTCTCTCCTCCCCTATTTAAGTAACAGTGTTGCAATAGCAGATAAGGCTATAGTGAACATTGAGAGTAGCTGTGCTAAAGTGCTGTTTTAAGTAAAAGCCACAAAGCAAAGGTGATGCAGTGAGTAAGGTGTTTCTATATTTAAAACTGTATTAAAAAGGGCTGTTGCCCCTAGCAGAGAAGTGCTGTGGTAAACACTGTGTAGCTATTTTTAAAGTACTGTATATAAAACTGTATTAAAAAGCGGTGTTGCTCCTAGCAGAGAATTGCTGTGGTAAACACTGTGTAGCTGTTTTTAAGGCGCTGCGGCGGAGCCACTAAGAGGCTCAGGGCAATTAGTAATCATCCCTTTAACTACCGTGTAGTGCAGCAGTGGACTGCACCTTTAAGCTGTATGTACTTCCTTGCATTTCCGCGTGATGACGTCATGACGCCGATCACGTGACCACCAGTTGGCGCGGAGAACGCGTTGACGTCATTTCGTCAGCTTCCAGTACTTTGCAGCAGTATTTGAGGTGCTGGGGGTCTCCACAGATATCCTCTCCTGTAGTGTTACCAGTTAAGTTGTTTGTTTAATAAAATTTGTTATTTTGTTTCACTGAGTCGAACATCATTATTCGGATAGGAACCTCCATTCCTACATTGGTGACCCCGATCTCGTTGGACAACTTACATTGAGATATTTATAATGAATACGAACGCCGTCACCCTTAAATTGCCGCAGTTCTGGGAACAGCAACCAGCAGCATGTTTTTTCCAGGCAGAAGCCCAGTTCGCACTCTGGGAGATTACAGTGGTTTTGCCCCGTTATTATTACGTGGTCTCCACTCTTGACAGTGCCACGGCCTCGCGGGTCATTAGCCTCCTTGGCAATCCACCGGCAGAGGGCAAGTATGAAGCTCTAAAAACTCATTTGCTACAGGTGTTTGGTTTAAATAAGTCGGAGCGTGCATGCAGGCTTATTGCTATGCCCGGCCTTGGGGACTCAAAACCATCGGATGTGATGAGCCAGATGCTCATGCTTTTGGGTTCGGAGCCTCAGTGTTTTTTGTTTCGAAAACTCTTCCTCTGCCAGCTACCTGAACCAGTTCAGGCAGCCTTGGCCAGTTCTGTGATTACGGACTGTGCCGAGCTCGCTTTAGAGGCAGACAAGATTTTTACAGTGGCACAGCAGAGTTGTGCAGCCACGAGGCGCCTTTCCCCTATGCGAGCAAAGTCCAGCCCTCCTTCAGCAGGCTGGTGTATGTACCACACCCGTTTTGGTGCCAAGGCTCGACGCTGCCGTCCTCCCTGCAGTTTCGCTGAAATAAAATCTCCAACCGGCCCGTGAGCTGCGATGAGTACGACAGGGTTTGAAAAACACACCCAGTTCGCCATGGCAGTCGGTTCAGCGGGAAAACCCTTCTACATTACGGATTCCATGACAGGGCGACGATTCCTGTGTGACACTGGTTCTCAGTGCAGTATTTTGCCAGTTTCAAAGCTGGAACTGCAATCCGGCAGTCACGGTCCTTCCCTCGAGGCAGCCAATGGTGCGGCCATTCGCACGTTCGGTAAACGGACAGTTAATTTAGCTCCCGGAGGTCAGCGTTTTGTGTGGGAGTTTATAACGGCTAAAGTATCACAGGCCCTCCTGGGGGCTGATTTTTTTTCTGTGCCAATGGCTTTCTGGTCGATGTTCGACATTGTCGACTCATTAATGCATCCACTTTCCATGCGGTGCCTTGCCACCGCAGCACCGCTGTCTCCTGGTCAGTCGACTGTGTGGTTCCATTGCAGGAAGGGTTTATGCGCCTACTCGGCGAGTTCCCAGAGCTCACCAGGCCTACATTTTCGGCAGCAGTCGTGAGGCACGGTGTGCTGCATCACATCACCACGACGAGGTCGCCTGTTTACGCTCGGGCACGAAGATTGGAACCCGGAAAGCTTGCAGCTGCAAAGGCAGAGTTTCAGGCCATGGAGCGCCTTGGGATTGTCCGATGCTCCGATAGTCCTTGGTCCTCCCCACTACACATTGCCCCTAAAACCAGATGGCGGATGGAGGCCTTGCGGGGATTACAGACTCCTTAATGAAGCCACTATGTCGGATAGGTATCCAATACCGCATATACAAGATTTTTCGGCCCATCTGGCTGGCAACTCAGTATTTTCCAAAGTAGATCTCGTCCGTGGATATCACCAAGTTCCTATGCACCCTCAAGACGTCCCCAAAACGGCGATCATCACATCACTTGGCCTTTTTGAATTCCTCCGAATGCCGTTCAGATTGATAAATGCAGCTCAGGCCTTTCAGCGACTCATGGACTCTGTGTTACAGCACCTTCCCTTCATTTTCGTTTACTTGGATGACATTCTCATCGCTAGTAAGGATACGAAGGACCATATGGCCCATTTGCGTACACTCTTTGCCCGTCTCAGCCAACATGGCCTCATCATAAACCTAGCCAAATGCCAATTTGGGTTAACCAGCATTGACATTCTGGGGCATAGGATTACCTCAGAAGACGCTGACACACTGGCCACCAAGGTAGAGGCAGTTACGGCATTCCCACGGTCTCACACATTCAAATCTCTTCGAGAGTTCCTGGGGATGGTAAATTTTTATCATCGTTTTGTCCACAAGGCAGCCCAGTTGATGCAGCTGCTGTACGAAGCACTCAAAGGGAAGTCGGGCAAAGATGTTATTATTTGGACACCGCAGATGGACCAGGCGCAACTATACTTGCACACCCACTCCCGGGCGCGACCATCGCTCTTACTACCGATGCCTCCGATTACGCATTGGGGTGGTTCAAGAACAATGGGTCGACGGGACTTGGCAGCCGTTGTTATTTTTTAGCCGCCAACTGCGCAAGAACGAGCGAAAATATTGCACTTTTGACAGGGAGTTGCTGGCACTGTTTTTGGCTATCCGGCATTTCTGTTTTCTCCCAGAAGGGCGCCTGTTCACTCCATTCGTGGACCATAAACCGCTCACTTTCGCAATGGCAACAACGGCAGAGCCGTGGTCAGCTTGGCAACAGCACCACCTTACATTAATATCTGAAATTACGATGGATTTCGACATGTGTCCGGCAAAGATAATCTCGTGGCTGATTGCCTTTCACGTGCCCCAGTCCAGGCAGTTCACCTGGAAATTGATTTTGTCGGGTTGGCGGAAGAACAACTGGCAGATCCCGAAGTTCAGGCGTATTGGAATATGCCTTCTAGTTTGCAGGTAGCCGATGTTATGTTCCAATAAGCAGGTACCATGCTCTTGTGTGACACTTCGATGGGAGTGCCCCGGCCCATTGTGCCAGTCGAATGGCGTAAGAAGATTTTTCAGGTAATACACGTCTTATCACACCCGGGGATGCGAGCTTCACAACGGCTCATGTCCCGCAAAATTGTTTGGAAGGGAATGCATTCGGACGTTCGGGACTGGACAAACAATTGCATGGACTGTCAAAAATCAAAGGTCCATCGTCATGTTAAGACTCCAGTGGCCATCTTCCCAGTGCCAGAACGCCGTTTTGATCACGCACATGTGGACTTAGTGGGTCACCTCCCCGCTTCGCGGGGTTTCATGCATCTCCTGAAAATATTGGACCGCACTACCAGGTGGGCAGAGGCGATTCCCTTGGTTGCTACCACTGCAGCGGACGTATCCAGGGTGTTTATTTCATCGTGGGTGGCCCGGTTTGGGGTGCCATCTGACATCTGCTCTGACCGAAGTCCACAATTCGCATCAGAGTTGTGGAACGCAGTTGCACAGGACTTGTGTACCAAGCTGCACTCTACCACCGCTTACCATCCGCAAGCAAATGGTCTACGCGAGAGGTTTCATCGGTCTCTTAAGGCATCCCTCCATGCCAGCTTGTGTGGTCCCAACTGGGTGGACACACTCCCCTGGGTGATGCTAGGCCTCCGCACAGTCCTCAAGGATGACCTCCAGGCTTCATCGGCTGAGTTAGTCTACGGTCAAGCACTTCGAGTACCAGGGGACTTCCTCCCTCCGCATACAGAACCGTGGTCACCTGCTCAGCAGCTCCTTCAGCATCACAAGATGGCAAAGAATTTCCTTCCTGTTCCAAACTCGCGTCACAGCCTACAGAGGTCTCATGTTCTGGCAGAACTTATGAGTTCCGATTACGTTTTGATTTGGCAGGACGCTAATAGAGATACACTCAAACCACCTTATGCTGGACCGTTTCATGTCATCTCATCGGGAGAAAACTTTTTCACGGTCGAAGTGGGAGGCAAGTCCGATACCATCTCTATCAACCAACTTAAACCAGCCCATCTAGACTGGAGTGAACCAATTGTTGCCGCCCAGCCACCTCGCCGTGGACGACCACCGTTGACTGCCAGACCAGTTATGCAACATACCACCATTGAACTGCCTGCTTCTGCCTCATCCTGGCCCACACCTTCTGCTACTGTTTCCTCCACCCCGGATGCGCCACTTCAAAATCAGCCAAGCACCGGCTCGTCTCCCAAAATTCCACTGCCTGAAGTTCAGAGTCGTTTGGGCATGATCGTCAAACCTCCTGTTCATTTGACACTGTCTGTTAAAGAGAATTCTGGGGGGTGCCTGTGGTGGAGCTACTAAGAGACTCAGGGCAATTAATAATCATCCCTTTAACTACCGTGTAGTGCAGCTGTGGACTGCACGTTTAAACTGTATGTACTTTCTTGCATTTCCGCATGATGGCGTCATGACGCCGTTCACGTGACCACCAGTTGGCGCGGAGAACGTGATGACGTCACGAAGTCAGCTTCCAGCACTTTGCAGCAGTCTTTGAGGTGCTGGGGGGCTGCACAGACCTGTGTACATCTTCTCCTGTAGTGTTACCAGTTAAGTTGTGTGTTTAATAAACTTTGTTATTTTGTTTCACTGAGTCGAACTTCATTATTCGGTTAGGAACCTCCATTCCTACAGTGCTGTATTTAAATAAAGGAGGGTTGCACTGAGCAGAGAATTGCTTCAGTGGACACTGAGTAGCTGTATTTAAAATTAATGTATTTTTACAAATGGAGTTCTGCACTGAGCAGAGAAGTGCTCCAGCAGACACTGTGTAGCTGTTTTTAAAGTACTGTATTTAAAGGAGTGTTGCAGTGAGCAAGGAGTGCTCTACTGGACACTCAGTGTACTGCGTTAAGCAAAAGTGCTGTACCAGGCATAGGGGTGTTGCATCTTTTATTTAAAGTTGTTTCTTTCTTTTGCTTCAATAAATACTGATCTGTTTTGCACCCAAACCACGAGTCACGTTTTTCTGTCTACATCACTACCGAATAAGTACGGCGGTCAGAACCAGCAATAGGGGAGCACTTCGAAACTGCACGGGGGTCCCTGAGCAGCTCAGAGGCTTCTGACTGGCCAGATACAAATAACCCCAACCCCGCTAGCGTGTGTTAATTCCTTACAAAATGGCGACTGTGACCTGACAATCGGCAACGTTGTGCGATGTGGCAGACAATGGTTTGGGTCTGGAAAGAGCAGCAGTTACTGGTTTCCTTTTTATCCCACTACTCTGTCTGTGGTTAGCTTCCTGCAGGCTTGGGGAAGTCACCCGCAGGCTTAGGGAAGCCAGGGCAGAGAGTTGGGATAGGGAAAGGGAGGTTGAGGGATACCAGGCCAAGGTAGAGCACCTGGTATTTAAGTTTAGTGAGGGCAAATGCCACGCGAGGTACGAGTCAGAGTACCTGAAGTGCCTAGTGGCAGAGGCCAAGAACAATGAGATGAGGGTGCGGGAGGAGAATGCTCGCCTCATACAAGAAATAAGAGAGCAGGAGGAGAAGTTTAGGGAGGTAAAGGAAGCATATAAGCTGGCCTGCGAGCAAGGGTTTGAGGAAGCAGATCATGGCCCCTGTAGAGCAGAGAGCGAAAGCTTGAATATAGCTTTAAAAAGTGCAAAGGTGATGATATGTCTGATCAGCCCGAAGGCAGGTCAGCCGGATTTTACTGGCAACCCAAGTAAAACCGCCCCACTGGCAACACCCAGGGAAAGGTTGGTCAGGGAGTCAGAGGTCCCACGTCCTCCACCCACGGGTCCGAGCTTTCGGGACCTCTGGCAGCAAAGGCGGGTGGAGGATGGGAAGGTAGAGGAAGCACAGCAGGCCCCGCTAGATGGGCCGGGACCAGGAGCACTGTACCCCCTCTGACAACGGATGTACGGTCCGCCCGTTGATGAAGATGACCCAGGGGATATCCAGAATCAGTTTCTGGTGCCGTATGGCACCCACAAGCTCAGGGACATGCATAGCCACGTCCCCAAGCTCACTAAAAAGGGAGAACCCTCTCTGCACTTCAGGGAGATAGAGCAGGCAGCTTGTGCAAATGACTGCAATGAGGCAGATCAAGCAAAAATGCTGCTGTTTTCCCTGGCAGGTGATCTCCTCCAGTCCCTATCTGGCGAGCGCAAAAGGGGGCAGAGGGATTATGAGGGTCTTAAGAATGAGGTATTGGCGGCCATGGGACTCAATGATGGTAGCCCGTTCGCTCGGGTGGAAAGAACAGTGCAGCCCCCAGGGGAGTCGCCGCAGGCGTTATCAAACAGGCTGTGGCCAGCCTAATGGAGAACATGCCCGGGAATGCCAGGGCGGGCAGCACTGGACCCAGTCCAATTGACTCACTGGCTCTGGTGTCTCATGATGAACACCCTACCCCAGATCCAAGCCCAGGTCATGGCTTGGTTTGACCCCCGAAACCACCAGACCACTGAAGAACCGGTGATTCGCCGGCTCACAGTAGCCTTCAGGAACATGACGGGTATCAATGCTCCCCAACCCAAGGGAAGATCCCATGAGGTTAAACCTGGGAGCCAGAGTAAGAAAGAGTGGCACCAGGAGGGGAGCCGACCCTCTCAGGCTAGGTTAAATTGCTATGGGTGTGGGAAAGATGGTCACTGGAGAAAAGACTGTAAAAATCCTTCGAAGGATAGCAAGGGAAAGACTTCCACAGCCCAGTCCAAAGGGTAGAGACAGGAATTTACCCCGCCTCAGTCGAGTCACTACTGGAGGCAGTGTGGTCTATTCTGACCAACTGGGGGAAAATAGCAGCTACCACCGGTGCTGTAGTATCCTCAGCCCCCTCTGCCGCCCCAATAGGACTAGAGCCAGCGCAACCTGTTGACCTGCATCCACGTGAAAATGTTGAAGGGAGCAGGCCCTATGTTAAGGTGTGGGAGGAGATGGTGCAGGGGAGATATTCTGTGGAGACTGGAGCCTCCAGCACGGTGGCCCACTCGGAGGACCTGACCCACTTACCCCAGTCTAACAAGGTCCCATTTAGCTTAATGGGACCCACAGGGAAACAGGCAGCTGGGAGTGAAACTGAGAATAGTAATCCCCAGCCAACAGCAGGTCCAAGTTCACAGGCTGCACAGGCAAGCACTGTGGCTTGCGTTAGGGGAGGAACTATTCATTATTTTGAACAAAATTACTGGCAGGCAGCCAGTTATATCAAACAATGCGGTTTGTCTAAGCAGGGGGCAGGGGAACAGGCAGCTGGGATTAATAAAGCTCCCCAGCACTTGGCCCAAGCGATTCCCCCTCTCTTGTGGGACTCCGGGGAGGAGCCTGAACCAGGTTTTAGACCTGAAGGTGACGGCTCTCAGCCACCGGCAGCCAGTGGCAAGGGATTGCCTGTCCCTAGCCCAGGTTTTGGAAGGGAGGGACCCAAAGGAGGAGATCCCCAGCCAGCAGGGAGTGTGACCTGAGCTGAGGGCCTGCTCGCCAGGGTAGCCCCACCGTCGACACACCCTAGGAGATCTCTTTGGGTACACCAGCACAAGAAAGAAGGGTCACCCACTTTTCAGTGGAGTAGGGTGGTCTCCCGAGTCAGGGAGAGGCCAAAGAGCAGAGGTCCCCAACTAGCAGCCATAAGCTGCGAGGGACTAGAAGCTGGAATCAGTCCAGCTATGCCACAGTGAGCAGTCTGTGGCAGCCCAACCAGGGATTAAGCTGGCCGCCCAGAGATGGGCGGTGCTTATATATAGTTTTGGTCAGGTAATATGTGTATAAGTTTAAGATAGAACGTGTTAATTTTAATTTTATATTGCAATTTAAGGTAGAAAGTGTTATTAAACTAGAACGTGTTAAGTTTTGTTTTTATATTGAAATTAATAATAGTGTATAAATTTTCAGTGTGGTACGATTCCAGAATTGTATTGTGGATCAAGGTCACGGGACCTGATTACACTTCCCTGAGCCAGGGGGCCTGGCAAAATGTTTTCTTTTCTTTTTCAGAGTTCCAGAAGGCACCGAGTACCAGTGTGTCGTGAGGCCCGAGGAAGAAATCACTCCCAGCTCGCGAAGTAAAGGGGACCACGGGAGGCGGATGCCGTCAACATTTAAACTGTTGCTGAAAACACAATTTACAGAATTCGTACTGTTGTTTGGAGTTAAGTGAATGGATTGCATATGCCTAGGAATTGTTGTGCCTGCAGTTCCATGAATATTTAAAATACATTTCTGGCTGAAGTACAGTACCATTTAATAAAGTGCCTCATTGTAATAAAAAGAAAAGGAAGCTCGTTGTCTTCCATCTGTATTTTTGCAGTTATGTTGGCTGGGTGACAATCCCGTTAAAGATGTTAAAAGTATGTTACAAGCGGTGCAGGGGCGTCGTACACCCTCCATGCTTGACTTATTGTGATAATAAGCGGTGCGGGGGCAAAGGGCCCCCTCCATGCTTTGATTATTTAATTAATTTTGGGTTTTCTGTCAATAGATGCCTGCCGTACTATGATTCTCTCTGGGCAGGGGAGATGGATGCGTCGGGGGAGCAAAGAAAAAATTGGTTAAGTATAAGTGAAGGTTGTTTGTCAGGGGTCAGAAATTATTGCTCATTTTTGGCAAGGATACAATAAGCAAGTTTTAGTATCCAAGGGTGGACTGTAGGATTTATGCAATAATTTCAAAATTTCCTACAACTCCGAAGATTAATTTTGATTAAAGGATCCCTGGGTGATATGCTTTTAATATTCCAGGGATCAAAATGGCCGTCAGACCGCATGGCCAAAGACAAAAGGGCTTGGAAAGTGCAGCCTGTGTCTGTGAGAAGGTTTCAATGGATCAGTCAAAACTGCCAATCAAAGGGGAGTTCCCCCCTCCCTGCAAAGACAATCGATGTGTTTACAGAAACTGCTACACAAAGGATTAACCACTTGAGACTGGTTTCAGTCTGATCACAAGGACAATGACTTTCTGTTTACAAAACCTTCAAGTCTATGTACTCAAGCAATCAAGGAAATAGTTGAAACCACGGCAGCTTTATTCAAAGGATACATTTAAACTGCAACTTTATTCAAAGCCATCACAGACAATGAGGACACATTTAAACTGGAAACAGTTTAAACGAATGGGTGATACATCCAAACCCATTACAAGACCATGGGGCAGGTTGGATCCCTTTTGTTTAGCCCAGATACATCCAGATCTGGGCGGACCATTTCGGCCCCAAATTGGGGGTATAAAAGATAGCTTCTCAGAAGCCATCTCACTCTCTGGCCTCGCCTCCATGCTCGCTGCAACGTGGGAGCCTGCCTGAAGAAGTGAAACACCAGCAGTTTCCATTTAAAATACTGGGGTGTATTCACTTCGGGGCAGTGAAGATCAAAGATCGCAGGGCACGGGGATTGCGTTTTCATTGGTGAGCATATGTTTTTCTAGCCTTTTACAAGGCAACTTAGAATACGTATAGGAGTGGGGATTAAGTGGGAATTTTGTTTGAACTGTGATTTTAGTCGATCTTCCCTCATTGTGTCCGTTCTCTCCTCCTCTATTTAAGTTACACTCTTGCACTAGCAGATAAGGCTGTACTGAACACTGAGAGTAGCTGTACTAAAGTGCTGTTTTAAGTAAAAGCCACTAAGCATAGGTGCTATAGTGAGCAAGGTGTTTCTATATTTAAAACTGCATTCAAAGAGGTATTGCATGTAGCAGAGAAGTGCTGTGGTAAACATTGTGTAGCTGTTTTTAAAGTACTGTATTTAAAACTGTATTAAAGGTGTTGCACCTAGCAGAGAAGTGCTGTGGTAAACACTGCGTAGCTGTTTTTAAGGTGCTGTATTTAAATAAAGGAGTGTTGCACTGAGCAGAAAAGTGCTTCAGTGGACACTGAGTAGCTGTATTTATAAGTGCTGTATATTTACTAAAGGTGTGTTGCACTGAGAAGCGAAGTGCTCCAGTAGACACGGTGTAGCTGTTTTTAAAGTACTGTATTTAAAGAAGTGTTGCACTGTGCAGGGAGCGCTCTAGTGGACACTAATTGTACTGTGTTAAGCAAAAGGGCTATACCAGGCATACGTGTGTTATATCGTTTATTTTAAATTGTTTCTTTCTTTTGTTTCAATAAATACTGATCTGTTTTGCACCCAAACCACGAGTTACGTTTTTCTGTCTACCTCACTACCAAATAAGTCCGGCGGTCACAACCATGAATAGGGGAGCGCTTCGAAACCGCACGGGGTTCCCTGGAGAAGCTCAGAGGCTTCTGACTGGCCAGAGACAAATAACCCCAACCCGCTAGCTTGTGCTAATTCCTTACAGTATATTCCCCTTAGAGTAGTCATATAATTCCCTTTTGAATGTTAGTTTTGAACCTGTTACCACTACCCTTTCTTGCAGTGCATTGCACATTATCATAACTCACTGCATAAAACAATTGTCGCCTCTGATTCTTTTATCAATCACTTTCAAACTGTGTCCTCTGGTTACCGACACTTCTGCCACTGGAAACAGTTTCTCCTAAGTTAATCTATCAAAAAACTACCTTATTTCGAACACCTATCAAATCTCCTCTTAACCTTCTTTGCTTTAAGTAGAACAGCTCCGGTGTTTCGAGACCCTCCACATAACTGAACTCCATCATCCCTGGTTATTTTCTAATAAAACTTTTATTGGCCATTGTTCATTTTCTAACGCAGCTTCAATTAGCTGAGTTTATTTTCTATGCACACCTCTACTGAAGATGTTAATTAAATTTCGCAACAGTTTACTGAAAAGTGAAATCGGATTAAGCAGTTGCTTTTATGTCAAATCAATTAACATTAGGAATAAAGTTCTGGCTGTTTTATTTCAAATTTATTCAACAGAAACACAAGGAAACACTCCGGATACAAACTGAAACACTGAGAGTGAACACTATATCCTAATAAAGGAGAAGGTTAATATTTTCCAGCTGGTTAATCGATATGCTGATCTAAAGGTCATTTCGACAGTTCGAGATCGGACACTTGTAGAACATGAACTGCTGGCAAGAGGCTGCGCCCATGAAGAGTGGAGTGAGAAATATCTCAGGAGACAACTGGGGAAAATCCGATCTGATCAATTGCTCCAGAGCAGTTTTTCGCCGAGAAAATCCAAATCTGGGAGTCCAGCAGCAGTGAGCGTTGTCCCGGGGATTGGAAAAACAACAATGTTACAAAAGATTCTGGGCCACTGGGAAAATATACTCACACTTTCAATTTGATTTCAGCTTTAAATTCCGGGATTTGAACGCTATTAACCGTAGACTAAACCCGAGGAATCTGATTCTGGATCTGTATCCTTACTTTGGAAATATTCTGTGAGAGGTCTGGAGGAACCCAGAGGGTTTGCTGTTCATATTCGATGGTCTGGATGAATTCAAGGACAGGATCGATTTTGCTGACAATCGAAGTAATACAGAAACACAGCACATGAGCACAGATCCCTAAGACTGGTGTGAAGTGTCTGACATTGTGTACAGTTTAATACAGCTCAAGCTGCTCCAAGGATGTTCAGTGATAATGACCAGCCGCCCCACTGCATTACATTTATTGGAAAAGGCTGAGATCAATGTCTGGGCTGAAATTCTGGGATTTGCAGGTGAAAAGCGGAAGGAATATTTCAACAAGTTTTTTGAAGATCAGACGGTGGCAACAGCTGTTTTTAAACACGTGGAGGAGAACGAGATCCTGTATACCATGTGCTACAACCCTTCCTACTGCTGGATCCTCGGCCTGGCACTGGGTCCCTTCTTTACACAAAAAGACAGGAAACAGCAGCGAGTTCCCACGACAATCAACCAACTATATTCCTACTATATTTACAAAATTCTGAAAAACCACGGCCGAGACATTGAAAGCCCTCCAGATGTGTTACTGATGATGCATGAGATGGCCTTCACAGCAGTCACTGAGAAGGAGATCGTGTTTAGAAATGGAGATTTGATCAATTGCAATCTGCAACCTCCCCAGTTCCTGTCTGGGTTCATGATGGAATTTTTGGAAAGAGATTTTTCTGTCCAGAGCGTGGTGTACACATTCCCGCACCTCACCATCCAAGATTTTGTAGCCGCACTCGCACAATTCCTTACTCCAGGTCCCCGGGACATCCGGAAGCTGCTCAGTGAAGCCCACAGGAAGCAAGATGGGTGATTTGAGATATGTCACCGTTTTGTTGCTGGTCTTTCATCCCCACAGGCAGCTCGATCCCTGGAGGAGTTTCTGGGTCCATTTCTTCATCAAACCACCTGCCGAGTGATTCATTGGGTGAAGGAAAAGATTGAAGGCCAGATTGGGAACACGGAAAGTGAAGCTGGTAAAGGGAACCTCCTGAACACATTGCACTACCTGTTTGAGTCTCAGAATACAGCACTGGCTCGGGCCACAGTAGGATCTGTGGGGACACTTACATTTAATGGCTTGACATTGACCCCGATTGACTTTGCGGTCCTGTCTCATGCAATTGGACTTTGTGATGCATTGAAACACCTTGATCTGGAGAAGTGCTCCATTCAGTGTGAAGGTCTCCAGCGGCTGGGACCCGTACTGCACAAATGCTGGGTGTTGAGGTAACTGTTAATTTGTCTCTAACTGTTGGGTGAATTTTGGAACAGTCACGGATTATGTTGTTGCTCCATATTGAAGGGAAACAAACAGTTCAGTTAAACCTGAGAGAAGCAGGTACAACACAAAAATGACTTTTATTAACAGGATCATTTAGTAAGTCTCTAATAATGTTAAATCAAAATGGATCCTTGTGAACATGTAGGGATTTTACAGTCTTTATCGGATCAGCAAACACAGGTCACTGAGATTCTGACAATATAATTACAATAAGTCTTATTGAAAATGTTGGACGCCTGAATGCAAATGTAAAATAGAAGCCGGCACATCCACTATTTTAACCAGAAACAGGACAAAAACCCAAATTTAAGCAACTAACAGTTACATGTTTAATCCAGTATAGTCTAGGAGCTGTCTTGTCGTCGAGGAGTTTTCCTGGATTGGGAATATTTGAGAAACGAGAATTCTTTCAGCTGTTAATATTTACAGATATTCGCATCCTGAATATTAAGAAAAGAATGACATTCAGGATATTAAATCTGCCGGTAAAATGGTTCCAATCTAACATGTTGTGGGGTATGAGCCCCAGAGGCCAGTGGTGGGGCCTCGCACACATTGGGCGGCTCCTGGGTAAACCGGGGGCAGTGAACCTGGGAATTCCCCATAATCCGCCCCCTTGATGTGGGGCCCCACTCGGGGAGGGAACTCCGAATATTCCCCAGAGCTGTCGGGCCAGTTACACCTGAAATAAATATAGAGCCTGTGTATTGGGGAATGAAGTGAGAGGCTCCACTCCCCTATAAGCTAGGAGCTGAGTGACATTTAAAACTTGTAACGGGACAGAATAAACTCTCCTTCTTACATAAAATCCTGGGGGCGAATTTTAAGGCAGCAATTAGTGCCCTTTCACAATATAACTCACCCCGAGATATTATACAGAGTAATAATAATACTCGAGACTAAAGTATAGGGAATCACCGCATTATCATTTAATTCTGTGAACATCGGCCCTTTCCCATAAACTCCGGTATTTAAGGAGCAGCAGAAATGAATCAATTTTCCCCAAACATGACGGTGCTGGTCACTGAGTTCCAGGAGGCTAATTCTGATCATCAGGGAATGAAACCGGACTGAGGGACAGTTAAAGGCTTCACAGAGACAGCACTTTATTTAATAAATACATTTACTGACAGTCCCTGAATATATGGGCAGTTGGACAGATTGAAATTCATTGTCATTAACAGGAAAACCGGGTTGTTAATTTCCTGATGAAATTTCAGTGATTGCTCTGATATCCGAGAGAGAAAAATATATCAGATCCAGGGTTTCATGCAGTTTGTTTCTCCCGCTCTGTGTTTAGACTGAATGAAAATAAACTGGGAGATTCAGGAGTGAAGCTGCTGTCTGCAGCTCTGAGGAACCCGGACTGTAAAATACAGGAACTGGAGTAAGTACCAGACTGTGCGAGATTGTGTTTATAATAACTGGATGTCTGTCACTGTACATTAGTATTAGTATCAGTAGTAGTGTTATTAATAAACATTGGGGATTTACTCTGATTCCTGTTATTTCTCTCTCTGATCCTCCGTCTATGGGGTATCGGTCTTACAGCCTCTTGTGCCGGGGATCTCACCTCCGCTCTCAATACAAACTGGTCACTGACGATTCTGAACCTGAGTTTTAGTAAACTGGGAGATTCAGGATTGAAGCTACTGTCTGTGGCTCTCAGGAACCAGGACGGTAAAATACAGGAACTGGAGTAAGTAAGAGACAGTGTGAGAATGTGTTTATAATAACTGGATGTCTGTCACTGTAAATTATTATTAGGATCAGTAATGTGGTTATTAATAAACACAGTGCATTTACTCTGAGTCCTGTTATTTCTCTCTCTGATCCCCAGGTTGGTTGATGTGTGTCTCACAGATTATTGTGCCGAGGATCTCGCCTCCGCTCTCAGCACAAACCAGTCACTGACGGTTCTGAAACTGAGTAAACATAGAAACAGAGAAGATAGGAGCAGGAGTAGGCCATTCGGCCCTTCGAGCCTGCTCCGGCATTCAATGAGATCATGGCTGATCATCCAAATCCCTGTCCCTGCCTTCTCCCCATATCCCTTGATCCCTTTAGCCTCAAGAAATATATCCAACTCTTCTGTGAATATATTTAATGAACTGGCCTCCACCGCCCTCTGTGGCAGAGAATTCCACAGGTTCACCACTCTCTGGGTGAAGAAATTCCTCCTCATTTCAGTCCTAAATGGCTTAACCCTTATCCTTAGGCGATGACCCCAGGTTCTGGAGTCCTCGGCCATCAGAAACATCCTTTCTGCATTTAGTCTGTCCAGACATAACAGAATTTTATAGGTTACGATGAGAGCCCCTCTCAAACTTCTAAACTCCAGTGGGTATAAGCCCAATCGACACAATCTCTCCTCGTACATCATTCCTGCCATTCCAGGTATCAGCCTGGTGAATCTTCACTGCACTCCATCCATGGCAAGAACGTCCTTCCTCAGGAAAGGTGACCAAAACTGCACACAACACTCAAGGTGCGGTCTCACCAATGCCCTGTACAACTGCAGCAAGACATCCTTCTTCTTGTACTCGAACCCCCTTGCTCCGAATGCCAAAATACCATTTGCCTTCTTAACCGCCTGCTGCACCTGCATGCTTACCTTCAGCGGCTGGTGCAAAATAACACCCAGGTCTCTTTGCACTTCTCCTTCTCCCAATCTACTGCCATTCAAATAATAGTCTGCCTTTTTTTTTTGCCACCAAAGTGGATATCCTCACATTTATCCACATTATAGTGCATTTGCCATGTTTCTGCCTAATCACCCAGCATGTCCAAATCGTGCTGGAGTTTCACGACATCCTCCTCAAAGCTCACCCTCCCACCCAGCTTTGTGTCGTCTGCAAATTTGGAGATATTACATCCAATTCCCTCGTCCAGATCATTAATATATATTGTGAACAGCTGGGGTCCTAGGACCGATCCTTGCGGTACCCCACTAGTCACTGCCTGCCACTCAGAAAATGACCCGTTTATTCCAACTCTTTGCTTTCTGTCCGCCAACCAGTTCTCTATCCAAGTCAATACCTTGCCCCCAATCCCATGTGCCTTAATTTTGCACGCTAATCTCTGATGTGGGACCTTATCGAAAGTCTTCTGAAAGTCCAAATACACCACATCCACTGGTTCTCCTTTATCTATTTTACCAGTTACATACTCAAAAAATTCCAGTTGATTATTCAAGCATGATTTACCTTTTGTAAATCCATGTTGACTTTGTCCGATCCTGTCACTGGGAGATTCAGGAGTGAAACTACTGTCTGCGGTTCTGAGGAACGCGGAGCATAATATACAGGAACTGGGGTAAGTTCCAGACCGTGTGAGATTGTGTTTCTAATAACTGAATGCCTGACACTGTGCATTATTATTAGTATCTTTAATAGAGTTATTAATAAACCCTGATTCCTGTTAATTTTTCTCTCTGATCACAGGCTGGATAATAACGTTTTCACCGATTTTTGTATCGAGCATCTCACTTTCGCTCTCAGTACGTTCTGAACCTGAACAAGAAGCATTTTGGAGATTCAGGAGTGAAACTTCTGTCTGCGGCTCTGAGGAACCAGGACTGTAAAATACAGGAACTGGGGTAAGTACCAGACTGTGAGATTGCGTATATAATAATTGCATGCCTGAACACTGTATATTATTATTAGCTTCAGTAATAGTGTTTGTATTAAATGTTGGGGATTTAGTCTGATTCCTGTTATTCTCGCTCTGATTAACAGGCTGGATAATATCGGTCTCACAGGTTCTTGTGCCGAGGATTTCGCCTGCGCTCTCAGTACAAACCGTTCATTGACCAAGCTGGACCTGAACCATAATAAATTGGGAGATTCTGGAGTGAAGCTACTGTCTGCGGCTCTGAGTAACCCAGACTGTAAAATACAGCAACTGAAGTAACTACTAAAATGTGTGAGATTGTGTTTATAGTAAGTGGATGTCTGAAATGTTAGATATTTATTATTATCAGTAATTTTGTTATGAATAAATACAAGGTATTTAATTTGATTCATGTTATTTCTCTCTCTGATCCCCAGCCTGGGTGATATCGGTCTCACAGATTCCTGTGTCAAGGATCTCACCTCCGCCCTGAGTCCAAGCCGGTCACTGATCATTCCGCAGCTGAGATCAAACTCCTTCACAGACGAATCTGTCCCCGCTGTCCGCCGCCTCTTACTGACCTGCAAAAGTCTGGAGCATATTGTGTGAGTGTTTCTGTTAATGTTTATTGCAAAAAATAAATTATAGATGGGATTCAGTCAATTTTATGGGTAATATTTGTCTGTAATTATTGAAATATTAACCGCAGACTGCATGTGATTTACACTGTTGAGTAATATGTTTATTTCCTGTTCAATCTTTAAACTGTTGCATGCTGTGGAGAAATGAGTTCAGTTCCCATGGAGAGAGACACCTCGAGTCACTGCGGGGATCCAAACGCAGACTGAGAGTGGAAGTGTGAACATTTCAATTGATGACCATCACTGCTCTCAATATATGACCATTTTGGGCGGGTCTTCTGCCCCTCCCCTTTAAGCGGTCATGCTCCGGGTTTAAATCCTATCGGCCCCTTTAACGGTTTCCAGCTGGAGTTCAGCGCACGCCACCTCCCATTGTAATGCCAGAGCGTCAGCCACAGGGTCACGAGACTCAGCCTCTCGGCCACACAGCGCTGCTTCTGCAGGATATCCGGGGCTGAATGTTCCGCAGTGTGGCACTGGGGAAATTCACAGACAGGATGGACCCAGGGTGGGGCTCCGTCTGGGCTGCAGTGGGACACTGACAATTGCACTCAGTATTCCTGGGTGTCTCCCCCAGTGAGGAGTCGAACTCTGTAAAAAGTATCCATTTGTACAGTGAGTGTCTCTCGCAATGTGGAGTCGGGCTCTATAACAACTGTCCCTACAACCCTCCGAGATCTCTCCACTCCTCTGAACTGTTGCACATCCTCGATTTTAATCAGTCCACATTGGCGCCATGATTTCAGCTGCCAGGGTCCTAAATTCTGGAATTCCCTCCAGAATCTCTTCGCAGATCTACCTCTCTCTCCTCCTCCTTTAAACGCTTCTTAAAACCTACATCTTTAACAAAGCTTTAGGACATCTGTCTTAAAATCGCTTTATATGGCTCAGAATCAATTTTTTTCTGGTAATTGTCTTGAGACGTTTCAATACATTAAAGCCGCTATATAAATACAAGTTATTGTTGTTGTTCCTGTGTTTTGTTAATAAAAATCCACCGCTGACTTCAGCTCGCGCCTGGTCTCCTCGTTACATTCAAAAAACTGGTTTCATTGTAACAATATATTAAATTAGGGTTCCTCCAAAGTATATCCCACCTTCTCCAAAATACACTGTAGATGCGACCTGTCGGTCTATTGAAGCGGGTGGTCTTACTCGGGAGGCTGGATATAAAATTTACTCAAGATGTTGAGACTGAGTCTCAGCAAAAGAGCGCAGCTGGGACTCTAAGAATGGCACCCCACAGGCAAAGGGAAATGGCCACCATGAACCAGTCCCAAAATGGTCAACATCATCCTGCAGCAAAATGGCCCCCATCAATCTGCAACAAATCATAGAATCATACAGCCAATTCGGCCAATCCTGCCTGTGCCGGCTCTTTGAAAGAGCGATCCAATTAGTCCCAATCTCTCTCCCATAGCCCTGCAAATTTTGTCTTTGCAAGGATGCAAGTACAATCTGCATCCACCACACTTTCAGGCAGTGCTTTCCAGATCAAAACAACTCGCTGCAGAAAAAAATCCTACTCATCTCTGCTCTGGTTCTTTTGCCAATTATTTTAAGCCTGTATCCTTTAGTTACCCTTCCTGCTGACCTGGAAATAGTTGCTCCCTATTTACTCTACCAAAACCACTCAAATGACCTCCATGTCCCTTCAAATTTGTCTCATCATTCCGAAGCACAAGCATTATTTTGAAATGTCCGTCCACGGGGTTCACGTTTCCAATTTTAATTTACGTTCAGCCCCTGTTCATCACGCACCGAGTTAACATATTTTTGTCACATTGCAGGCCTGGCTACTTTAACTCCAATCTTTAACCTCTTCAAAACACAAGGGCCACAATCCAACAGCAACTTGTTAATCCGAGATAACAAAACCAGGTCCCAGAGAGGAAATTAAACCCCAGGTAATAAACAGCCACAACTCAGGTGGATCCATTTACTACAAACTGTGGAGTGGCCTCATTCAAAGTCCAAAGATGTGCGGGTTAGGTTGATTGGCCATGATAAAAATTGGCCCTTAGTGTTAGGGGGGTTAAGTACGTGGGGTTACGGGGTTACGGGGATAGGGCTTGGGTGGTATGGTTGTTAGTGTAGGGACCGGGTGCTAGGGTTTGGATGATCAGCCATGATCTCGTTGAATGGCGGAGCAGGCTCGAAGGGCCGAATGTCCTACTCCTGCTCCTATCTTCTATGTTTCTATGTTTCTATGTTCAATCCGCTCTGGAGGAGGCCTCAGTCACTCCCCTCTCGTCGAGGATTTGGTAAGTCCCCTCTGGTGGAGGTCTCAGTCAGTCCACTCTGGAGGAGGTCTCGGTCAGTCCACTCTGCAGGAGGTCTCGGTCAATCCCCTCTCATCGAGGACTCGGTCAGTCCCCTCTGGAGGACATCTCGGTCAAACCCCTCTGGAAGAGGTCTCGCTCAGTCCCCTCTGGAGGAAGTCGTGGTCAGTCCCCTCTGGAGGAGGACTCGGTCAGTCACCTTTGGAGGAGGTCTCGGTCAGTCCCCTCTAGAGGAGGTCTCAGTCAGTCCCCTCTGGACGAGGTCTCGGTCAGTCCCCTCTGGAGGAGGTCTCAGTCAGTCCCCTCTGGCGGAGGTCTCGGTCAGTCTGCTCTGGTGGAGGTCTCGGTCAGCCCCCTCTGGAGGAGGTCTCGGTCAGTCCCCTCTGGTGGAGGTCTCGGTCAGCTCCCTCTGCAGGAGATCTCGGTCAGTCCCATCTGGAGGGGGTTCTCGGTCAGCCCCATCTGGAGGCAACCTCGGTCAGTCCCCTCTGCAGGAGGCCTCGGTGTTTCCACTCTGAAGGAGGCCTCGGTCAGTCCCCGCTGGAAATGTCTCAGTCAGTCGCCTCTGGAGGAGATCTTGGCCCGTCCCTGCTGGAGAAGCCCTCTGTTAGTCTCCTCTGCAGGAAGCTCTTGTCCAATAGCCCTCTTGCCCAAATTTTAAGTCCCTAAATCTTTTCGATGCATTTTGCAAAATAATCAGCACTAGATGGCAAAAATAAATTGATTGAAACACAGTACAATTAGTAAAGAAACAGCACGGGTCAAGGCTCCCTCTCTCTCACTCAGTTATACGGACAATCTCTTAGCAACACAATTTACCATCCAATGCCAGTGATGAACCAGAGGAACTGAAGAATAAATGATTGAGAGACAAGAAAGAAGTTGACGACACACAGGAGAAACAAGACTGAGAGGATTTTCCTCCAGAGAGGGGGCTGGTTTTAATTGGGGCTCATCCACACTTGGGGCCCCAACCTTGACCACACCCATCCAAACACCAGCCCACACAGAATCCCAACCACCCAGCTACCCACCAGTCGATACACAAACCACCCTGCGACCCACCAACCCAAATATTACCCCACCCAATGATCAACTTACCCAGGGTCCAACCAATTGAGATGCAACCCACCCAGAGACAAACCCACCCAATACCACACCACCCAGATACCACACCACCCAAAGAACCACTAACTGAGACATACTCCACACTGGGACTCACCCAACCATGTGAGCAGTTTAATACTGCAGGCTGCAGCTACTACCCTGAGCCTTTGACAGGTTGCTATATCGCTCCTGTATGCCGTGTCTTTCTGCTCATTCTCATGTTAATCCGGACTAATGCTGTCCAGTGACGGACTGATTTGTTCAGGAACGTTCCAGGGACCTGTTTTTTTATTTGAAACCGTAATATTTGTTGTGAATATTACTGCAGTTTGATATAATCCTAAACACTGATCCCACGCACAGGCCATACACAGGGATGGCCAAATAACATCACCCAGTGAAACAGATCACAGCTCACAACAAACCACAAGGACAGGGCTGGAAGGAGCAATTCTGATGCGTGACGGACTCCTTCCCCATCCACTCTACTCCCTCCCTCACTTGCTCCAAATCCTCCTGTGTGTATTCCTTACCTGGGGATTTCACCTCCCTCCCTCAACTGCTCCAAACCCCCTGAGTGTATTCCAAACCTGTGGACATCCTGTCCCTCCCTCCCCTGCTCCAAACTCCCTGTGTGTATTCCTTGACTGGGTTCGCCTCCTCCCTCCCTCAGCTGCTCCATACTCCCCTGTGTGTCTTTCTGGTCTGGGGATATCCCCTCTTCCTAGAAACTGATGAACTTTCCCTGCAAACTGGGATTAAGCTGTTGAATCACAGAATCATCGTATCATAGATTGGTTACAGTGCAGTAGGAGGCCATTTCGACCGTCGATCCCGTGCTTCCTCGCTGCAAGAGCACTTCAGCTAGACCCACTCCCTCGCACTTACCCCCTGGCCCTGCAGTTTTTTTTTCCTTCACGTACTTATCTGAGTCCTTTTTAAAGCCACGATTGAATCTGCCTCGACCACCATTTCAGGCAACGCATTCCAGATCCTAACCACTCACTGCATAAAAAAGTTTTTCCGCATGTGGCCGTTGGTTCTTCTGCCAATCACCTTAAATGTTTGTCCTCTGGTTCTCGACCCTTCCAATAATGAGAACAGTTACTCTCTATCTACTCTGTCTAGGACCCTCGTGATTTTGAACACCTATGTTAAACCTTCTCTCAACTTTCTCTCCGGTTTATCCATGTAAATGACGTCTCTCATCGCTGGAACCATTCTTGTAAATCTTCTGTGAACGTTCTCTAAGACCTTCGCAGCCTTCCTAAAGAGTGGTGCCAGGAATTGAACACAATACTCCAGTCGTGCTCAGACCAGTGTTTTATAAAGTTTCATCATGCCTTCCTTGTTTTTCTGCTCTATGCCTCTATTTATGAAGCCCGAGATCCCGAATACTTTTTTAATCGCATTCTCAACCTGTCCTGCCACCTTCAATGATTTGAGCACATATAACCCCAGGATATTGCAGCCCTTTGGAATTGTACCCTTTAGTTTATATTGCCTCTCCTCGTTGTTCCTACCAACATGTACCACTTCATACTTTGCTGCATTAAATTTCCATCTGCTACTCGTCCATCCATTCCACCAGCTTGCCTGCTCTCCACTTGAATTATATGACTATCCTCCTCATTGTTGACTACACTTCCAGGTTTTGTTTCACCTGCAAATTTTGACCTTGTGCCCTGCATACACAAATTCAAGTAATTAATATATATCAAGGAAAACAGTGATCTTAGAACCGACCCCTGGGGAACACCACTGTGTAACTTCCTCCAGTCCGAAAAACAACCGTTCGCCACTACTCCCAATTTCCTGTCACTTAGCCGATTTCATATGCATGCTGTCCCTGTCCCTTTTATTCCATGGGCTTCAACTTTGTTGACAAGCCTATTGTATTGTACCGTATCAAAAGCCTTTTAGAAGTCCATGTACACCACATCAACTACATTGCCCTCATCAACCCTCTCTGTTACCTCATCAAAAAACTCATTCAAGTTAGTTAAACACGATTTGCTTTTAACAAATCCGTGCTGGCTTTACTTAATTAATCCACACTTGTCCCGTTGAGTTTGTCCCAGATTATCGTTTCCTAAATCTTCCCCACTACCGAGGTTAAACTGACTGGGCTGTAGTTGCTTGATTTATCCTTACACCCTTCCTTGAACAAAGGTGTAACATTTGAATTCTCCAGTCCTCTGGCACCACCCCCGTATCTATGGAGGATTGGAAGATTATGGCCAGTAGCTCCGCAATTTCCACCATTATTTCTCTCAGCATCCTAGGATGCATCCCATCCGGTCATGGAGACATATCTACTTTAAGTACAGCCAGCCATTCTAGCACCTTCACTTGAACAATTTTGTTTTATCCCATCCAGTATCTCAACTACCTCCTCTTTCACGATTACTTTGGCAGCTACTTCTTCCTTGGTAAAGACAGATGCAAAGTACTCATTTAATACATCAGCCACGCCCTCTGTCTCCATGCGTAGATCTAGTTTTTGGTCTCTCATCGCCCCCACCGCTCAACATACGACCCCTTTACTATTTATATGCATATAGAAGAATTTTTATTCCTTCTAATGTTAGCCGCCAGTCTTTCTCACACTCTCTCTTGTCCGTTCTGATTTACTTTTTAACTTTCCCTCTGAACTTTCTACATTCAGCCTGATTATCACTTGTAATCTTCACCTAACATCTCACATGCGCACACTTTCTCCACTTCATCTTACTCACTATCTCTTTCATCATCCATGGAGGTCTGATTTAATTACCCTACATCTCCCTCTCGTGGGACTGTTCCTCGACTATATCCGAACCATCTTTTATTTAAATGCAGCCCATTGTTCAATTACAGTTTGGCCTGCCAATCTTTGATTCCAATTTACCAGAGCCATTCTCAACCCAATGAAACTGGTCTTCCACCAATTAAGCATTTTCACTCTAGATTGCTCCCTGTCCTTTTCCATATCTAATCTAAACCTTATGATACTATGACCACTTTTCCCTATATATGCTCCTAATGACAATTGCTCCACCTGACCCACCTCATTCCCCAGAACCAGATGTAGCAATGCCTCCTTGTTCATTGAGCCAGAAGCGTGCTGATTAAGAAAGAGCACACTTCCGAAATCCCTCACCCTCTTTACAATATTACTATCGCAGTCTATGTTAGGATAATTGAAGTCCCCATTAGCACTATTATATAGTTGTTGTAGCTCTCTGTAATTTTCCTGCAAATGTGCCCCTCTATATCGTTCCTACTGGTTGATGGCCTATAGAATACACCTAGTACTGTAATGGCACCTCTACTGTTTCTTAACTCTAACCAAATAGAGCCTGTCGTTGACCCTTCCAGGACATCCTCTCTCCAGCACTTTAATATTCTCCTTAATCAATACCACCACCCCACCTCATTACTTTCCTTCGCTGTCTTTCCTGAACACCAATGGTTAACTTGTTCATGCATTTGCTGTCTATTTTACTTGTTGAAATTAGATGTTGTGGTTGATGACACATCGCCTTCCCCGGATTGGAGCTGGGTTCAGATGCATCGCTGACAAATGGAATTAAAATCCCGGACTGCTGTCTGACTCATGCCTTAAATAGAGTTCATCAGCTCAAAAGTTTACGGTTCTGAGCTCATTAGCTTAGGCTTTTAAAAATGTCATACTCATTACAAACAGCTCGTTTTATACATTGCTCTCTCTCCCGCTACGTGGGAATTCATACAATTCTTTATTATATCATTATATTAAAGTTACTATTCAACTTCCTATGAAGAGAATTATTTTACTTATTATTTATCAATAACGATAGATGGATGAATAAAAATAGACTGAAGTGATCTTGAGACCGGGGGAGGTGTATTGATTTGAATTAAATGTTAAGGTAGATTGTAAACGCAACCTGCGACTGTTTGGTTTTCTCCTGTTGTAGTATACAATTGTGTTGGCCGGTTGAGATTTTCAATTAATATCTGTGAACAAAGACGTCTAATGACACATTGACGAGTCAAGTTCCTATTGTCTCCATCAATCGATACTGCTCAGGAGACAGGGCCCCGTTCTATTGGCCCCGGAGACAATGGGGGGCGGAGTCTGATGGGGAGACCAGCGCCTGTAACATTCACACTGAGATTACAGAATTACAAATAACCACCATTGTAACACATGGTTTCTACATTAAAAGAAACTATATCTGTAAATTAAACTGAGCATCTCATTCCAGTACCCGCGGTGTGAGGCAGTTAATGCTGACACCCACATGGTCTACTCCACTGCTGACGCTCAGTCATGACTGTTCTCTCAGATTATTACGTAGTATTTACAGCACAGAAATGGGACATTAGGCCCAACAAGTCCATGCTGGTGTTTATGCTCCCCACGAGCCTACTTCCACCCCTCTTCTTCTAACCACATCAACATTTCCTTCTACCCCTTTCTCCCATCTGTGCCTATCCAGTTTCCCCTTTGGACATCTATGTTATTTGCTTCAACTATTTCATGTGGCAGCGAGTTCCAAGTTCTCACCACTCACCGGGTAAAGAAGTTTCTCCTGAACTCCCTGCAGGATTTATTAGTGACTCTTCTATTTATGGGCGATAGATCTGTTCTCCTCTGCAAGTGGAAACATTTTCCCTACGTCTACGAATTAAGCCCTTTCATAACCTTAAAGAACACTATCAGTTCACACCTCAGCCTTTTCACTCCTAGGGAAAAGCCCCCTAGCCTGTCCAAACATTCCTGATATGTATACTCTCTCAGTTCTCGTATCATCCAAGGAAATCGTTACTTACACATCTTCCATTGTCTTTATGTCCTTGTTTTTAATATGGGGACCAGAAATGTGCACAAAACTCCAAGTGTGGTCAAAACAAGGTTCGATACGAGTTTAGCATAAAGGGCCAGAAATTAGGATCAGGGACTTGCCGCGCGTGCAAGCCCCCGATGTGCACTTGCCCGGCGCGCCTGCCTTTCAGCTCCCGGGACGCGTGGATTTCCTTTTCTCAGATGATGGCTCCCCGGCAGTGTCTTGCATCACGCCAACCAGGAGTGCAGCCAACGCGAAGCCTCGAGCCGGGAGTGCAACTGAGACACGCCCCTTAAGGTCTAATTTCCATAGAACACGCCCCCAATCTTTCCAAGCAGCTGGAGAGGACTTGTACTTACAGAGCAGCAGTGCAATTAGGTTATCTGTATTTTTATGAATGTTTTGTTAACTTTTATAACATTTAAAAAACGTTTAAATGATTTTGATGACTCTGAGATAGTTTTAAAGAGAATTGAAGCTATTCAAGCAGTTTATAAAGACTTGAAAACATTTTTTTCATTCTTTTCAGTTAATTGGTTGAATGAGCACATTTCACGTGATTAAAAGATCTCAGAACTTCACTGAGGATGACCTCAGGAATCTCCTCAACGAGGTGCAGGCAAAGCACCTGCACATCATGGGGAATGAGCAGTCGAGGGCACCGCGAAAATGTCAGATGACAGCGTGGTCGGAAGTTGCACAAGCTGTCAGCGTGACCAACACCATTCCATGTACAGCGGAACAATGTCTCAAGAAATTCAGTGACTTGTTGTGATCTGTCAGGGTTTGTACAGTTATTACTAAAGTGTACTGTAACATTGCTTAGAATTTAAGTTAACCAGGTTTCAAAAGGCTTTCAATGCATTCACTTCAGTCAAGTTACTTCTTGGTAAAGTCACCTGAGGTAACAATAAAACTTTCTGGCTTTGGGGCCAGCTCAGGGTTACCTACTGTTCTCTTATCTTGATTCCCGTGCTTTGAGCTGTAAAACTTCAATCAAAGATTTAAAGAAACACCCAACCCAGTCTTCAAAGCCTTTGCTGTCCATGTCAGAAATGCAGCTGTGTGATTCTCTTTTTTCTGCTGCAATTTCAGAGTAAAAGTGCTCACAACTCCAGGGAACTCACACGCACAGGCGGTGGTGTTGCCATGCTGAGTGTTTTGATGGAACATGAGGAACGGGTCCAGCAGATGTACGGATTTGCTAGCAATCGCCCCGCAGAAGAATCTCAAACAGACATTGCTGACCCTCAACGTGATTTGGCCTGGCCAGCTATATGTTAAACAAGGTTAGGTGTGTGCTGAATATCTGTGATTCGGCATATCGTGTTTTACCTTTGCAAATGTTTTCTGCTTCCTTCCCACAGCTGGACAGAGTACCTCTCACACACGGGATGAGCAGTGCGTGGAGTCAGCGGCCACAGAGGGCATTGGGGAAGTTGTTTCTGATGCAGTGGCAGCAGTTACTGAGGTGGTTGAGGAACAGGAGGAACCTGTCCTATGTCAGCAAGTGCAGCAGGAGTGTATGGACCCTGTGTCGCTGCCCATTATCTCACCATCTCCTGGCCCCTGTGGCTCTGTGCCAGTCACTGCTGACTGTAGCTCCACAGACAGACACCATATTGACACTTCAGTGCAGGTGGGAGGAGCAGAAAGACATTCAGTGCAACAGCACCTACAAGATGAGGAGCAACATATTGCAGGTTTCAGTCAATTGCTGAGCTCTCTTACTGAGAAGGATGTAGACTCTAGAGACTCTATCAGGCAGGGAATCGATAATCTTGGCATTACACTAAATCAGATATCATCTCAGTTGGTGGTGCTTAATGAGAATTCACTTAATCAGGTGAGATTGCAGTTGGTGGCGCTTAATGAGAATTCACTTAATCAGGTGACATTGCAGTTGGCGGCGCTAATGAGAATATGGTTTCCCTAGCTAATTCACATGAACCTGTAACTACTGCCATTACGCTGACTCCAGCAGAAGGGCCCTTCCCAGGTCACAGTGCAGAGCCACTTTGGTCCCAGGAGCCAGCAGCTGCGCCAGTCATGATGCAGGGAAACGTAGACTTGCACCAGCAACAACCCTTTCATGAGGCAGCTGCTGAAGAGCAGGAAAAGTCTCACAGGGGCCTAGCAAGTAGCTCCGGAGGGCTCCAGTCACGGGGATTGAAAAGGTGCATGAAACGTTAGGGTGTCACCTTCAGCTCACTCCGCCTCCTTCAACCCGAGCTCACAGAGGCCAGTGGCCAAACAGTTATATTGTTATATTTTTCATTTTATTGAAATGTTAAATGTTTTCTTACATATTTAAATTCAAATGTTTATTTCTGAATGAAAGGATATGTAACCTTGTCGTTTCAGCAGTACACCCAGTAATCAATGTTAAAACAATTTCAACATTTATTTTATTTCAAACATTTTGACAACTGTTACAAAAGTAGAAAATAGTTAGTTTCCACCTTGAATGTCTGTGTTGCAGTAAGAAAGTAAAAATAATTACTGTAAAATGTTTACACATTTTTTTTTACATTTTACATTTTGCACATGTTTGAAAACGTTAAAATAGGTTGTTACCATCTTCAATTTTGTAATTTCACTAAAAAACCAGAACAAATGACTTAAACCTGTTTACAGAACAAATGACTTAAACCTGTTTAAAAAGTAATTTCAAAACTGTTAACGTACTTGCACGAAGAAAGAAAGATAAGTAAATACGATCTGTTTCCAATATTTTTTCTGCACTGTTCCTGTTCACACATGTTTTAAAAGTAGTGGAGCGCTACTTAACATTTACAAGTTATTCACTTTATACATCGAAACTGAAGCTGAGAATTGTTTGATGATGCAATAAAAGGTCACTGTTTCACTCTAATATGTGTCTGCTTCTGTGTTTGCTTAGCGGGGGGAGGGGTAGGTACAGGGCGTAACTACCGCATGAAGGTGGTGGCTACCAGCAGTTCCCGAGCAGCCTTATTTTCTGCGGCAGTTGGCTCCTCCCCATGAGGCCTGACAACATGCACATTGCCATCGCCTTCATCCTCAATTTCAACAGGCAGCTGCTCTTCAGTGTTAAGGGTCAGTCCTTCCTGCAGGGCAAGGTTGTGCAAAGCACAACAGACCAGCACAATCTTTGCCACTTTCTGGTGAGAGTACTGCAAGGTACCCCCTGTGGTGTATGTGCCTGTAAAAGTCCCCTGTGTACTGTAATGCCGGTAGTGGCCACGAGGGCTATATAAGCCTGTATATTGTCTTGTATCTGTTAGTTCACCTCTAGACTTTGGTCAGTAAACACTTGTGAAACCAACTCCTGCCTTCTGTGTCTCTTTTAACACACGGATACAACAGTGGCGACGAATTGGAAACGGACTTACCTGCAATTCGGCAGCACCTCAAGGAGATCAATTCCTCAGGCGAAAGTCGAAGAAAAGCAAGAAAAAAGAAACAAGAAAAAAAACTGTGGTTTCACCAGCTAGCCGAGCTGGTGGCAGGTACTGCAATAATCCTTCCTGGGCGGCGGGCTGGGGCTCCATCAGCTGGCTCTGCAGCGGGGCCGAGCAGCGAAGGCGGAGGCAAACAGAGACAGAGGGGGGGAGCACTCGGGAGATGGCTGGTGCTGCAAAGCAGATCGGCGTTCGGACCAAGCAGAGGGAGGGAATAGTCCCAGAGAATCCGGTGGGAACGAGTCTCCACCTCTAAATAAAAATCGCGGAAAACAGCGTTGTCAGCAGCAGCAGCAGCGGGAAAGCGCGGGAAGCGCCATTTTTTTTCTGCAGGGAAGAAAGGAAAGCGCAGAAGACGCCATTTTTTTTCAGGATGCCTAAGACTGGCAATATTAATGCTTTCGATAATGATATAGAGGATTGGACCACATATGTGGAAAGAGTGGAGGTATATTGCACAGCAAATGGAAGAGAAAATGATAAAAAGGCATCAGTACTTCTAAATCTAATGGGCGCAAGGACATACGGGCTGTTACGAAACTTAATCACTCCAGCCAAAGCAAAGGACAAGAATTTTAAGGAGATTGTTGATACCCTACAGGAACACTTAAACCCAACACCGCTGCTGATAGCGGAATGATTCAAATTCTTCAAGAGGAATCAGCACAAGAATGAATGTAACGCTGATTACCTCACCGAATTAAGGAAGCTATCAAAGCACTGCCAATTCGGGGCAGGACTGGCAGATTCTCTTCGAGACAAATTCGTCTGCGGTCTCCTAAATGAAGGAACACAGAAAAGGCTACTTTCTGAGAAAGATTTAACACTGGACAAGGCTTTCAGTATGGCTGTATCATACGAAGCAGCAGCAAGAGGAGCTGCAGAGATACAGCAAAAGACACAGGACTTCGGCACCCATGAAATGACACAGGGTTTCGAGAGATGATATCGCTGCGGCAGATCCACCCATGACCAGAAGGGACCGCTGGTTCAAGGACAAAGCCTGTAGGCAATGTGGAAAGATTGGACAAATTGCACGTGTATGCCGATCTGGACACAAAAAATCCACGGACAGGAAATATATCAATAAGGAAAAGTACAGAAAGGTACAAATGATGATGGACAGTAGCTCCGAAGACCAGAGGAGTGATAGCGACTCCGGAAACAAGAGACTAAGCTGTCTCAAATTAAATAATGTAATTGCCAAAGAAGGTTACCAGACCATTAGGGTTACCATCAAGATTGTGGTGTCCCTAGTTAAAATGGAGCAAGATGCAGGAGCAGCTCTGACCGTCATAAGTCGACGGGATTACGAACGGCTATTTCCGCATATACCTTTGAAAGACACATCCATTATCTTGAAAACATATACGGAGCAGAAAGTATACCCAAAAGGGAAAATAAGGGTGCCTGTTGTATGCAACGGCAAGGAAATAAAAGTTGTATTTATACGTTCTGCAAGATGGTGGTCCACCGCTGTTGGGACGTGAATGGATCAGGAAAATACGTTTAGACTGGCACGCCATTCAGGCACTGATGGTGACCTGTAAGAAAACAAATGATGATGACGTCATACCTGAACGATTAAAAGACATCTTGGCCAACGCCAAAGAAGTTTTTCAACAGAAACTAGGAAACTTGAAAGGCATCACCGCCTCAATAAAAGTGGAAGATGCGGAAATTCCCAAGTTTTTTAAAGGCAAGGCCAGTGCCATACGCAATTCGTCCTGCAGTCGAGGCAGAGCTGGAGAATTTGGAGAAGGCAGGCGTATTATCCAAGATAGATTGGAGCGAGTGGGCAACACCCATCGTCCCGGTCATGAAGAAAATGTTGAATAATGATAAATCTGAAGAACAGAGAAAAATTTGCATCTGTGCGGACTTCAAGGTGACTGTAAGCCCGGTCCTTCACACGGTACAGTATCCTCTTCCGAGGATAGAAGGTATTTTCGCCTCACTATCCGGAGGGAAACGTTTCACCAAAATTGACTTGGCACAGGCATATCTACAGATGGAGGTTGAAAGGCCTCCAAAAATTAACTCACGATAAATGCACACAAAGGCCTGTACCAGTACAATCGACTGGTTTTCGGAGTAGCATCAGCTCCAGCTATCTGGCAAAGAGCTATGGAGCAAGTCCTCCAAGGGATTCCGGGGACTCAATGCTACCTGGACGACATCCTTGTAACAGGAGAAAACGACAACGAGCACCTTGCCAATTTGGAACAGGTGCTCACTAGGCTGAGAGAACGGGGCCTACGAGCAAATCGCCCCAAGTGCGAATTTTTCCAGATACAAATATCATATTGTAGCCACATAATTAACGAAGAAGGGTTGCATAAGTCACCTGAAAAAATTGAAGCGGTCATAAAAGCCCCAGCACCTGAAAATGTCTCAAAATTAAGGTCGTTCCTGGGATTGATAAATTACTATCATAAATTTTTACTGAACTTGTCAAATCTTCTGCACCCTCTTAACGAACTGCTACAAACGGGAGTAATTTGGAAATGGAGCGAAGACTGTAAACGTGCCTTTCATAAATGCAAAGGCTTGATCACGTCCAAGGAAGATTTGGCTCATTACAACCCATCACTGTCAATCAGACTGGCGTGCGATGCATCCCCTTATGACATAGGAGCGGTATTATCGCATAGATTCCCTGATGGCTCGGAGCGGCCGATAGCTTTTGCGTCACGCTCATTGAACTCAGCTGAGCGTAACTATGCCCAGATCGACAGGGACGCACTCAGCCTGGTATGGGGAGTGAAGAAATTCAACCATTACCTACACGGACAAAAATGTACCTTGGTGACTGACCATCAACCCCTCGTCTCCATATTCAACCCTAAAAAGTGTGTTCCCATTATGACAGCACAAAGGCTACAGAGGTGGTCCCTATTCCTACGGGCACACCAATATGACATCGAATACAAAGGATCAAAACAGCATGGGAATGCTGACGGTTTATCGTGCCTACCGTTGCCAACGGTAGAAGAGGCACCTACAGTAGACCCAGTGGAGATGTTCCACTCAACCATAGTGGAATGTCTACCAGTAACAAATTCTGCCTTTGAAAAGGAAACGAGAAATGACCCGACTCTTTCACGAGTGCACGATTTAATGGTGAAGGGATGGTGAACCACTGTTGCCAGCATTCTCGCAAAGAAGAGAACATCTGTCAGTGTGGCGAGGAACCTTGATGTGTGGATCCAGAGTGGTGATTCCACCCAATCTCCAGGATAAAGTGCTAAAGGAGCTTCACGAGGGGCATCAGGGTGGAGTGAAAATGAAGAACCTAGCCAGAGCGTTTGTTTGGTGGCCAGGTATCGTAGGAGAAATCGAAGAAATGACCAAGAGCTGCCTAGGATGCGAGAAGGTCCAAAACACCCCACCACAAGCTCCTCTACATCCGTGGGTGTGGCCCTCATCTCCATGGCAAAGGGTACACATCGACTTTGCTGGTCCATTTATGGACTCAAAGTCCTTAATCGCGGTTGATGCACACTCCAAGTGACCAGAGGTAATAAAGATGTCCTCCACCACCACGGAATAAACCATCACAGTATAAAGGACCATATTTGCCAGGAATGGGCTGCCTGAACAGATCTGTTCCGATAATGGACCGCAATTTGTGTCCGAAGAATTCCGGAAGTTCTTAAATAACAGTGGGGTTAAACACTTCACGTCTGCCCCATACCATCCCACCCCCAATGGATTGGCTGAAAGGTTTGTCCAGACCTTCAAGAAGGCCATAAAGGCCATGGGTAATGAAGACATAAAACTTCAGCATAAGGTAGATAACTTCTTGTTTCCATACAGGAATGCAACACATGTGGTTACAAACCAAACACCGGCCATGATGTTCTTCAATAGAAGCCTAAGATGCAAGCTGGATTTGATCAAGCCAAACATCAGAAGGGACGTGGAGAACCGGCAATTTCAAGGCATGAATGAAAGGCCAACTAGAACCTTCCAGAAAGGACAACAAATTTTGGCCCGGGACTACCGTACCGAGAAATGGCAGCCTGGGACTATTTGCACACGACTAGGACCACTGATGTATACCGTGGACATTGGAGAAAGCATAATCAGGCGCCATGCTGACCAGATCATAGAGTCATCCGAAAAGGGACAACCTACACCACCACTCTATACACCTAATGATGAAGTAGAGATACCCATAGTACCTACCTCTGATCCGGTGATACTGGAACCAGATGAACCCGACACTGGCATTCAAGCCAAATCAGCCTTGCCAAAAGAACCTACTACACCACTAGAAACTACTACACCATGGAGGCGTTATCTGGACCGAGTCAGGAAGCCTCCAGAGAGACTGACTTATAATTGATTAACTGCAGCAAATGTGTAGATTATTGTTCTTGTATCATGTTAATTAATGATTACTTAAAATATTTTGTACTGGTTGTCTAAAAGGGGAGGAATTGTGGTGTATGTGCCTTTAAGAGCCCCCTGTGTACTGTTATGCCGCTAGTGGCCACTCGGGTTATATAATCCTGTATATTGTCTTGTATCTGTTAGTTCACCTCCAGACGTTGTTCAGTAAACGCCTGTGAAACCAACTCCTGCCTTCCGTGTCTCTATTAACACACGGATACAACAACCCCTGACCTATCCAGGCACCGGAAGCATGATTTCAGAAGTCCTATTGTCCTCTCCGCCACTTGACGTGTGGACACATTTGCATGGTTGTATCTCTCCTGAGACTGATTATTGGTATTGCGGTAGGGGGTCATCAACCATGTTCTTAGCGGGTAGCCCTTGTCGCCCAACATCCTTGCGGAACCTGTAGGCAAATTGCTGCGCGAATCATACAATTTAGAGTTACGGAGGATGAAGGAATCATGATTACTTCCCCGGTGCCCTGCATTCACGTTTAGGATCCTGAGTTGCGCATCACATAATATCATTACATTCGATGAATGATACCCCTTCCTGTTTATGTATGTCACAGGTGCATCCATTGGTGCCTTCAATGCAATATGGGTTCCATCGACGGCCCCAATCACTTTGGGGAATCAAGAAATGCGATGAAATGCTAAGGCCATCTCCTTTTGATGTCAAGTGGACAAGTCACCCTTAATGCAATCTGAAATCCTACGGCAAATGGCTTCTGTGACCTGGTGAATGCAGACCCTCGCAGCATTCTTGGAGATGTTGCTTATGTCACCGGTGCCTGCTTGAAATGATCCACTTGCAAAAAAGTTCAATGCATTGGTTACCTTCATGATCACTGACAAGGCAGTACGGTTCTTCGAGCGTGGTTCCAGGTCTGCCTTCAACATGTCACATAGTCGGCCAATTGCCTCTTTACTGAAGCGCAGCCTCCTGATACACAACTCCTCGGACAGCATTTCAAATGATCGCCACTCCCTGTAAATTCTGTGTGGTGGGTATTTCTTCCATCTGATCACGAAACGGTTATGGTTCCTCAATCTTCTACGTTGCTCCCTGGCATTCCGATTTCTTTGAAGCAAATCCACACAGAGCAACACGGCAACATTTCTATAAGAGGGCATGTTCCTCGCTCAAAAGACTCCTCTTTACACAGACGTACCTGTACGGAGTAAATGGAAATAGTTGTTACAGTTATTTTAATAAACTGAGTGCCTATAACATCAACTCAGCCTATGCCAGGAAGCATGCTTTAATGGCTTGCGAACACATCCGACCCGCCTGATGAATATCACAGGCCGAGATCCTTTTCCAATAACTTACATTTGCAGAAAGTCAAGATTACATAAATACATTCATCCACGTACTTGAAGGAATACATACATAAATGCACATCCTTCAAGGAATATATACAGACATACATGCAATCATGCATACATACTTACTAAAAATAAGATATATTACTGATGACAAGTTCATTTTGTAACCATTTTATTCTTTTTTAAACTGTCATTTTCACAATTAATAAACTCAACAAATTCAATTACGGCTTGCACACAGCCACAATCGCTCCTTCTACCTACAGTACTGAAAAACCGTTTAAAAAAAAAATAAAGTTTAAAACTTTCCTCAGCCTTTCTTAAAATAACTTCCCTCCGTTTCCCAAACAAAAATGTGCCATTCAGAAGCTCCACTGATGAAATAGTTCTTCCTCCGAAGCTTTTTGGTGGCTTCACTCATCCTTTTTTTATGTGTAAAATGTTGGGACTTACACTCACTAAATCCATTCATTAAAATGCCGAAATTCAGTGCGCACGCACTGCCTGAAACTTCGCACACGTTCTGCCTCTTAACCCCTTGGTTAAGAGGACAGGAAATACCGGTTTGCAGTGCATGCGCTGTGCATCCTGAAAACCGGCACTTCCATAGGGCCCACGCCTGAGTACCCCGACCGTACTCACGCATTGGGACCCGAATTACTGGGCCAATGTAACTACTTTGCAACTCTATTCCTCCAGAAATAAGCACTACAGCTTTGTTAGCTTTTTTATGGCAATATTAACCAGCCTCATTTGTGAGTTATGTTATTGTTGATAATGATTTTATTGACTGACCTCTGCAAACAATCTCTTATCAATTAGACTACAAAAACAACTTGCATTTATATGAAATCAGTTTGAATTTTGAGGGGGATGGGCGCATTTTAAGCGGGAATCGATAATGTTCACACTGAGAAAGCAGCAGACATCAAACACCCGGCATAAATTGAAAGAAATGCACACTGATTCCTGCTCATTTTGACAACAAAAATTGTCCTTCGGCCTAACAGAAAGACGGTCATTCCAAAATGGAACACGGGTTGTAATATAACTCTAGTTAGGAAAGGAAGCTAAGCTTTAATGTTACATTAATTTAACCAAAATCAGAATAAATGTTCAAGGAGATTTCACCATCTTCTTCAGCTCTTCCATGAATTTAGTTTGTGTAGCTGCATAAATACACGTGTTTGTACAGGAACTCTAATACATGAGCATAACCCCGCATTCTTTGGCTATGTGAGCAGGAGATGCATAATCGGGTGGCCGATGAGCGGGGTTTGTCAGTTAAAAACTTCCGGCAGAATCAGCCGCAGCAACATTAAACTGCCTGATACACTGAACAGTAAATTGATGGACTTGCTCTGGCTCTCCATCTCTGGAGCCCTCTGATTCTCACTGCTGTGACTCTTGAGGCATCTGCGGTCTCTACTGGCCAGTAAAATATGTCTGATTGTCAAACAATTAAAGAGTAATATCAAAACTAAAGGAATCCAAATCGTTAAAATAACTTGTAGCCAGGAGAACACGACACCTGCAGGCGATGGAAAATAGTCCAGTCCGGGGTAAAAACCCCAATGAATATTGTGGAATATTCGAACAGGTTTATAGACAATTAAATGTGGAATGCTTTGTAAATTTATCAGGACAGAGACAATTGTTATGCCGACAGACACAATTTTCGTTCTGCAATAACTTGTTTTGAACGTCTGACAACATTAGGCTAGAAATCGGCCAAATATGAACCAGATTTTAAACCACACCGACATATCCAGGCTGGTAGAATTGATGTAAATAATGATCTTAAATATGGCAGTGTAGGACAGGAAGGAACGTGGTAAGTGACTTGTGCAAATGTGATAAACAATTACATTGAGGATCATTACCAGTAGATCAGCTGTTGCCATGGTCACCATGTAGACAGAGATACATTTGGAAAGGTCGCAGGGTCATCTGGAGAGAATCACCATTGTTATGTCTCCTCTGAGACATTGCTATTGTGTTTTTATCTCCCCCTAGTGTTTTACTACTTACCTCCTTATTGTTGATTTATGTCAGGTGACATTATTAGAAAGTCAAAGTAAAACAGAACCACGAGTGAGCCAGAATTCATGGCTGGTGATGTCTACAGTATCTAACGCCATCCTTCTCAGTTTCCCCCCATGGTTGGCATTGTCTGTATGTAGCTTTTTATCAGATGTGCTTTACGTTTGATCTATGTCACCATTTTTTGATATTTGTGGCCAGATGAGTTAATATATTGCACTTTGTGGAGCTCCGTGGTAGCTAGCTACTACTCTTTCCCCTGGCATTCAAGTGTTAGACTTTTGATTGTTGTATCATACTTACCTCACATTGTAATAGAACCGTTGAGTTATAGCAGTAACGTTTCATTCTACTATCCTAGGTTTATTTCTGCATTCAGATTGTGATTGTGATACCAATCAGCCTTATTTGATGTAGAAATTTCTTGTTCTCTCTGTAGTTTCACCCTGTTTCATTAAACTGGATAAAAAATTATCAACGCCTCCTGTTTGGTGATGAGGGTTTAGCTGTCTGTCGAATCATAGGCATGAGGAGGACAGAATAGTGAAAATACACCTTTCCCATGGGCGAACCTACTAAAGGTACAGATACTCTACGTTATCATCCTGGGTACATACATAACACCAACATGAGTCAATGCATCTCCCGAGCCACACATTCCAGACACCAGTCCCACAAGCTGGAATGGAGGAACAGTCACCATTGAAACAAGCAGAGGAGACCAGATCTCACTGTTCTGGCTCCTCCAGGCATTTAAGTAGGTGTGTTACTGGTGCAGCAGCAGCGATGGCCAGAACCAAGGCCGAAGCAGCCAAAGCAAAGATGTCCTTTGCTCCAAAGGAAATGGACAAAAAAATGGAAAAGGCACGTATTGAAGCAAGATTAGCCGTATTGGATATGGAAAAAGAGGCAGCAGCAGCTCTAGCGGAGGCAGAAGCCCTTGAAGCAGCTGTTGAAGGTGAAGCAACAGGCAGAAAACTTAACCTTCATCTCCCTCATCAAGGTCCAGTGCAACGCAAATCAGAATACATACAAAGCCACTCTAGGTCACAAGCTGTTAACTCTTCAATGCCCGACATGGAGCCTGTTCCAGAGTTAATACACGAACAGGAAGAGCCTGGCCATGCATCTCAGTGCCGTTGTGAGCTCAACAAAAACACTGTGGAAGAGGGCGAACACAAGTTCCAACCAGAAGACCAAAGGCTAACCCATCATTATCGTTCACAACATCTGCAGACCTATCACAGTCCAGCTGCTCTACCTCACTACGAACAGACCCGAGGCATGTCAGATTTCGTGAGGTTCTTCGCACGTCGTGAACTCGTCATCACCGGGCTGCTACAGTTCAAAGGCCAACCTGAAGACTACAGAGCATGGAGGTCCACCTTTCGGAACAACATAAGAGGATTAGACCTGTCAGCAAGCGAAGAAATCGACCTACCTGCTAAATGGCTGGGTAAGGAATCCTGTGAGCACGCCAGGAGACTTCGAGCTGTGCACATTAATCACCCGGAAAGGGGGTTCAAGATGACATGGGATCGTCAGGACGAGAGCTATGGCTCCCCGGAGGTGGTTGAGAATGCACTGTTTAAGAAGCTGGAGAACTTTCCCAAGATCCTCAATCGAGACAACCTGAAGGTCAGAGAGTTAGGTGACGTCCTAATGGAAATTGACTCAGCGAAAACTGAAGGAAGTCTGCCAGGTCTTCTGTACCTTGACACGGCACGTGGGATAAATCCCATTGTTGAAAAGTTACCATTCAACTTGCAGGAAAAATGGATAACTCAGGGATCAAAGTATAAGGAAGATCACAACGTTCCCTTCCCACTTTTCTCCTTTTTTGCCAAGTTTATCTGCCAGCAGGCTAAAACAAGAAACGACCCAAGCTTCTTCTTCTCCACTCAAAGCCCGAAGACAGCACAGCCTGCTACAAGGTCCAGCCAGAGAACTCCAATGTCAGTTCATAAAACTGAAATGTCACTGTCCACCACCTCCTCCAGCGATGACGCTGATGGGAAAACGGACGACCCCGTCAAGCAATGCCCCATTTGCAACAAGCCGCACCCGCTCAGAAGCTGTTGGAGCTTCAGAGAACGGGATTTGGAGGATCGCAAATCGTTCTTAAAGGAACGTGCCATCTGTTACAAATGCTGCTCTTCTTCAACTCACCTGGCACGGGTCTGTAACACGGCCGTCAAATGTGCAGAATGCAATAGCAAAGGCACAACACATCACTCCACCCAGGTCCAGTCCCCTGGGTCTCAACGGCCTCTACCGCCACAGCAGAGCATGGCGGGGAGGAAGAGGAAGACATTCTGACACCTGAAGTAGCCTCACATTGCACCAAGGTCTGCGGAGCACACATCGGCAGCAAATCCTGTTCCAAAATCTGTCTTGTGACGGTCTACCCTGAAGGACAGCAAGAGAAAGCCATAAAGATATACGCCATGCTGGATGATCAGAGTAACAGATCACTCGCCAAGTCTCAGTTTTTTGACCACTTTAACATAGAAGGAAACAGCTCCCCATATTCACTGAAAACTTGTGCCGGCCTAGTGGAGAAATCAGGAAGGAGGGCGGGTGGTTTTGTAGTGGAGACTCTTGATGGAAAGACGAGTCTGCCTCTGCCCAAACTAATCGAGTGTAACCAGGTGCCTAATAACAGGTCAGAGATGCCTACACCTGAAGCAGCTCTTCATCATGCTCATCTCAAACCTGTGGCTTACCAGATTCCACCGTTGGACCCTCAAGTTCCCATCCTGCTTCTTCCAGGCAGAGACATTGAAAATCCACAAGGTACGTGAACAGATAAATGGTCCACACGACTCACCTTATGCTCAGAGACTTGACCTAGGGTGGGTCATCATCGGTGATGTTTTTCTGGGAAACCCCCAAAAACCTGCCAAGGTGAACACATTCCTTACAAATGTGCTGGAGGATGGTCGCCTCTCACTCTTTGATCCGTGCCCCAACAGCTTTCAAGTGAAAGAAAGCTACGGCTTACAGGTTCCCAGCTCTCTCTCTGATGATCCTACTGAGCAACCAGAACACGGAAAGCAAGAGGATCATCTTGGTCAGGCAGTCTTCAAAGGGACGAGTGACGATGACAAGTTAGCTCCTTCCATTCAGGACAAACTCTTTATAAAGAACATGGATGAAGAGGTCTTCATGGATAGTAGCAATAGCTGGGTCGCTCCTCTACCGTTCAGAACTCCAAGACGACGGCTTCCAGCAATCGAGGAGAAGCACTCAATCGACTCATCTCTCTCCGCTGCATGCTGGAAAGAAAGCCGGACACAACGGACCACTTCATTTCATTCATGCAGAAAGCCTTTGCCTCAGAAGACCACGCCAATGACCTAAAGTACCTGGACCTTGGAGTTGACTTACCGCCTCTACAGCGCAGCCTTGGACTCAGTTGGGAGCTGAATACGGATACCTTTACCTTCCAAGTTGAAGACAGCGAAAAGCCCTTCACTCGTCATGGTGTCCTTCCTACGGTGAATGGCCTGTTCGACCATCTTGGTTTTGTGGCACCAGTAATCATCCAAGGAAGAGCTCTGCTTAGAGACCTCACGGCAGACACGACCGATTGGGATTCACCACTACCTCGAGAAAAGGGGGGATCTTGGCACACATGGAGAAACTCTCTCCAAGACCTCAGAAAGCTTCAAATTCCAAGACCCTATACTCTCGTCTCTCCCTCTGAAGCTCTATACAAATAAATAAGTGTCTGTTCTGATGCTTCAAATGATGCCATAGCTGCAGTTGCCTACCTCAAGCTCACAAACCCCAATGGAGATTGTGAAGTAGGCTTCATCCTCGGCAAGGTAAGGTTAACACCACGTCCCGAACACAGCATTCCACGACTGGAGCTCTGTGCTGCCGTTCTGGCTTTAGAGATGGCAGAACTGATCAGCTCCGAGATTGATCTCAAACCTGACTCTATCCAGTACTACACAAACAGTAAGCTGGTGCTGGGCTACATATGCAACCAGACTAGAAGTTTTTATGTGTACGTCAATAACAGAGTCCAATGCATCAGAAGGTCAACACAACCTGAACAATGGCATTACGTGCCTACTCTCCTGAATCCAGCCGATCAAACCACCAGATCTGTCACTGCAGCTCGCTTAAGGGATACCACATGGCTTATAGAACCTGAATTCCTGTGTCGTCCCCAGCAGAAATTCACAGAAGTGTCATTCTTCTACATACGTGGACCTGCCAAGCAGCTTAGATCTGACTGTGGTACCAACTTCATCGGAGCCTGCAAGGAGCTCGACATTCCTTCTTCTAACGATGACAACACAGTTAAGAGATACCTCGCAGATCAAGGTTGCACCTGGATCTTAAATCCGCCACATTCCTCACGTATGGGGTGTTCATGGGAACGAATGATCGGCATCACACGCCGCATATTGGATGCAGTGCTTCTGGACATGGATCGTCCAGACTCACTCATGAAGTCCTCACAACATTCATGGCTGAAGTGGTAGCCATCATCAATGCAGGACCACTCATTCCCTCCATCATCAGATGCAGAGTTCTCATTCATCCTGACGCCTGCCACCCTCCTCACTCAGAAAGAAGAAGCCATTCCTACACCTCCAGGAGAGTTTGGCAGCAAGGACCTCTACAGACGTCAGTGGAAGCAGGTACAGAGTCTGGCCAACACCTTCTGGAGCCGTTGGCGACGCGAGTACCTGTCAACTCTCCAAGCACGTAGCAAATGGCAATCATCAAAGACCAATGTCCAGACGGGGAACATAGTATTAATGATGGACAGTCAGAACAAAAGAAGTGAATGGCCGATGGGGATCATCTCAAAGGTTTTCCCCAGCAAAGGTGGTAGATTTTGAAAGGCAGAGGTCAAGATCCCAAGCGGTGATGGGAAAAAGCTCTTCTACAGGCCAATCACAGAGATTCTGCTTCTTCTCTCCAAGGAAGACCAGACAGTTGCTCCCTGATAAGTTGTATTTTCTTTATTATGTGGCGTCTTAGAGATACCAGACGGGGAGTGTTATGTCTCCTATGAGATTTTGGTATTGTTTGTTGCTACTTTCCTCCTTATTGTTGATTTATGTCAGGTGACATTATTAGAAAGTGAATGTAAAACAGAACCACGAGGGAGCCAGAATTCATGGCTGGTGATGTCTACAGTATCTAACGCCATCCTTCTCAGTTTCCCCCTTGGTTGGCATTGTCTGTAAGTAGCCTTTTATCAGATGTGCTTTACGTTTGATCTATGTCACCATTTTTTCATATTTGTGGCCAGATGAGTTAATAGATTGCACTTTGTGGAGATCCGTGGTAGCTATCTACTACTCTTTCCCCTGGCATTCATTTGTTTGACTTTTGATTGTTGTATCATACTTACCTCAAATTGTAATAGAACCGTTGAGTTATGGTAGTAACGTTTCATTCTACTATCCTAGGTATATTTTGTGTATTCAGATTGTGATTGTGATACCAATCAGTCTTATTTGATGTTGTAATTTCTTGTTCTCTCTGTTGTTTCACCCTGCGTCATTTAACTGGATAAAAAAGTATCAACGCCTCCTGTTTGGTGATGTGGGTTTAGCTGTCTGTCGAATCATAGTCATGAGGAGGACTAAATAACCATTGTCAGTGGGTTCGCTGTGAGAAAAGGGGACAAGCGGTCAGTAACGGGGACACTCATGTAAATATCTCAGCTTATTGTGGGGAAATGTTCTGATGTCTTCCTATTATTTTTATAAAGGAGAGCGTTGTCGACATTTTGTTCAAAAGAAATGCATCATTCTACACTCAGTATAGAGGGATTGAGAATCACTATCCTTCCAGCATATTTCTGTCAGTTGTTGTCAAGGTGGGGGGGAGGAGGTTCGCTCCGTGTCAGTGTCGGGAATGGACACGGAGAGCGATCCCCACCAATACAGACATCCAGGCACTGATATAGGATGATATTAACTTTGTGCGATAATGTAAAACCGGCGACATTGGATCAGCCGACCATCATACATCTCTCCCGGTTGTCAGTTCAATCGCTATCACCCCTGACGCTAGACTGAGCCTGCATTCACACTCTAACTGCGCGGTCTGGGTCAAGCCGGAGTACCTCGCAAGGAAGGTGCAGTTACAGATAAAAGACACTTAAAGCGAAATCTTGGATGGTTCTCTAACTTGTGCATTTTGATAGTCAATAATGAAGCGCATTCCCTTACATACATCCAAACACACATTTTATTGCAGTGTGGAGCGATGAAAGTATCCCGCCATAAGGCTGGGACCAGATGATGCACCGAGCCAATTTGATGATATTCGACAGCGGCCCCAGGGAGCAATTGATGAAATGTTACATTTAATCTCATTGGTTTATTGGCGAGTTGGATCTCGGGAGCGGCATCAGATGTTAGCTGTGTTAAATATAATTTACAATCAATTTCTCGAAAGATATGAATTCAAACATTACACTCAGCTGGAACACAAAGCTTGATAATCACAGACCACGACCGCTGCTGCAGGCCAGGGGATCACCGGATGGGGAAAATAACTAACATTGCAAAGAAATGTGGGGACATCTGATCATGAACTCCCGGTAAACTAGGGGAGTGAGTAGAAGCTAGAACTCCAAATAGAGAAATACTACTCATTAAAAATTATTGTTCATAGAGTTAAACCTATGGGGCTAAGGGCTCAGGAATAAAACTGTGAGTAAGGCCTTGATGGTTGCGACTGCTGCTATGGGACGATGCTTTGAATCCCAGCAGGGGATCGGGCTTTAGATCCCACAGACCATGTATTGAATTCAAGGTACTGAAGGATTCTTTCACAGCTCTTTAAAGAGAGGAAACATTCCCAACAGACCATTCTGGATACAAAGGGATGGTCCCAGAAATCCCCGACCCATGGGCACCACTCTTGGAGTCTGTCCACAACTGAATGCGATCTTGAGGTCCAGTGTCGATTGATGGAAATTCAGCCCCAGCATCAATGGGTCTCAGACCATCTTTGCTGAATTCAATGATCTGTGGCCACTCTGAGCAAAGCCGAGCCACTCCTGCCATGGCCAGTGATTCCAACAGGGGAATGTTTGGCTTTCGCAGCCCGGAGCAAAGGGCTTTCACCCACTGGTGGACTTTCTGAGTTCACTTGGTTCCAGTCATTCTGCAATAATCTGAATCTACCCAGCATCTCCCGGGGTGTCATTTTCAAATTGGAACACTGTGCTGGAATGGCATTGTAGTATCGGCAAAAGGCAGCAGATGGGCCTCGGCAACAGGCTCAGTGAGACTTCCAGTACAACATGGTTTCATTCCCCAGACTAGTTCCATTGTAGTATCGGCCAAAGGAAGCACATCGGCCTCAGCAACAGATTCAGAGAGACTCCCAGTACAACGTGGTTTCATTCCCCACACCAGACCCATTGTGGTCTCTCCAACGGGGATCTCATGCCCTTCTGCGTGGTCAGGAGTATTTTCTGTGGTGCGGGCCCATAATAAAAAGAAATGACGCTGATTTTATGAACTAACTGGAATTAGTTTCACAGAACAGACCTGGTGTGACCCAGACTCCCATTGAATAAGACGGCATAAAACAGGAAGTTTCATCGATGATTAGAAAGGCTGAGAATCCCACCAGTACAGGATTTTTTCAACGTGAGAAACTGACAAGCTTTAGGGAGCCGCTTAATTTCTGGCAGGAGGCTCGGCCTCTGATGCAGTAATTTGATGGTGGATTCACTGGTATGTAAATCTAGTCCATACCTCACCTGGGAGTGCGTGATGATTACAAGTTCGGAGGCTTCTGTCCTGTATTCATACCATGCTGTACGTGTGATGGTGAGCTTCATTGGACAGAGTCACAGGAGCTGTACGCTGCATTGGCCTCATGCTGTTTCTGAGTCCACTGTGCTTGATGATCGATAATACACTGAGATTTGCAATGTATCCAACTCCTGTCTACCTGTCCTGGGAGTGTATGATGTGACATTATTGAGAGGGCTTTACTCTTATTTTAACCCATGTTGTAACTGCCCTGTGCACGTTGGATGGAACACTCTCGAGGGAGCCTTACTTTGTATGTGACACATACTGTTCCTGACCTGGGAGTCTTTGATGGGACCGTTTGGAGGGAGATTTACTCTGTATCTACCCTGTGCTGGACCTGACATAGGCGCCTTTGATCGGCTGTATGAATGTGTTGTACACTGTATGTAACACATGCTGTACCTAACCTGAGAGTTTTTGATGGGACATTGCAGGTAGTTTTACTCTGCATGTATCTCGTGCTGTGCCTGAACTGCGTATGCTTGATGGGATAGTGTAGACGCAGCTTAATCTATTATTGCCCATAATTTCCCCTCCAATTATTGCTCATATGGCCCCACTCGTTGAGAGGCACGATAACCCCTACAGTCTGGCACTGACGCCCATTCTCGTTTTTAGGGAACAAACTGGTTTTAGAACACTGATGTGGTTGTTGTCGTGTATATGCCTTTAAGAGCCCCCTGTGTACTGTAATGCTGGTAATGGCCACTCGGGCTTTATAAGCCTGTATATTGGCCCAGAAATTCCAGAACGGGGTTTGCAGCGCGTGCACGCCCCATATTTGCACTTACCCCGCGCTCGTGCCGATCAGCTTCTGGGACGCCTGAACTTGCAGAAATAGAAAGCACATTCCCGGGCAGTGTATGACGTCACGCCGCCCAGGAGTGCAGCCAGCGCGAAGCCAGGAGCGTGCAGTGTAAGTGAGACACGCCCCTTGAGGTCTCAGTTTCACTGGACACGCCCCCAATGTTTCTGTCAAGCTGCGAAGGATTTTTACATGCAAAGCAGCAGTTTAAAGAGGTTTTTGGAAGTTTTTTGAAGATTTTGGTAACTTTTATAAACTTTTTAAAATGTTTACATTATTTTGAGTAATCTGAAGTAGTTTTAAAGAGAATTAAAACAATTTGAAGACTTTTAAAAGCCCTAAAAGAATTTTTTTAATTCCATTTATTTATTTAGCAATGTCGTCGTCATACGTGTCTTCACACTGTTCCCTTTGGGGAACTGTATGAAGTGGTGGAAGGATTTATGGCCATGATTAACGCTCATTCCGTGACCGTAACCATCTTTGAACCAGCCATTAGTGCGGCTAGTCCTATGGCGGGAGGGTTTTATGGGCTCCCACAAGCTATACAAGGAGGGGGGCCACCCACACCCACGGACACAAATATCCCACCAGATGTCAACCCAGAATTTAGAGCCGAAGCTCCGACTCCACTTGCCGGGACTGTCTGGAGCGGGGTTCGAAACCCTACCCTGATCTGGCCCAGCGGCGGGGATCCTACCGCTATGACAAAGGCCCAATCCAATTAGCAACATGAAATGGCAGCATAGGGCTCCAGTCACGGGGAGGGAAAAGGTGCAGGAAACGTATGGGTGTCACCTTTTGTGCAGAGTGGGCCTTTTGCATAGCAGTAAGCATCCCCGCTGCTGGGCCAGAAGGAGTAAGGTTTTGAACCCCACTCCAGACAGTCCCGGCAAGTGGAGTCGGAGCTCCAACTTTAAATTCTGGGTGGACATCCAGCGGGATACTTGCGTCCATGGGTTTTGGTGGCCCCCCCCCTCAGATGGGTTGTGGGAGCCCATAAAACCCTCCCGCCATAGGACTAACCACCCTAATGGCTGGTTCAAAGATGGTTACGGTCACGGAATGAGCGTTAATCATGGCCATAAATCCTTCCACCACTTCATACAGTTCCCCAAAGGGAACAGTGTGAGGATACGTACGATGATGACCTCTTGTGCAATGCACCTCCTTGGGCCCTCAGTCTCAGATGCGAGGGGTCAAGTCGTGCAATTGTTAAATTTTTTATTTTATTGACATGTAAAATGTTGGCCCAGTAATTCCCTTCCAAATGCGCTAGTACGGTCGGGTTACTTACGCATCTGGCCGGATGAAATGCCGGTTTTCAGCATTCACAGTGCATGTGGGGAAAACCGGCATTTCCTGTCCTCTGAACGAAGGGGTTCAGAGGCAGAACGCGTGTGACTGCACAGGCAGCGCGTGCGCAGTATAATTCGCCGCTTTCATTAATGCTTTCAGTGAGGTCCAGTCATTACAACTTACACATGAAAAAAGCATGGGTACAGTTGCTCCACAGGCTGCGGAGGAAGATATTTCTTATCGTTGAGCTTCTGAAAGTATGTATGTCTGTATATATGCCTTTGCATGTTATGTATATATTCCTTTATTTATGTGTATGAATGTATTATTTAATTATGACTTTCAGAGAAAGTAACTTATTGGAAAATCATAATTAAAAACATACATTCATACACATTAGTAAAGGAATATAAAACATACATACATATACGTAAAGGAATATATGTGGACATACATACATAACTCATTCTCACATTCCATTCACACAGCCACAATTGCTCCTTCTACCTACCGTTCTGAAAACCCTTTTAAAAAAAAATTTAAACTTTAAAACTTACTTAAAATTTCTTCAAATAACTTCCCTCCCTTTCCCAAACAAAAATATTGCATTTCAAAAGCTCCACGATAAAATATATCTTCCTCCGCAGCCAATGAACATCTTTACACTTGCTTTTTTCACGTGTAACTTCTAAGGACTTACCCTCACGGATTTCATGAATGAAATCCACGAAGTTCACTGCACAAGTGCTGCCTGTGCAGTCGCATGCGCTCGAGGTCTGGAAATGCCGGTGTTCCCCGCATGCGCTGTTCATGCCGGCATTTCCAACGGCCAGAAGCGTGAGTAAGCCGACCGTACTCACGCTTCTGGCCTGGAATTTCTGGCCCTCTGTGTTGTATCAGTTAGTTCCCCTCCAGACTTTGTTCAGTAAACACCTGTGAAACCAACTCCTGCCTTCAGTGCCTCTATTAAGACACGAACACAACAGTGGTGACGAATTGGAAACAGACTTACCTGCAATTCGGCAGCACTTCAAGGACATCGATTCCTCTGACGTCCAAAGTCGAAGCAAGGAAAAGAAAAAGCTGTGGTTTCACCAGCTAGCCGAGCTGGTGGCAGGTACTGCAATAATCCTTCCTGGGCGTCGGGCTGGGGCTCCAGCAGCTGGCTCTGCAGCGAGGCCAAGCAGCGAAGGCAGAGGCAAGCAGTAACAGACGGGGAGGGAGCACTCGGGAGACGGCCGGTGCTGCAAGCAGATCGGCGTTCAGACCTAGCAGAGAGAGTCCGGCTGGAACGAGTCTCCACCTGAAAAAAAAAAACAGCATTGCCATCGGCAGCAGCGGTGCAGAAGCGCGGGAAGCGCCATATCTTTTCTGCAGAAAAGAAAGAAAAGCGTGGGAACCGCCATTTTTTTTCCAGGATGCCTAAGGCTGGCAATATTGATGCTTTTGATAACAATATAGAGGATTGGACCACATATGTGGAAAGAGTGGAGGTATAATGTACCGCAAATGGAATAGAAAATGATATAAAAGCGTCAGTACTTCTAAATCTAATGGGTGCAAAGACATACGGCCTGTTACGAAACATAATCACTCCAACCAAACCAAAGGACAAGAATTTTTAAAGAAATTGTTGATACCCTACAGGAGCACTTAAACCCAACACCGCTGCTGATAGCGGAACGATTCAAATTCTTCAAGAGGAATCAACACAAAAATGAAAGTAACGCTGATTACCTCACCGAATTAAGAAAGCTATCAAAGCACTGCCAATTCGGGGCAGGACTAGCAGATTATCTTCGAGACACATTCGTCTGCGGTGTCCTAAGTGAGGGAACACAGAAAAGACTGCTTTCTGAGAAAGATTTAACACTGGACAAGTCTTTCAGTATGGCTGTATCATCCAAAGCAGCCGCAAGAGGTGCTGCAGAGATACAACAAAAGACACAAGACTTCGGCACCCATGAAATGACACAGGGTTTCGAGAGATGTTATCGCTGTGGCAGATCCACCCATGACCAGAGGGACTGCTGGTTCAAGGACAAAGCATGCAGGCAATGCAGAAAGATTGGACACATTTCACTGGTATGCCGATCTGGAAAAAAAAAATCCACGGACAGGAAGAAAAAAGTCAATAAATAAAAGTACAGAAAGGTACAAATGATGACGGACAGTAGCTCCGAAGACCAGAAGAGCGATAACGACTCAGAAAGCAAGAGACTAAGCTGGCTCAAATTACATAATGTAATTGCCAAAGAAGATAACCAGACCATGTGGGATACCCTGACGGTAGCAGGGTCCCCAGTTAAAACGGAGCTAGATACAGGATCAGCTCTGACCATCATAAATCGACGGGATTACAAGCGGCTATTTCCACATATACCTTTAAAAGACACATCCATTAACTTGAAACATATACAGGGTTGAAAGTATACCCCAAAGGAAAAATAAGGTTGCCTGTTGAAAACAACGGCAAAGAAATGCAAAAGTTGTATTTATACGTTCTACAAGATGGTGGTCCACCGCTGTTGGGACGTGAATGGATCAGGAAAATACGTTTAGACTGGCACTTCATTCAAGCACTGACGGTGAACAGTAAGGAAAAAATGATGATAACGTCATACCTGAACGATTAAAAGACATCTTGGCCAACGCCAAAGAAGTGTTTCAAGAGAAACTAGGAACCTTGAAAGGCATCACCGCCTCAATAAAAGTGGAAGATGTGGCAATTCCCAAGTTTTTAAGGCAGGACCGGTGCCATACGCAATTCGTCCAGCAGTCGAGGCAGAGCTGGAGAATTTGGAAAAGGCATGCGTATTATCCAAAATAGATTGGAGCGAGTGGGAACACCCATCGTCCCAGTCATGAAGAAAACGTTGAATAATGATAAATCTGAAGAACAGAGAAAAATTCGCATTTGTGGAGACTTCAAGGTGACTGTAAACCCGGTCCTTCACACGGTACAGTATCCTCTTCCGAGGACAGAAGATATTTTCGCCTCACTATCCGGAGGGAAACGTTTCACCAAAATTGACTTGGCACAGGCATATCTACAGATGGAGGTTGAAGAGGCCTCTAAAATGTATCTCACGATAAATACACACAAAGGCCTGTACCAGTACAATCGACTGGTTTTTGGAGTAGCATCCGCTCCAGCTATCTGGCAAAGAGCTATGGAGCAAGTCCTCCAAGGGATTCTGGGGACTCAATGCTACCTAGACGACATCCTTGTAACAGGAGAAAACGACAACGAGCAGCTTGCCAATTTGGAGCAGGTGCTCACTGGGATGAGAGAACGGGGCCTACGAGCAAATCGCCCCAAGTTCGAATTTTTCCAGAATCAAATATCATATTATGGCCACATTATTAATAAGGAAGGGTTGCATAAGTCACCTGAAAAAATTGAAGCGGTCATAAAAGCCCCAGCACCTGGAAATGTTTCACAATTAAGGTCGTTCCTGGGATTAATAAATTACTGTCATGAATTTTTACCGAACTTATCAACTCTTAAGCACCCTCTTAATGAACTGCTACAAACAGGAGTAATTTGGAAATGGAGCGAGGACTGTAAACGTGCCTTCCATAAATGCAACGAATTAATCACATCCAAAGAGGTTTTGGCTCATTACAACCCATCACTGCCAATTAGACTGGCGTGCGATGCATCCACTTACGGCGTAGGAGCGGTATTATCGCATAAATTCCCTGATGGCTCGGAATGACCAATAGCTTTTGCGTCACGCTCATTGAACTCAGCTGAGCGTAACAATGCCCAAATCGACAGGGAAGCACTCAGCCTGGAATGGGGAGTGAAGGCATTCAACCAATGCCAACACGGAAAAAAATGTACCTTGTTGACTGACCATCAACCCCTCATCTCCATATTCAACCCTAAAAAGCGTGTTCCCATTATTACAGCGCAAAGGCTACAGAGGTGGTCCCATTTTCTAGGGGCACACCAATATAACATAGAATACAAAAGATCAAAACAGCATGGGAATGCTGACGGTTTATCGTGCCTACCTTTGCCAACGGTAGAAGAGGCACCTACCGTAGACCAATTGGAAATTTTCCACTCTACCATAGTCGAATGTCTACCAGTAATAAATTCTGCCATTGAAAGGGAAACTAGAAATGACCCGACTCTCTCACGAGTCTATGATTTAACAGTGAAGGGATGGCCAGCACATGGCGAACCATTGTTGCCAGCATTCTCGCAAAGAAGAGAACATATGTTGGTGTGCCGAGGAACCTTGATGTGTGGATCCAGAGTGGTGATTCCACCCAAACTCCAGGATAAAGCTCTAAAGGAGCTTCACGAGGGGCATCTGGGTGGAGTGAAAATGAAGAACCTAGCCAGGGCGTTTGTATGGTGGCCAGGTATCGATGGAGACATCGAAGAAATGACCAAGAGCTGCCTAGGATGCCAGAAGGTCCAAAACGCTCCACCACAAGCCCCTCTACATCCATGGGAGTGTCCCTCATCTCCATGACAAAGGGTACACGATGACTTTGCTGGTCCATTTATGCACTCAATGGACTTAATCGCGGTTGATGCACACTCCAAGTGGCTGGAGGTAATAATAGATGGCCTCCACCACCACAGAAAAAAACATCACAATATTAAGGACCATATTTGCCAGGAATAGGCTGCCTGAACAGATCTGTTCTGATAATGGCACCGCAATTTGTGTCCGAAGAAAACAGGAAGTTCTTAAAAAACAATGGGGTTAAGCACCACACGTCCGCCCCATACCATCCCGCCACCAATGGATTGGCTGAAACGTTTGTCCAGACCTTCAAGAAGGCCATAAAGGCCATGGGTAATGAAGACATAAAACTTCAGCATAAGGTGGATAACTTCTTCTTTGCGTAAAGGAATGCAACACATGTGGTTACAAACCAAACTCCCGCCATGATGTTCTTCAATATAAGCCTAAGATGCCGGCTGGATTTGATCAAGCCAAACATCAGAAGGGACGTGGAGAACAGGCAATATCAAGGCATGAATGAAAGGCCAACTAGAACCTTCCAGGTAGGTCAACAAGTTTTGGCCCGGGACTACCGTACCGAGAAATGGCAGCCTGGAACTATCTGCACACGACTAGGACCGCTGATGTATACCGTGGACATTGGAGAAAGCATAATAAGGCACCATGCTGACCAAATCATAGAGTCATCCAAAAAGGGACAACCTACACCACAACTCTATACGCCTAATGATGAAGTAGAGATACCCATAGTATCTACCTCCGATCCGGTGATACTGGAACCCGATGAACCCGACACTGGCATTCAAGCCGAACCAGCTTTGCCCAAAGAACCTACTACACCACCAGAAACTACTAGACCACCGCGGTGTTATCCGGACCGAGTCAGGAAACCTCCAGAGAGACTGACTTATAATTGATTAACTGCAGCAATTTGTAGATTATTTTTCTTGTACATGTAATTAATCATTACTTAAAATATTATGTACTGGTTGGCTAAAAGGCGTGGAATTGTAGTGTATGTGCCTTTAAGAGCCCCCTGTGTACTGTAATGCCGGTAATGGCTACTCGGGCTATATAAGCCTGTATATTGTGCTGTATCAGTTAGTTCCCCTCCAGACTTTGTTCATTAAACACCTGTGAAACCAACTCCTGTCTTCAGTGTCTCTATTAACACAAGGACGCAACAGTTGTTATATCTTCATGCAAGCACATAGAACTCAAACTGTTTTTCACTGCTAAGGCAGGACGGCGAAGCACTGTTTGATATTATGTGAGGGAGTCTTTGGTGTCTTTCAGTCAAAAGGTGGGCATTTGGGCCATTAAATAGTGGGAACTCCTATTTGGAGTATGGGATGGGTAAATCGTAAATGGCAATTTGTGCGGTTGTGCTCACTGCCTGGGGTCTCAATACATGGTAACGGGGTCGGTGACAGGACTGAATGTACAACAGGTGTTCATCCCCAGAGAGACTGCACACCGGGAGCAAGCCTGGTCATGAGACCCTGTGAAACCTTCACTGGGCGGAGCTCTGGTTGCTTTGTGACACTGTTACTGGCTGCTGTGTGATTGGCTCCTGGCTCATTTGTGCTGTCACCTGGAGATAGGTCTCCACCCCTGGTTATGCTCCATCAGTCGTGTGTTACTGTTGGCGGAGCTGGAGTTGGCAGCGGATATGGTGTGTGAGTTCAATCCCCAAAAATAAGGGCATGGAAAGGAAAATCAATTAAATATTAAAATAAGTAATCCAAACAAATGTCATTAATTCTAAATATATTCAAATTATATATATATTGATAGTCCCAAAATTAGACCACTTGCTTTCGAGTAACATATTCTAGAAATAAACTAAACATTTTTACATTAAATTCTTCTTTTAGTGAACTTCATCTCAGGAAGGTGGAGAGAGCAAAATCGAATCACACCCACACTAACTGGGAGTACAGAAAGGTCGATGATTGCAGTGACATTTACACTGTATCTAACTCCTGTCTACCTGCCGTGGGAGCTTTTAATGGGTCAGTTTTGGGGGAGCTTTACTCTGCTTTAACTCGTATTGTACCTGCCCTTTTAGTGGTTTGTGGAACAGTGTCCAGTGTCCTTTACTCCGTATCTGACCCGTGCTTGTTCCTGACCCGGGAGTGTTTTAAGAAACAGTGTAGAGGGAGCTTTACTCTGTATCTGACCCGTGCTGCTCCTGCCCTGGGAGCGTTTTAAGGTACAGTGTAGAGGGATCTTTACTCTGTATCTAGCACGTGTTGTACTGCACTGGGAGTGTATGACGGGAATTTCTAAAGGAACCTTTACTATTCATTTAAACCAGATCTAACGTGGGTGTGTTTATTGCTACCACGCAGACAGAGCTTTACTCTGTCGCTAACCCGATCTCTACCTGACCTGGGAGTGCTTGATGGGACAGCCTAGTGGGAGCTTTACTTAATATCTACTCAGTGCTGGACCAGACATGGAATTGTTTGATGAAGCTGCTAAGAATGTGCTTTACACTGTATATAACACGTGCTGTACCTGACTTAGGAATCTTTGATGGGACGGTGTAGAATTAGTATAGCTGATCGTGTATCTCATGCCATACCTGAACTGCGAGTGTTTGATGGGACAGTGTAGACGGAGCCTTAACTATTATTGCCCGTGATTTCCCCTCCACTTATTACTCACATGGCTCCAACCATTGATGGCCCTGGAAATCCCTACAATGTGCCTCTAATGCTCCTTCCTATTAAGTGGAATAGATTGGTTTTAGAGAAAAGATCTGTTTGTTGCCTCTTCATTCAAGCATCATTACCGCAAACAGACTTTCAATGCCGAGGCAGGAGGGAGATGCAGTGCTTGATATTAAGTGAGGGAGTCTTTAGGGTGCATAAATCAAAAAGTGAATATTTGCACCATTGAACAGTGGAAACTCATATTTGGAGAATGGGACGGAGAATTGTAAATGGGCACTTTCGTGCGGTTGTGTTACCTTGCCTGGGGTCTCAGTACATGGGACCGGGTTCTGAAACAGGATTGCAGATACAACATGTATTCATCCCAAGTGAGACTGCACACCAGGAGCTGAGCATATTCATGTGACCTGTTAAACTTCGATGGGGCAGAGCTCCGGTTGCTTTGTGACGTTGTTACTGGCTGCTGTATGATTGGCTTCTGTCTCCTTTGTGATGTCACCTGGAGACAGGTCTCCGCCCCTCATTATGGACCATCAGTGGTGTGTTACTGTGGGCGGAGCTGGTGTTGGCAGCTGTTACGGTGAGTGAGTAGAGCCCCTATAAATACTGCAATGAAAGAGAGAAACAATTTAACACTGAAATATGTATTTCAACTAAATGTAATTAATTGGAAAATAAATTAAATTATATATAATATAATCACGAAAATATTCCCCTCGTATTCCGATTAAAGTTTATAGAATTAATATAAATCATTGTTATACTGCTACTTTCTTGGAGGCAGCTGTATCTCAGGAAGGTGCAGAGAGGGAGAGGTTGAATCATCACCACATTAACTGGGACCGGAGAAAAGCCTCAGGGATTGCAGAACAGATCTGTTGTTAATGACCCTCGTGTCAAAGACCAGATAAAACAGGAAGCTTCAGCAATGATTAGAATGATGAGGACCTTTCCTGAGAATCCAATCAATCCAGGATGTTGCCGAGACGAGAGTCGAACGTGATTACCGCAGCTGTTCAACATTTGCAGTAAGGCTCGGCCTTTGATGCAGCAGTTTGACTGGGGATTCACTCGTGTGCAAACTTTGCCCTTACCACACCTGGGACAGCCTCAAAATTACATGTACATGGAATTTTATCCTGCAACCGCACCGTGCTGTACCTGAGTTAGTTTGCTTCATTGGACATTGTCAGAGTAGGAAACGCTGCATTAACCACATGCTATATCTGAGATGACTGTGCTTGATGAACCAAAATTCGGCGAGATTTACACTGTACTGAATCCCTGCCATAACTGCCCTGGTAGTATTTGACGGGACAGTAGAATGGAAACTCTACTCTGTATCTATCCTATGCTGTACCTGCGCTGGGCGTGTTTGATGGGAAAGTTTAAAGGGAACTTTACTCTGTATCTAACCCATGCTGTACCTGCCCTGGGAGTGTTTGATGGGACAGTGTAGAGGGAGCTTTACTCTCTATATATCCCCTGCTGTACATGCACTGGGCATGTTTCATGTGACAGTGTAGAGAGAGTTTTAGTCTGTATCTAAACAGGGCTGTACCTGCACAGGGAGTGTTTGAGCGGAGAGTGTAGATGAAGCTTGACTGTGGAACAAACCTGTCCTGCACCTGCCCTTGGCGGGCTTGATTGCACGGTGTAGATGGATACATTACTCTGTATCTGACCCATGCCGGACCTGCCCTGGGAGTGTCAGGTGGTGCAGTGTTGAGCGAACTTTACCCTATATCTTACCCATGCTGTTCGTAAGCCGATGCTTCAACCATTGGATGCCACTGATGATCCCTCCAATTATTTTTTCTAATGCTCCTTCTTGTTAAATGGAAACACACCCCAAGAGCAGAAAGGGGAAGCTTCAACAATGATTGGAAATGTGAGGAGCTTTACTGAGAATCTCTTCAGTCGATGATATTGCCGAGGTGAGAGACTAACAAGCTATTGGGAGAAGTTTAACATCTGGCATAAAACTCGGCTTTTGATGCGTTAAGTTGACTGGGGATTCACTGGTATTTAAAGCTAGCCGATATCTGCAGTTCTTGAACCACTCGCCAGAGGTAATAGTTTTTCTGTATCTACTATATCAAACCTCACATTATCTTGAAAACCTCTATTAATCCACCTCTTAAGTTCTCTTTTCCAAGGAAAACATTCTGAACTTCTCATAACTGAAGACCCTCATCCCTGCTAACATCGTCTTAAAACTCATCAGTTCCCTTTCTATGACCTTAACATCTTTCCTGAAGTGTGGTGCTCGGAATTGTCAACAATGCTCCAGCTGTTGCTTTACCGGCGATTTATAAATTTCTGGCCTGGTCGCTTTGCTTTTATATTCTATTCCTCCATTTATAAACACAAGTAAATCATTTGATTTTTAACAAATGTGTCTGCTTGCCCTGCCACATTTACGGATTTGTGTATATGGACATCAAGGTTTTTCTGATCGTTTACAATGTTCAAAATTGTGCCATTTATAGTATACTGTCTTTCCATTTTAGTACTCCCAAAGCTCATCACTTCACATTTTTCCACTTTGAAATCCATGTGCCATCTTTCTTCCTAATTCACCATCCTTGCTATGTCATTCTAGCTTCTATAACTATCATCAATATCTTCTACCTTTCGAAGTGCCATATCATCTGCATACTTTATAATGCTGCTCCCTAGGTTGTTAATTAAAAAAATGAAACGACGAATGGACCCAAAATGACCATTGAGGAACACCACGGCAAACTACCTCCCAGTCTGAAAAACATCCATCCACAAACACCATTTGCTTTCTGTCACTGAGCCAATTTTGTATCCATAACGCAACATTCCACTTAAATCCATGGGCTTCCATCTTTTTAATAAGGCACATATCCAATCTACATATCCAAGTATTGCGGCTTTCATGACCACCAGGCGTCTCAACGTGCTTTATAGCCATTGAAGTACTTTTTGAAGTGTAGTCACTGTTGTAAGGTGGGAAATGCGGCAGCCAATTTGCACTCAGCAAGCTGCCATAAACAGCAACGTGAGAATAATCAGATAATATGCTTTAGTGATGTTGATTGAGGGATAAATACTAGCCAGGACACCGGGGATATCTCCCCTGTTCTTCTTCGAAATAGTGCCACGGGATATTTTACGTCCAACTGCGAGAGTAGACGTTTAACATCTCATCCGAAATTTAGCACTTTCGACAGTGCAGCACTCGCTCAGTACTGCATTGATTTGTTGGCCTAGATTTTTATGCTCAAGTCGCTGAAGTATACAAAGATATGCTACATTGTCAACAGTGTAGATTTGAGCATAAACTTACGAAGATATATTCATAGATGAAGTAAGTGGGTGAACTCTGGCAAATGCATATAAATATAAGCAGGTGTGAGATGAGTCATATAGAAATAAAAAGAATACATCAAATGCTTTCTAAATGGTGAAAGACTAGAAACAGTGGAGGTCCAAAGTGACATAGGGGTCCATGTACATATATCATTAAAATATCATGGGCAGCTGCAGAATATAATAAAAAAAACTAATGGAATACTGGTAATTATATCTAGAGGATGACAATATCAGGTGGATAAGTTATACTACAGCTATACAAAGCTCTGGTTAGAATATGTTCAGTTCTGGTCACCACACCGCAGGAAAGATGTATTAGTCTTTGAAGGGGTGCAGGGGTAATTGGCTTAGTCCTGTTCCAATAATGAGTGTTTGAGGGTGCTGTTCGCAAGTGGAGATGAGAATCCGATTTAAAAGCAACACATGAACAGAGAATTGAACTCTAGACCCTCAGATTAAAAGTCTGATGCTCTACCGACAGACCTATCCAGGTTCTGTTTTTCTCGGGTCATACAACAACGTTCACTGGCTCACCTGCTTCATTACACAATAGAAATTGCATTTGCTTCTCCAGTAATCCTGCCTGTACAGCGCATTTCTCTCACAAACATAGACTGACTGCCCCCAGCGGCTTCACTTCAGGAATAGTCTCCCTCACAGAAAGGACACGCTCTTTAACAGCGGTAAGAACGGAGGCATCTGTTTGTTACATTAGAGCATCTGGCACTTCTCTCCCTAACACTGGTGAACTAGTGAGACAGACTTTTTAGCAAGTTTCTGTTTATTGTGAAAAAGCAAAGAAACTATTCTTACAGAATTATCCAGACCCCAATCAACGCTGAAATGATTCTGACCGCGATGTCAATTGTCAACGCAGCCTTCTGATGCTGAATCTGATGCACTACCGTTGCACCACGAGGTCATGAAAACCGTCAGAAATAAACCAGGAAACTGCTCAAAATACACAAAAGGTCGAGCAGCTTATGGAAAACAATTTAGCTTTCGGCATGGAGACAGTAGTTCGAACTGCAAAGGCAGTGTGAAAATATAAACTATAAACTGTGTGTGTGTGTATATAGAATCATAGAAACTCACAGCACAGAAGGAGGCCATTCGGCCCGTCGTGACTGTGCTGGCTTAGAAAGAGCAGCCATACTATTTCCGTAATAGTCCTCCAAAAGTGCATCACTTCACACTTCTCCGGATTGACCTCCATCTGCCATGCTTCTGCCCATATCACCCTCCTGTCTGTGTCATTCTGAAATCGACAACTATCCTCATCATTATCTATTAAGGTGCCAAGTTTCGTGAGATCTGCAAACCTTATATTGCTGCTCGAGTCAAGTTCGTTTATAAAAGTTGCAAAGAGTAATGGACCCAAAACAGACACTTGGGGAACACCACTGCAAACCACCTCCTCGTCTGAAAAACATCCATCCATCACCGTCCTGTGCTTCCTGTCACTGAGCCAATTCCGTATCCATACCATCACACTTACCTTAATTCCATGGGCTTCAATCTTCTTAACAAGCCTCCTGTCAGTGTGTGATGTTTATACAGTAAATTAGTGTTTATGTGATGAGTGCGATGCATTATATGTGGGACAGTTTAAAGTTTATTTTTATACTATGATAAGTCCTGTTTAAAAATATAAATATATATAATTGTATCTGTGATAATTCTACATGTACTTGGTTGTATCTGTGCACTAGTTAAAATATAATTGTGTGTATCATTGTGTTATTTATCACTGTTATTTTGTGAGTGTTGTCTGTGTTATTTGTAAATATTTTTCTGTGTAATTTAGATGTACCATATTGAGAAAAAGTATATAAAAATACATTTGAAATGAAGAGTGATGTTCCCAAGTAAAGGAATAAATATTACACGTGCATGGGAAAACATTTGTAAGCAGCAGTGTCATAGAAACATAGAAACATAGAATAATAGGTGCAGAATAAGCCATTCGGCCCTTCGAGCCTGCTCCGCCATTCAATATGATCATGGCTGATGCTCTATCTTAATACCATGTTCCAACTCACTCCCCATACCGCTTGATTCCTTCTGTGTTTAGAAATCTATCCATCTCTTTCTTATATATATTCAGTGACTTGGCCTCCATAGCCTACTGTGGTAGAGAATTGCACCGATTCACCAGCCTCTCATGAAATAAATTTCTCCTCATCTCAGTCCTAAATGTCCTTCTCCGTACCCTGAAACAGTGACACATCATTCTAGATCCCCAAGCCAGGGGAAACATCCTCCCTGCATCCAGTATGTCTAGACCTGTCAGAATTTTATACGTTTCAATGCGGTCCCCTCTCATTCTTCTAAACTCTAGTGAATACAGGCCTAATCATCCCAATCGCTCCTCCTACGACAGACCTGTTATTCCTGGAATCAGTCTGATGAACATTCGATGCAATCCCTCTATGGCAAGTATATCTTTTATTAGGTAAGGTGACCAAAACTGCACACAGTACTCCAGGTGTGGTCTCACCAAGGCCCAGTATAACTGTATAAGACATCCTTGCTCCTGTACTCAAATCATTATGCCATGATGGCCAACATAACATTTTCCTACATAACTGCTTGCTGCACATGCATGTTTGCTTTCAGTGAAACACAGAAACATAGAAACATAGACTGGTGTACATTGACACCCAGGGGTCTTTGTACATCAACATTTCCCAATCTATTACCATTTAAATAATACGCTGCCTTTCCGTTTTTCCTACCGAAGAGGTTAGCTTCACATTTTCCTCGTTATACAGCATCTGCCCACTCACTCAACTTGTCTAAATCGCCTTGAAGCCTCTTTGTATCCTCCCCACAACTCACAATTCCGCCTAGTTTCGTGTTGTAAGCAAACCTGGAAATAATACATTTTGTTCCCTCATCCAAATCATTGATATATATTGCGAATAGCTGGGGCTCAAGCACTGATCCCTGCGGTACCTCAATAGTCACCGCCTGCCACCTCGAAAAAGACCCATTTATTCCTACCCTCTGTTTGCTGTCTGCTAATCAATTTTCAGTCCATGCCATTATATTACCCCCAATCACATGTGCTTTAATTTTGCACAATAACCTCTTATGTGGGACTTTATCAAATGCCTGCTGAAAATCCAAATATACAATATCCACTGGATCTCCCTTAATTTTCTTTCAATTACATCCTCAGAAAACTCCAGTAGGTTTGTCAAACACGATTTCCCTTTCATAAATCCATGTTGACTTTGTCTAATCCCGTTGACATTTTCTAAGTGTCCTGTTATCACATCTTTTATAATAGACTCTAGCATTTTCCCTACTACTGATTTTAGGCTAACCGGTCTGTAGTTCCCTGTTTTCTGTCTCCCTTCTTTTTTACAGAATGAGGTTACATACAGTTCCATAACCTGTAGAATTTTGGAAGATGACAATCAATGCTTCCATTATTTCCATGGCTACATCTGTTATTACTCTGGGATGAAGATCATCAGGCCCTGGGGATTTATCGGATTTTGGTCCCTTTAATTTCTCCAGCACTATGTTTTTATTAATACAATTTCCTTAAATTCCTCAATTTCTGGGAATTAATTTGTGTCCTCTTCCATGAAGACAGAAATAAAGTATCTGTTTAATTGCTCTGCCATATCGTTGTTGCCCATTATAAATTCTCTCGTTTCTGACTGTAATTACCCTACATTTGTCTTTAAAATCTTTGGGCTAGATTTTCAGTATAGACAGTTTTGGGGCGCTAACCTTAGCGGCCGCCCGAAGTTAGCGCCCGCCCCAAAGTAGCGCCCCATTGCCGGAAATTCAGTGGCTTCGCCCTAAGAGAGTGGTGGAGCGCTAAAAGAGGCGTTCCACTCCTACCTTTAGGTGCTAAGCCGGCGGTCCAGAGGGATAGCGCCCAGGCGGGGCGCAGCACGGGTGCGGTCATTTTTTCACTGACAGCAGACCCCGTGGTGCCGACCAGCTCTTAAAGGGGGAAGGGACTAATTGGTCTGCTGCCACGCCCTGCACACTGCAGCCTTGCAAAGAGGCCTCAACACTGCTGCTCAGCCCCAGGGAGTCATGGCAACGCCAGAGAAGGCCCGTCAGTGTGCCCTGCGCTTCTCAGAGGGTGATCTGGACATAATGGTCACAGCTCTGGAGGTGAGGCGCAAGATCTTGTTTCCAGAGAGTGGGAGGAATCCAACCCACCATGACTACACCAAAGCCTGGAAGCAGATCGCCCAGAGGGTCACGTTCACCGGCGAGGCCCCCAGGACCCACAAACAATGCCGTAAGAAATACAACGAACTGACCAGGATTGTGAAGGTGAGAAGCCTTTCCAGTCTCCTCCTCATTCTTGCATGTACACCTGACATGATGGGCAAAGGGACCTGAAAGTTCTATTGGCCAGCCCTCAGCCAGCAGCATTGGGACAGTCATGAGCATCAAATGGCCATTCGGCACTCTACACTTTGGCCAAGCTATTCCACCATGGGAGGCAGTGCACACTACATCAGGGCTTCACTCTGTCCAAGCTATTCCACCATGGGAGGCAGTGCACAGTACATCAGGGCTTCACTCTGTCCAAGCTATTCCACCATTGGAGGCAGTGCACACTACATCAGGGCTTCACTCTGTCCAAGCTATTCCACCATGGGAGGCAGTGCACACTACATCAGGGCTTCAATGCGCACTTACAGCCCGTCCTTTCTCTTGCAGGCTAAAGAAGCGTTTAATTGCCAGGCCCGTGCCAGGGGTGGCCGCGCCAAGCTGCAGAAGCTCACTCGGCTGGAGGAGCGCGTGTGTGTGCTCATGGGAGCCCGTGTGATTGTCCCCACAGCGTGCGGTATATCCGACCCTCCACTGGCCGGCAATGGTAAGGACCTCGCCTTTTGGCCCTCTCGCGTCGCACTGGCCCATCCGAGCTACCTCCTTTGCCACTGTCCCACCAATGCGCTGAATCCCACCAGTCCTAACTCCCTCGCTGACACCGTCTCCTCACTCTGAAGCTACTCTTGTGCATTCCTGCTTTCAGCTGGTGACGACCAGGACCCTGAAGCTGCCAGTGACAGCACCTCCGACCAGGAGGAGGAGGAGGAGCAAGCCGGACCTTCGGGGGAACAGTCACGTCCCGCAGGAGAGGAGGAAATGCTTGACACCTCCTCACTGGACGAGTGCCTGGAGGAACTGTCGCAGGGCAATGCAGCTTCTCGGACCAGTGGCGTCCAGCCACCCAGCAGCCGTGCGCGTGGCCCGTGGCCTTCCCCGCAAAGGGGAAGGATCAGAGGGGAGTGCTGCTGCTCGGCACACTCGCCGTCAACAACGCGGCAAGGGTCCCCTAGTTCGGCCCCCTCCTCCCCAGCGGGAGAGTCGCGACACCAGTCCGGACACCTTCACTTCGGAGGAGGTGCGGAAGCTGGATAAGATGGCCGACGACTCGGACCGGCGCCACACGGAGCTCATGAGCGTGGTGGGGCGCATGCCTGAGGCCATCGAGTCGCTGGCGACCAGTGTGCGCGAGTTCGGGGCAGCAACTGCCGCGAGTGGCCGCATGCTGACTGATGCCGTCAAGACCCTGGCGGATGTGATGCGCGCGCACACCAGGACCACAGGGCCACTCACTGCTGCCACACGCGCTGTCTCAGGCAGGCATCGACAGGGCAGGCGCCGCGCTGGACCATCCCAGCAAGCCGCCCGTCGGCTGATTGCTGCGGATCTTGCAGTGCGGGCCCGGCCGAGTGCCACCGCGCCACAGCATCAGCCAGCGCATCCCAGACGCCAGCTGGCCCACATTGCGCCATCCGTCGCCGCCATTCCCCCTCTGGGGCGTCAACGGCAAGCGGCTGCAGCTGATGGTGGCCAGGCTCAGGTGCGCCACTCAGCAGACGGCCCCTCAAGGCCCAAACGCCGTGTAGGCCGCCCCCCAGCGGCATCTGGCGGAAGGGCATCTGAGCCTCAGGCGCCTTCCCCCAGCCTCGCAGCAGCCACTGGGCAGAGCTTGCGAAGGAGCAGCAGGCAGGGCAGGGGAGGCAAAATGCTGGCCAAGGTCTCGCCCTCGCGGGCCACTCAGTAGAGGGTGTGGGCAGCTTTCCTTTAATATGGCGGTGGCCATTTTTATTTTGCCCATGGTTGTGCTTTTGGAGGGCTTATTTTTTGCGTTAGGCCGACGTTGAGGCCCGGTTTGAATAAAGGTGGAGTGGCTCCTCCCCAGTTTGTGGGAGTGAGTCGTTTGTTCGGCTTTTTGTGGGGCCCGTTTATTGTTTTTGGGGATTCATGTGGGAAGGGCTTTTCATTTTTGTGCAATAAAAAATTATCTTTTTTCATGCAGTCTCCATGGTTGTTCTTCTTAGTGTTTGTTGGCTTCGCCGGCTGAGGGCTTGCGGAGCGGCTGCATTCATCTTCCCTCATGGCCCCTGGCCATTCCCTGACAGGGGGCTTAGAAGTACCGTGTAATAAGGTGTCGTCGTGCGGACCTTGGCCCTGGTCGCTCCCTCCTGGGAACGTACTCCTGCTCCTCCTCCTCCTCCTCATGCTCCTCCTGCTCCTCCTCCTGAGGTGCTGGTCCAACGTCAGGTGGCAGTGCCTGAGTCCTGCGGATAGCCAGGTTGTGTAGCATGCAGCAAACCACCACAAATTGGGAGACCCGGTCCGGCGAATACTGGAGAGCTCCTCCGGAGCGATCAAGGCAGCGGAACCGCTGCTTGAGGACCCCAATAGTTAGCTCGATGATGTTGCGGGTGGTTTGATGGCTCTCGTTGTAGGCCTCTTCAGCAGCGGTCCTGGGCGCGCGGAGCGGGGTCATGAGCCAGGTGCACAAAGGATAGCCTTTGTCCCCGATGAGCCATCCTCTTGGGGAAGGCTGTGCCTGGAACATGTCATGCACAGTACTCTGCCGCAGGATAAAGGCATCGTGGCTGCTGCCTGGGAAGCTGGCATTGACTGCCATGATGCGCTGCTTGTGGTCACATACCAGCTGCACATTCAGAGAATGGTAGCCCTTCCTGTTGCGATACTGCTCGCCATGCTTCAGAGGGGCCCGCAAAGCCACATGCGTACAGTCAATGGCGCCCTGCACCAAGGGGAATTCCCCGAGTCTGGCAAATCCAAATGCGCGCTGATGCTGGCTCTCGAGGGACATGGGGAAGGAGATGAATTGGCTTCTCCTTCTGAACAGTCCTTCGGTCACGTGGCGGATGCAGCAATGCGCGCCATACTGGGAGATGTTTGCTATGTCCCCAGCAGCGTATTGGAAGGAGCCGGTGGCATAGAAGTTCAATGCCACCGTCACCTTCACTACCACCGACAGAGACGTCCTGCACCTGAGCTTTGGCCGCAGATCTCGGCGAAGCAGGTGGCAGATCTCTGCAATCACCTCCTTTCGGAATCGGAGCCTTCTAACACATCGCGCGGCACTCATGTTTAGGTAGGAGTGCTGCTGGCGGTATAGCCTGACTGGGTAAGGCCTACGTGGCCGACGCCTGTAGCCCCCTCTGCCTCTAGCCAGGGCTGCCCCTCTCACAATGTGTCTGCGAGCCCTACGGACATGGCGCTGCAGCTGCGCGTTGGCACCCCATGCAGCCCCCATCAAATCCTGGCAAACAGTCTAATTTCCAAATGGCCACTTGCAGCGCTATTGCCTGAGTTCAAAAATACCTGGCTCTTGCTGCTTGAAACCAGTTAGCTATCCTCCTTGTTGTGTCTCCAGAAATGCGTTGCACAAGACTGTTTTCTGAAAAAAGGATGGCCTTTATACTGGAGAGGATGTTCCCTTTAATTAGCGCCCCCCGGGGCCCACGCTGGTTGTGTTGCATTCCTTTTTCCAAACGCTCCGGCCGCCCGCCGCACAATGGGGCGGTCCGAATGAAGTTTGCAATCGGGGCGGCCAAAGGGCATTGCACGAGGATGTGACGTCATTTTCTGCGCACGCATCCGGGCGGGCGCTAAACTTTGCGCCGGCGCTAACGGGCAACTTAATTTGGGGCGGGGCGCAAACTGCGCTGCGCCCGGGTGCTACACGCATAGCGCCCGGAAATCACTTCTCTTAAGGTGCTAACTGCTGGCGCAAGCGACTGAAAATCTAGCCCTTTGTCTTTTTACATACTTGTAGAAGCTTTTGCAATCCGCTTTTATTTTACTTGCAATTTTTCTCTCATACTCTATTTTTCCCCTCTTAATCAATCTCTTGGTCCTTTTTTGCTGAACTGTAAACTGCTCCCAATCCTCAGGCTTGTTACTTTTTCTGGCAACTTGATATGACTCCTCTATGGATCTAATATTATCCTTAATTTCTTTTGTTAACCAAGGTTGGGCCGCTTTTCTTTTAGTGTTTATGCATCAGACAGGAATGTATAACTTCTGCAATTCATGCATTCGTTCCTTAAATGTTAGCCATTGCCTAACCACCATCATGCGTTTTAATGAAGCTCCCCCAATCTATCATAGCCAGCTCACACCTCATACCTTCGTAGTTTCATTTGCTTAGATTTAGGACCCTAGTTTCGGATTGGACTTCTTCACTGTCCATCTTAATGAAGAATTTTATCATGTTACGGCCACTCTTCCCTAAAGGGCCCCGCACAACAACATTATTAAATAACCCTTCTCATTGCACAATACCCAATCTGGGATAGCCTGCCCCTCGTTGTCTCCTCAACGTACTGGTCTAAATAACATGTTGTGCACACCCCAGGAATTTATCCTCCACAGTACTTTTGCTAATTTGTTTTGGCCAGTCTATATTTAGATTAAAGTTGTAATGTATATACCTTTAAGGGGGGAACTATGTTTTACAGCTCATGTATACTGCAGTACCGGCATTGACCACACCTGTATATAGCCCTGAGTAGTAATCTGTACAGATCAGATGCAGTGTGAGCCACGTTGAGTAAACACTTGTTGTACAATTCTCCGCAGTCTGTGTCTTATTATACACGGACGCAACATTGGCGACGAGGCAGGTTCGAACCTACCAGCAACTCTGCATCACCTCCCGCGGATTCGTTCCGGGAGATCAGTGGATTGGAGGTCAAGGCCAGAGACTCGGGCATTGACCACGGGCAACCATCCAGTCATCCGGCAGAGATTCGAGAATTGCGGGGGAGGCTGTCGAGAGCCAGGCTTGGCTTTCCAGTCGAGGTGGTCCAGCGAAACGGGCTGGCAACAGGTAGTGCGCAGACCCTTCCCAGAGAGTGGAGGGCTAGAGCCCGACCGAGCGGCACAGCAAAGGACCGAGCAGCGTCGACGGGGAAGAGAGAGTGAGGGCAGAGCGCACAGGGTGCAGCCGGTGTTCAGAGGCCGAGCAGCGTCGGAGAGAGGGAGAGAGAGACGCGCAGAAACCCGCAGGAGAAGGGCGAGAAGCCTACAGGGCGCCGCCATTGCCACGAGAACCGCCGGGTGTGGCGTTGGCAGCAGCAGGGGAGGAAGGAAAGCGCGGGAGACGCCATTTTAAGCCATTGGGAGATGCCATTTTAAACCACACCCAAAATGCCGAAGAGTGGCAGTATCACCGCATTTGACAATGAAGTCGAAGATTGGACTACATATGTCGAACGAATAGAGGTGTACTGCAAGGCAAATGAGGTGTCAGATGAAAAAAAGCATCAGTATTGTTAAATTTAATGGGGCAAAGACGTATGGTTTATTACGAAATCTAGTAACCCCAGCGAAGCCAATGGAAAAGAGTTTTGAAGACATAGTAACGATAATAAAGGAACATTTAAACCCCACGGCGCTGCTGATAGCAGAAAGATTCAAGTTTCACAAACGGAACCAGCATAAGGATGTAAGCAATGCTGATTATTTAACAGAACTGCGCAAACTATCGAAACACTGCTAGTTTGGAGCGGGACTGCCAGATACCTTAAGGGACAAATTTTGTGTGTGGGCTTCAAAGTGAAGGAACCCAGAAATGGCTTTTACCTGAAAAGGACCTTACGCTGGAAAAAGCTTTCAGCATTGCGGCATCATATGATGCAGCAGCACGGGGCACTGCAGAGATACAACAGAGACCGCAAGAATATGGCACAAATGAAATGTCATATGGAACAGAGAAGTGCTATCGCTGTGGCAGAACAACACACGACCAGAATGATTGCTGGTTCAAAGACAAAGTGTGCAGAGAGTGTGGAAAAGTAGGACACATTGCACGAGTCTGCAGGTGGGGAAAGATAACCAGCAATATGAAACCTACCAAAGGATAGTACAAGAAGGTACATAAGATGACGGAGAATAGTTCAGACAAACAAAAGAGTGATAACGACTCCGAAAGCAGGGAACTGAGTTGTCTGAAACTACATAATATGAGCACAATGGAGGATCACCGAACCATTTGGGTCACTCTCAAGATAGCAGGAGTCCAGGTAAAGATGTAATTGGACACAGGATCAGCCCTAACAGTCATAAACCGACGGGACTACGAGCGGCTATTCTCACACATACCCTTGAGAGACACAAAAATTATTTGAAAACGTACACGGGGAAACAATTCTACCCCAAAGGAAAAATAAGGGTGACCATTATATATAACAGTAAGGAAACACCAAAGCTGGACCTGTATGTATTGCAAGATGGAGGACCACCATTACTGGGACGTGAATGGATCCGGAAAATACAACTGGATTGGCATTCCATACAGGCACTGACTGTGGCTGACAAAAAGGATGACGACATCACACCTGGGCGACTGTCAAAGGTCCTAACTGACGCGAAAGAAGTGTTCCAGCAAGGACTCGGAACACTGAAAGGCATCACAGCGACGATTAAAATTGAAGAAATCGCAAGCCCAAAATGTTTTAAGGCCAGACCGGTACCTTATGCGATCTGCTCAGCCGTCGAAGCAGAGCTGGAGAGCCTGGAACGTTCAGGTGTACTGCCCAAGGTAGACTGGAGCGAGTGGGCTACACCCATCGTCCCTGTGATGAAAAAGTCGTTGAGCAGCACACCTGAGGAATCAAGGAAGGTTCGCATCTGTGGGGAATTTAAGGTAACAGTGAACCCGGTCCTTCACACCGTACAATATCAACTAGCGGGTTGAAGATATTTTGTGGTGCTGAACCTGACCAACATCACCCTGCCTGCTTGGTGTTCACCACAAACTCAACAGTTATGCCAGCACCTTCTAACACAGGTATTGAAACAAGGCGCAGATCGAAGTGGAGGCAGATACAGAAAGAAAAGCCGGCGGGTATGGCGATGTAAGAGGTCTTTAGTTAATGAGGCAGCAACGGTCTTTAACACCAGCACATCGGTTGTTAACATCATTGATCTGGCTACTATAGATCAGAAGGTCTGGGATCTGGGTTCCCGCATTAAAGCCATCTTACAAGAGCAGAAAAAGAATGAGGGCCAAGAGTTAAAGGAGGACCAGATATTAACTGTATACCTCCAGGATATAGCTACTGTATTAGAAACATACGCAAAGACTATAAATAAGCTAATTAAGGAGGAATACAATGCCTCACATTAGGCAGCAGCAAACGACATTTGCAGCACATATGGGAATTGGATAGTGGAGCAAACCCGAGAAAACTTGGAACAGATACAGGCAGGTGAGTTGCCGCTGTAGATTATCAATCAACAGTTAAAAGGGACCCTGAATCACGGACATGCCACACAGTTCGAACGCAAACCAGATGGTGGGGGGGGCATTCCTGGGTTTAGTTTTGCTCGTCCCGGTGATGACACCACAGACACAAGGGCGGGAGGTATATCAGGTAACAAATATTGGAATACTAAAAAATGGCATACATATATCTTACCACAATATGTTACCTCATGCAGTGATGGTGAACGGAACCTGGATGGGTAACAAGCTGGAAGGATGTATCACCAGACATGTCATCATCATGTGCCCGCTTGCAATCAGCCAAAGCCCGCAAGCCCAATGTCGTTTCAATAACACAGGCATAGAGATTAACTGCACCATGGAGGCAGTGGCGGAGCCTCAAAGCCCACCCAGGTGGCATACGCTGGCAAAGGTGAATGCACTGTAATGACCAACATGGAGACGTTTGAGTATGCCAATCTAACATGCGACCTCCTGTGGTGATTATGCTTTATGTTTAGTAAGAAGTATTGTAATTGGTTGTTTGTTTCCTACCTTGAGATATATGCTGTAAACTTATTGGTAGTTGATGTCATGTGATTTGTGGTGGCCATCTTAAATTCAGTTCTCTACAGCCTTGGTTGGGACTGGTTGTTGAAAGATGTGCTACTGGATTTTTAAAGTTAATAAAGCCTAGATTTAGAAAGGCAAATCTACTCTTTATTTCAATTTATTAACTTTAGGTCAGAATGGAGTGATATCTGCAACCGGAACGATTCAATGCTGACCCTAATTCTGCAGGAGTGGATGATAAATGGAAACACTGGTATCGTACATTTAAAAACTTTTTGGGTGTGTTGGATCAAGAGTCTCTAAATAAGCTGAATATGCTGATCAACTACATTGCTCCGGATGTGTATAAGTATATTTTGGACTGTGAAGCTTACGAATTGGCTATTTCTACATTGGAAAAGATTTTTGTTAAACCAACGAATGAGGTATTTGCACGTCACCTTCTATATGCCCGTAGGCAGCAGGTGGGAGAATCTTTGGATACTTATTTACAAGCACTTCAGCGCCTTAGTGCTAACTGTAATTATAAGGCCATGACGGCAGAAGAATATAAGGAAGAATCGGTACGGGATGCTTTTATTAATGGATTATTGTCTAGATCAATTCGTCAGCGGTTGTTAGAAAATAAGACTTTGGATCTCAAGAGTGCTTTCGAGCAAGCCTCTACATTGGATGTGGCTCAGAGAAGTTCGGATTCTTATGCTCTTTTTAATCGGCCTGCAACTGTGGTTTTGGCAGTTCTGGATGAAAAGGAATTATGTGGACTTAATAGGAGTGATTTACTAGATTCTGAAACAGTTTCTACTTCGGCGGCTGTTGCCTCTAGGATTCAGAAGTGTTATTATTGTGGGAATGTCCGGCACCCTCGTCTGAAGTGTCCTGATCGGGAGGCTGTGTGTAGTAAATGCGGAAAGAGAGGTCAGTATGCACGTGTTTGTAAATCATCAGGTTCAGTTACCTCCTCTGCGACTATTCAGCCTTTAGATAGGGCGTTTATTGCATCAATTTCTGCTGCATTTTCTCATGGCCTAAACAAAGCTATAGTTACGGCCCAAGTTAATGGGTTAGAAGTGAAGGCCCTTATAAATACAGGCAGTACCGAGAGTTTTATAAGTCTTCATTTTGCGAAGGAGAAGCGTTTGAAAATTTCGCCTGTTACTTATCAGGTGTGTATGGCTCAGACGACTCTCACTTCACAAGTAGCTGGTTGTTGCCTTGTGAAATTGATTCTTCTAGGTAATACATATACTGATGTACGCCTATCTGTTTTGCCAAATCTCTGTGCAGATATTTTGATTGGTCATGATGTGCTTCAATTACACGACTCTCTCAGTCTTTCGTTTGGAGGGACTAAGCCACCTTTATCTATTTGTGGATTAACCTCTTTATCCATTTCTCCATTATCACTTTTTTTCCAATTTGATGCCGGATTGTAAGCCAATTGCTACCAAGTCAAGAAGGTATAGCAGTCAGGATAGAGAATTTATTAATTCTGAAGTTCAACGTCTTTTATTGGAAGGAATCATTGAACCTAGTTGTTCACCTTGGCGGGCACAGGCAGTTGTCACCACTAACGAGAGACATAAGAATAGGTATACTCAATTAGATGCGTACCCTTTGCCTAAGATTGATGAGCTTATCAACAAAGTATCTCAGTATAAGGTTATTAGCACTATTGACCGAAAGAGTGCTTATCATCAGATTCCTATTGATAAGAGGGATCAACCATATACGGCCTTTGAGGCTGGCGCATAGCTGTATCAGTTTTGCCGAATACCATTTGGTGTTACTAATGGTGTTGCTTGTTTTCAACGGGCAATGGATGCTTATATAAGTGATAACTCTCTCTCTGACACCTTTTCACACTTAGATGACATCACGGTGTGTGGCAAATCAAGGGTGGAGCATGATTCTAATTTAGAAAAATTCCTTCAAGCTGCAGAAAGAGCTGGTTTAACTTTCAATAAAGAGAAGTGTATCTTTTCGACCACTGAGGTAAATCTACTGGGGTATATTATCTCGGGAAACAAGATTAAACCAGATCCAGAACGTCTGCGACCATTGATTGATTTACCTTGTCCTACTAATTCTAAGGCTTTGCAACGAGTTGTTGGACTGTTTTCTTATTATTCTAATTGGATTGCAAATTTTTCACAGAAGATCCGGCCCCTTATTCGGGTTACGATATATCCTCTATCATGGGAGGCCAGGACATGTTTTGATAATTTTAAAAAGGACATCCTTGGAGCAGTTGTGCATTCTATTGATGAGCAGGTTCCCTTTGAGATTGAGACGGACGCTTCTGATTTTGCAATTGGGGCTACTCTGAACCAAAATGGAAGATCTGTGGCCTTTTTCTCATGTACCTTGAACAATAGTGAAAAAAGACATTCTTCAATAGAGACAGAGGCGTATGCAATAGTAGAAGCACAGCGTAAATGGAGACATTATTTATCGGGGCGACATTTTACGTTGGTAACTGACCAAAAATCTGTGTCCTTTATGTTTGATGTCAAACATTTTGGAAAGATCAAGAATGATAAAATAATGAGGTGGAGGATTGAGTTGGCATGCTACCATTTTGATATAGTTTATCGTCCGGGGAAGGATAATGTTGCTGCTGATGCGCTGCCGAGGGCTTATTGTTCTGTGATTCACGGAGATACGCTTATTAATCTTCACAATGCCTTATGCCATCCTGGGGTTACGAGGATGATACACTTCATACGCAGTAAGAATTTGCCCTTTTCAGTTGAAGACATCAAGCGGATGACTTCATCATGTTCTATCTGTGCTCGGTGTAAACCGAATTTCTTTAAGCCTCAACGAGCTCAACTTATAAAGGCTACTTCTCCTTTTGAACGTTTGAGCGTTGATTTTAAGGGGCCTCTTCCTTCAACGACTCAAAATCGATATATATTTACTGTTGTGGATGAGTTTTCAAGGTTCCCTTTTGCTTTTCCTTGCGCAGATGTATCAGCTGCTACAGTTATCAAATGTCTGACTCAACTTTTTGTCATTTTTGTGATGCCTGCGTATATCCATTCGGATCAGGGAAGTTCTTTTATGTCTTCCCAGTTGAAGGAATACCTTCAGAGTCGGGGAATCTCTACTAGTAGAACTACCCCGTATAATCCCCAGGGTAATGGACAGTGTGAACGATACAATGGGGTGATCTGGAAGGCAGTTATGTTGGCTTTGACATCCCGGAACCTTAAGAATACACAGTGGGAAATGGTACTGCCTGATGCCCTGCATTCCATTAGATCATTGCTTTCAATGGCTACTAATGTGACCCCCCATGAAAGGCTCTTTAACTATCTGCGGAGATCTACTATGGGATATTCGGTACCTTCATGGCTTACTATGCAGGGACCTGTGCTGCTTCGACGCCGTGTTAGATTGTCAAAATATGATCCTTTAGTGGAGGAGGTGGAGCTGTTGGAGGCAAATTCCCAATATGCTCATATTCGATTCCAATATGGAAAGAAAGTACTGTTTCAATTAAAGACTTGGATCCTTGTGGTGGCCAGCCCTCTTCTGAGGATATTAACAATCGTCATGATTCAGATAATGTGGATGTCGTTACAGATACTACGAATATTTTCAATCCTATTGCAGATAATTATACTTCTATTAGTCAGCCTTCGATGGATGTTCATGACCGTCCCAGTTTACCTCCTGATGGGATTTCCAATCCGGAAACCGTTGATAATCGGGATATGGGTAGCCTTCCTGCAGAAGATACTTCTGTGTCTCCTGGTGTGGGAGGGCAAGGAATTTCACCAGGGTTAAGAAGGTCGACACGAATTAGATATCCGGTCGACCGACTGAAAATTGACTTTTAAATTGATAGTAATGTTTTAAAATTGTTGAAATATTTTATTTGTATTGTTTTAGTTGTAAATAATTAATTATAAATTGTAAAGGTTATTTAGGTTGGAGTATATTTTAAAAGGAGGGGTGAATGTGGTGATTATTCTTTATGTTTAGTAAGAAGTATTGTAATTGGTTGTTTATTTCCTACCTTGAGATATATGCTGTATACTCATTGGTAGTTGATGTCATGTGATTTGTGGTGGCCATCTTAAATTCAGTTCTCTGCAGCCTTGGTTGGGACTGGGTGTTTAAAGATGTGCTGCTGGATTTTTTAAGTTAATAAAGCCTAGATTTAGAAAGGCAAATCTACTCTTTATTTCACCTCCCCAGTCCAGAGTTCTGCTTCACACCAGCAGTTCCGGTACTGATTGGACAGGAGCAGTTGGTGGAGATACACCAGTTTAATATTACCTCTCTTCAAGTGTCTGAAGACATCAAGTATGGATTATGGAACTACATCAATACATTTGGGTATACTATACCCACACTTCCCGAACACCTGAGGCAGTTGCGGAAGGAGATACAGCTTTCCCAGAAGGTGTACTGTACTCTGCAGCAACAGAACATGGATTTGAAGAAAGACATCGAAGCGATCCTGGTGACCATGTGGGTGGATGACATTTGGGACTGGCGAATAAATATACAGATCCACCCATGGATCCGACTGATTTCACATGTATTAGTCATGGTGCAGTTTGAAATTGTCCTGACCTTGTTATGTATGACATGCAGGAAATGCAAATGGACTCGGGTGAAACAAATTGCAAAACAAGTGGTTAAAACTGCTAATGCTTGTACTGCTCCTACTCCAAGCATTTCAGATGATGACTTTAATAACTTGTTGGAAAAATCAAGTGTATGAATAATGATGCAATCATATAATGAATCGGGGAAATCGTAAATATTAACTTTACTCATCTGATGCATACTGGTGCCTCGACGGGTGGCCACCCTGACAGGATTCACACCAGACGATATGCAACAAATGTGCAGCCTACCTGGAATAGTTAAAGGCCTGCGGGGGAAGAATTGATCAAATTGGTGGAAGGGGGGGGAACACAGGAAAACCTTCATCATTTCATGCTATTTTAACGGGGAAAACCTATATGCATTTCTGACATACTATAAACCCACCAGCTTATCACACTATCGTAGAGTAGAGAGCACACCCTCCAACACCGCTTTAACGGTCCTTTCCGGGGGCTGGAAGGGGGGACTGAAGGTTCCAGCTTGTTCCCAATCAATTCTGGGATAATTAACTATGTTGACCCCCTATTTACCCATAGTGTAGGTTTAGCTGACTGAAGCACATTTGCAGAATGCAAGACGCCAATTCACTTATCAAACTTCGGAATGTGTGTGTTCACAGCCTCAGTCGAGCCATTGCCTAAACACGGCCTGTCCTCCCAGGAGATAAGGGTACAATTAACAACCAACATTGTACTAGTCACAGGATACATGAATCACTGCGGCCTTGGAGCCATCTTACTTGTTCGTGAGTTAAAGATAAAACATGTTTATTCAAATTATAATCTATGCCAATAACAGGGAAGAGACAACAGCAGGAATGTGGGGAGTAGGATGAGACAAACAACATCTGTAACTGGCATGGACAGAGGGTACCCGAGTTCAAGGGGTGGGCCGACATTTGAGCGACAAACCACATAAACCAATAAAGAGTAACTGTTGTGGCACTGTTTGTACGTGTACGCCCCATTATGTAGTAGGTGGATGTTGCTTATAGAAATGTATAACTTGAATGAACCGCTGCTTGTCCCTCGAGAGTGCACCCCTAGCTTTAGGAAGCTGTGTGCCTCTCCCTTGTGCCCAAGTTCTCTTGGTTCTCTTGTTTGTTTTAATAAATTCTGAACTTGCCCTCAATTCCGGCTCCATCTGGAGTTTCTCCAAATTCGAATCTAACACATGTAACAAGCGTATTACAGTAATCCTGGGTGTTTTTAATCTGCATATAGACTGGCCAAACCAAATTAGCAATAATAATGTGAAGGATAAATTCCTGGAGCGTGTACGAGATGGCTTGTTAGACCAGTATGTTGAGGAACCAACTTGGGAACACATTATCAAAGATTGGGCATTCTGCAATGAGAAGTGGTTAATTAATAATCTTGTTTTGCGAGGTCCTTTAGGGAAGAGTGACCATAACATGATAGAATTCTTCATTAAGATGGAAAGTGAAGTAGTCCAATCCGAAATTAGGGTCCTTAATCAAAGCAAAGGATACCATGAAGGTAAGCCGAGGGAGTTAGCTATGATAGATTGGGGAGCTTCATTAATAGGCAGGACGGTGGATAGACAATGGCTAATATTTAAGGAACGAATGTTGGAATTGCAACTCTTATACATTCCTTTCTCACGCAAAAACATCAAAGGAGTAGCAACCAAACCATTGCTAACAAACAAATTAAGGATAGTATTAGATTCAAAGAGGAGTCATATAAAGTTGCCAAAAAAGTAGCAAGCCTGAGGATTGGGAGCAGTATAGAGTTCATCACAAACAGGCCAAGTGATTGATTAAGTGGGGAAAATAGAGTATGTTAGTAAACTGGCAAGGCACATAAAAGCGGAATGTAAAAGGTTCTGCAAATATGTAAAATGTAAAAGACTGGTAATGACAAATGTAGGTCTCTTACAGTCAGAAGCAGGAGAATTTATAATTGGGAACAAGGAACTGGCGCAGCAATTAAACAAATACTTTGGCTCTGTCTTCATGGTAGAGGACACAAATAACTTCCCAGAAATGCTAAGGAACCAAGGATCTAGTGAGAAGGAGGAATTAAAGGCAATTAGTAGAAGTAAAATGAGTGCTGGAGAAATTATGGGACTGAAAGCCAATAAATTCCCCGAGCCTGATGACCTGCATCACAGAGTACTAAAATATGTAGCCATGGAAACAGTGGATGCATTGTTTGTCATCTTCCAAAACTCTATAGATTATGGAACAGTTCCTGTAGACTGGAGAGTGGCAAATGTAACCCCTCTATTTAAAAAAGGAGGGAGAGAGAAAAGAGGGAGCAACAGGCTGCTTAACTTAAACGTCAGCTGTAAGGAACATGCTAGAGTCTATTATACAGAAGGTGATAAAAGGACACTTAGAAATTTTCAACGGGAGTCGACAAAGTCAACATGGATATATGAAAAGGAAAATCGTGTTTGACGAACCAACTGGAGTTTTTTAGTATGTAACAGGTAGAATAGTTAAGGGAGAACCATGGATGTGGTGTATTTGGATTTTCAGAAAAAGTCCCGCATAAGAGGTTAGTATGCAACATTAAAGCACATGGGATTGGGAGCAATATACTGGCACGGATTGCAAATTGGTTATCAGACAGGAAACAGAGTGTAGAAATAAATGTGTCTTTATCGGGGTGGCAGGTGGTGACTAGCATGGTACCTCAGGGATCAGTGAGTGGCAATTACATGACAGATGCTGTATAACTTGGATAAATGTGAAGTTATCCACTTCCGTATGAAAAACAGAAAGGCAGGGTATTATTTAATTGTTGATAGATTGATAAATGTTGGTGTACAAAGGGACCTGGCTGTCACTGAAAGCAATCATGCAGGTTCAGCAAACAGATGGGGAGGCAAATGGTATGTTGGCCTTCATTCAAGTGGATTTGAGACAGGAGCAAGGAATATTTATTACATTTATACATGGCGTTGGCACGACCACACCTGGACAACTGCGTGCTGTTTTGGTCTCCTTACCTAAGAAGGGGTATACTAGCCATAGATGGATTGCAGTGAACGTTCAACAGATTGATTCCTCTGATGGACTGTCGTATGAGGAGAGATTGGATCGTCTAGGCCTGTATTCATTAGAGTTTAGAAGAATGAGTGGGGATCTCATTGAAACATATAAAATTCTGACAGGGCTAGACAGACTGTATGCAAGGTGGATTTTTCCTCTGGCTGGGAAATTTAGAACGAGAGTTCATAGTCTCATTATACGGGGTAGTAATTTAGAACTGAGATGAGGAGACATTTCTTGTCAGAGTGTGTTATATATGTGGAATTGTCTATTACAGATGGCTGTGGAGGCCAATCACTGAATATATTTAAGAAGGAGATAGATAGGTTTCTAGACACAAAAGGCATCCAGGGGTATGGGGCGAAGGCGGGCATATGGTATTGAGATAGATGATAAGCCATGATCATATTGAATGGCGGAGCAGGCTCGAAGTGACGGAAGGCCTACTCCTGTTTCTGTTTTTTTATGTTTCTATGTTGGTTATCACTGGTAGTGGAGGAGCAGGGCAACGTCTAGTGTAAGTATTAGGAGCTATTATTACCAGAAGAACATGGTCATCTCTAATGCTGCAGAGCTTTTTCATATATTGCAGGATTTGTTTCACCACCTGTTCTGGAGGAGTTGGAGCACTAGGAGCCATTGAAGGGCAGGGCCAGGGCGATGGCTGCCAGTGTAGCCGCTTCCACCAGTCCTGCTGGAATAGGGTCTGCTCCAGTCTTGGGTGATTCCAGTTTCCATTCGTAAAGAATGTTTGTATTGTGCGTGTTTTTGAAACCGTACAATAACAATTTCACATATTTCTCTTAATCTGACTTTTCAGTCAAAAAAAACAACTTACCTCAGTCTATTTGTTAAATGACTGTAACTAATGCCAATTATGAGTTCATTTGATTAAGTCCCTGGTGGATTGATGTGTGGATAAATATAGGTTCCATTCTATTGTCTCAGCCGTGCGCCAGTCACAGACTTTCATCTCCTACAGAAGTCATCCAATCTCACAGGAAATGGGGCGGCCAGCTATCCTGCTGCTATAAGAGATTTACTACCTGATTCTTGCAGCTTTCTGTATCCCCGGTGAGCAATTGTAACCTCTTTGTTGTTAATCGGTGTTAACTGTCTCCCTGTTAATGTCGCATGTTGGATATGGTAAATGTTTTACAGATGTCAGCATGACACAGTGAACCACGTCTCTGCACTTTCCCAGTTGCCCATAATATCGTAACATTATTGATGTTACAATCTTCTTTGTAGCTCCAACACAATGATTTTAGCGGGTTTCCGGACCATTTCTCAGCCCGTGCAGAGTGAGCGCTACAGCAGCTCATTAAAATGTGTGGGTGGGTGTCCCAGGTAATGATTCCAGTATTAATCCTGTTCTCACACTGCTCCGTGTTGATAACCACACTGAATAGAGTAAAATACTCTCCACCGGTATCGCCATATATATTTCTATCAGTCACTGGAACATTGTTTTTCTCCTCTCCCTTTCTTACAGCGAACTTGGTGACAATCGTGATTCTCTCCCGAGGAAACTGCGGCCTTTCCAAGTGTATCTGTCTACATGGTGGCCATGGCAGCAGCAGATCTACTGGTCATGATCTTCAATGTAATGACGTATTATATTTTCAGTTATCACTTTCCACTTTCGTTCCTGTCCCACACTCCCGTGTGTAAGTTCAATCTATACATAAATGCTGTCACCTTCGATTTGTCTGTTTGGTTTACCGTCTCCTTCACATTTGACCAATTTATAGTGATCTGCTGCCAGAAGTTTAAAGTAAAGTATTGCAGCGAGAGAACTGCAGCCGCAGTTATAACAGCATTCTCGGTCCTGAACTTTTTAAAGGGCATCCCCGTATTGTTTGCATATAAATCTGAGCAAATAATTAGCAACGTGCAGTGGGGCTGTCGATCAAGTATAGCTTTCTTTTCTGCACCTGCAGGGGTAGCGTATCTCTGGTTTCACATCATATGGCTTGTTTGGCTACCTTTTACATTAATGGCTTTGTTTAATTGTTTGACAGTCAGACGTATTTTAGTGGCCAGCAGAGTGTCAGAGCAGTGAGAATCAGAGCGATCCAGAGATGGAGAACCAAAGGAAATCCATCATTTTGCTCTTCGCTATATCGGGAAGTTTTATATTTCTGTGCCTGACAGCTGCCATCAATTTTTTAATTACCAGAATGACAAACATCAATTATTATCGAGGCAACCACACAAACCCAGCCTATATCGCCACTGAAACCGGAGCCATGCTGAAACATTTGAGTTCCTGTCCGAACACATGCATTTATGCAGCGACCCAGAGGAGATTCAGAGAAGAGCTGAAGAAGGTGCTGAAATCTCCCTGGACACTGATTCTGAGATTGGTTGAACATGAAAGAAAGCCGAACTGAAGCTTTGGTTGGCACATTGGAATTCCATTCCAGCTCGTGTTCCAACTTAGACTGGGATTCCCTCTGCTAACCGTCACATAAGGATTGTCATAGAGTCATAGAGTCATAGAGTTTTACAGCACAGAACGAGGCCCTTCGGCCCATCGTGTCTGCGCCGCCCATCCATCCCTGTCCAGTCTAATCCCATTTTCCAGCATTTGGTCCATAGCCTTGTATGCAATGGCATTTCAAGTGCTCATCCAAATGCTTCTTGAATGTTGTGAAGGTTCCTGCCTCTACCACCCTTTCAGGCATTGAGTTCCACATTCCAACCACCCTCTGGGTGAAAAGGTTCCTCCTCAAATCCCCTCTAAATCTCCTGCCCCTTACCCTGAATCTATGCCCCCTTGTTATTGACCCCCCTACTAAGGGGAAAAGTTCCTCTTTGTCTACCCTATCTATGCCCCTCATCATTTTGTACACCTCAATCAGGTCCCCCCTCAGCCTTCTTTGCTCCAAGGAAAACAACCCCAGCCTGTCCAGCCTCTCTTCATAGCTGAGGCGCTCCATCCCAGGTAACATCCTGGTGAATCTTCTCTGCACCCTCTCCAAAGCAATCACATCCTTCCTATAGTGAGGCGACCAGAACTGCACACAGTACTCCAGCTGTGGCCTCACCAGCGTTTTGTACAGCTCCATCATAACCTCCCTGCTCTTATATTCTATGCCTCGACTAATGAAGGCAAGTATCCCATATGCCTTTTTAACCACCTTATCTACCTGTTCCGCTGCCTTCAGGGATCTATGTACATGTACACCAAGGTCCCTCTGACCCTCTGTACTTCCTAGGGTCCTACCACTCATTGTGTATTCCCTTGCCTTATTTGTCCGTCCAAAATGCATCACCTCGCACTTTTTAGGGTTAAATTCCATTTGCCACTTTTCCGCCCATCTGACCAACCCGTTTATATCGTCCTGTAGCCTTAGGCTTTCCTCCTCACAATTTACCACCCCACCAATTTTCGTGTCATCTGCGAACTTACTGATCATACCTTTTACATTCTCATCCAAATCATTTATGTAGATCACAAACAACAAGGGACCCAGCACCGATCCCTGAGGTACCCCACTGGACACAGGCTTCCAGTTGTTGTAAAATCTCACAGGGACGAGAATACATTTGGTGTCCTTTTAGCATTTAACGCCAAAAAGGACTGTGGGTTTCCGCAGTTCTATGGCCGAGTGTCCCCTCCCAAACAACGTCATTCCCCCTTAAGCATGAAATATGTCAGTGAAAAAGTGAAATTTAACAATGGAACACAATAGTTGATAAACTGGTTTAATATCTGATTCTGCGAGGACTGTAATCAATTCCATTATATATTGACTGGATCAGTCACTAGTTTTAGGGACAGATATTGTCGTTTTCAACTCCCGGTCTTTTACCTTTTCTAGCAGGTTTGCTGAAAATGTTGCTTGGACTGATTGTAGCTGCAAGGGCCGCTTTACCCCTTCTCCTGGGATTAAGCAGCGGTGCCGCTGTTCCCTTCTCAGTGTTGCGATGTGTTACCATATTTTGAATGTTAACTGGCGTTGCCTCGTTTTACCTGTTGTTTTGCTGACGTCTCGAATAATGGGAATTATTTGAAGGCTGCCCCTCAACATTAAATAAAGTTTTTACTTGCTGTTACTAAATGTATCGTGGGAAATCTGAATGCTATTAATCTGAACCAGCGATCCTGTAACCTGGCAAAACAGTGTAAGAAATATTAATGTATAATTGGGGCCTTTCAGTCATGGATCAGTAATCAGGCCTCTCAGATATTTATATGGAACAATCCACTGTGTGTGTTGGTGCACAGAGATTGCCGTGTAAAACCTTTTACCAACTGTTGTTGACGGAGTATCTCCAGTGCAAGTCGATGTATTCTGAACGCCGTCCGTACCACTAGTGACCTGATTTTGAGAGTGTTGATCAGTGCAAAGGCTTCAAGTGAGGATTTGCACCAATTAACTCGAATTTTGTTTGCCCGCTAATTTCTGTGCGTCGGTAGAAGCAGTTTAGCAATTCACCCTGCAGTATTATAATTTCTCTCGTTTCTGACTGTAAGACATCTACATTTCTTTTCACTAATCAATTTATTTTTACATACTTGTAGAGCTTTTACAGTCCACTTTTATGTCCCTTGCAAGTTTAGTCTCATAGGCCTAGAAATTCGGTTGTGGGTTCGCCAGGGCTTTAGCGCCGGAAATTTAGCGCCGGCGCTAATTCCCCCTGCGCGCGCCAAAAATTCAGTAGCGCCGCGCCCAAACGGCTGCCGGCGCTACTAGAGGGTGTCAGCGCCTCGAAATGGGCGCTGAGTGCCGCATTGTGGTGCAATTCCGGCGCTGCGGCACCCGATGCAGTGCGGCAGGCTGGGGAAGTGCAGGCCTCCTCCTTCAGTTAAGGAGGAGCTGCCTGCACCCGCCCGCTGGCCGTTCAAATGTTCAGAAAAATGAGCCCGGCACCTCGGACAAGTGCCGGGCTTGCAGGCCAGACGCATCTGTTCCGCGGGGGGGGGTGGAGGAGTCCGGGGAGGGAGGTGCGGGCAGGCGGCCGGCGGGAAAGCGGCCGGCCGCCGCGCGACCTTAATGCGCCGGCGCTAACTCCTGCAAGACTCGGTTGCCAAAGTCTTAGTTGCGGCAGCCACGTGCGAGGCGGCTGCAACTCAATTTCGGCGCTGGGGCCCGTCACCACGGCAACCGGGACGCTGCGCACACCGATGACGTCATCGGTGCCGGCGCAGCGCAACCGGTGTAACGCCGACGGAAGGGCCCCACTGAATTTGCCAACTGGCCATAACTCCGGCGCTAGGCCCTCCAGCGCCCCAAATGGAGCGCTAAGCCTACTGAATTTCTAGGCCATAATCTTTTTTCCCCTCTTATTCAATCTCTTGGTGATTTTTTGCTGAATTCGAAAATGCTCCCAATCCTTTCCTGGCAACTTTATATGACACATCTTTGGATCAAAATGTCTTTTGTTAGCCATGGTTGGGCCGCTTTTCCTTTAGTGTGTTTGCGCCAGAAAGGAATGTATAACTTGCAATTCATGCATTCATTCCTTAAATGTTAGCCATTACGTACCCACCGTCATGCCTTTTAATGAAGCTCCCCAATCTATCATAGCCAACTCAATCCTCATACCTTCCTGGTTTCCTTTGTTTAGATATAGGACCCTAGTTTCGGATTGGACTGTTTTACTTTCCATCTAAATGACGAATTTACCATGTTTTGTTCACTTTTGCATAACGGAACCCCGCAACAACATTATTAATTAACCCTTTCTCATTACACAACACTCAATCTAGGATAGCCTGTTCCCTATTTGGCTCCTCAAAGTACTGGTCTAAAAAACCATCTCGTACACAATCCAGGAATTCATTCTCCACAGTATTATTGCTAGATGTTGTGGAGAGGCTGACCCTTCAACTGGTTAAATCCACTGTTCACACAACAGGATGTGAAAAAATGTCAGAGGACTGGTTCAGTATTTGTCCCAGTGTGCTGGTCAGTATTTATCAATCAATGAGCAGAAATACAAGAAGATTGGGAGTTAACAACAAATTATTGGGGTGAAATTTGACATGGGTAGGAATGCAAAACATGCGGAATCTTATTTTCCGGCTGCCATACCACACATCCAATACTCACTTCTATTGAAGTCAGTGGAACTGAATATTGGGTGAAGCGTGTAACAGGCGACCGCTGTGAGAGTACCCATTTTACGACAACCGCCCATGCCCAATTTCACTCTATCTTGTCATTTACCTCATTGTTGTGTGTGTGACCTTGCTGTGCACAAACTGACTTTTGCATTGCCTAAATTTAAAAAATTGACTGCAAGACAAAAGCACTTGGTTGAAAGGCACTATATGAATATGAAGGGCTGGAAAATCGTCTGGGCAGTAGTGGAAAATCATATCGCCTCCTGTTATAGGTACCGCCCAATATAGCACTCAATGGAACTGAATATCTGGCCGAGTGTGTAACAGATGACCGAAGTCACGCTGTTGGTTTAGTCGACCGGCACGTGGATAATCTCACCTCAAATTCATTATTTCCAGTCAAATTTCCAGAACTAGTTGTAAGGAGCAATTCAGTTTCCCCAATCACGCTGTTTTATACATAAGTTGAAACGTTGGCTTTAAGTCCATTTGGGTTCAGTGGAATCTGAATATTCTGAAAAGATGATCATTTTCAATTTCAGCCTGTGCAGAAATCTGGCTGAAGCAGACTGTCCACCAGTCACCGTGCTGAATTTCTCTTTTCAGTGACTATAATGAAAACGAAATAGGAGTGGGTGTAAAATATGCAACTGCCAATCAGCAAAATTCACTAAAGCGGAGGAAAGTTTAGTCAAATCACCGAATTATTGACCTGTTTCCTATTTTCCGAATACTAATTGATAAAATACCGACACTATTGAAGCAGCTGCCTACTGTTTCATGACACGGTACCATCAGTGTCAGCTGGGCAGTGGCAGTATTTGGATTGTGAGTCAGCTTTTTGTTCTTTTAGATGAAAACCAGTCTCTCATAAATTCATAGAGGCAGTAACAAATTTAAATGTTCAATAAAGATGTATTGCATAATCGTGTCGAAAGAAAGACTGGAATATTTGGCGTGTAACTCACGTGATGTTCTCCATTGTGTATTTATAAGTCAGAACACGATGATCGCGTTCGGTGTGCTTGTATAACAGTGCAGATAATTCTGTGCTTGTAGACTGTTAGTGGAGGAGTACAGAGCTCCCTGCTGAGTCTTTCGGATGCCCTTAACATCGGAATCTGCCTCTTGTACCACTCAATGCTAGATGAATTTAAAAGGATATTTATTTCAGCTGGAATTTAATATATTTTGCGTTATAATAAAGGGAATTAAATGAATGCTCAGTGCTCATATCCACAAGTCTAATCATCACAAAACAGTAGGCATAAATATTAGCGATTTATGTGTTATCGTTGAATTACGAAAGTACAGTAAAACTGCTGAACAAACAAATTGCAAGGAGTGAATGATGCAGGAGCTCCTGTACATAATTGGTGACATGTCACAGAATCGGCTTGGCGCTGTACCCATTGGCATTAGTGTCAGAAGTGTGATGAGTCAGATTTACCTTTGAAACGCGCCCAAGTCAGTAGGAACACGATACTACAGACTATGGCGCTCTTCACGATGGGCCGCAGGAAGTGAAGTAACAGTCTGATTGCCTGAGAACAGGAAATGTTGCTGCCGATCAGTGTCTCTGTCAGAATGTTTCGTCTTTCTCAGTGACCAGATGTCATTGTCCCCAGTCCTGGAATTCCTCCGGACCACCAATTTAGGGGAGTAAAACCAAACACCAAGCGGGTCAGCCCCATGATATTCGTTCATTGTACAAATTCACAAGAAAACAACACTAGAATTGGAACAAATATCACTGGACAGGGCAAATCGGACACTCATTCTGTTCCTGTCAAAACCATGTACAGTAATGCCTAAAGTGCCACATAACACACTAGATTTAATTTAAAAGTAGTGTATGTAATTTAATTTAATTTTATATATTTCAATTTCGTTTAGTTTAATTTATTTCGTTTAATTTAATTTAATGTTACTTTATTTTGAAACTCTCTTTAAGCTTCCATCGTGATTTCTGTCGCTATGGAATTTAGATGCTGCAAATTACATTGATAACAACAGTGGATATTCCTGTGACATGTTGGAACTCCAGGGCGCTTCACCTGGCCATGATATTTACGTGTCCATGAAGTGGCTCCATTTCCTCAGTATTAAGTTTGGAATTTCTGAGCTTGAGGAGTGGCCGAAGTCTCTGCAGGGCTGAGAGCTTGTTCGACCACAGATTTCAGGAGGTGGACACCCCGCAGCCACAATGAGTTCAGGAGGATAGTAAGTTGGTGGCCATGGGCAGGGTGCGAACAGGTAGGTGTTGCAAGGATCCTCCGGGGGGGTGGCACTCTCAAGGATGGGTCCAATTACAGACCACAAAGGGGATTTTCTTGTGCAGGCAGGGGGCATGGTTTAGATATTAAATGAATATTTTGCATGTGTCTTCACTAAAGAAAAGGATGCTCTCAATGTCATGGCAAAGCAGGTGATAGTAGAGAAATTGGATGGAAAAACAAAAATAAAGAAGAGGTATTTAAAAGTTTGGAAGAGTTCAAAGTAGAAATGTCACCAGCACAAATGGGTAGTATCCTAGGTAGCTAAAGGAAGTAACGGTTGAAATTGCAGAGGCTCTGAGGTCAAAAAATCTTCCAACCATCCTTAAATATCGGAGAGCAGCCACAGTAGTGGTGGACTGGAAATATTACACCTCGTTCAAGAAAGGGGAGAGGGACAAACCTGGCAGCTACAGGCCAGTCAGCCTAATGACGTGCGGAAACATGTAGACACAATAAACCGACAGAAACTTAATTGGCACTTGGAAAATGAGAATTCATCAATTAAGGCCAGCACTGATTTTTCATTGTGGCATCATGTTTTACTAAGTTGATCGAGTCCTTTGCTGAAGTAACTGAGAGGATTGATGAGGGTAGTGCAGTTGATGCTGAGTATATGGACTTTCAAAAGGGATTTGACAAAGTACTACATGATAGATGTTAGCTAAATTAAGGCCAACATTTAATTCATAATTCAAAGCAGAAGAAAAGAAAGTTTAAGATAAATGTTCAGTAAGTAATTCAGTGGAGCACCAAACTGAATGAAAATTAGGAATGATTTTGCTAAAGGAAATTCGACGAAATTGGTTCCAGGGGCAGACAGCTCGGTAACCAGAGGACACAGATTTAACGTAATTGGCACAAAAAGCAGCGTGGACATGAGGATAAATAAATGTAATTAAAATATGTAGCAGAGGAGTGGGGCAAATTGATTATCTCTTTCAAAGTGTCGGAACAGGCACAATGGGCCAAGTGGCCTTCTTCTGTACTGTATAATCCTAGGATTCTATGATTGTGCGACCTTCCGTGCAATTGTCCATAGTCAGACGCAGTGTAGGGTGTAAATTTAACAAATGCTGCACTAAGAAAGCGGAGATCCCGATTCTTGGGAGAAGATATGTAATTCTGAACTAACTTTGGGAGATGTGGGTTCAAAGTGAAGAACTCCGACTGCAGAGAAATACACAAATTCACGTGAACCCTCTGCGAGCGCTTTCTCACCAATTAGCACTAACAATTAAGTGAGGGTCATTTCCTTTAAGAGAAATTTGAATCAATCAGAAATGTATAGCAATTTTTATATTATTGTTAGTGGTTCAATTGAAGCGCACCGCACACTATATCCAATCATTACAATACATTATTAGTGGCATTAAAATTGGAATTGAAACTAAACATTGGGTGTTTGTCACCAATTATCTGTGAGGAATGCTTCTTGTCATTTCACCCCAACCGTGCATCTCTTTCAAGAGTCGGGACTTTATATTTTGCTAAATTTTCAAAATTAAGAACCTCAGCCCAGTACCGGTCCCCCATAATGCACCAGTTCAGTTTGAATCTCAGTCACGAGTGGATTACAACTCTCAGAATCCAGCAGAGTCGCAGTGCCCTTCAGTTGGTTTAACTCTCAATTCAGCATTGCAGCATAACCCCGCTCCCCCTCCTTTTTTATTCCAATTCCTTAGTGAGGAGTTAAAAGAGTGAATGAAGTATTTATCATCTTCCTCAGCATGTATCTTTCAGCATAATAAAATTCGACTTTTCAACAATGGGGTCTCCATGACTTGGGAACATATTTGGATTCGCAACACAGGAGATTCCGTGTATTTGATGTTATGGGCCCGTTCAACACAACAGAACCGAATCACTCTGTTTGTACTTCAATGGAGTGCATATAACTGGGTTGCCAGCTTTGCATTTGTTAAAGTAGGGACAGACACCACAGACTATCCCATTAACAACTGAGAGAATGATTAGAATAAATCGACAACTTAACAAAATAACGTTATGTAATAGAGGTCCTAGTATTGCCTCTTAAACTGCAGTATATTACTGGCAGTAGTATTCCACTTAAAGGTGTATTTTTGGTAATCTTTCCATCTTTCAAGATAATTTTCTTGCTTTCTTCATTTTGTATCTTGACTGCTAAACTCCTCAGACTGTGGTTCATCAGTTTACATTTGCCTGTTTTACGCAGCACATGGATATTGCAGTTTGTTTACAGAAGGTTATGTTTGGCATGGGATAAACTTTCGATAACATAGTTGTCAATTTAAAAGCCAAATAAATAGTTTTGTGCCGAATGACCCCCTGGTAATTCATTAAATAGCATAGAGAATACGGTTATCCAGTCAGCTGAAATGGTCCGCCCAGCTTCCCGTCTAACACTAAATTTCACATTTTGTACTTGTAGATCTTTATGATTGAACACCTTGATGCAATATAGAATTTGAGAAATTTGTGCATTCTCCTCGTAACCATAAAACTGACTTTAGATGTCCTGGCGGTTTCCTCTTTTCTAAAGATAGAAAGCAGGAATTTCTATAATTTCTTCAAAACTGGAATTGTGAATCCCTGGCATCTCTGGTGCTGCGCTGTGTGACCTGTAAAGTGCAGATATATCCATTTTATGATTAGTTTGCCAGAGTTGTCCACACAGTCCAAATTAGGTAAACCCAACTATCCTTGTGCCAACAATAATTGATTTCATTTGCACACTATCCCTCTGATATTCGAGGGCCATTCTCGAACAAAGGGAGCATCAGGAAATGGCAGAGTGCAGCATGTGAGACTGGTAACTGGCAGAGTGAGGGAACCCGTGAGACTGGGAACTGGCAGAGTGCGGGTACCCTTGGTACTGGAACCTGGCAGTGTGAGGGGCCAGTGATACTGGGAACTGGCAGAGTGTGGGAACACATGGGACTGGAAACTGGCAGATTGCGGGATCCGACAGAACGAAGTGGAACCAGGAGAGCAGGGCTATGATGTGAAGGAGAGCGGGAAGTCGAAAAAATAGATGGAGAAGTCTCGAATTGAATTAATAAAATATCAATTGTAATTTGTTTTCAATTTTGAATACAGATCGGTGAAATGATATGAACAGCGATTCGATAAAATCGTTAATGGAAGAGTTTGGATACTTTCAAGCAGGGCAATTTGTTAACGTACTTAAAATATATTTTGCTGATACTTGAATTTTAAATTATACGAAAGTAAATTTAACAATAATTTAAACTGAGCAAGAAAGAGATCAAGGTACGGCTGGAGTGTTCCGGATGTGAGGTTTTGGGTGGGCCCTTGTCCACCGCAAATGAAAGACCTGGGATCTGTAAAGAATTTTCTTTGCGAATCCACCACATCCCCGGGTTAAGGGCCTCCACGGGCTGAGAGTAGCAGTATTAGCCCATCGTCCGCCCACTGAAAGCCCGTGAAAATCTTACGCCTAGTAAAAGCAGGAATGATGCTTTCTATACCTCCCGGAACTCCAGGTAAATTCGGAGGCATCTGCCATAATGCTTTTACCAGCATAAGAGTTTTAAAATATAGAAAAATATTTTTTTAACTCATTTATACATTAAAAACCCTGTCCGATAAGGAAAGATTATTTTGTGCCCCGTTAATATTTTTCAATAAATTAAATTTTTGTTTAAAATATTTGATTACATGGTATATGAATTAATTTTAAATATGTAATTTATTTTTATTTTTTCATGTGTTCATGTATGTATTAAGTGATCCACATTCATGCTTATGGGGACTCTGTTGTTTCGAACCCCCATAACTATGTATGGGGATTCCGTTCATTTATTGGTTGGTGCGGCCCACGAGATCTAGAGGGTGAGCAGCTGGGAGAGGAGCAATATAAAAGGAATTTAAATTGGTTTGAGGGACGATGTTACATCTTTAACTAACCTGCTGGAGTTTCTGAAACACATCAGTGGCCTGTAGGGCAGGGGAAATGCAGTTGGAATCACCCAGTCGGATTTTAACGAAGCAGCGGACAAGGTTCCACATCTACAAACGGTGGGGAATTATGGGATGGGGTGGGAGATCTGGCATTGCACAGAGAGCTAAGTACAAAATGTAAGTAGGTTATCGACAAATGGGAACCTGTAAGGGACGGGTGACTATTGGACCTCTGGAATCTTCCTTCTTACCAGTTAATTTATAATGTTTTGTTTAACAGAATCATAATGGGGATGAGGGTAACTTAGAAACCAAAAAAAATGAAAATAACACCAACGTACGCAACACTATAAAACCATAAAAATGTATTCACAGAATCACAGAAAATCACAGAAACCCCACAGTGCAGATAGAGGCCATTTCGGCCCATCGAGCCTGCACTGACACATATCCCGCCCAATCCCCGTAACCCCACATATTTTAATCCCCCTAACACTAAGGGTCAATTTATTGGGTAGGTGTAGGTCATTTGACCCATTCTATCGATACTGGGTTCTTTGACACAGCAATCATAAACTATCTGCACTGTCCTCCTTTCTCTCCAAGACATTTATTTTTTCTGCTTCAAATATTCATCTAATTTCACTTAAATATTATGTGACACAATACATACCATGCTCCAGCAACCCTTTAAATAAAAATGTTACCGCTAATCTCTCTCCTCATTCCCTTTGTGGCCATTTTAAGTCGATCCACCTTTATTGCTCGCTCTCCAACTAGTTGGAATGATCTATGCCAAATCTATTCATAATTTTTAAAACCTGCATTAAATCTCCTCTTAGATTTCGCTACTCCAGTGCAAACAGTCCCAATATCTTGCCCCTCATCACTAGTATAGTTCTGAACCATGGCACAATCCTGATGTATCTACACTGCCCGCTCTCAGTGGATTTAATCGCCTTTCCACAAAGAGGGTCCAAAGCTGTAACTAATGTTCCAATGGTGGCCTTCCAATGTTTTATAAAGCTTCATCATCACTTGTTTTCTCTTGTGATCTATGCCTACGTCTATAAAACTCCAATTTCTGTTGGATTCTCATGGACTAATCCACCTGAAAACATACTTTCTACGAATTGAGTATGTGGATCCCCATCGCTCGCTGTTCCCGCGCACACATCAGCTGCTTCCCATTCAGACTTTGCTCCCATTCTTTGGCGTTTCTTGCACTGTGGTGAGATCACCGGTGAACAATTTGTAACTGATTCAAATTTGCTGGTATTTTTCGTTATTATTTGGAACAATACGAAAACGCATAATAAAACAGTAAACAGAGAGTAGGAACAGGAAACAGAAAGTAGGAATAACTGGGACTTTTTCGGTGTGGCAGGTGATGACTGGCGTGGTACCGCAGGGATCAGTGCCTGAGACCCAGCTATTCACAATATATATCAATTATTTGGATGAGGAACCAAATGTAATATTTCCAAGTTTGCTGACGACACAAGACTAGGTGGGATTGTGATTGGTGAGGAGGATGCAAAGAGGCTTCCAGGCGATTGAGACACGTTGAGTGAGTGGGCAAATACATGGCAGATGCAGTGTAACGTGGATAATTGTGAAGTTATCTACTTCGTTTGGAAAAACAGAGAGACAGAGTATTATTTAACTGGTGATAGATTGGGAAATATTGATGTACAAAGGGACCTGGGTGTCCTTGTACACCAGTCACTGAAAGGAAACATGCAGGTGTATCAAGCAGTTAGGAAGGAAATGGCATGATGGCCTTCGTTGCAAGAGGATTTGAGTACTGGAGCAATGATGTCTTAATACAGTTATACAGGGCCTTGGCGAGACCACACCTGGAGTACTGCACGCTGTTTTGGTCTCCATAACGAAAAAAGGATGCACTTGCCATAGAGGGAGTGCAGCGAAGATTCACCAGACTGATTCCTGGAATTGCAGGGCTGTCGTATGAGGAGAGATTGGGTCGACTACTCCTGTATTCACTAGAGTTTAGAAGAATGAGAGAGGATCTCGTGGAAACGTATCTAATTCTGACAGGACTAGTCAGACTGGATGCAGGGAGGATGTTTCCCCTGGCGGGGCGGTCTACAATGAGGAGTCACAAGCTATCGATACGGGATAGGTCCTTTAGGACTGGGTTGAGGAGCAATTTCTTCACTCAGAGAGTGGTGAACCTGTGGAATGCTCAACCACAGACAGCTGTGAAGGCCAAATCACTGAATATATTTAAGAAGGAGATAGGCAGATTTCAAGACACAAAAGGCATCGAGGGGTATGGGGAGAGAGGGGGAATATGTTATTGAGATAGCGATTCAGCCATGATCATATTAAATGGCAGAGCAGGCTTGAAGGGCCGAATGGCCTACTCCTGCTCCTATTTTTCAATGTTGTATGTTCCTTTAATTACCAAAGATTTCTGAACGTCTGCAAATCTTCAGCCAACCACAGCATACTTAATATCTGTTTTGTTTTATCTGAATTTCTGGAAGTGTTTTTTTACAGATAACTTACAGCAAATGTAATAATTAATAACTTTATGAATAAGCATTCTTTTTACATTTCTTTACTATTTAGTTTGGGAGACAAATTAAGACCGAATACCAACAATATTTCTCAGGAAACTTTTATCAACAGTACAAAACAAGTCCTTCTTTGTAGGTAGTGAGAGACACCAGTCATTGCACAATCGAGATTTTAAGTCAGTATCTGGGACAAAAGAGGTGAAAGGTCACGTCGATGAGCCGAGTTCCGCCTGTTTCCTCCATGCGAACAACTGAGCACATGACTAGAGCCCGCTCTACTTGTTAATGAGGAATGGAGTCCGATAGATAGACCTGCACCTGCAATATTCACACCAAACTTCCAGGAAATTTACCAATATTGGCGATCGCAAGACCTTTGATAGTTTTGGAACCAAATGGAATTTTATTGATTAGAAAGTGGCGCACCTGATCCCATTACCTGCAGTATATGTTGGATTCCTCTGTTGTCCACATGTCCGAATTCACTGCTGAACCTCATCATTGTTATCTTTGATCCCTGAAGGTGAAATGTGCTAAATTTGCAGGAATAGGTTATGATAACCCAGCAAATAAAACATAGTAACATATGAACATGAGTAGGCCTTTTAGCCACTCAAGACTGTTCCGACATTCATTCAGATCGTGGTTCATCTACGATCTATCTCCATATAACCACCTTTACCCTATATCCATTAATACCTTTGGTTAAGAAAATCTATCAATCTCAGCTGGAAAATTAGCTTTTGATCCAGCATCAAGTCGTGCTTGCGGAAGAGAGTTGCAAACTTCTACTACCCAGAGGTGTGTCCTAAGTTAGCTCCTGAAAGGCCTGGCTCTAATTTTTTACATTTGACCTATAATCGAGAGGCCTGGACTGATAATCCGGAGATCAGAGTTCAAGTCCCACCATGGCAGCTGGGGAATTTAAATTCAGTTAATTCAATAAATCTGGATTAAAAAGCTAGTATCAGTAATTCTGACCATGGAACTGCCACATTGTCCTAAAATCCATCTGGTTCACTAATGTCCTTTAGGGAAGGAAATCTGCCATTTGGCCTATATGAGATTCCAGACACACAGCAATGTGGTTGACTCGTAACTGCCCTCCGAAATAGTCTAGCAAGAAAATCTGTTGTAAAACAACCCGCAACAAGAAACAATAATAAGAATAAAAACAGATGGACCACATGCAAACGACCACGGCACAGGCTTCAGACACAACAACGGCATTCCCAGCTCTGAGCTTTGTATAGTTGCAGCATAATTTCTGTAATGTATATACCTTTAAGGGGGGAACTACTTTTTACAGCTCATGTATACTGTAGTAGCGGCAGTGACCACACCTATATATAGCACTGAGTAATAATCTGTACAGTTCAGTTCCAGAGTGAGCAACGTTGAGTAAACACCTGATGTACCGTTCTCCTGCAGTCTTATGTCTTACTACTGATGGACACAACATTGGCGACGAGGCAAATTCGATCCTACCTGCAACTCTGCATCACCTCCGAGGGATTCATTCCTGGGGAACAGTAGATTGGAGGTCAAGGCCAGAGACACGGGCGTCGACCACGGGCAACCGCCCAGTCATACCGCAGAGACTCGAGAATTGCGGGGGAGGCTGTTGAGAGCCAGGCTTGGCTTTCCAGTCGTGGTGGTGCAGCGAAACGGGCTGGCAACAGGTAGTGCGCAGACCCTTCTCGGACAGCGGTGGGCTAGAGCCCGACCAAGCGGCACAGCAAAGGGCAGAGCAGCATCGACGGGAGAGAGAGAGAGAGGACAGAGTGCACAGGGTGCAGCCGGTGTTCAGGGGCCGAGCAGCATTGAGGAGAGAGAGAGAGACGCGCTGAAACCCGCGAGGTGACGCCATTGCCATGAGGACCACTGAGAGCGGCATTGGCAGCAACGCAGGAGAAGCGCGCGAAACCTACAGGGCACCGACATTGCCAAGAGGAGCGCCGAGAGCGGCGTTGGCAGCAGCGGGGGAGGAAGGAAAGCGCGGGAGACGCCATTTTAAGCCATTTGAAACCACACCCAAAATGCCGTAGAGTGGCAGTATCACCGCATTTGAAAATGAAGTCGAAGATTGGGCTATATATGTTGAACGAATAGAGATATACTGCAAGGCAAATGAGGTGTCAGATGATAAGAAAGCGCCGGTATTGGAAAATTTAATGGGTGCAAAGACATATGGCTTATTACGAAATCTAGTAACCCCAGCGAAGCCAGGGGAAAAGCATTTTGGAGACATAGTGACGATACCATAGGAACATTTAAACCCCACACCGCTGCTGATAACAGAAAGATTCAAGTTTCACAAACGGAACCAGCATAAGGATGAAAGCAATGCTGAATTTTTAACAGAATTGTGCAAACTATCGGATCTCTGCCAGTTTGGAATGGCACTGGCAGATACATTCAGGGACAAGTTTGTGTGTGGGCTTCAAAGTGAAGGATCCCAGAAACGGCTTTTATCTGAAAAGGACCTTACGCTGCCCAAGGCTTTCAGCATTGCGGTATCATATGAAGCAGCAGCACAGGGCGCTGCAGAGATACAACAGAGACCGCAAGAATAGGGCACAAACGAAATGTCATACAGAACAGAGAAGCGGTATCGCTGCGGCAGAACAGCACACGACCACAATGATTGCTGGTTCAAAGACAAAGTGTGCAGACAGTGTGGAAAAGTAGGACACATAGCACGAGCCTGCAGGTCGGGAAAGAAAACCAGCAATAAGAAATCTCCAAAAGAAAAGTACAAGAAGGTACATATGGTGAAGGAGATTAGTTCAGATGAACAAAAGAGTGATACCGACTCCGAAAGCAGGGAACTGAGTTGTCTGCAACTTCATAATGTGATCAAAACGGAGGATCACCGAACCATTTGCGTCACTCTCAAGATAGCAGGAGTCCAGGTAAAAATGGAATTGGACACAGGATCAGCCCTAACAGTCATAAACCGACGGGACTACGAGCGGCTATTCTCACACATACCCTTGAGAGACACAAAAGTTAATTTGAAGACGTACACGGGGCAAAAAGTTTACCCCAATGGAAAAATAATGGTGACCATTATATATAACGGTAAGGAAACACCAAAACTAGAACTGTATGTATTGCAAGATGGAGGACCACCATTACTGGGATGTGAATGGATCCGGAATATACAGCTGGATTGGCATTCCATACAAGCACTGACTGTGGCTGCCAAAAGGAATGACGATGTCACACCTGGGCGACTGGCAAAGGTCCTAACCGACGCACAAGAAGTGTTCCAGCAAGGACTCGGAACATTAAAAGGCATGACAGCAACAAGTAAAATCGAAGAAAACGCACGCCCAAATTTTTTTAAGGACAGACCGGTACCTTATGCGATCTGCCCAGCCGTCGAAGCAGAGCTGGAGAGTTTGGAACGTTCAGTATTACTGTCCAAGGTACACTGGAGCGAGTGGGATACACCCATCGTCCCTGTGATGAAAAAGTCGTTGAGCAGCACGCCTGGGGAACCAAGGAAGGTTCGTATCTGTGGGGACTTTAAGGTAACAGTGAATGCAGTCCTTCACACCGTGCAATATCCACTTCCGCGGATTGAAGATATTTTCACTTCGCTATCTGGAGGGAAACACTTCACTAAGATTGATCGGGCCCAGGCGTATCTGCAAATGGAGGTAGAAGAAGCATCAAAAAAATACCTCACAATCAACACCCATAAAGGTCTCTACCAATACAACCGGCTGGTAATCGGGGTAGCATTAGCTCCGGCTATTTGGCAAAGGGCAATGGAACAAGTCCTGCAAGGTATCCCAGGGACCCAGTGTTATTTGGACGACATCCCCGTCACGGGCGAAAATGACAGTGATCACGTCGCCAACCTGGAGCAGGTGCTCACTAGATTGAAGGAATATGGGCTCCGAGCTAACCGCCCCAAATGCGAGTTTTTAAATAACAGACCTCGTATTGTGGCCACGTTATCGATAAAGAGGGGTTACATAAGTCCCCAGAAATATTGAGGCAGTCGTCAAGGCTCCAGCACCGGAAAACATGTCACAACTGAGGGCATTCCTCGGGCTGGTAAACAACTACCATAAGTTCTTGCCCAATTTGTCTACAATACTACACCCACTGAACAGCCTACTGCAAACTGGAATGCCATGTAAGTGGAGTAACGAATATAAACGAGCTTTCCAGAAGAGCAACACACTAATCACATCGAAAGAGTTATTGGCCCATTTCAACCCAGCACTATCAATTCGGTTAGCGTGTGATGCGTCACCCTACGGCATTGGAGCAGTGCTGTCGCACAAATTCTCGGATGGGTCAGAGAGGCCAATAGCCTTTGCATCACGATCACTAACCTCAGCCGAGCATAACTACACCCAGATTGACAGGGCAGCCCTCAACCTAGTGTGGGGAGTAAAAAAGTTCAATCACTATCTGCACGGACAGAAATTCACCTTGCTGACTGACCACCAGAATTTTGTCTCCATTTTTAATCCGAAGAAGGGCGTTCCGGTGTTGACTGCGCAACGACTACAAAGATGGTCACTCTTTCTAGGTGCGCACCACTTTGAGATTGAATATAAGGGCACGAAACGGCATGCAAATGCTGATGGGCTATCACGCATGCCACTGCCTACTGCGGAGGAAGCACCAGCATTGGATACTGTCGAAATATTTCACTCGGGAAAGGCGCTATCCAGAAAGGATCAGGAAGCCTCCCCAAAGACTGAATATATAAATGGACTATTTTCAGCTAACGTTGTATGTTAAAAGTGTTAATTGTGATTACTTTGATATTTAATTTTTAAATGAGTGTTATGGTACTGTTAATCTAAAAGGGGAGGAATTGTAATGTGTATACCTTTAAGGGGTAACTACTTTTTACAGCTCATTTATACTGTAGTACAGGCAGTGACCACACCTGTATATAGCACTGAGTAGTAATCTGTACAGTTCAATTCCAGAGTGAGCCACGTTGAGTAAACACCTGTTGTACCGTTCTGCTGCAGTCTTGTGTCTTACTACTGACGGACACAACAATTTCTACCCCCTTTTATGAATTCCTCTAGATATAATGCCCAGCATTCCGTTAGCCTTGGTGATTATTTTCTGTGCCTGTCCATGACTTGTTAATGATCTATGCACCTAGACTCCCAAGTACCTTTGGACCTCCACTGATTGTAGCTTTTCTCCATTTAGAACTTACTCTGTCCTATCCGTTTTAGGTCCAAAGTGGAAGACCTCACATTTGCTTACATTGAAATCCATTTGCCACAGTTTTGCCCATTCGCTAAATCTATTAATATTCCTTGTAATTTTATGTTTGCATCTACACCACTTGCAATGCCGACTAACTTTGTAACATCGGCCAACTTGATATTTTGCTTTCTATCCCATCATATAAGGCGTTAATAAATATGCTGAATATTTGAGGCCCTAACACAGATCCTTGCACGATACCACTATTCACATCCTGACAGTCAAAATATCTGTCCATTTTCCCTACGGCCTGTCTCCTGCTGCTCAGCCAATTTCCTAACCATATCGATAATTTTCCTTCAATGTCCCTCACCCTGTCACATTTTGCTGTTCTTTGTACCTCTCCCAGTTGCCAGGACCCGCACTAGTTTTTGCATTTTATATATGTTTGCTTTTATTTAGGTTGTCCCTTATCTCATTAGTCCCCCAAGACTTCTTTGGTAAGTTGTCCCTTAGAGGTATAAACTGGCCTGCATCATCTTAGTTATTTTTTAACACCTCCCACTGATCTTCTGTCATCTTAACCATTAACAGACTTGCACAGTTTACTGTGGACAGTCTCTGCCTCATAGCATTGAAGTCGGACTTACCTAAATCCAGCATCTTAGCTGTTTCCTGATCATGTTACGATCGCTATTGGATAAATGTTCATGCACTGTAAGGCTTAACTAAATCAGGCTCATTACTCGTCATTCATTCTAATTTGGAATGCCCTCTTGTTGGTTGTAGAACATATTGTTTCAGAAAATTATCCTGAACACTCTCAAGAAATTCATTAATTTTCTGACATGAGCGTGAAAATTAAAGCAATGCCAAAATCAAATGTATGCTACAAAATGGAAGAAATGTTTATACAAGAATTCTCCCAATTTTCACATTACCAGAAAAAAGGACGTTAAACGATAGGGAATGAGTTGAAATTGCACTTCTGTTCCGAAGAAGCTTTAATTTGACTTGATTATTTTTATCTGCATTTTCTAACTATTCTCAGAATCAGCGTCCGGGGAGATTTTACCACATTCTTCAGCTCTTCCCTGAATTTCCACTGGGTCGCTGCATAAATACACTGGTTTTGAAAGCAACTCAAAAGCTTCAACATTGTTCCAGTTTCAGTGGCGATATATCCAGGATTTGTGCGGTCACCTCGTTAATTAGTACGCTTTGCCAGTCTGGTTGTTACAAAACTCACGGCAGCTGTCAGCCACAACAGTATAAAACTGCCCGAAATAGTGAGGAGTAAAATGCAAGATTTCCTTCAGTTCTCTGTCTCTGCATCGCTCTGATTCTCACTACTGTGTTCTCGGAGTATCCTGCAGTCTCTATTGGCCACTAAAATATGTCGGGCGGTTAAAGAATTAAACAAGACAATTAACGTGAAAGGAAGCCAAACAACCCATGCGCTCTGAAACCAGACGAAGGCTACACCTGCAGGTGAGGAAAAAAATGTCACACTTGACCCGCAGCTCCACTGCACATTGTTAATTATTTGCTGAGATTTATATGCAAACAAAAAGTGAATATCCTTGAAACAACTCAAAACAGAGAACGTTGTTATAACAACGGCCGCAGATCACACAGTCCAATAACTTGTTTTAAACTTCTGGTAGCAGAGAGCTAGAAATCGGTCAAATGTGAAGGAGATGGTGAACCAAACGGACAAATCGAAGGTGATAATACCCATGTATAGAATGACCCTACACACAGGAGTGTGGGACAGGAATGAAAGTGGAAAGTGATAACTGAAAACATGTTAAACTATTACATTGATGATCAGGACCAGTAGATCTGCTGTTGCCAGAGATACACTTGGAAAGGCCGCATTTTCCTCGGGAGAGAATGACCATTGTCACCAAGTTCGCTGGAAGAATGAGAGAGGAGAGAAATAATGTTCCAGTATCTGATTGAAATATATATGGAGATACATGGGGAGAGCATTTTACTCGATTCAGTATGATCATCGACACGGAGCAGTGTGAGAACAGGATTAGTACTGGAGCCATTACCTGGGAAACCCGCACACACATTTTAATGAGCTGCTGCAGTGCTCACTCTGCACGGGGTGACAAGACTGTCCGGAAATCCTCTAAAAAATATTGTATTGGAGCTTCAAAGAGCATTGTAACATCGTTGACCTGATCATATTTTGGGGAACACGGAAATGTGGACAGGCTGTTCACTAGTAGGTCCAGTCACTACTGACTATGTAATGCTGACATCGGAGAATGCGTTACTTATCCAACAGCTAATAATAAGAAGGACACAATGAACACCGATTAACACTGGGAATAACGATTGCTGCAAGAATCGGGTAGTAAAAATCTTTGATCAGCAGAATAGTTGGTCGCCCCATTTTCTGTGAGAATTGATGAATTCTATCAAAGCTAAAGACTGACTGGCGTATGGCTGAGGCAATGGAAGGGAACCTATATTTATCCACACATCAATCCTACAGGGAGTCAATCAGGTTAAGTCATAATTAGCATTTGTTACAGTCACGTAATAAATAGACTAAGGCAAGTTGTTTTTATTGTCTGATACGTCACATTAAGAGAAATGTTTGAATTTGTTATTGGAAATGTTCAAAAAAACATTATTTGCAAGTAAAAAATGTAATCTCGCAGTACTGGTGCTAACCCTCTTCCCACTGGAGTAGTGAAGGCAGCTCCTCTTGCACTTCACACCCTGACACTGCGCTTGACTCAATCCTAGTGCTCCAACTCATCCAGAACAGGTGGTGAACCAAAATTCCATTGTTGGTGATGACCTCAATCCTGCAGCACTAAAAGTAACGGTGTTCCTCCTGTAGTTGTAGTGCACCAACACTTAGATTAGAGGTGACCGTGCTACTCCTGTACTAGTGGAACCACTACACTTACACTAGTGGAGAATGGGAACCTTCAGTGCAGGTGGCAATCTACATTTACAGAATCACAGAATCACAGAATCTACAGTGCAGATAGAGGCCATTTCGGCCCATCGAGCCTGCACCGACACATATCCCACCCTATCCCCGTAACCCCACGTATTTAATCCCCTAACACTAAGGGTCAATTTACAAGAGAGGTGAACGTCCGCCACTTAAAATAATGGTGAATGTGATCGCCCGGGACTGATGGTTCCATAAACTTTCATCAGTGGTGATATTGCTTCCAATACACTAGCAGTACCCCTCCACATAAACGAGTTGTGACCCTGCGCCTCTGGTAATTTTGTGCCTACAGTTATGCCAGAGGTGACAATGCTCTTTCACTGCTTTAGCTGATCCTATTCCTGTTCGAGGCCCCACTCTTCTTGCACTGACGGTGACGCAACTACTGCACTAATGGCGAGGACTTTACATTTACAGCACTGGTGGAACACCTACTGCTGGAACACAAGTACTGACCAGTTTTGCAGCAATGGTGGTAAAGGTACTGCTTGGACAGAATTAATGATCAGTTTTGCAGTACTGGTGGTACATGCACTGGGAGACACAATTAAGAACATAAGCAATAGTAGCAGTGGTAGACCCATCGGCCCTTGGAGCCTGCTCCGCCATTCAGTAATGTCATGACTGATCTTCTACCTCAGCTCCAACTTCCCGCCCGATCACCATATACCATGATTCAATAGTATCCAAAAATCTATCGATCGCTGTCTTCAATACGCTCAACAACTGAACATTCACAGCCCTCTGGTGTGAAAAATTGCAAAGGTTCACCACACTTTGAGTGAAGAAATGTCTCCTGCTCTCATTTCTATATGGGTGATCACCTATTCTGAGACAGTGATGCCTAATTCTAGACTTCCCAGACAGGGGAAACATCCTCCCAGCATCTACCCTGTCAAGCCCTTTAAGAATTACATACGTTTCAATGAGATCACCTCTCATTCTTCTAACACTGGGGAATATATGTCTTGGTCTACTCAATATCTCCTCATAGGACATCCCAGGATTCAGTCTATTATACCTTCGTTGCACTCCCTCTAACTTAAGTATATCATTCTTTAGATAAGGATACCAAAACTGTGCACAGTACTCCAGGTGTGGTCTCACCAGGGCCCTAAATAATTGCAGTAATACTTCTCTAATCTAATACTCCAAACCGCTTGAAATAAAGGCTGATATACAATTTGCTTTCATAATTGCTTACTGTAACTGCTTGTAAATTTTCAGTGATTTGTTTACAAGGGCACTCGAAACTCTCTGAACACCAACATTTCACAATCTATCGCCATTTAAAAATATTCAGCTTTTCTATTTTTCCTAGCAAAGTGGATAACTTCATATTTCTCCAAGTTAAATTTCATCTGCCATGGTCTTGCCCACTCATTTAACATTTCTATATCCCTTTGCAGCCTCTGTGCCTCATCCTCACAACCTACTTCCCAGCTGATATACCTATCAATTCATCCAATGAAAAGCGACGAGTTAAGAAAGTAACTATAGGTTTTTATTGGCTAAATAACAGAGCCCACCCTCGTGGGTGATCGGATACAACAAGGAGGAATACCAGCCAGTCGACCACCTTTATACCTGGGCAGGTAGGTGGAGCCATGGGCGGAGTCAGCAGTGTTCAGCCCAGGTATAACAGCGTGACAAGAGGCGACCTCGTATAGTGATACAACAGTGTGAACAGTGATAACGATATAACAGTGATAACTATAGTGTAACGATAGTGAACGACAAAAGTGATTTACCACACCAGCCTAACGTTGTAACGTCAGCAAACTTGGATACATTAAATTCTGTCCCCTCATCTAAGTCCTTAAAATAGATTGTAAAAATCTGAGGCCCAAGCACTGATCCTTTTGGTACCACATTAGTTACAGACAGCCATCCCGATAATGAACCATTGATTTCTAATATCTGCTTACTGTCCTTTTACAAATCCTCAATCCATGCTAATGTGGTAAAACCACCAAGGAACTCCTGTACAAGTGAATAACTGTGTTTAAAGCAATCTTACAGCACCGAGGTCCGTTTGCTGAGAGTAAACAAACTTTCTGTAAAAGCCCTGAAATAACGCGATGGCGTCATCGCGTTGGTCACGTGGTGCCCCGAGTGGCGGGAAACGTGACGACGTCATGACGTCAGAGGTGGGCGGTTCTAAGTTGAGTCTTCGTGGAACTAGCTACTGTACAGACCTGTTTGTGATTTCTCCTGCATATTTTTTTTTGTTCATCAGTTTAATTAAATTCGGTTAATTTACTGAACTGACTCGACCTCAGTGATTTAGACAGGAATCCACAGATTCCTACATTGGTGACACGGAAGCTTCGTGGACGATTTTTGCGGAGGCAAGCTCAAGAACAAGATGGATGTAAATGCAGCGAGTTTGAAGCTCCCTCAATTTTGGGAATTCAAGCGGAGGCTCAGTTCCAACTGTGATACATAGAGCTGGATTGGACCCGTTACCTTTATGTGGTCTCCGCACTGGACAGCTTGATCGCTTCCTGCATTATCAGCCTGCTGGAGACCCCGCCCGTGGAAAACAAGTATGAAATGCTCAAGGCGCGCCTCATTCAAGTATTTGGTCTCACAAAGGCGGAACGCGCACGTCGTTTGCTTGCACTCCCCGGGTTAGGCGATGCTAAGCTTTCTGAGTTGATGAGCCACATGCTCACCCTCCTCGGTTCTGAACTGCAGTGTATTATATTTCGCGAACTGTTTCTGAGTCATCTTCCTGCACAGATACAAGCGGCCCTGGCCAGTTGGACAACTACGGACGTGTGGCGCTCGCGGCCGAAGCCGACCCCATTTACGCGGTGATACAACAGCATTGTGCCACCTCGATGCGCCCCGCCTCCAAGAACCCTGCCTCGGCACCTCCACAGACTGGCTTTTGCAACTATCATGCCCGTTTCGGTCAGAAAGCCAGATGCTGCCGGCCAGCGTATAAATTCGTGCCATCGGCACCGCGAAAGCAGCAACATCGATTGCAAGACCAGAAGGGCAGCCTCAAGGTCGGTTTCACCTCCACAATGACAGTTGGTGATGCCGGGAAATTGTTGTACATCACCGACTCCATTTCGGGCCGGCGGTTCTTATGTGACACGGGCGCTCAGAGCTGCATGCTCCCCGCTTTGATCATCGATGTCCATTCTGGGCGGTGCGGTCCTCCACTACAGGCTGCCAATGGCAGCACCCTCCGTATGTACGGGAAATGATGTATCCGTTTGTGTCTCGGCAGCCAACTCTTCCACTGGGAGTTTATCACTGCCACGATACCACTGGCAATGCTCGGTGCCGATTTATTCTGCGTGCATGACCTACTGGTCGACGTTTGTCATTGCAGCCTGATCCATGCCGCCTCACGAGCCCCCATCCCCTGTTTTCGGGGTTACGGCGCGACCCACGCAGTTGCCAGCACCGAGTCGCCGCCAGACGAGTTCGCCGGCCTGCTCAAGGCGTTTCCGAAGCTCACTCGACCCACTTTCTCTGCGGCGACTGCCAAACACGGTGTTGAACACCACATCACGACGACCGGCCCCCCGGTTTACGCCCAGGCTCAGCAATTAGAGTCCAGTAAACTCGAGGCCGCAAAGGCGGAGTTCGCCACTATGGAGCAGTTGGGCATCGTTCGCCGCTCCGATAGCCCATGGTCATCTCCACTACACATTGTGCCAAAGCTCGGCAGTGGGTGGTGGCCCTGTGGTGATTATCGGCGCCTTAACGAGGTCACGACTCTGGACCAGTAACCGATACCGTATATTCAAGACTTTTCCGCCCATTTGGCTGGCATGTCGTGGTTCTCCAAGATCTTCCTCGTCCGCGGGTATCACCAGGTGCCCGTCCACCCTCAGGATGTCCAGAAAACGGCGGTCATTACCCCGTTTAGCCTCTTTGAATTTTTACGGATGCCTTTTGGACTTTCAAATGCGGCGCAGGCATTCCAACGCCTCATGGATTCGGTGCGCTGGGATCTCAAATTCCTCTTTGTATTGCTCAATGATATCTTCGTCGCCAGCGCATCAGAGGAGGAGCACCCACGTCACCTGCGCTTCCTTTTCCGCCATCTCCAGGAGCATGGCCTCATCATCAAACCAAACAAATGCCAATTTGGACTGATGGTGTGGAGATGCCGGGGTTGGACTGGGGACTGGGGTGGACAAATGTAAGAAGTCACACAACACCAGGTTATAGTCCAACAGCTTTATTTGAAATCACAAGCTTTCGGAGCGCTGCTCCTTCGTCAGGTGAAGTGGAGAAATGCATAAAGACACAGCTTATATAGTCAGAGAATCATGTCAGATGTTTACAGGTAATGTTTCCAACTGCCATTTATCACACATTGGCAGAGAGATAGTCACAGCAATCAAAGGTGTGAATGGTGTCCAAACAGGTCAGTCAGGAAAGCATTACATCAAAGAACAATGAGGTGGGTTCACAAGGGGTCAAATATTGCAGATGCTGGCGTCTGTATGAAAAACAAAAAAACAGACAAAAAAACATTTTTTTTGCAGGAAATCACAACAGGTCCGGCCGCATCTGTGTAGAGAGAACAAGCCAATGTCGACTCGAGTCTGGATGACCCTGCGTCAGGTAGGGTTACATGTAGCGTGACATGAACCCAAGATCTCGGTTGAGGCCGTCCTCATGGGTGCGGAACTTGGCTATCAGTTTCTGCTCGACGATTTTGCGTTGTCGTGTGTCTCGAAGGCCGCCTTGGAGAATGCTTACCCGAAGATCGGAGGTTGAATGTCCTTGACATCTGAAGTGTTCCCCGACTGGTAGGGAACACTCCTGCCTGGGGATTGTTGTGCGGTGCCCGTTCATCCGTTGTTGCAGTGTCTGCATGGTCTCGCCGATGTACCATGCTCCGCGGCATCCTTTCCTGCAATGTATGATGTAGACAACGTTGGCCGAATCACATGAGTATGTACCATGTATCTGGTGGGTGGTGTCCTCACGTTTGATGATGGTATCTGTGTTGATGATGTGGCATGTCTTCCAGAGGTTGCTGTGGCAGGCTTGTGTGGTGTCGTGGTCGCTGTTCTTCTGAAAGCTGGGTAATTTGCTGCGAACGATGGTCTGTTTGAGGTTAGGCGGCTGTTTGAAAGCGAGTAGTGGAGGCGTGGTGATGGCCTTAGCGAGGTGTTCGTCGTCATCAATGACATGTTGAAGGCTGCGAAGAACATGGCGTAGTTTCTCTGCTCCGGGGAAGTACTGGATGACGAAGGGTACTCTGTTGGTTGTGTCCCGTGTTTGTCTTCTGAGGAGGTCTATGCGATTATCCGCTGTGGCCCGTCGGAACTGTTGATTGATGAGTAGAGCGTCATTCCCGTTCTTACAAGGGCGCCTTTCAGTATCTGTAGGTGTCCATCGCGTTCCTCCTCGTCTGAGCAGATCCTGTGTATTCGCAGGGCTTGTCCATAGGGGATGGCTTCTTTAACGTGGTTGGGGTGGAAGCTGGAGAAGTGAAGCATCGTGAGGTTGTCCATGGGCTTGCGGTAGAGTGAAGTGCTGAGATGTCCGTCTTTGATGGAGATTCGTGTGTCCAGGAACGAAACCGAAACTGAGGAGTAGTCCATGGTGAGTTTGATGGTGGGGTGGAACTTGTTGATGTTATCGTGTAGTCTTTTCAGTGATTCTTCGCCGTGGGTCCATAGGAAGAAAATGTCATCGATGTATCTGGTGTATAGCATTGGTTGGAGATTCTGTGCAGCGAAGAATTCTTGCTCGATCTTGTGCATGAAGATGTTTGCGTATTGGGGTGCGAATTTGGTCCGCATGGCTGTTCCGTGTGTTTGGGTAAAGAACTGGTTGTCGAAGGTGAAGACATTGTGGTCAAGGATGAAGCGGATGAGTTGTAGGATGGCGTCTGGAGATTGGCTGTTGTTGGTGTTGAGTAGTGAGGCTGTCGCAGCGATGCCGTCATCGTGGGGATACTGGTGTCGAGTGCCGAGATGTCCATCGTGGTGAGGAGTGTTCCTGGGTCAACTGGTCCGTGGGTGCTGAGTTTATGTAAGAAGTCTGTAGTGTCGCGACAGAAGCTGGGGGTTCCCTGTACGATGGGTTTCAGGATGCACTCGACATATCCAGAGAGGTTCTCACACAGGGTTCCGTTGCCAGATTCGATAGGATGTCCGGGTGTGTTGGCTTTGTGTATCTTTGGGAGGCAGTAGAAGTCTCCCACGTGGGGAGTACGTGGGATAAGAGCGCGTAGGATGCTTTGAAGGTCTGGATCGAAGGTCTTGATCAGTCTGTTGAGTTGGCGGGTTTGTTCTTTGGTCGGATCTGCGGGTAACTGTCTGTAATGTTCCTGGTTGTCCAGTTGTCGGTATAGTTCTTTGCAATAGTCCGTTCTGTTCTGTATGACGGTGGCGCCTCCTTTGTCTACTGGTTTGATGAAGATGTTGCGGTTGGTCTTGAGAGCATGGAAGGCATTGCGTTGTTCTCGGGTGACATTCTGGACTGTCTTGTGAGTGTGGCTGATGAATCTGGCGTTGATGCCTCTCCTGACAGCTTGAGCATACATGTCAAGCTTAGGGCAGCGACCCTCCGGAGGGGTCCAATTTGACTCTTTTTTCTTCAGTTGCTGCACTGTGGATCCCTCTGTCTACTGGTCCGGATCATTGATTGTCTCATTGGGTTCGCTGCTGACATCTTGGGATTTGTGGATGAATTCCTGGAGCCTCATTCTCCTGATGAAATCCTCTCTGTCTGCCGCGAGACCGATGGGATCCATTTTGGTGGTGCGGCAGAGATTGATCCCTCGGTTGAGAACTTGAATTTCGTCTGGTTGGAGGGTGTGGTCGGACAGGTTGACGATGGATTTCCCTGTGGTTTCAACCGTGGTACCGGGGGAGGCTTGTTTGCTGCTGCTGGTGATGCCGAGTTTCTCAAGCATCCTGTTCTTGGTGTGATGCAGGTAGTGTAGTTCTGTTGCCTTGTTTGTTTGGCGGTGTCTCGTAGCTGGTCTGCTGTGTCCTGCGCACAGGCTGAGAACATGGACTCCATCTCGGTTTCGAGGTTGCGGCATAGAGCTGGTGTACGAGATGGTTGAGGAGTGTCCGAAAGTTACGACAGCAGAGTCTCTCAGCGTAGTCTGTGTTGTAGGTCGATTGAGTGGTTTCGTGATCTTTAGTCCTTTCGGGATCTTGTCTGCTTTCTTGCATCTCTGTAGAAACTTGATGTCTGTGTCGATATGCGCGATCTTCTTGGAGATCCTCTCCATTTTGAGCCGGCAGTTTGTGGTGTCGATAGTAGCCATGCTGTGGAGAGCCGGAGTTGGACTGTGGTGGACAAATGTAAGAAGTCACACAGCACCAGGTTATAGTCCAACAGTTTTATTTGAAATCACCTCAACCGAGATCTTGGGCTCATATCACGCTACATGAAACCCCACCTGATGCAGGGTCATCCAGACTCGAGTCAACATTGGCTTGTTCTCTCTACACAGATGCGGCCGGGCCTGCTGTGATTTCCAGCAAAAAAAATGTTTTTTGTCTGTTTTTTGGTTTTTCATACAGACCCCAGCATCTGCAATATTTGACCCCTTGTGACCCCACCTCATTGTTCTTTGATGTAATGTTTTCCTGACTGACCTGTTTGGACACCATTCTCACCTTTGACTGCTGTGATTATCTCTCTGCCAATGTGTGATAAATGGCAGTTGGAAACATTACCTGTAAACATCTGACATGATTCTGTGACTATATAAGGTGTGTCTTTATGCATTTCTCCACTTCCCCTGATGAAGGAGCAGTGCTCTGAAAGCTTGTGATTTCAAATAAATCTGTTGAACTATAACCTGGTGTTGTGTGACTTCTTACATTTGTCCACGCCAGTCCAAATCCGGCATCTCCACACCATGGCTACTATCGACACCACAAACTGCCGGCTCAAAATGGAGAGGATCTCCATGAAGATCGCGCATATCGACACAAACATCAAGTTTCTACAGAGATGCAAGAAAGCAGAGAAGATCCCGAAAGGACTACAGATGACGAACCCACTCAAGTCGACCTACCACATAGACTACGCTGAGAGACTCTGCCATCGTACCTCTCGCACACTCCTCAACCATCTCGTACACCATCTCTACAGCAGACACCGCAACCTCGAAACCGAGATGGAGTCCATGTTCTCAGACTGTGCTCAGGACACAGCAGACCAGCTACGAGACACCACCAAACAAACAAGGCAACGGAGCTACGCTACCTACATGCACACCAAGAACAGGAATCTTGAGAAACACGGCATCACCAGCAGCAGCAACCAAGCCTCCCCCTGTACCACGGATGAAACCACAGGGAAATCCATCGTCAACCTGTCCGACCACACCCTTCAACCAGACGAAATTTAAGTTCTCAGCCGAGGGCTCAATTTCTGCCTCACCACCAAAATGGACCCCATCGGTCTTGCAGCAGACACAGAGGAATTCATCAGGTGAATGAGGCTCCGGGAATTCTTCCACAAATTCCATGATGTCAGCAGCGAACCCAATGAGACAATCAATGAACCGGAACAGCAGACAGAGGGATCCACAGTGCAGCAACCGAAGAAGAAAGAGTCAAATTGGACCCCTCCGGAGGGTCGCTGCCCTAAGCTTGACATGTATGCTCAAGCTGTCAGGAGATGCATCAATGCCAGATTCATCAGCCGCACTCACACGACAGTCCAGAATGTCACCTGAGAACAACGCAATGCCATCCACGCTCTCAAGAACAACCGCAACATCGTCATCAAACCAGCAGACAAAGGAGGCGCCATTGTCATACAGAATAGAACAGACTATTGCAGAGAAGTATACCGACAACTGGACAACCAGGAACAATACAGACATTTACCCACAGATCCGACCAAAGAACACACCCGCCAACACAACAGACTGATCAAGACCTTCGATCCAGAACTTCAAAGCATCCTACATGCTCTCATCCCAAGTACTCCCCGCGTAGGAGACTGCCACTGCCTCCCAAAGATACACAAAGCCAACACACCCGGACGTCCTATCGAATCTGGCAACGGAACCCTGTGTGAGAACCTCTCTGGATATGTCGAGGGCATCCTGAAACCCATCGTACAGGGAACCCCCAGCTTCTGTCGCGACACTACAGACTTCTTACAGAAACTCAGCACCCACGGACCAGTTGAACCAAGAACACTCCTCGCCACGATGGACGTCTAGGCACTCTACACCAGTATCCCACACGATGATGGCATCGCTGCGACAGCCTCAGTGCTCAACACCAACAATATCCAAACTCCAGACGCCTTCCTACAACTCATCCACTTCAACCTTGACCACAATGTCTTCACCTTCGACAACCAGTTCTTTACCCAAGCACACGGAACAGCCATGGGGACCAAATTCGCACCCCAATACGCAAACATCTTCATGCACAAGTTCGAGCAAGAATTCTTCGCTGCACAGGATCTCCAACCAACACTGTACACCAGATGCATCGACGACATTTTCGTCCTATGGATCCACGGCGAAGAATCACTGAAAAGACTACACGATAACATCAACAAGTTCCATCCCACCATCAAACTCATCATGGACTACTCCTCAGAATCGGTTTCATTCCTGGACACACGAATCTCCATCAAAGACGGACACCTCAGCACTTCACTCTACCGCAAGCCCACAGACAACCTCACGATGCTTCACTTCTCCAGCTTCCACCCCAACCACGTTAAAGCAGCCATCCCCTATGGACAAGCCCTGCGAATACACAGGATCTGCTCAGACGAGGAGGAACGCGATGGACACCTACAGGCACAGAAAGACGCCCTTGTAAGAACGGGATATGATGCTCGACTCGTCGAACGACAGTTCCGACGGGCCACAGTGAAAAATCGCATAGACCTCCTCAGAAGACAAACACGGGACACAACCAACAGAGTTTCATTCGTCATCCACTACTTCCCCAGAGCGGAGAAACTACGCCATGTTCTTCGCAGCCTTCAACATGTCATTGATGACGATGAACACCTCGCTAAGGCCATCCCCACGCCTCCACTACTCGCTTTCAAAGAGCCGCCTAACCTCAAACAGACCATCGTTCACAGCAAATTACCCAGCTTTCAGGAGAACTGCGACCACGACACCACACAACCCTGCCACAGCAAACTCAGCAAGACATGCCAGATTATCAACACAGATACCATCATCACACGTGAGGACACCACCCACCAGGTACATGGTACATACTCATGTGATCGGCCAACGTTGTCTACCTCATACGTTGCAGGAAAGGATGCCCTGGAGCATGGTACATCAGCGAGACCATGCAGACACTACGACAACAAATGGACGGACACTGTGCAACAATCACCAGGCAGGATTGTTCCCTTCCAGTCGGGGAACACTTCAGCAGTCAAGGACATTCAGCCTCCGATCTTCGGGTAAGCATTCTCCAAGGCGGCCTTCGAGACACACGACAACGCAAAATCGTCGAGCAGAAACTGATAGCCAAGTTCCGCACCCATGAGGACGGCCTCAACTGAGATCTTGTGTTCATGTCACGCTACATGTAACCCCACCTGATGCAGGGTCATCCAGACTCGAGTCGACATTGGCTTGTTCCGTCTACACAGATGCGGCCGGACCTGCTGTGATTTCCAGCAAAAAAAATGTTTTTTGTCTGTTTTTTTGTTTTTCATACAGACCTCAGCATCTGCAATATTTGACCCCTTGTGACCCCACCTCATTGTTCTTTGATGAAATGTTTTCCTGACTCACCTGTTTGGACACCATTCACACCTTTGATTGCTGTGATTATCTCTCTGCCAAGGTGTGATAAATGGCAGTTGGAAACATTACCTGTAAACATCTGAAATGGTTCTCTGACTATATAAGCTGTGCCTTTATGCATTTCTCCACTTCACCTGACGAAGGAGCAGCCCGCCGAAAGCTTTTGATTTCAAATAAAGCTGTTGGACTATAAACTGGTGTTGTGTGACTTCTTAAACTTGGACTGATGCAGATCGAATTTTGGGCCACCGCATCACCGCGGAAGGGGCACTGCCACTCAGGGCGAAAGTGGCAGCCGTCGCTGCATTCCCGTGGCGCAATCCGTCAAGGCGCTCCAAGAATTCCTTGGCATGGTAAACTTCTACCACCGCTTTGTCCCCCGGGCCACCCAGCTCATGCGGCCGCTCTATGAGGCACTCTGAGGCAAACCGGGGAAAGAACTGGTAATCTGGTCGTCGGTAATGAACCATGCTTTTGGGGACATGAAGGAGGCCCTCGCCAATGCGATGATGTTAGCGCACCTGCTGCCTGGCACCAGAATCGCGCTCATGATCGATGCATCAGACTATGCCATCGGCGCCATGCAAGAGCAATGGGTCGATGGAGCATGGCAACCGCTGGCGTTTTTTAGCCACCAGTTACGTAGTAATGAACGTATCGATAACACATTTGACCGAGAGCTGTTGGAGTTGTTCCTGGCCATTCGCCACATTCGTTTTTTACTGGAGGGCGCCAATTTGTCACTTTCATCGATCACAAAGCCCTGACATTTGCCATGGCCAAGACGAGTGATCCGTGGTCAGCCCGAAAGCAGTGGCAACTCACTTTCATCTCCGAGTTTACCTCCGACATCCGGCATGTGGCCGGCAAGGACAACGTGGTTGCTGACTGCCTCTCGTGTGCGGCCGTCCAGGCCGTCCAACTGGGCCTCGAATATTCACTAATAGCGGTCGACCAAGCGGATGATCCAGAGACACACATTTTCCGTTCTGATCCTTCTGGCCTGCGGCCAGTGGACGTACTTTTCCACTCCGACGGCACATCCTTGCTCTGCAATGTCTCCCTGGGAGACCCACGCCCATTAGTTCAATCATCCTGGCGCAGGAAAGTCTTCGCTATCATGCACAACCTCGCCCACCCGGGGGTACGGGCTTCACAGAATTTGTTAGCATCCAAGTTTGACTGGAGGGGAATGCTAAAAGTTGTGCATGACTGGGCCAACACCTGTGTCGTGTGCCAGAGAGCGAAGGTGCAGCCCCACGTTAAAGCCCCTGTCGCCGTTTTCGAGTTACCGGAGCGGCGTTTCGATCATATTCATTATGACCTCATGGGCCCACTACCACCATCACAAGGGTTCACGCATCTGCTAACGATTGTCGACCATACCACCAGATGGCCGGAAGCCATTACATTGATGTCCACCACCTCCCCGGACGTTGCCCGGGCTTTCCTTTCATATTGGATTGCCCGTTTCGGCGTGCCATCGGACATTTCCTCGGACCGCGGGCCGCAGTTCTCCTCTGCTTTGTGGACTGCCGTGGCTTCAGAATTAGGCACCAAGATCCATTACACCACAGCTTATCAGCCGCAGGCCAACGGGTTATGCGAACGCTTCCATCGTTCTCTGAAGGCATCGCTGCGGGCTACCCTGCAAGGGACCGTGTGGATGGACAAGTTATCATGGATAATTCTCGGGTTGCGCACGGCATCTAAGGAACACCTGCAGGCGTCGGCCGCCGAACTGGTCTACGGCCAACCGCTCAGGGTCCCGGGCGAGTTTCTCCCATCGCCGACATGCCCCTGGACTGCTACTGCACAACTGGAGGCTCACCGAGCCGCGGCGCATGCTTTCCGGCCAATTCCAACTTCACAGCATGGACTGCCTGCATCGCATATCCTGCCAATGCTCATTAGGGCTAAATACGTTTTAGTCCGGCACGATGCCCACCGCCACCCCCTCATGCCTCCCTATATGGGCCCCTTACGGGTGCTGAAGGCAGGCGCCAAGAGTTTTCTGGTGGACGTCGGTGGGATGCCCGACTACATTTCCATGGACCTCGACCAGCCGGCCAAAGCAGCGCAACCGTCGCGTCGTGGGCAACCGCCCGCGGCTGCTTCGCTTGGCCCATCTGCCCCACAGCCCAGCTCCTCTACTGCACCATCCATTCCTCTCCGGGAATATCGGAGTCATTCCAACAGGATTGTCCGACCTCCTCTGTGATTGACTTTGATGATTAAAGACACTTATGGGGAGGCGCATGTGGTAAAACCACCAAGGAACTACTTAACAAGTGAATAACTGTCTTTAAAGCAATGTTACAGCACCTAGGTCCGTTTGCTGAGAGTAAGCAAGCTTTGTGTGAAAACCCTGAAATAACGTGATGACGGCATCACGTTGGTCACGTGGTGCCCCGTGTGGCGGGAAACGTGACGACGTCATGACGTCAGAGGTGGGCGGTTCTAAGTTGAGTCCTTGTGGAACTAGATACTGTACACACCGGTTTGTGATTTCTCCTGCATATTTTGTTTTTTTCATCAGTTTAATTAAATTCGGTTTATTTACTGAACGGACTCGGCCTCAGTGATTTAGATAGGACTCCGAAGATTCCTACACTAACGTATTACCGCCAAACCACAAGAGCAAATCTACAGTAATAACCTTTTATGTGGCATCTTATCGACTTCTTTCTTAAAAGCCAAATAAAATACAACCATTGGTTCCCCTTTATCTAACCTGTTAGTTGCAACCTCAAAAACACTATTAGATTCGTCAAACAAGTTTTTCCCTTCAAATTTATCCATGTTGAGTCTGCCTAATCATATTATGATTTTATAAGTTGCCACGCCCCTAATAATAGATTCTAGAAATTTCACAACTATTGATGTCAAACTAACTGGCCTATAGCTCACTGTTTTCTCTCTCCACGCTTTCTTGAATGGCCGGGTTACCTGTGATACATTCCAATCCGTGGGGCCCATTTTTGAATCTAGGGTATTTTGGACGATCACAACCAATGCATCCACTATATCTACAGACACCACTTTGAAAACGCTAGGATGCAGGCCATCAGGTCCAGGGACTTATTCGGCTTTTAAGCCCATCAATATCTCAATTACTATTTAATTACAAACACTAATTTCTTTGAAATCCTCATTCTCATGGGACCACTGGTTTGCCATTATTTCCGGAATGTTGTATTTGTCTTCTTCCATGATGACAGGTGGAAAATATTTGTTTCATGTCTCTGCCATTTCCTTATTTCCCATGATAATGTCTCCTGTATCTGCCTGTCAGCGATGCGCAGTCACATTCCCTAATCTCTTCCATTTACATCCCCATATAAATTTACAATCGGATTCATGTTTTTGCCAGTTTCACTCTGTATGTGAATGCACGTAGCATAAGCTATAATTTAGAAGCACAAATTCAGCTTAAAGCTATGATGTGTTAGCCATTACTGAGATATGTGTACAAACTGGGCATGATTGAGAGCAAAACATTCCAGCTTACAGGATCTTTAGAAAGAATAGGAAACGTAAACAAAATTACAGCAGCAGAAAGAATCAATTTCAGTTAAACATGATCAAGGAGTGGAAGCACTATTCTTAGAGTTAAGGAATAGCAAAGCATGAAATACTCTGGTGTGACTTGTCTGCAGAGCTCCTGATAATAGTGATGTCATAGGATGTATAAGCAGGGAGATCAGGGGAGCATCTAGCCAAAGCAATGAGGTTATAAAGGGAGATTTTAATTTTCACGCAGACTGAGAGAAATGGAACAGCTCAAGAACTAAAATAATAATTTAATCAAATGCATTCAGGACAGTTTCCAAGAATAAAATATCTTTGTATCAAAGCAGGAACAGGTCAATTTGACGGCAAGGGATCTTCTTGAAAATAGCATCCATAACGTGACTGCAAACAAAATTAAGTTTGAGAGTTAGAAGACCGTGTATTTAATCAGTGGCTACATTTAATTAAGGCAAACTTCTAATCAATTGGAATTTAATTGGCCACAGGAAACTTAACTTCACATTAATAGGTAAAACTGAAGACAAACAGATACAACTATTAAAATACGTATTTGCTACGATACAACAGGCAGCACATGCCCAAAGGCATATATCCACTTATGTGGTTAAGTTACCACGGCCACAAAATGAGGCAACAGAGAGTATCAAGCTGAAAAAATCAGTTTCACAAATGGAGTGAGGAGTGAAAATTCAGCATTTTGTGAGCGCTATTAAAAGCAACAAAGGGATGTAAAAATATAATAAGAGGTGAAAAAAATGGAAAACGGAATATCAAATCTAACAGAAAATTATTTCTATGAATATATTAAGAGAAAAAGAGTGGTAAAATAGATAGTGGGCTCTAAAAAACAGATTCAAGCAGGATTATAATTCATAATGAGAAATAGCAGACTTGTTAAATGGGTATTCTGCATCAGATTTACAGTGGATGAAGACAGCAAAATACCAGGCATACAAAGCAACCTAAAATAACTGATGGGGAGGAACATAGTGGATGTAATAGAAGTAAAACGGTAACGAAGAACATAATGTAATTTATGATACACAAATCAGCAGGAGTTGATGGATTCCATCCCATAGTACTAAAATAAATAGCTGAGGAAATTGCAGCAATGCGACATACATTTCCAAAGCCCCAAAGTTAGGGACTGTTCCTTTGGTTTGGGAAATTGCAAATGTTACTCCATTATCGAAGATGGGAGGGAAGGAAAATGCAAGAAAATACAGACTGGTCAGTGTAGCGTTAGTTGTTGGAAATTTAGTTCAATCAGTTATCAGAGAAGAGTGACTGAACACTTAGACAAGTATCAGCTCCTCAAATAGAGGCAGCATGAATCGGCGACGGACAGGTCATGTCTGACTAATCCAGCTGATTTTATTGATGTGGCCACTTGCGTGTTGGACAGTGAAGTGTCCATGGAAGATTTCTATATGGACATTCAGAAAGTTCTGTAAAAGAGATTATTAACAATAAACAAAATGAATGGAATGGGAGTTAATCTTGTAACATGGATTTGTAATTGGTTGACAGATGGGAGACAGAGATTAAGGATAAACAAAATGTTCGCTGTTTTGCCAAGTGGTGTTCTGTAGGTATCTGAATTACTGCCTCAGTTTTTAACCATATATATTAGTGGCTTCTATGAAGGAATAGAGAGTTACATATCCAAGTTTGCATGACACTAAGTTAGGAAGTAAAGTACGTTGAGTACATGGAATTAGGAAATTACAAAGGGGCATAAACTGCATAGAGTGGGAAAATCTATAGCAGATAGAGTTGATTGTGATTGATTGTGACACCATCCACTTCGGATCTGGGAAAAAACAAATCGAAATTGAATTCAAAATGAGGACTCGATGCTTCCGTTTTACATAACCTTGGTCAGACCCCATCTCGAGCAGTACTTTCCGTTTTGGGCAGCGAATATCAGGTACAGTGCATATTCACCAGAATTGTACCAATGCTTGCAGAGTTGAATTATGAGGACAGGTTGCACATACCTGGTTTGTATTTCCATGAGTTTAAACGGATGAGAGTAGATCCTATCTAAATATTTAAGTCATACATGGATTCCATAGGGTAGATACAGACAAACTATTTCCTCTAATAAGGAAATGCAGAACAAGAGGGCATCATCCTTGAATTAGATCTGGGCCATTTAGGAATGAGATTCAGAAGCATTATTTCACACAAAGGTTATTGGAAAGCTGGAACTCGCCTAGTCAAAAGGCTGTTGGATGCTGAACAATATAAATTGTGAAGACTTTAATAGGGAGATGTTTCTTTAGGTAATTATGTCAGAGGATGTGGAGCAAAGTTGTGTAAGTGGATTTAAGGTGCAGATTAGTCATGCTATTGAATGGTGGAACAGAATCGAGCTGCTGAATTTTTTAATTTTTTTTATTCATTGATGGGATCTGGCCGTCGCTGGCTGGCTAGGCCTGCATTTTGTGCCAATCCCTAATTGTCCTTGAGAAGATGGTGGTGAGCCGCCTTCTTGAACCGCTGCAGTCCATATGCTGTTAGGAAGGGAGTTCAAGGATTTTGGCCCAGCAACAGTGAAGGAACGGCGATACAGGTCCAAGTCAGGATGGTATGTGTCTTGGAGGGGAACTTGCAGGTGGAGATGTTCCCATGCGTCAGCTGCCCTTGTCCTTCTAAGTGGTAGAGATCGCGCATTTGGAAGGTGCTGTTGGAGGAGCTTTGGCGAGTTGCTGCAGTACATCTTGTAGATGGTAAACATTGCAGCCACAGTGTGCCGGTGGTGGAGGGAATGAATGTTGAATGTGGTGGATGGAGTGCCACTCAAGCGGACTGTTTTATCCTGAATGGTGTCGAGCTTCTTGAGTGTTGTTGGAGTGCACTCATCCAGGCAAGTGGAGAGTATTCCATCACACTCCTGCCTTGTGCCTTGTAGATGGAGGAAAGGCTATGGGGAGTCAGGAGGTGAGACACTCGCTGCAGCATTCCCAGCCTCTGGCCTGCTCTTGTAGCCACAGTGTTTATATGGCTTGTCCAGTTCAGTTTCTGATCAATGGTAACCCCCAGGATGTTGATAGTGGGGGATTCAGCGATGGTAATGCAATTGAATGTCAAGGGGAGATGGTGAGAGTGTCGCTTGCTGGAGCTGGTCATTGCCTGGCACTTGTGTGGTGCGAATGTTACTTGCCACTTGTCAGCCCAAGTCTGAATGTTGTCCAGGTCCTGCTGCATATGGACACGGACTGCATCAGTATCTGACGGGTCCCGAATGGTGCTGAACTGTGTGCAATCATCAGCGAACATCCCCACTTCTGACCTTATGATGGAGGGAAGGTCATTGATGAAACAGCTGAAGATGGTTGGGCCTAGGACACTGCCCTGAGGAACTCCTGCAGTGATGTCATGTGATTGGGATGAATGACCTCCAACAACCACAGACAACTTCCTTTGTGCTAGGTATGATTACAACGAATGAAGAGTATTCCCCTTGATTCCCATTGACTTCAGTTTTGCTAGGGCTCCTTGATGCCACACTCGATCAAATGCTGCCTTGATGTCAAGGGCAGTCACTCTCACCTCCGCTCTTGAGTTCAGCTCTTTTCTCCATGTTTGGACCAAGGCTGTAATGAGGTCAGGAGCTGAGTGGCCCTGGCGGAACGCAAACTGGGCGTCAGTCAGCAGGTTATTGCTGAGTACGTGCCGCTTGATGGCACTGTCGATGACACCTTCCAAAGCTTTGCTGATGATTGAGCGTAGACTGATGGGATGGTAAATCGCTGGGTCGGATTAGTCCTGCTTTTTGTAGACAGGACATGCTTGGGCAATTTTCCACATTGCCGGGTAGATGCCAGTGTTGTAGCTGTACTGGAACAGCTTGGATAGGGGCGCAGCTAGTTCTGGAGCACAAGGCTTCAATACTATTGCCGGAATGTTGTCAGGACCCATGGCCTTTGCAGTATCCAGAGTCTTCAGCCGTTTCTTGACATCACGTGGAGTGAATTGAATTGGCTGAAGACTGGCATCTGTGATGCTGGGGACCGCAGGAGGAGGCCAAGGTGGATCATCCACTCGGCACTTCTGGCTGAAGATATTTGCAAATGATTCAGCCTTGTCTTTTGCACACACGTGCTGGGCTCCACCGTCCTTGAGGATGGGGATATTTTTGGAGCCTCCTGCTCCTGTTAACTGTTTAATTGTCCACCACCACTCACGACTGGATGTGGCAGGACTGCAGAGCTTTGATTTGATCCGATGGTTGTGAGATCGCTTAGCTCACTCTATCGCATGTTGCTTCTGTTGTTTGGCATGCAAGTACTCCTGTGTTGTAGCCACACCAGGTTGACACCTCATTTTTCGGTATGCCTGGTGCTGTTCCCAGCATGCACTCTTGCACTCTTCGTTAAACCAGGGTTGATCTCCCCGCTTGATGGTAATGGTAGAGTGAGGGATATGCCGGGCCATGAGGTTACAGATTGTGTTGCTTCCCCACAGCATCTCATGGATGTCCAGTTTTGAGTTGCCAGATCTGTTTGAAATCTGTCCCATTTAGCACGGTGGTAGTGCCACACAACACGGTGGAGTATATCCTCAACATGAAGACGGGACTTCATCTCCACAAGGACTGTGAGGTGCTCACTTCCACCAATGCTGTCATGGACAAATGCATCTGCAACAGGTAGATTGGTGAGAACGAGATCAAGTAGATTTTTCCCTCTTGTTGGTTCCCTCACCACATGTTGCAGACCCAATCTGGCAGCTATGTCCTTTAGGACTCGGCCAGCTCAGTCAGTTGTCGCGCTACCGAGCCACTCTTGGTGATGGACATTGAAGTCCCGCACCCAGAGGACATTCTGTGCCTTTGCTACTCTCAGTGCTTCTTCCAATTGGTGTTCAACATGAAGGAGTACTGATTCATCAGCTGAGGGAGGGCGGTAGGTAATAATTAGCAGGAGGTTTCCTTGCCCATGTTTGACTTGATGCCATGAGACCTCATGGGGTTCTGCGTCAATGTTGAGGACTCCCAGGTCTACTCCCTCCCAACTGTATAGCACGGTGCCACCACCTCTGGCGGGTGAGTCCTTCCAGTGGGACAGGAGATAACAGGGATGGTGAAGGTGGTGTCTGGGACATTGGTTGTAAGGTATGATTCGGTAATTATGACTATGTCAGGCTGTTGCTAGACTAGTCTGTGGGACAGCTCTCCCAATTTTGGTACAAGCCACCAGATGTTGGTAAGGAGGACTTTGCAGGGTCGACAGGGCTGGGTTTGCCGTTGTCGTTTTTGGACAGGTTCACAAACCTTGTGCTTCACCTTATGTGTAGTGGCTCTACAGTCTGATGATGAGCAAGTTTCAATTCTTCAAATGTCTATTCAGTTACTTATTATTATATTTAATGCAACCGCTACCTCCTGGGTGGTGCAGTCCACGTGGTCAATATGATCTGTGTTGAACAAAGTCAATGTATTGGGGAGAAAGCTACTGATCTACAAGCTTAGGCGACATTGATCAGGGATTGATAACTATACTAGTGCGAGTAAACTGGATGGAAGGAAAACTGGATGCAGTGAGTGATTGAGCGAGTGTGACAGAGGGGGTGAGGGAGGGAGGAGGGAGAGATGGATGGATGGATGGATGGATGGATGGGCGGCTGGATTGATGGGCGAATGGATGGATGGATGGATGGATGAAAAACCAGGATGAATGGATGGATAGATGGATGGATGGATGGATGGATGGATGGATGGATGGATGGATGGATGGATGGATGGATGGAAGGATGACAAACCAGGATGAATGGACGGATAGATGGATGGATGGATGGATGGGCAGATGGATGGATGGATGGATAGACGGATAGATGTAAACCCAGGATGAATGGATGGACACCCGACATGAAACTGGTCCATGTACCTGTTTGTATTCCGGTGGAGGTATTGAGATCATAAAATTTGAGCTGTTAATGGCCAGGAGACTGTTGACTATCTCCCGGTTGCTTTTTATTGGATAGCCTTTTCCACAAATATTGATGAGGTATCTCCACATTACAGAGCTCCGCAGCAGCTTTTCCATGCAGTTCAGATCAGCCTGAACTCTGGACCATGAGGCGTATATCACTGTCTCCGATTTTCCGACTACAAAGAGATCAGTGAAACACTAACCATAACCCTAACCCTAACCCAAGCAATGGCCTGGACTGCCAAGTGAAACGGCTTTGGTGTCTTCCTCTCCACGTGGACACAGTAAACATTCTGAGGAGCGTAAATGCTTCTCAGGAGCCTCTCAAACATGTCGATATTTTCATTGACCACCATAGAATAGGCCAGAGGGAACTCACGTTCCTCAGGAATTAAGGGGAATGTGATGTATTTGCGGATTTTAACAAATGAATCGCAGTCTCGGGTCATTGTTAAGTAATCGCTTTCAGTGAAGGCCTTATATTTGTTTGCGATTGCGATCGAGTTTAAAAGAACCTTTTGAACGGCTTCCAGGTCAGCACTAATTATCTTCCAACAATTTGACAGATCGAGGGATTCATATCGCACATTATAAACTGGTTTTAGTTTAACTGTTGTCTCGTATTATACGAATGGAATTTCTCTCTTGCACAAATATCGACAAACGAATGTTACAGAGAGACTGCACAGGATTGAGCTCAGTATCAGCTGCCTGTATGGACACCGAGCCAAGCTCCTCATGGCCAGGTTTTTTTTAAACCTCATCATCTGATCCAAGTTTCCAGATATAATTCCAAGCTCCTCATGGCCAGGGCTTTTTTAAACCTCATCATCTGATCCAAGTTCTGGATATAGTTCCATCCTCCTCATGGCCAGGGGGGTTTTAAACGTCATCATCTGATCCAAGTTCTGGATATAATTCCAAGCTCCTCATGGCCTGGGTGGTTTTTAATCTTCATCATCTGACCGAAGTTCTGGATATAATGCCAACCTCCTAATGGCCAGGGTGGTTTTAAACCTCACCATCTGATCCAAGTTCTGGATTTAATTCCAAACTCCTCATGGTCAGGGGGGTTTTAAACCTCATCATCTGATCCAAGTTCTGGATATAATTCCTATGCATATTTAAAACTAGAGGAATTGTGAGCTCGAAAAAGTGACTCTCTGCTTCAGGGATTTGAATAAATTGCGCGCTGAACTTTCAGGCTTCAATTAATTGAAATCTGAAGCTCGGGGCTGAAAACAGCAAGTGTGCATTCATTGGGGTTCAGCCGGCCGCCCTGTTCAAAAGGTCTCACCTGCTCCTGGTGTCTTGTCCCCACATCTGGAGAGTCTCTGATCTCGGTCAGACTTCACACCTTCCCGCACTCTCACTCTCTCCGCTCTTTGTGATTTGGTCTCGCTCAGTGCCTCAGTTCCTTGTCCCAGAAATATAATGTAAAATGTAGGTTTCTCCTTCGTATACCTTGTGTCACTGAGTGCACAGACTCCACATTTATTATTTCCTTTCTCGTAACTTCCGCATTTCCATCAGAGTTTCTTTCCAGAAGGCAGGAGCAGGCTCCAGGCGGATCTTTTAAAAGATTCAAAATCCGAACAGGTAAGGATGATCAAAGCGAAAACAGGTTGAGTACAAGAGAGCAGAGCACTAAACATGGGAGCGAAAACAGAGAAAGACTTGCATTTATATAGCGACTTTTGCGATTTAGTATGTCCCAAAACCAATCATTACTTTTATGATGCGGACAGTATTGTAATGCATCAAGCGCAGCAGCACTGAATATTAACCATACGGTAGCCTAGAGCTCCTTCAGTACTGGGCCAGCACAGTGCAGGTCTTCCTCAGTACTGGGCCACCGACAGTGCAGATCTCCCTCAGTACTGGGCCTTCGAAAGTGCAGCTTAACCTCAGTACTGCCCGGACAGCACGGCTCTCCCTCAGTGCTGCCCCGACAATAGAGCTCTCCCTCAGTAATGCCACAAAAGGACAGTATCCCTCAGTATTGCCAGCCAGTGCAGCTCTCCCTCCATACTGCCCCCGACAGTGCCACTATCCCTCAGTACTGCCCTGACAGTACAGATCGCTCGCAGTACTTTACCTCTGCACTGCCCCCAACATTACAGCTCTCCCACAGTAATGCACCCGACAGCACAGCTCTCCCTCAGTACTGTCCCCCAACAGTGCAGCTGATAATGTCTCCTATCTCAGCATGTATGGGACCCAAATTTACTTTTGCTAATCTTTCCATTTTTACAATCCCATAGAGGTTTTTACAGTCTGTTTTGATGTCTCTCGCTAGTTTACCCTTTACTGAGCTGAACTTTTTGTTCTGTCTGAACTTCTAGTCCCATCTTTGGTTCGTTAAATACATTGGATACCAAACGGTTTAGTGAGTGCATTACACAAAAAATGACAACGAGTTAGAAGGGTCTGTTTGGACTGTGAATTCTAAAATAGGGCGGAGACACCAATTATCTAGGATAAGGTAAATCCCATAAGTTCGCGTTCATGCTTTCTGTCCAGCAATCACTTTAAAATGTGTCTGCCGGGATACCGGGGAATAAAAGGTGTGCTTTTAACCCTGAAATCCCTGGTGTAAAATGAACTGACCTCAGTCACAATCTTTGCTCACACTCACAGAACAGTTGCATCCCCGGCACTGTGGAACAGATCAGACGCCTGGAAATAGTCTTTAGCGGGGAAATATAAAGGGAGAAATGAAATAAAACACAGAAATTAATCATAGAATCTATATTAACCTTACCCTGATCCCGCAAGAATTTTTTGTCTCTCTATTTCCGTGTAGATTTGACAAGTTATATCCTTGTTATTTCAATACAACCAATCAGGTAGAAGTACCTTTTTATTTGAGCAAGTCACAAATTGTGAATTTCATCTGATCCTTGTTCTGTGGGCCTCACTTCCGCCCTCTGTGTGAAAGCTGCTGCCCGCCCTCAAGATGGATTTCAACTCAAAGAGTCCTCAGTTGCATCAGAATAGGGAGCGGCCTCTCTGGACACTTCAAATTCTAGTGGTTTGACAATGTGCTCCCAATTCAAGTGTGAGCATAGCTAGTTATAGATTTAACGTTATCTCTACTTGCTGCAGGGAAGTTCAGTAAAACAGACACATGGTGAGAAATAAATTGTTACATTTCCTTCTGGATAGTGTTTGCTAAAATTCGCATCGATTTCCTGATGTTTGAGCATTGAGCGCAGGGCCCAAGAGCCAGTTTCTTGTCAGTCAGCTGAGAGGGGGCTGTTTCTGTACGTGAGGACATCAAACATTTAACCGCCGAATTAAACTATACAGTAAAGATCACCCATGTGCTGTAGCTGTTATAAAGGTTACATTTTCCTCATTATCAAGGTGGTTATCAGACAGTAATAAATATCCTCTTCCCGGGATGACACTGTCCGAGAGAAAGTGTTGGAGAGCAGATTGTGCTGATAACTCTGAGGGGCAGATTAGAGAGCAAAAAGGGAAATATCGCAATCTGCCCTCGGAATTATCACCACAAACTATCTTCGAACACTTTCGCTCGGGCACTTCCATCCCGGGGAGGGGGTATATATTATTGTCAGAGAACCACCCTGGAAATGAGGAAAGAACAAGCTTTATAGCAACAGCAAAGGACTGGTCCCTTCTGTGTCTAACAATGTAATGGGTGTATCTGCTCCAGATTCACAATGATAAATATAACTGTGGACAGTCAGTACTCATTCCCCCAGTAACTGACACGATTGATGCTCAGGGATAATTTCATTCGGCGGTTAAATGGTTAATGTCCTCACATACAGAAACAGCCTCCTCTCAGCTCACTGACAAGAAACTGGCTCTGGGACCCTGGGCTCAAAGCCAAAACATCAGCAAATCGATGCGAACTTTAATAATGTCTCAGATGGAAATGTGACAATTTATTTCCAACCATGTATCTGATCAGGTGAACTTCCCTGGAATAAGGCCATACCAAGTTAAATTTATCTCTATCTGTGTTCATAGGTGAAGCGTAATCCAATTGTCAAACTGGTTGGATTTGAAGTTACCAGAGATGTCGTTCCCTGATCTTAAGCAAATGAGGAATGTATGAGTTGAAATCCATACTGAGGGCGGGCAGCAGCTTCCACACAGTGGGTGGAGTTTTGAGTCTCACAGAACAAAGATCAGCTCAAATTCACAATTTGTGAATTGCTCAAATCAGTCAAGGAATTTCTACCTGATTGGTTGTAGTGAAATAATAAAGTTGTAACTGGCATAATCTACATGGAAATAGTGACAGAAATTCTCGCGGTTTCAAGGTAAGGTTAAAGTATCTTCTAAGCTTCATTCCTGTGTTTTACGATTTTATTGTCTCCCTTCCTCTCTACCGCCAGTATCCTGTGGACTTATATATTCCCCAGCGCCGGGGATGCAGCTATTCTGTGAGTGTGTGCTCAGACAGTGACGTCTCCACCAGTCTCCCCACAGACTCTCAAACTAACTTCAGGTAGCAGGATTCCATCACTGATCTTTATACAAAAGTTAACTGCTCAGATTACCAACAGGTAGGAGCATCCCAGCACTAGCCTTTATATAGAAAGAAACTACTCAAATTATGAAAAGGTAGGCGGGTCTCCATTAGAAATCTTTTAACGAAAATAATTACTCACATTTTCAATAGAATCCCATCACTACTCTGCTGCTAACAACTAACTACAGAAATTACCAACAGGCACGAAGATACCTGCCACTGGCTATCACATCTGTCATTATTAAACTAACACAAATATTTATAACCTCCAGCAAACTTGTCACACTGATTCATAATTGTAAACACTTCTATCATGTAGCCCCACAATCTGCGTTATTTTAACCAAAAAAAACCACCAACGTTCAAAGTTTTCTGCATATTTGTGGTTACTCAGACCCGGCAGCTGCCCAGTGAATCTGTGTTTATCCCTCTTTATAGTTTCCAGCCTTCCTATAATGCAGAGCTCAATAGTACACACAATACTCTAACTGAGGTCTTATTAAAGCTTTATATAGGCTGATTGTTAGGTTTTGGGTTTTATATTCTATACCTTGCGCTTGAACCTAGAATTTCAGCAATTTCATCATGGCATTCTCAGGTGTTGCTTTTAATGTCCTTGCAATCTGTAGCCCCAAATCTCTCTGCTCTTCCACAGCACCGACCCTACTTCCATTCAGGGTATAATTACAGCTCTTCTAAATAAGTAATTATACCTCCTATTGTAGTCTCCACAGCGTGTTTGAATGCCAATCCCTCCAGGCCTCTGTGAATCATTAGTAATTTCGTTAATCTAACTCAATTAACCGCAACACCAAAAGCTAAACACAAAAACATAGCAACCTCAATAAATTGGCCTCAATTGAGTTAAATGTCTGAAATTAGTAGGCTTTTATGAAATGGTTGTAACCTTCTGCATTAATAAACTAACTCCAAACTGCTATTATCCCCAGCAATAATCAACTAATAACTTTAAACATGCCTTTTTCTCCCTGACATGCTGTTAACAGATCGAAGCCCCACAATTGACAAGTTGCTGTATTTGAACATAAGAAAATAAGAACATAAGAAATAGGAGCAGGAGTAGGCCATACGGCCCCTCGGGCCTGCTCCGCCATTCAATAGTATCATGACTGATCTGAATCTAGACTCACGTCCACTTCCCTGCCCTCTCCCCGTAACCCCTAATTCCCTTATCTGCTAGGAAAATGTCTATCTCCATTTTAAATTTATTTAATGTTGCAGCTTCCACAGCTCTCTGGGGTAGCAAATTCCATAGATTTACTACCCTCTGAGTGAAGAAGTTCCTCCTCCTCTCAGTTTTGAAAGGGCAGCCCCTTATTCTAAGATTATGCCCCCTAGTTCTAGTCTCACCCATCAGTGGAAACATCCTCACTGCATCCACCCGATCAAGCCCCATCACAAAGCGGCAATTGCCAGTTGTCCAAGTTCATAATGTCCACTCGGGATAGAAGAGAAGAGAACAGGCAATTGAGGAATTTGTAGAGGGATGCTGTTTATTCAGATTCGTAAATGATAAGGAGGAGTTTACCACTTTTAACAATGTAAAATTTCAGTCGGAGTATCGGTGTGGGGCTGGGTCAGAGGGGTGTGGGGCTGGGTCAGCGGGGTGACGGTATGGGGCTGGGTCAGTGGGGTGTCGGTGTGGGGCTGGGTCGGTGGAGAGTGGGGCTGGATCAGTGGGGTGTTGATGTGTGGCTGGTTCAGTGTGGTGTGCGGCTGAGCTGGTGGGGTGTCGGTATGGAACTGGATCAGTGGGGTGTGGAGCTGGGTCAGTGGGGTGTAGGTGTGGGGCCGAGCCCGTAGGGTGTGGGGTCGCTAGCTTAAAGGGAACATTGTTGAACTGTAATGGTCATTGAACAGGCAAGTTACAAATTGCAAAGAAAAGAACCCTTTATGGGCTTGACGCTCCCAGTCTCTGGAACCTCCTCCAGCCCTACAATCCCCCACCGCCAAGATCTGTCTGTTCCTCTGTCTCTGCTCTGTTTTGCAATTCACCCTCTCCTCACCCTTTCAGTGGCGGCCGTGCTTCCAGCTGTCAAGGCTCTCTGCTCTGCAATTCCCCACCTAAGCCTCACCAGCTCATTATCCTCCTTTTCAAGACGCTCCTGAAACTCAGTTCTTTGGACAACGTTGTGAGCACCCCTCCCCCTCCTTTATTCAGCGCCCATCCTTTGACTGATTTCTCTCCTTTTAAGCACCCAGTGATGTTTTTCTTTGTTTAAAGCCCTGAGGAAATGCAAATTGTTTCTGTATTGTGTTTATTACACAATATCAGCATGATTGAAACAGCAGATACCTGACGTTCGCAAGTTCTCAACCTTGGCTACAAATTAAAGCTGGAGAATAACTTCAACAATAGTTTGGAAAAAGTACTGATCCATGACAGATTCACTTTTACGTTTCCCCAGTGGGGAAAGGAAATAACGCTGACTGATAGTTTGATTGGACGCTCATGTGTGGGCACACACACAGCGAGACACGCACACAACTGTAGAATTGTGATTGTAAAACAGCAGGCAAAGCTACCAATTGTCTATTTATTGCGTTCCTTCATGCTGCAAGAACCCTCAATATTCCACTCATCAATGCTGTGCATCACCTCACTCTTTAAAGTTAAATGCTACATAATATTATACATTATTTATAATATTAGTGGAAGAGCAGTAAATATCCTCACTTCCTACAGTTCTCATTAGTCAGGTGCTGACACCATGAGAGAATTGGTGAATATTTTCAAATAGAAGCACCAAGTAGGACACATCTCCATGAACGCACGCACAATGTCACTGCCTTTATGACCAGAGGAATCACATCCAGCTATATATATAATGAGTGGATAACAATCACAATTATAAATTAAAATAATTTAAGATAAAAACGCGACAAATCAAAAATATTAAACATAAATCTGTCAAAAAAACAATAAAACAGCACACGACAATGTGAAACCGAGTGGAGGATCATTTACTTCTTGAACTTATATAAAAACAATTAAAAAGCTATGAAGACAGTGTTGGCAAAAGTGGACTCGGAAAATAGATTAAAGGGTAAGTCAGTAGAAAAGCAGTGGCAGATATATAAGGAGAGATTTTATAACTCTCAGCAAAGGTTTATTCCAGTGAGAAAGAAAGACTCTGCGAGAAGAATGAAACATTCGTGGCTAACTAAGGAAGCTAAGGATGCAATCAAATTGAAGGAAATTTTGCTGATGATAAAATGCTAGTTGGGATTGTAAACTGCGAAGAGAACACAAAACGTGGCAGACATTTAAGGGGATATTTCAAAATACATAGAATATATACATTCCAACAAGAAAGAAACATTCCAAGGGGAGGACCCCCCATCCATGGTTAACTAAGAAAGTTACAGTTAGTTTAAACTTAAAGAAAAAGCATATAATTGCGCATATAATAAGGAGAGAAATTTAGAGTATGAGAAAAAGCTAGCTAGAAATATAAAATCAGATAGTAAGAGTTTCTATAAATATTTTAAAAAGAAAAGTTTTAACAAAGTGAGCGTTGGTCCTATAAAAAGTGAGTCTGGGGAATTAATAATGGAAAATAAGGAGATGGCAGTTGAATTGAAGAGGTATTTTGCATCTGTCTTCATTATAGAGGATACAAGTAACATCCCAGAAATAGACATAAATCAGGAAATGGAAGGGAGGGGGGGAACTCAAGAAAATAATAATCAGCAGGGAAGTGGTACAAAGCAAATTGTTGGAGCTGCGGGCTGAAAAGTCCCCGTGTCCTGATGGACTTCATCCTAGGGTCTTAAAAGAAGTGGCTAGTGAGATAGTTGATGCTTTGGTTGTAATTCTCCAAAATTGCCTAGATTCGAAGAACGTTGCATTAGATTGGAAAATAGCAAATGCAACTCCTTTATTCATAAAGGGAGGGAGACACAAAGCAGGAAACAACAAGGCAGATAGCTTAACATCAGTCATAGGGAAGATGTTAGAAGCTATTTTTAAAGACTTTATAGCAGGGCACTTTGAAATGTTCAAAGTAATCAGGCAGAGTTAACATTGTTTTGTGCAAGGGTAATCATGTTTAACCAATTTATTGGAGTTCTTTCAGGAGGTAACATGTGCTGCGGATAAAGGGGAAACGGCGGATGAACTGTACTTAGATATCCAGAATGCATTTGATAAGGTGCCACATCAAAGATTATTGTGGAAAATAAAAGCTCATGGTGTAGCAGGTAACATATTGGCATGGATAGAAGATTGGCTAGCTAACAGGAAACAGAGAGTAGGCATAAATGGGTCATTTTCTGATCGGCAAGATGTAATGAGTGTTGTGCCCCAGGGATCAGTGCTGGGGCCTCAGCCTTTTACAATTTATATAAATGACCTTGATGAAGGGACCAAAGGTATGGTTGCTACATTTGCTGATGACACAAAGATAGGTAGGAAAGAAAATTGTGAAGAGGACATAAAGAGGCTACAAAGGGATATACCTAAGTTAAGTGAGTGGGCAAAGATCTGTCAAGTGGAGTATAATGTGGGAAAAAGTGAAGTAGTCCATTTTGGCAGGAAGAATAAAAAAGAAGTGACATAAGAAAACAACTAGGCACTTGGTCTGAGTATTAAACAAGGCTTTAATCAACTGTTTTTCAACATGGAGATCTAGTTGTGTCCTTCACTAGTTCCTGTTAAAGACTGTCCTGAGCAAGCTGGGCCCATGTCCGAGTATTTATACTCTCCCCGGACAGCGCCACCAGCAGGCCACCCAGTATTATTTCATAAGTTATTTCCACATGAATGACAAGATTCATGTCAAGAAGAATATTATCTAACTGGTGAGAGATTGAAGAGCTTTGAGATGCACAGGGATCTGGGTGTCCTAGTGCATGAATCGTAAAAGCTTACTATGCAGGTACAGAAAGTAATTAGGAAAGCTATTAGAATGTTATTGTTTATTGTGAGGGGAATTGAATACAAAAGTAGGGTGCTTATTCTTCAGTTAAACAGGGCATTGGTGAGACCCCATCTGGAGTACTGTGTACAGTATTGGTCTTCTTATTTAAGGAAGGATGTAAATGCGTTGGAAGCAGTTCAGAGAAGGTTTACTAGTCTAATACCTGGAATGGGTGGGTTTTCTTATGAGGAAAGGTTGTACAGGTTAGGCTTGTATCCGCTGGAGTTTAGAAGAGTAAGAGGTGACTTGATTGAAACATATAAGATCCTGAGGGATCTGGACAGTGTGGTTGTGGAGGGGATGTTCCCTCTTGTGTGAGAATCTAGAACTAGTGGTCGCTGTTTAAAAATAAGCGGTCGCCCTTTTAAGACGGAGATGAGGAGAATTTTTTTCTCACAGAGAGTCTTGAGTCTTTGTAGCTCTTCCTCAGAGGGTGGTGGAAGCAGAGTCTTTGAATATTTCAAGGCAGAATTAGATAGATTCTTGTTAAGCAAGGGGGTGAAAAGATATCATGGTAGCAATGATCTTATTGAATGGCGGAGCAGGCTCGAAGTGCCGAGTGGTCGGCTCCTGCTCCTAATTCGTATGTTCATATGTTCGTAAAAAGTCTGCAATATAGACTAAGTAAATGGGCAGTAACGTGGCAGATGGAGTATAATGTAGGGAAATGTGAGGTTATGTTCGTTGGTAGGAAGAATAGAAAAACAGAATATTTTTTAAATGGTGAGAAACTTTCAAATGTTGGTGTTCAGAGAGATTTGAGTGTCCTCGTGCAAGAAACACAGAAAGCTAGCATGCAGGTGCAGCAAGCAATAAGGAAGTCAATGGCTTTTTGGCCTTTATTGCAAGGGGGTTGGAGAATAAGAATAAGGAAGTCTTGCTGCAATTGTACAGGGCCTTGGTGAGACCACACCTGGAGAATTGTGCACAGTTTTATTCTCCTTATGTAAGGAACGATATACTTGCCTTGGAGGCAGTGCAACGAAGGTTCACTAGATTGATTCCTGGGATGAGAGAGCTGTCATACGATGAGAGGTTGTGTAGAATAGGCCGATATTCTCTGGAGTTTAGAACAATGTGTTGTGATCTAATTTAAACATAAAATATTCTGAAGGGGTTTGGCAGGGTAGATGCTGTGAAGTGGTTTCCCCTGACTGGATTGTCTAGAACTACGGGGCTTAGTCTCAGGATAAGGGGTCAGCCATTTAAGACCGAGATGAGGAAGAATTTTGTCACTCAGAGGGTTGCGAATCTTTGGAATTCTCTACCCTAAATGGCTGTGAATACTGAATCTTGGAGTATATTCAAGGCTGAGATAAATACAATTTTGGACTCCGGGGGAATCAAAGGAGATGGCGATCGGGCAGGAAACTGGAGTTGAGGTACATGATCAGGCATGATCTTATTGAATGGTGGAGCAGTTGCGAGGGGACATATGGCCTAATCCTGCTTTTACTTCTTATGTTCTTTTGTTCTTATGAAAAGGCATACGATGATGCAAAGATTAGAGGTAGGCCAGAGGTTTGATATTTTTTTTAGAAACCAGCAAAGGATGATTAAAAAATGATTAAGAGGGAGAAGGTAGAATATGAGAGTAAACTAGAATAAAATATAAAAACAGAAAATAAGAGCTTGTACAGTTATATAAAATGAAGAGAGTAGCTAAAGTAATTGTTAGTCCCGTAGTGATTGAGAATTGGGAATTAATAATGTGAAACAGAAATGGCAGAGACTTTCAACAAATATTTTGTATCGGTGTTCATGGTAGAAGACACAAAAACATCCCAATAACACTTGTGAATCAAGGGGCTATGGGGCTGGAGGAACTTAAAACAAGCACTTGCACCAGAGAAAATCTACAAGGCAACTAATGGGACTAAAGGATGACAAGTCCCCTGGACCTGTTGGCCTACATCCTAGGGTTTTAAATGTAGTGGCTGCAAAGTTAGTGGATGCGTTGTTTGTAATCTAACAAAATTCACTGGATTTTGGAGATGTCCCAGTGGATTGGAAATCCGCAAATGTAACTTCCCTACTCAAGAAAGGAGAGAGACACAAAGCAGTAAACTATATGCCAGTTAGCCTAACATCCGTCATCGGGAAAATGCTGGAATCAATTATTGAGGAAGTAATAGCAGGACATTTAGAAAATCATAAGAAAATCAACCAGTGTAAATATGGTTTTTTGAATGGGATATCGCGTTTGACAAATTAGCTGGAGTTCTTTGAGGATTTAACGAGCAGGATGGATAAAGGGGAACCGGAAGGCATTCGATAAGGTGCCGCATAAAAGGTTACTGCACAAGATAATAGTAAGAAGTCACACAACACCAGGTTATAGTCCAACAGTTTTATTTGTAATCACAAGCTTTCGCAGCGCTGCTCCTTCGTCAGCTGAAGTGGAGAGATGCATAAAGACACAGCTTATATAGTCAGAGAATAATGCCAGATCATTACAGGTAATCTTTCTAACTGCCATTTATCGCACCTCGGCAGAGTGATAATCACAGCAATCAAAGGTGTGAATGGTGTCCAAACAGGTTGGCCAGAAAAACATTACATCAAAGAACAATGAGGTGGGGTCACAAGGGGTCAAATGTTGCAGATGCTGGGGTCTGTATGAAAAACAAAAAACAGTCAAAAAAACATTTTTTTTGCTGGAAGTCACAGCAGGCCCGGCCGCATCTGTGCAGAGAGAACAAGCCAATGTCGACTCGAGTCTGGATGACCCTGCATCAGGTGGGGTTACATGTAGCGTGACATGAACCCAAGATCCCGGTTAAGGCCGTCCTCATGAGTGCAGAACTTGGCTATCAGTTTCTGCTCTATGATTTTGTGTTGTCTTGTGTCTCGAAGGCCGCCTTGGAGAATGCTTACCCGAAGATCGGAGGCTGAATGTCCTTGACTGCTGAAGTGTTCCCCGACCGGGATGGAACACTCCTGCCTGGCGATTGTTGCGTGGTGTCCGTTCATCCGATTTCGCAGTATCTGCATGGTCTTCCCGATGTACCATGCTGCGGGGCATTCTTGCCTGCAAAGTATGAGGTAGACAACGTTGGCCGGGTCACATGAGTATGTACCATGCACCTGTTGGGTGGGGTCCTCACGTGTGATGATGGTTTCTGTGTTGATGATCTGGCATGTCTTGCAGAGGTTGCCGTGGCAGGGTTGTGTGGTGTCGTGGTCGCAGTTCTCCTGAAAGCTGCGTAATTTGCTGCAAACGATGGTCTGTTTGAGGTTAGGTGGCTGTTTGAAGGCAAATAGTGGAGGCGTGGGGATGGCCTTAGCGAGGTGTTCGCCATCATCGATGACATGTGGAAGGCTGCGAAGAACATGGCGTAGTTTCTCTGCTCCGGGGAAGTACTGGACGTTAAAGAGTACTCTGTTGGTTGTGTCCCGTATTATTCTTCGGAGGAGGTCTATGCGATTTTTTGCTGTGGCCCATCGGAATTGTCGATCGATGCGTCGAGCGTCATATCCCGTTCTTACGAGGGCGTCTTTCAGCATCTGTAGGTATCCATCGCGTTCCTCCTCATCTGAGCAGATCCTGTGTATTTGCAGGGCTTGTCCGTAGGAGATGGCTTCTTTTACGTGGTTAGGGTGGAAGCTGGAGAAGTGGAGCATCCTGAGGTTGACCGTGGGCTTGCAGTACAGTGAAGTGCTGAGGTGTCCGTCTTTGATGGAGATTCGTGTGTCCAAGAATGAAACCGATTCTGAGGAGTAGTCCATGGTGAGTTTGATGGTGGGATGGAACTTGTTGATGTTATCATGTAGTCTTTTCAGTGATTCTTCGCCGTGGGTCCATAGGAAGACAGTGTCACCGATATATCTGGTGTATGGCGTTGGTTGGAGATCCTGTGCAGCGGAGAAGTCTTGCTCGAACTTGTGCATGAAGATGTTGGCGTATTGGGGTGCGAATTTGGTCCCCATGGCTGTTCCGTGTGTTTGTGTAAAGAACTGGTTGTCGCAGGTGAAGACATTCTGGTCAAGGATGAAGCAGATGAGTTGCAAGATGGCGTCTGGAGATTGGCTGTTGTTGGTGTTGAGTACTGAGGCTGCAGCAGTGATGCCGTCATCGTGGGGGATACTGGTGTAGAGTGCCGAGACGTCCATCGTGGCGAGGAGTTTTCCTGGTTCAATTGGGCCTTGGGTGCTGAGGTTCTGTAAGAAGTCTGTAGTGTCGCGACAGAAGCTGGGGGTACCCTGTACGATGGGTTTCAGGATGCCCTCGACGTATCCAGTGAGGTTCTCACACAGGGTTCCGTTGCCTGATACACTAGGACGTCCGGGTGTGTTGGCTTTGTGCATCTTTACGAGGCAGTAGAAGTCTCACACGTGGAGAGCTAGATAAGAGCTCACGGGGTTGGGGGTAATATAATATATTGGATAGAGGATTGGCAGAATAAAAAAAATCAGAGATTCTGAATAAATGGGTCATTTTTAGGCAGGCAAAATGTAACTAGTGGGGTGCCACATGGATCAGTGCTGGGGCCTCAACTATTTACAGTCTATAATAAGGACTTGGATGAAGAGCCGAGTGTACTGTTGCCAAATTGGCTGACGCTTCCAAGATAGATGGGAAAGCAAGTTGTGAGGAGTACACAAAGAGTCTGCAAAGGAATAGAGATAGTTTAAGTGAGTGGGCAATATTTGGCAGATGGAGTATAATGTGGGAAAATGTGAGGTTATCCAATTTGTTAGGAAGAATAAAAAGCAAAATATGTTTTAATGCAGAGAATACAGAATTCTGTGGTACAGCATAATCTGGGTGTCCTCGTACATGAACCACAAAAAATTAGCATGCAGTACAGCAATAATTCGGAAGGCAAATGGAATATTGGCCTGTCCTGCAAGAGGGCTGCAGCATAAATGTAGGGAGACTTGCTACAACTGCACATGGCGTTGGTGAGACCACTCCTGGTGTACTGCATACAGTTTTGGTCTCGTTATTTAATTTAGGATATACTTGCATTTGAGGCAGTTCAGAAAAGGTTTTTGATAAACAGGGCAATCAAGAATTATTGGGAGCCAACAGGAAAGTGGAGTTGATGCCAAGATCATATCAGCCATATTATTGATTGGTGCTGCAGGCTTAATGGGCCGAATGGACTAATCCTGCTCCTTTTTCTTCAGTTCTGACGTTCTTATGAATGAAAAACCTGCTTAATTAATCGTTCAGCATATTCTATAACTCAGGAATAATGCTGGTATTGGCCTGCACTCTCTAAGTAATTCTTACCAATGGCCGGATTTGTGAAGTACAGTACACATCTGGCAGGATGCTCATACACGGAATCCCCATACACTCCTGGCAGGGTCCCGAAAAACTGTGAAATTTCATACACACCTGGCAGGATCCTGATACACTGTGAAATCCCATACACACCTTGCAGGATCCTGATACACTGTGAAACTCCATACACACCTGTCCTGATCCTGATATACTGTGAAAAACAATAGACAACGGGCAGGATCCTGATATGCGGCGAAACCCCATACACACCTGGCAGAATCCTGACACACTGTGAAACAGGATACACACCGAGCACGATCCTGATACACTGTGGAACCCCGTACATACCTGGCAGGATCCTGATAGACTGTGAAACCCCATATGCACATTGCAATATCCTGATACACTGAGAATCCCCGTACATAAATGGCATGATTCTAATACACTATGAAACCCCATACACACCTGGCAGGATCCTGATACACTGTGAAACCCCATACACACCTGGCAGGATCCTGATACACTGTGAAACCCCTTACAGACCTTGGGATCCTGATACACTGTGAAACTCCATACACACCTAGCAGGATCCTGATACACTGTGAAACCCCCTACACACCTGGCAGGATCCTGATACACTGTGAAACCCCATACACACCAGGCAGGATCCCGATACACTGTGGAACGCCATACACAGCTGGCAGGATTCGGATACATTGTGAAACCCTATACAATCTTGGCAGGATCCTGACACACATTGAATCCCCTTACACACCTGGCAGGATCCTAATGCAGATATATCTCCCTGTCTTGTCGCCACCTGTCTCCTCACCTCTCTCTGCATCTCCGACCCCTGTCTCCATGCCCCTGTTTCCTCACACCCCTTCTCCTCGCTCTCCGGCTCCATGGACCATCTCATCCCCCATCTCCTCGCCGTACCATCTCTTTGCCCCGTCTTCCTGTCCCCCAGCTCCCTCACCCCCAGTCTCCTTCCTCTCCCATTTCCTTCTTCCCTCTCTGTCTCCTTTCTACTCCATGTCTTCTTCTCCCACCATTTACAACTTGCCCATCTCTCCATCCATCCACTCCGAAGTCACCTGCCCCATCTCTTCCCCACCCGCAGTCTTCACTCCCCCGTCTCCTTGTCTGCTGTTTTCCTCCTCGTCTCACCTACGCACCTATGACCTCCACTCTCTCCTCGCCTACCCACCCCCCGCATCCTCTCCCTGAATGCAAGACCAATGAGTAATCAGTTGGAAACTTGTAAATGCAGCTGTAAGTGATTGAGGGAGAGTAATTACAGGGCAAGACAGGGAAGGAATTATGGTTGGTGGTGGAAGAGAAATATGAGTAGAGAGCATACAAGAAGTGATCAGAGATGGCCTTATCTGTGAGTGACATGATTGGAGTAAAGAGGCTATATGAGATGGCGAGCTTCAGGTGGTGGCCATGAATATGGTTAGATTAGCTTAAATAAAGGAGACTATGAAGGTATGAGAGTAGAATTGACTAAAGTGGACTGGGAAAACAGATTAAAGTGTAAGACAGTACAAGAGCAGTGGTCTACACTCAAGGAGATATTTCACATCTTTCAAGATAACTATATTCCACTGAGGAAAAAGGGGAGTAAAAGAAAAGACAGCCATCCGTGGCTTAGTAAAGTAATAAAGGATAGTACGATAGCAAAATACTGCAGATGTTGGAAATCCGAAATAACAACAGAAAATGCTGGAAAAACTCAGCAGGTCAGGCAACATCCGTGGAGAGAAATTTGAGTTGACATTTCGGGTCGAACCCTTCTTCAAAACTGGAAAGAAAAGAAACTGGATCGAAGGCAGGTCTGCGATCGGACAAAAGAATAAAAGAAACAAAAGAAGTAAAAGAAATTAGAAGCTAGACGAGATGGTAATGGGCTGAGATTAGGTGTAAAGTGTACTGGCAGGGCAAAAGATAGCTGCCAGGTGTGAGAGAGAAACAAAAGGAAAGGGGGGGGAAGGAGTGGAACAATTACAAGTGAAAATGAAATGGGGGCCGACTGAAAACAAGGGCATATAAGTTACTCAAATTTGGTGGGAACATAGAAGATTGGGAAGCATTTAAAAGCCAGCAAACAATAACTAAAAGATTAATTAAGAAAGGGAAGATGGATTATGAAAGTAAACTAGCAAAAAATATAAAAACAGATAGCAAGAGTTTCTACAGCTGTATAAAAAGAAAAAGGGTGGCTAAAGTGAACATTGGTCCCTTAGAGGATGGGACTGGGAAACTAGTGGTGGGGAACATGGAGATGGCAAAGATGCTGAACAAATATTTTGTATCAGTCTTTACAGTAGAGGACGCTTAAAAATATCCCAACACTGGACAAACAGGGGGCAGTGGGGGGCACGGAGGAGCTAAACACGATTAAAATCACTAAGGGGATGGTACTCAGTAAAATAATGGGACTTAAGGCAGATAAATCCCCCGGACCTGATGGCCTACATCCTAGGGTCTTGAGAGAAGTGGCGGTAGGGATTGTGGATGCAGTGGTGATTAATTTCCAGAAGTCCCTGGACTCAGGAAAGGTCCCGGCAGATTGGAAAACTGCTAATGTAACACCCTTATTTAAGAAGGGAAGTAGACAAAAAGCTGGAAACTATAGACCAGTTAGTCTAACATCTGTGGTTGGCAAAATGTTGGAGTCCATTATTAAGAATACAGTAACAGGGCATTTGGATAAACATAATTTAATAGGACAGAGTCAGCATGTTTTACGAAGGGGAAGTCATGTTTGACAAATTTGCTCGAATTCTTTAAGGATGTAACATACAGGGTGGATAAAGGGGAACCAGTGGATGTAGTGTATTTGGACTTCCAAAAGTTATTTGACAAGGTTCCACACAAAAGATTACTGATCAAGATAAAAAATTACGGGATTGGGGTAATATACTGGCATGGGTGGAAGATTGGCTATCTAACAGCAAACAAAGAGTTGGGATAAATGGCTCGTTCTCGGGCTGGCAATCAGGAACTAGTGGTGTTCTGCAGGGGTCAGTGCTGGGACCACAACTCCTTACAATCTATATTAACGATTTGGAGGAAGGGAACGAGTGCAACATATCCAAGTTTGCCGATGATACAAAGATGGGAGGGAAACCAGTGAGTGAGGAGGTCATAAAAAACCTGCAAAAGGACATACACAGGCTAAGTGAGTGGGCAGAGATATGGCAGATGAAATATAATGTTGGAAAGTGTGAAGTTATGCAATTTGGCTGAAAAAATCAAAGAGCAAGTTATTATCTAAATGGAGAGAAACTGCAAAGTGCTACAGTACAAAGGGACCTGGGGGTCCTGGTGCATGAAACACAAAAAGTTAGTATGCAGGTGCAGCAGTTGATCAGGAAGGCCAATGGAATCTTTGCTTTTATTGCAAGGGGGTGGAGAATAAAAACAGGGAAGTCTTGCTGCAGTTATACAGGGTATTGGTGAGGCCACACCTGGAATACTGCGTGCAGTTTTGGTTTCCATATTTAAGAAAATATATACTTTCTCTCGAGGCGGTTCAGAGAAGGTTCACTCGGTTGATTCCAGAGATGAGGGGGTTGACGTATCAGGAAAGGTTGAGTAGGTTGGGACTCTACTCATTGGAGTTCAGAAGAATGAGAGGCGATCTTCTCAAAACATATAAGATTGTGAGGGGACTTGATCGGGTGGATGCGGGGAGGATGTTTCCACTGATGGGTGAGACTAGAACTAGGGGGCATAATCTTAGAATAAGGTGCTCCCCTTTCAAAACTGAGATGAGGAGAACCTTCTTCACTCAGAGGGCAGTAAATCTATGGAATTTGCTACCCCAGAGAGCTGTGGAAGCTGCAACATTAATTAAATTTAAAATGGAGATAGACATTTTCCTAGCAGATTAGGAAATTAGGGGTTACGGTGGGAGGGCAGGGAAGTGGACGTGAGTCTACATTCAGATCAGCCATGATCGTATTGAATGGCAGAGCAGGCCCGAGGGGCCGTATGGCCTACTCCTGCTCCTATTTCTTATGTAGAAGTTTAGATGGAGGGACAGATTAAGGAAGGATAGGAGGGCTGTGAACCTAGAAGAGAGAGAGCTATATGAGTTGAGATGGAGGTTGAAATCACCAAGGATGAGATTTCCCTCCGTGCAGAGGCCGCGAGATGTAAGCAGTGAAGATATATTTAAGAAATTTGGCATGGTACTTCTGTGGGCGGTAGAAGATGAGGATTTCAAATGAGAGACAAGAGGAGTGAAACAAGAAGGAAAAGGTGCCAGTGGAGTAGGGAGACAGACCAAGGTGTGATTTAGTGATGAGCGCCAAACCGCCACTATTCCGGTATGGTTGGACGAGTCCTGAACTGTATAAACAGGTGGCGAAAGTTCATTTAGGGTAAAAGTGTCATCACAACATTGCCAGGTTTCTGTCAAAGTCAATGGCCCAGAAATTCGGGTCAGGGTCTTCCCGCGGGTACAAGCCACCGACCGGCACTTAACTAGCATGCTGGCCGTTGAGCTGTGGGCCCTGATGGTCTTCGGATCCTGGACCTCCTCCAACTGCCGGCATGCAGTGGTTGTGCATCCCAGGGGTGCAGTTAGTTCGCTGCATCCCTGGGATCAAGTGGTCCATGGAGAGCCAATGGTCGCAGGGAATGCTTCATTCATAAGTTTGACAGGAAGAGCTGTCAAACCTATAAACACTATAGGCCCCAAAACATCACTAGAACCTCAAATACTTTTTTAAAAAACGTCACATTTGTAAATAAACTATAAATTACATGAAATAACTATTTAAAACAATAATTTAATTTGCGGAAAAAAAATTACATTTTCTAAATGGCTAAAAATAATCTTATCTTTCTTTAAAATATTGAAAAATAATAAACCTATGGAAAAAGTGTTTTAATTTGAATTAATTCACCATTTACCTTGTTAAAAGCAGGCCTTGTGCCTGCTTTTTAAAAGTGCAACTTCTGGAGACTTACCGTTCTGGAGAAACCTGCAAAAAAAAGTAAGTTCAATGAGCAAGTGCTGCCTCTCCAGCGCACGCGTTCGACTTCTGAACCACTTATTTCAGGGGAACAGAAGTGCAGGTTTCCCGTGCATGCGCAGTGCATGCATGGAACCGGCACTTTCATTGGGCCTACGTGTGAGTACCCTGTGCATTCTCACGCGCTGGGACCCAAATTTCTAGGCCATGAGGCAGTAGATTGGAATAAGGGGAAAGGTAACGAGCCCTGGGTGTCCTTGTTCAGCAGTCGCTGAAGGTAAGCATGCAGGTGCAGCAGGCAGTTAAGAAGGCAAATGTTATGTTGGCCTTCGTAGCGAGAGCATTTGAGTACAGGAACAAGGATGTCTTGCTGCAGTTGTACAGGGCCTTGGTGAGACAACATGATGAGTATTGTGTGCAGTTTTGGTCGCCTTATCTGAGGAAGGATGTTCTTGCTATGGAGGGAGTGCAGCGAAGATTCACCAGGCTGATGCCTGGGATGGCAGGAATGACGTACGATGGGAGAGTGGGTCCATTGGGTTTATACTCGCTGCAGTTTAGAAGAATGAGCAGGGATCTCATTGACACTTATAAAATTCTAAAAGGACTAGACAGACTAGATGCAGGAAGGATGTTCCCGATGGTCGGGGAGTCCAGAACCAGGGGTCGCAGTCTAAGGATAAGGGGTAAGCCATTTAAGATAGAGATTAGGAGCAATTTCTTCATGCAGAGAGTGGCGAACCTGTGGAATTCCCTACCAAAGAAGGCAGTAGAGGGCAATTCATTAAATATATGCAAGAAGGAGTTGGATATATTTCTTAAGGCTAAAGGGATCAAGGGACATGGAGAGATGGCATGAACGGGGTACTGAATTTGGATGATCAGCCATGATCTCATTCAATGGCGGAGCAGGCTCGAGGGGCAGAATGGCCTACTCCTGCTCCTAGCTTCTATGTTTCTATGTGTCTATGTTTCTACGCAATCATTCATAATAAGCTGAAGGATTGCAAGGGCCTTGTTCAGAACTGAACGAAGTTTCTGGGAGAGAAGCGGAGAGCGACAGTGACAGATGATCCAGTGGCAGAGTCCACAGGTTAAGCATTGGCAGGGGTGAGTGGGATGGGAAAGAGGTTGGCCAGATTAGTGCCCTTTGAGCGCTCTGGGTGGGAAGGGTGGCGAGAGATTAGGACGAGAGAGTTTGGGTTGCTGCTCATAAGGAGAAAGTGACGAGTGCAACGATGGACACTTCAGTGGAAGCCAGGAATGATACAGAGGGAATCTGTACGATTTTCTACGACCGATTGAATCTTGGGGCAGTGGCAGGAGAGTCGGAATGTCGAGGAGTGCTAAAGTGTTATGGTAGTGATCTGGGAGGACAGAGTACCCGAGAAGAGAGAAAAGAATGGAGACATGACGACAGGAGAAGGGGTCTAGAAGGGGTAAAGAGAACAGAGCAAATGGGAAAATAGGAGGGATGGGCTTGTGCCCTGAGCGACAGCTAAAATGCGCAGGCGTCTGGACACTGGAAACTCAAGTTACATAGGCCTGGTTACATATTGATGAATAGAGATGAGACAATAGGAAGGAGCTCAGAGTTAGTTTCAGAGGTCCCGGGGTGGGATATCTTGCCGTAGGTAGGGTAGACCCAGCTTGGAGCGTTGACACACTGATGTCCAGGTTCAGAGCCAAGTGGGGAGGCGAGTGAGTCCAGATGCTATGTAAAGGGTAGAGTACCAGAAACGCACTGCTGGAGGTATTTCGGTGTGATTGAAGAGTTGAGAAATGAACAGAATCGAAATCAGGGCAGAAAAACGTTGGCACATTTGGAGATCACCACAAGATCAAAAGGTGGAAGAGAAACGGACTTTGGCTCAAGAGAATGAATTTCTGAGCACAAACCAGACTCAAGTTGAAGCTGAAAATTAGTTAGGACAGTCATAAACTCAGCAGGTAACAGTGGCGGTGGGGAATGGGCTGTAGGCTTGATAAAGTTACCGAAAAACTTAGCAACCGTATAACAGGTCAGAGACAAATTAGCTGCGATGTAGTGTGTTGTCCAGTGAAGAGGCGTAGTGTTGAAGACCAGGTATTTGGAAGCTGAATTTAGCAAATATGCAATGCGCACTCAGAGAAAAAAAGAGCGGGCATGATGGGGGGATGGGCATTTGCCGCAAGTAACTTTAAACTAGCAGTTAACTAGTACTTAGGGCTAAAGTGCATCTACTATTAGAAACCAGGGGAAGTTAAACAGTGGACGAGAGGAGTCTGGGTGGCAAAGGGCAACGCATGGTCAAGGATTAATTTGTACAGCAAAGGTGCTCACCAGGGAGCTGCCATCCCAGGACCCATCTTGTAACACATCAGGTTAACATTTGAGCAGTTCATGAAATCAGAAATTACAGGACCTTTGTATATATGTACTATAGATAGAGGATCACTTATATGGAACTTTCAACCGACCCTAATATAAAACCTTCAGTAAGTTTCTGGGCCTCACTGTTTAAATCTGGCTGAGCACTGTCTGTGTGTTTTTATTAAAGTATGTTTTACAAAGTTTTCCCTCGATTTTCCCGCACCGATTTTCTGTATTTTACTGGCCTGGAATTCTGTGAAATTCATGACAGAAGAGCTCAGCCTTAAATAAAATCAAGCAATCACTTTGGTTTAAAGGGGATTTCCTAACCATCCAGTGCTGAATGTCATTGTCCAGAAACTCTGGTTAAAATTCACATTTAACAAATGCTGGAATTTGTCATCCACCCGATGATTAAATGGAGGAATATAGAAGCAGGCGGAGGCGATTCAACCTCTCAAGCCCGTTCTGCCAGTTAATTAGATCGTGACTCATCGGTGCTTCGAATCCTGTTACCCGTCTTGAATTCATTTCACTTGATACCATTAACTGATAAAAATATCTCTTGAAAAATTCAATTGACACAGAATCTAAGGCTTTTTGGAGGAGAGATAATCACATTTCCACTGCCCTTTGTGTGATGAAATGCTTCCTGTTTCACACCTGAACAGTCAAATCTAATTTTAATAATATCACCTTTTGTTCTGGATTCCCCCACCAGAGATAATCTCTCTCTGTATCTTCTCTATCGAATCCTTTAATCATTTTAAGCACCTCAATTAATGCCCACTGCCTGCAGCAAACCCACAATTTACCCACACTGTCCATCTAACAGTGAATGAATATGTTGGTGTGAATTTAGTTCCATGACTAATCTTTACATATAAAGAAACGATTCAAATTACAAAAAGGTAGGTGGTTCCCCATTACTAAACTTTTAATGAAAATAATTACTCACATTATCAATAGAGCCCCATCACTAAGCTGTTGCTAACAACTACCTACACAAATTACCAGCAGGCACGAAGGTACCTCCGAGTGGGTATCACATTTGCCATTATTAAACTAACACAAATATGTATAACCTCCAGCAACCTTTTACCACCAATTCATAATTGTAAACACGTCTACCATATTGCCCCACAATCTGCGTTGTTTTAACATCGTTCAAAGCTTTCTGGATATTTGTGGTTCCTCAGACCAGGCAGCTCCCCAGTGAATCTGCATTTAACCCTCTCTAAATTCTCCATCCTTCCGATAGTGCAGAGCTCAATACTACAGATAAAACTCTAACTGAGGTCTTAATAAAGCTATATAAATGCTCATCCTTAACTTTTGGGATTTATATACGATATCTCCTGATTAAACCTAGCATTTCATCAGCTCCTTTCCGACTTTCTCAACCTCAGGTGCTGCTTTTAATGTCCTTTCAATCTGTATCCCCAAATCTCTCTGCCCTTCCACAGCACCGAGTCTACTTCCACTGCGAGTATAATTACAGCTCTTCTAAATAATTAACGACATCTCCTATTCTGGTCTCCAATGCGGGTTTATATCCAGGCCCTCCAGGCTCTTATCAATTATTGGCAAATAACTTAATCTAACTGAATTGGGTATAATCCGCAGCATCATTAAACTAACCACCAAACATAGAAACCCCAATAAACTGGCCTCAAATGAGCTAAATCTCTGAATTGGTAGGCTATGCTGAAATGGCTATAACCTCCTGCATTAATAAACTGAATCTAATATGCTATAATCCCTAGCAATAATACAGTTAGAACTTAAAAGGGTAATGTTCATGGCGTTTTCCTCACTGTCTTGCTGTTCACAGCTCAAAGCCCCACAACTGCCGAGATTCTGCATTTCCAACGATTGCCAGCTTTCCAAATTAATGATGTCCACTCGGGAGAGAAGAGAACAGGCAGTTGAGGAATTTCTGGAGGGAGGCAGTTTATTCAGACTCTGAAATTTTAAGGAGAAGGTTACTACTTTTAACAACCGAACATTTCACTGGGGTGTTGGTGTGGGGCTGGGTGAATGGAGTTTAATGTTGGATCATGGTGGATGAACTGGAAGGATGGGTCAGAACATAAGAACATAACATAAGAAAATAAGAAGTAGGAGCAGGAGTAGGCCATACGGCCCATCGGCCCTGCTCCGCCATTCAATAGGATCATGGTTGATCCGAACCTAGACTCACGTCCACTTCCCTGGGGTTTGGGTGTAGAACTGGATCAGTGGGACGAAGGGACAAGGACAGGTGTACTGCAATGTTCCATTTATATTTTCTGTGACTGGTCAAAAGACCGCGCATGCACAATTTCTGATTTAAAATCAGGTGAGCCGGCTGCACAGTAGCAAAGGAACATTGGTAAATGGTGCAGGGTCGGTGAGAAGAAAAGATTCAGATTACAGTGACTGTCTGCAAAGAAAAGACGCAGTTATTGGAAAGCTTGATAAACACATGAGGGAGAAAGTAACAGAGGTTTACGATGATAGGGTTAGATGAAGAGAGATGGGAGGACGCCCATGTGGAGCATTAACACCGAAGTGGACCAGTCGGGTCGATTGGCCTGTTTCTGTGCTGTACATTCTGTGTAAAGGGATGTGATGCTAACACATTTTCTGAAGCATTTTGGTGCAAAGAGAATTTCAGAAACTTTGCTCTAATTCTGTAGCCTGTAGCAAAGAAGCTCCTCTGGTGGAACTGGGAAATTCCCAGCGTGGAAATGTATGTAACAGTGAAAGGAGTTTTACATGTCCTATAACATTAAAGCACAAATGAGACGTGTGTATTTCAGAGGAGAGGGTTTGATCAGAGATGTGCCCAGTTTAACACGTGGATAAAGAGTTAGATAGGGTATATTCATCGCCAGCCTCCATTTCCTCTCGATGGTTTGTCACATCCCGAATCTCTGCCCATCTTTCTCACGACTCCATGTTTGAATAGCGCCTGCAACAACACGAAAATGACGATCAAGTCACAAATAACACCATCTTTGACAATAACCGTGGTAAATATCCCTCCTCATTCTTCTCTGCAGTCCTTGACACAATCGAGCACAATATCCCCCTGCAATTCCTCTCCTATTTTCTAGCTCAGTGAGACTGCCCTCACTTATTTCTGCTTTTATCCATCCACTCTTAGACAGAGAATCTTCATCAATGGCTTCTCTTCTTGCTCTCGCACTGTTACTTCTGGAGTCCCCTCTGGATCTGTCTCTCCCCCCACCCATTTCTAATTCTCATCTTCATGCTGCCCCTTGGAGACATTATCTGAAGGAGTCGCTTTCACACATACCCTGAAAACACTCTGCTCTACTTCTCTACCACCTCTCTCGAACTCTCCAGTGCCTCTGCTTTCCCATGCTGCTTTCCAACAGCCAGTCCTTGATGAACTACAAATTCACCAGTTGAAAACTGGAAAGACCGATGACATGGTCCTCGGCCCCAACATGAATTCGGTTCCCTCGCCAGTGATTCCATCCACGTCCCAGCCAATGTCTCGGATTGAAGCAGACGGTTCTTCACCTCAGCATAATATTTTGCACCAAGCTGAGCTTTTGACTCGTTCTCATCTCCTCACAAATATCGCCTTTCCCAACGCTAACATTGTCCATCCTCGGCCTGCTTTCGCCCACCTGCTGCTGATCCATCATGCATGGTTTTATCACCTGCAGTCTCGGATTTTACAATCCTCTTCGGGCCGTCTTTGCTCCTTTCATCCTCCATAAATTTAAGTGCATCAAAACTCCGGCTTAACAATCACCCCTGTTCTTTAGAACCTACATTAGATCCTGCTCCGTCCGCAGCTTCAGAGTAAAACTCTCATTCACAAGATTAGATCCCTTTATGATCTCGTCCCTCCCTGTCTGTGAATCCTCCATCAGCGGGACAAGCCCCCAACACCAATGTAGGTAAAAAATCTCAGTGAGAAAATTGGCGTGGTACTTTGGAGGCCGGTAGAGAATGGGGATTCTAAATGAGAGGCAAAATGGGTGGAACAAGGAGGAGAAGGTGCCAGTGGATTATTGGGGCTGACCAAGGTGTGATTTGCCACACTGCCACCATGCTGGTTTGGACGGGGCAAGTGGAGCAAGGTACAACCGGGTGGGGAGAGTTCATTAAGGGGAAAAGTATCATCATCACTCAGCCAGGTTTCCATCAAGGCCATGATGTCGGTGCAATGATCCACAATAAGCTCAACAATTGCAAGGACCTTGTTCTCAAGTGAACAGAGATTCTGGGCGAGATGCGGTGAAAGCTGATCCAGTGGCAGAGACCACAGGGTCAGCATTGGGAAGGGGGAGTGGGATGGGAAGGAGATTGGCAACTTTACGCCCCAGCGGTCGCACTGGGTGGGAAGGCGTTGAGAGAGTAGGATGGGACATTTGAGGTTTAGCTCATAAGAAGACAGCGAACAGGGTCTAGATGGACCCTTCAGAGGAAGCCAAGAGAGACACAGAGGGAAGCTGTAAGCTTTTCTAAGAGCGAGTCAGCGGCAGGAGAGAAGGGGGAGGAGTGCTGAAGAGATATGGTAGGGATCTGGAAGAGCAGAGGACCTGAGAGGGGAGAAACTAAAAGAGTCATGACGACAGGAGAAGTAAAGAGAAAAAAAGTGGGGAAATAGATACATAGAATCATGGAAAAATAGGAGCAGGAGTAGGCCATTCGGCCATTCGAGCCTGCACTGCCATTCAATATGATCATGGCTGATCCTCTATCTCAGTACTATATTGCCGCTCTCTCTCCATACCCCTTGATGCCTTTTGTGTCTATAAATCTATCCATATCCTTCTTAAATATATTCAGTGTCTTGTCCTCTACAGTCATCTGTGGTTGAGAATTCCACAGGTTCACCACCCTCTGAGTGAAGCCATTTCTCCTCTTCTGAGTCCTAAATGTGCTAACCCGTATCGTGAGACTGCGATCCCTCGTTCTAGATCCCCCAGCCAGGGGAAACATCCCCCCTGCATCCACTCAGTGTAGCCTTGTCAGAATTGTATAGGATTCAATGAGTTCCCCTTATTTTTTTAAAATCTCGTGAATGCAAACCTAATCGACCCAATCTCTCCTCGCACGAATGACCTGCCATCCCAGGAATCAGTCTGGCGAAACTTCACTGCTCTCCCTCTATGGCAACTATATCTTTTCTTAGGTAAGAAGATGAAAACTGCACACAGTACTCCAGGTGTGATCGCACCAGGGCCCTGTACAACTGTAGTAAGACATCCTTGCTCCTTTACTCAAATACTCTTGCAATGAAAGCCAAAATATCTTTTGCCTTCCTAACTTATTGCTGCACCTGCATGTTTGCTTTCAGTGACTTGTGTACAAGGTCACACAGGGGTCTTTGTCCATCAGCATTTCCCAATCTATCACCATTCAAATAATACTCTACCTTTCTGTTTTTCCTACCGAAGTGGATAACTTCGATTTTATCCACGATATACTGAATCTGCCACGTACTTGCCCATTCACTCAACTTGTCTAAATCACCTTGAAGCCTCTTTGCACCCTCCTCACAACTCACAATCCCACCTAGTTTCGTGTCGTCAGCAAACTTGGAAAAATAAATTTGGTTCCCTTATCTAAATCATTGATATATATTGTGAACAGCTGGGCCCCAAGCACTGATTTCTGCGGTATTCCACTGGTCACAGCCTGCCACCTCGAAAAAGACCAATTTATTCCAACTCTCTGCTTCCTGCCTGTTAACCAATTTTCTAAACATTACTGTATATTATCCCCAATCCCACGTGCTAAAATTTTGCACACTAACCTCTTATGTCGGACTTTAACAAAGGCCTTCTGAAAATCCAAATATGCCACATCCACTGCTTCTCCCTTATCTATTCTACCAGTAACTTTCTCAAAAAACTCCAGCAGATTTGTCAAACACGATTTCCTTTTCATAAATCCATGTTGACTTTGTTTAATCCCGTTGATATTTTCTAAGTGTCCTGTTATGACATCCTTTAAAATAGACTCCTGCATTTTCCCTACTATAGATGAAAGGCTCGCCGGTCTGTAGTACCCTGTTTTCTCTCTCCCTCCTTTTATAAATAGTGGAGTTACATTTGCCACCCTTCAATCTGCAGGAACTGTTCCATAATCTATATAATTTTGGAAGCTGAAAACCAATGCATCGACTATTTCCATGGCTACCTCTTTTAGCACCCTGGGATGCAGATTATCATGGCCTGGGGATTTATCAGCTTTACTCCCATTAATTTCTCCAGCACTATTTTTTTACAGATACTGATATCCTTTAATTCCTCCTTCTCACTAGCTCATTGTTTCCCCAGCATTTCTGGGAATTTATTTGTGTCCTCTCCCGTGAAGACAGAACCAAATTATTTGTTTAATTGTTCTGGCATTTCCTTGTTCCCGTTTCTGACTCTAAGGGACCTACATTTGTCTTCGCTAATCTTTTTCTTTTTACATACTTGTAGAAGCTTTTACATTCCGCTTTTATGTTCCTTGCAAGTTTACTCATACTCTATTTTTCCCCTCTTAATCAATCTCTTGGTCCTTTTTTGCTGAACTCTAAACTGCTCCCAATCCTCAGGCTTGCTATTTTATCTGGAAACTTTTCATGACTCCTCTTTGGTTCGAATACTATCCTTAATTTATTTTGTTAGCCATTGTTGGGCTGCTTTTCCTTTTATGTTTTTATGCCAGAAAGGAATGTATAACTGTTGCAATTCATGCATTCGTTCCTTAATGTTTGGCCATTGCCTATCCACCTTTTCATGCGTTTTAATGAAGCTCCCCAATCTATTATAGCCAACTCACTCTTCATATATTCGCAGTTTCCTTTCTTTAGGTATAAGACCCTAGTTTCGGTTTGGAATTCTTCACTTTCCATTTTAATAAAGAATTACTTCACATTATGGTCACGCTTCCCTCAAAAACACTACACAACAAGATTATTAATTAACCGCTTCTCATTGCACAATACCCAATCTAGGACAGACTGATCCCTAGTTGGCTCCTCAATGCACTGGTTTAAAATAATATCTCATACGCACTCCAGGAATTCATCCTGCACAATATTACTGCTAATTTCGTTTGGCCAGTCTACATGTAGATGAAAGTCATACATGATTATTGTAGTACCCTTCTTACATGCATCACTAATTTCCTGTTTGATGCCATCCCCTACATTAGCACTACTATTTGGTGACATATAGACAACTCCCACCAATGCTTTCTGCCCCTTGGTGCTTTTTAGCTCCACCAGGCCGATTCTACATCTTGATTTCCTGTGCGTAGATCCTTTCTCACTATTGCTCTTATTTCATCTTTTACTCACACGGCCACTCCACCTTCTTTTCCTTTTCGCCTGTCCTTCCTAAATAACGGATATCCTTGGATATTCAGCTCCCAGACTTCGTCACCCTGAACCCATGTCTCCGTAATCGCAATGATATTGTACCCATTTACATCTATTTGTGCTGTTAATTCATCTACCTTATTATGAAGGCGTCCTGCAATCAGCTACAGTGGCCCAGAAATTCGGGTTTCCACGGGTGAGTATGCACAGGGTACTCGCCTGTAGGCCCAACAGAAGTGCCATTTTCTGCATGCACTGCGCATGCGTGGGAAATCGGAACTTCCGTTCCCTTAAATGAAGGGGTTCAGAGATCGAATGAGTACACCAGAGAGGCAGCGCGTGCACATGGAACCTACATTTTTTTTCCAGGTTTCTCTGGGAGGGCATGTCTCTAGGAGTTACACATATAAAAAGCAGGCGCAAGGCCTGTTTTTAACAAGATCAGTGGTGAATTAATTAAAACTAAAACATTTTTTCCACAGGTTTATTATACTTAAATACTTTAAAGAAAGGATAGTTTATTTTTAGCCCCGTTAGAAAATGTAGTTATGTTTTCCAAAATTTAATTACTTTTTAAATGTTATTTTATGTAATTTATAGTTACTTTAAAAATGAGATTTTAAAAATTTTATTTGAAGTTTTATTGATGTTTTGGGGCTTATAGTATTTATAGTTTTGACAGCTCTTCCTGTCAATTTTATGAATGGGCATTCCCTGCTCTGATTGGCTCTCCATGGCCCATGTGATCCCAGGGGATGCGTCGAACTAACTGAGCCCCTGGGTTATGCAAGCACTGCCCACCGCCAGTTGGAGCAGGCCCCGGATCGGAATTCCACGGGGGCCCACATCACAACAGCCGGTGCGCAAGGTAAGTGCAAGTCACAGGCTTGCACCCGCGTGAAGCCTCTGACCCGAATTTCTGGGCCAGTGCCTTTTTTATTTGTCTTTTTAACATTTTTAGACATCTTAATATTTCTTTGTACAATAGCCCTATTTTTCTTATTACCATTTGTTCTTACCCGGATCCTATTTGCTAGTGCACTCCTTTGTTAATACATGCTGTCCCTTCCTGGTACAATCTGCTTATCATTACCCCAATCACTTCCTGCACCTCTTCCTTGTCTATTCTCTTTAACATTCCAGGTTTCTCTTCACCAGGACCGTCCCCCCAACCCCTTATTTATTTTAAAGCCCTATCTACCTCTCTAGTTTTTCAATTCGCAAGGTCTCTAATCCCAGCATGGTTCAGGTGCAGTCCATCCCAATGGAACAGCTCTCTGTTTCCCCAGTACTGGTACCAGTGCCCCACGAATTTAAACCCATTTCTCCCACCCCAGACTTTGAGCCACGCATACAGTTCCCTAATCCTATTAATCCTTTGCCAATTTGCTCATCGATCCGATAATAATCCAGAGATTATGACCTTTGTGGTTCTTTTTTTAATGTTGTCCCTAGCTGCTCAAATTCAATCAGCAGAATTTCTTTCTTTGTCCTACCGTTGGTAACTACTTGGTCCACGACAACTGGGTCCTCTCTCTCCCACTTCGAGTTCTTCTCCAGCCCGGAGGAGATGTCCTTTACCCTGGCAGGCAGCTAGGCCTTTGGGACTCACGCTTCTGGCTGCAGAGAGCAGTGTCAATCCCCCATCTATACTGTCACCTGCTACAACCACCTTCCTTTTTATTCACCCCACTTGAACGGCTTCCTGTACCATGGTGCAGTGGTCCTTTTGCTCGTCCTCCCCGCAGTCCCCGCACTTGTCCACAATGGTTGGAAGAACCTCTAATCTATTGGACAAACACAGGGACTGAGGCTCCTGCACTACGACCTCCTGGATCCCCAGAGAGATGGGCTTGTCTCCGGAGTGTCAGCCAAAATACACAGGCGAATGGGCACAAGAATCTGAAGTCACATCGGCCTGGCTGCATATTTATTAATAGAGATGAGACAATAGGAGGGAGCTCAGAGTTAGTGTCAGACGTCCCGTGGTGGGATAAAGTTGCCGTCGGTAGGGTGCACTCAGCTTGGAGCATTGAGAAGCCAATGTCCAGTTTCAGAAAGAGGTGTGGAGTGCAGTTTAAACAGTCGAGTTTCGGAGGACGCACTGGTAGATGTATTTCTGTGTGAGTGAAGAGCCAGGAGGTGTGCAGAATTAATCACGGGGCAGAAAACTGTGGTATAGTTGGAGATCACCACAAGCTCCAGAGGCGGAGGTAAAATGGATTTCGGCCCAAGAGTGTTAATTTCGGACCAGCAACCAGACTCTAGCTGAAGATGAAATACAATTAGGACAATCATGAACTCAGCAGGTAGCAGCGCCGGTGGGGGATGGGCTTTAGGTTGGACCACGTTACCTGAAAACTAAACAAATGAATAGCAAATCAGCGACACAACACCTGAGAAGTACCGAGTAGTGCAGTGAAGAGGCGTAGTGGTTAATGACAGGAATTTCGAGGCTGAATTTGAGCAAAGATGCAGAGAGAACTCAGAGAAACAAAGAGCAGGAGGAGTGTGTGTGTCTGTGGGGGGGGGGTTCGGGCGGGGGGTTAGGCATTTGTCCCAGGTAACTTTAAACTAGCAGTTAACTTGTAGTTAGGGCTAAAATGCACCCACTATTATAGCCAGGGGAAATTAAACAGCGAATGAGAGGAGATTGGGGGAGAAAGCGCAATGGATGGCCATGGATAGAGTTACAAAGCAAAAAGCTGCTCACCAGGTTGCTGCCAGCCCAGGGCCCATCTTGTTACACGTCAGGTTAGCGTTTGAGCAGGTCAGGAAATCAGATATTACAGGACTTTTGCAATTAAAATCTACAGATAGAGAAACTCTTGTACGGAACTATGGACCAACCATTAAGTAAAACCATCGGAACATTTCGCGGCATCACTGTTTAATTCCGATCGGGCACAGTCCGTGAGTTTTTACTAAATTATATTTTACAAAGTTTGCCCTCGATTCGTCTGATTTTTATTGCACGGGAATTCTCTGATCTTCACAGCAGATGGAACTCAGCCTTAAGTAAAAACAGCCAATCACATCCGTTTATAGGGGACGTTCAAACCCTCCAGTGAAGTCAATGAGCAGAAATTCCGGTTAAACGTCACATTTACCAATTGCTGGAATTTATCATCCACCGATTATTAAATGGAGGAAAACAGGAGCAGGCCATTCAGTCCCTCGAGCCCGTTCTGCCATTTAATTAGATTGTGGCTGATCTGTGCCTTAACTCCAGTTATACGCCTGCGTTTCATTTCACTTGATCCACTTAAATAATAAAAAAACTGCCTCAGTCTTCAAAAATTGAATTGACACAGAATACTGGGGTGGGCAGGGGAATTTCCAACAACCATTTTGTGGAAAAGTGCTTCCTTATTTCACTCCTGAACAGCCTAAGTCTAATTTTAATAATGTCCCGCTTGTACTTGATTTCCCCACCAGGGGCAATCTCTCTCTGTATCTACTCCATCAAACCTTTTATTATTTTAATCACTACAATTAATGCAATCCGGCTGCATGCAAATACACGATTTACCCACCACTTTACAGTGAATTAACTTGTTCATGTGATTTTTTTCTATAATAGAAAGCTCTCAGCTTAAAGCAACAATAGTGTGAAACAAGCCAGAATGAGAAGGGGAGAGTTCACATGAAGACAACAAATATTGGGGATGTTTGGAACCGTCACTTCAGGCTGCGACTCCACCCAAGTGAATCCTTAATCTCAGTCACAACATAGAGGGGAATTTAACCGGAAAAAGGAAGTATCGCAATCTGCCCCTCGGAATTATCCCCACAATCTGTCCTCAAACAGATCCTGGTTTCAGACTCCTCCATCCCGGGGAAGGGCATGTTCATTAATATCTGACAACCACCCTGAAAATGAGTAGAATCCGAAATTTATACCGACTACAGCATAGGACTGGTCCTTTCTTGTCTGACAATGTAACGGGTGTATCTTCTGCAGATGTACAATGATAAGTGCAACTGTGGAAAGTCAGTACTCATTCCCCCAGTAGCTGAGTCTTTTGATGCTCAGGGATAGTTGAATTCGGCGGTTACATGTTTAATAGCCTCACGTACAGAAACAGTTTCCACTCAGCTCACTGACAAAACACTGGCTCTTTGGCCCTGGGCTCAAAGTGCAAACATTAGGAAATCAAAGGGAATTTTAGCCATTTTCCTGGTGGAACTATCACAGGCCAGTGTTGGGAGTGGTGAGAGCGGAGTCTCAGTGAGTATTTAAACTCACTTTCTCGTGCTCTTTTTCATAGGCCAGTGTCGGGAGAGGTGAGAGCGGAGTCTCAGTGAGTATTTAAACTCACTTTCTCGGGCACTTTCTCACAGGCCAGTGTCGGGAGAGGTGAGAGCAGAGTCTCAGTGAGTATTTAAACTCGCTTTTGCGGGCATTTTTACAGAGGCCAGTGTCGGGAGAGGTGAGAGCGGAGACTCAGTGAGTATATAAACTCACTTTCGTGAGGTTTTTTCACCAGCCAGTGTCAGGAGCGGTGCGAGTGGAGTCTCAGTGAGTATTTAAACTCACTTTCGCGGGGTTTTTTTTGCAGAGGCTTACCAATGTCGCAGTGGCGGTGCAGAGCCATGTCACGATTCAAAACGAGATGTGGGCAGGAGGAAGCAGCTGATTGGGTGAGCATTTATTCTACTCTGTAGTTTGACAGTTAAGGTGCATAGTTTATAACGGTTAGAAGGTCTAAATTTTGTGGTTAAGTTTCTAAGTTCTCTGCTGAGTAGCGGGGAGTGCTAGGAAACAAGGGCGCTTGAGTATATAATTTAATTGTAGTATAATTGGTGGTATTGATTTAATTTGCATTAATTAAATGTTAAGTCATGGCAGCACAGCTCGGCCCCGTGGCATGCTCCTCCTGCACTATGTGGGGCATCAGGGACACTTCCAGTGTCCCTGATGGCCATGTGTGTGTTAAGTGTATCCAGCTGCAGCTACTCACAGACCGCATTACGGCGCTGGAGCTGCGAATGGATACATATTGGATCATTTGCGATGCTGAGGACATCGTGGATATCACGATTAATCAGTTGGTTACATGGCAGGTAGGAAGGGAATGGGTGACCGCCAGGCAGAACAGTAGGTGCAGGCAGGTAGTGCAGGGGTCGCCTGTGGCCATACACCCCTCAAAAAGATATACTACTTTGGGTATTGTTGGGAGGATGGCTTATCGGGGGATGGCATTAGCGCTGCGCCACCACTGATGATGTCATTGGTGCGCACAATGCCCTGGTACGGCCCCGATCACGAAATTTGGTAGCACCCACTGCTTTAACACCAGTCGCAATTTGCGACCGGTTCAGGGGGACCTACCTGAGGCAGAAGAGACGCGGAGGTGCGGGGCGCCCATTTTTTGTTGCTGGCCACCTGCCAGCACCCCTTTGCACCACCGTCCCCTGCCTCCTGAGCCCCCTCTCCCCGCATTGTGCCAGCTGTGTCCCAGGAGCGCGGCACTTCTCCTCGGTGCCGGGCTCTTTTGCCAGCATTCCCGATTGCCGACATTGCGCTGCAAATTCAGTTGCAGCGCCCCAAGAGGGATGCGGGGCACCTCAAGTAGCGCTGCTCCTACATCTGGGGCACAGAAACTGAATTTCTGGCGGGCGTTCGCGACTCCTTCCTGGGTGGTACTTCCGGTGCCCTGGCAAGACTGGTGCCCCAAACGGGGTGCCAGTGACTTTCTAGGCCTTTGTGTCTAAATGCAAGGAGCATTCGTAATAAGGTGGATGAATTAACTGTGCAAATAGATGTAACCAGATATGATATAATTGGGATATGGAGACATGGCTCCAGGGTGACCAAGGCTGGGATTTCAACATCCAGGGGTATTCAATATTCAGGATGGACAGACAGGAGCTGCCAGTCCACAGATTACATCCAAGTGCACCGAAGTGTGTGGAGAAGGAATGAGTGCAAGGGCATGCTCCAAGATAGGCCTCGTTAATCTGTATCCTGTAGGCTGAAAGCACACTTCCTAGAATTTGTCAAGAAGGTGCTTGTCAACGATCATGCAGAGATAGCTCCTCCACTCCAGGAAGGCCAAGAGTGTTGGCACCTCCCGTCCTTCAGAGTCTATCACTCCAAAAAGCCGGAACAGATTCGCGTGGTGTTCGACTCCAGTGCACCATATCAGGGAATCTCACTCAATGACGTACTCCTCACAGGCCCGATCTCAACAACAGCCTCTTGGGAGTACTCATGAGATTCAGGAAAGAGCCCGTCGCCATCAGTGCTGATATCCAGCACATGTTTCAGTGAAGATGTCTAGGCCCTTGACGTCCTTAGCACGATCTTCAGGGGGGAATGCCTCCATCACTGCTGGTCTGTTAGAGGCTATCTTGTGCAGCCTGAGTTTGGATAGAGCAAGTAGTTGCTGAGCTCGTCCGAGGGTACTGATGGCCTCTGCTTCTGTTGGGAATGACTTCAGTGCGTCGTCGATATAGAACTCTCATTCGATGAACCCTCTCACATCACTGCCAAAGTCTTCGTCTCCTTCCTTGGCAGCACTCCTCAGTCTGTATATGGCGACAGCAGGGGACGGGCTATTCCCAAAGACATGGACATGCATTCTGTAGTCCACAATGTCTCTATTGGGGTCCTTGTCGCAATACCACAGGAAGCGGAGGAAGTCTCTGTGGTCTTCTCTCAGCACAAAGCAATGCTTGCGTCTGTAGAGATGTGCGGGTCTCCATCCCGCTCTTTCATAAACTGTAAGTCGGCATGAACGCTCATGTAATCTATGGTGCGCTGTCGTCGACTCTGCTGCGGAATGGGAATTAAAGATTTGTAAGATGTCTCGGGATCAGCTCCCTCCAAAATTGCCTCGAATACTTGTGTCTCAGCTAATGCAGCATCTATCTCTTTTTGTTGCTGGAGAGCGTCTAATGTGGCTTGGAGACGCACCTGCTCATTTTGGTGATCAACCTGGTGACTGGCCTGTTCGGCTTGGAATCCAGCCTGCTCAGCTTAGAATCGTGCCTGCTCAGCTTGGCGCTCAGCTTGTAATCGGTCCTGCTCAGCTTGGAGTTGGGCCTGTTCGGCTTGGGGTTAAGCTTGGCGACGGGCCTGCCTTGCTTTTATTTCAATTTCACTCATCGCACGTGCAGCTCTGGCTTGAGATGCTACTTGCTTAGCCCATGCTCTGGCGATGGCCACGCTTATTCTAGAACCACCTGATGACTGTGAACCAGCTTGCGATCTGTCGTAACCGGAGCTTATAGACCGATTGTCACCTTCTACAGATTCGTCTGCCTGTTTAAGGTATTCAACTCGCTGCAAAGCACTTCTGTTGTTATCTTCTGACATGTTTATGTGAGGTAGGTGTGCTCTACGGGGTTAAGGCTCACACTGGGATCCTCCTGCTCCGCTCTTCACAGCTAGCCGTATTGCTATCTGTTCACTGTTCTGGCCTCACTAGACGTGCTCCTATCTAGTTATTCAGCAAGTAAAACACTTATTCAAAATAATTCCTCGTGAAGCCGTTTGCTGTTTTGAAGCTTTACTTGAACAAATTTGTGAAACTGTAAACAAAGACAAAGTATGTTTTGTACATAAACTGAGTACTATACATTCGATATTACATAAGATATAAAGATATTTACAACAGCAGAATCGAATAATTGTATAACTAACTAACATTTGGACTAACTTCTGTAACTATCAAATGTTAACCATTTATAAACATAGTGTTATCAAAATACTACACTGACAAAGTTGCTATCATGCTACTAGACAAAGATACTCACAGATATTGCGCCTGGCCTAACATATGAGATCAGATTACATTGCATTGCGAATCCCTCTTGGAATTCTCCATTACTCAGGTCAGGTTCTTCCTGGATTTCTACTTCCTGGGATTCTACTTCCTGGGTCATGCAGGAAGAAAGGTATAAAGGTCAAATGACCTCTCACACAGTAAGAAAGTTAGAAAGGTCAAATGACCTCTGCTGCACACAAACACTGCTAACACATAACCACCACCACAGGACGCTATCTGCATATAAAATGATCCATAAGTCCAGAACAAAGATACTTGCCAATGATGTATCTCCTCATGTGTTTGACTATATCGAAGACTGTGTAGATTTTGACTCCACTATCCTAATATTACAGTGATTATATGTTAAGGCCCTAAACAAAATGTTTGCTCATCATCTACTGGCCACAACTCAACAATAATCCAGGGAAACACTTGACGAATTCCTTCAAAAGCTTTGCAGGCTCAGCGAGGATTGTAATCTTAAAGCTGTCACAGATGAGCAGTACCAAGAGGAGTTAATTGGTGATTCCTTTATAAATGGGATTGCGTCTCCCTTCATATGCCAGCATCTGTTGGAGAATAAAACCCTCGAGTTACAGGCTGCCTACGACCAGGCATATTCCCTGGACTTAGCAAAGAGGAATGCAGATACCTATTTTTTACCATGTGCACGGCTGCTGCTATCACTTTTAATGACTCCTTTGATAGGTCTCGTGCGGAAGCCCTCGCTGATGATGATGCTATCCTAGCTGATGACAAACCTGCCCTAGAAACTTTCACTGATGACGACCCTGCCCTAGTGGCATCTTGGCAATCTGAAGGAAGTGTTCCTTCTGTGGAGGTGCATTCCACTATAGGAAATTTTGTCCTGCTCATAACGCAGTCTGCAATCATTGCAGTAAGAAAGGTCATTTTTTTAACGTATGTCAGTCAAGAGCCTCTGTTAGTAAGAAAGGCCACGTTTCTAAGGTATAACGGTCGCGAGCCCCTGTTAGTTTGGCAGCTACTATCTTTAAAACAGCTCATCCCCCAAGAGCCACTACTAAGGTTACAGCTACAATCTATAAAACTGCTCCTCCCCCAAGGTCCACTACTAAGGTTACAGCTTTCAAGGGTAAAACTGCCCCTCCTCCAAACTCAGCTGCTTTTCCCCGAAGTCTGTCCCATGCAGCCACGAAGGTATGGGTAAATGGACACATTTTGAGTGCAGTAATCGACTCATACAGCTCTGAGAGCTTCATTAGTGAGCGGGCTGTCTGGAAGTTACAACTCTGTATTTACCCCTCGGACAGGGAATTTGCAATGGCTCTGAAGACACTGACCACCAACTCTTCAGGCTTCTGTCTTGTTGACCTTATTCTCAATGGCCACACTTATTACTCCGCCCAGCTCGGGGTGCTCAAAAACCTATGCACTGATGTGTTCCTGAGACAGGATTTCCACAAACAACACAAAAGACTCACTTTCGAGTTTGGTGGGTCAAGCCGGAGCATACTATTTCCAAAGTACCATTTTGTGTGCTTTCGGCGGCATCACTTGATGAGCCCTCCTTGTTTTCCAATCTTTCTCCCGATGTAAGCCCATAGTCATTAATTCATGACGTTTCAGCCAAGATGATCGATCCTTTATCGAGGCAGAAATCTCTCACCTTCCAGCTGATGGCCTCATTGAGCCATGTTCATCTTCCTGGCGGGCTCAAGTCATCGTTGTTAAAAGTCCTCTGAAGCAACACAAGAAACGTCTTTGTATCGATTACTCGCAAACTATTAACCAGTATACTGACCTGAATTTCTACCCACTACCACTCATCAATGACATGATCAAAAACCTTGCCAACTACAAGATATTTTCAACTTCAGATTTAAAGAGCACATACCATCAAGTAGCATTAAAGAACCCTGACAAAACTTTATGGCCTTTGAGGCCAATGGTCGGCTTTATCAGATTTGTCGCCTTCCATTTGGGGTCACCAATGGGGTGGCTGTCTTTCAATGGGCAATGGATAGCCTAGTTAAACAGGAGAACTTAACGGACACTTTTCCATATCTGGATAATATCACCATTGCTGGTCATGACCAGAAGGAGCATGATGCCAACCGCCAGAAATTTTTTGACGTTCTCCGTCGTCGCAACTTAACCATAAATGGGTCCAAATCTGTGAAATCAGTACCATCAGTCAACATCCTTGGCTACTGGGTGGGCAACAGTGTCAACAAACCGAATCCCTCCCCTATGAACATTGGCTCTCTTCGTCAGGCACTCGGCATGTTCGCCTATTTTCCAAAGTGGATACCCCACTTTTCCAACAAGATCCAGCCCCTGCTTCATACAAAATCATTTCCGTTGGATGCAACGGCTATTGCAGCTTTCAACATCCTCAAGCGACGGCTGGAAAAAGCCACACTTCATTCCATCGATGAAAATCTTCCTTTCGTGGTCATGTGTGATGCATCGGATGTGGCGATCTCGGCTACTTTTAATCAAGGTGGTCGACCCATTGCATTTCTGTCCAGAACTTTGCAGGGCAGCGAGCTCCATTATCCTCCTGTTGAGAAGGCGGCTACGGCTACCATCGAAGCAATACCTAAATGGAGTCATTTTCTCGCTTGTCACCATTTCATGCTTATAACCAATCAGTGCTCTGTGGTCTTTATGCTGGATAACCGGAAATGCACTAAAACCAAGAATAACAAAATACAACACTGGAGGATGGAATTGGCCGCCTTTGGCTACAACATACATCATCAAACCGGCAAAGAGAATGTGGCCCCGGATACTCTCACACGTGCATTCTGCTCTTCTATTTCAACTTCGACTCTAGCGGATCTTCATACTGACTTAGGCCATCCTGGCGTTACCCATATGTTGCACTTTGTGTGATCTAAAAATCACCCATTGTCTACAGAAGATGTGGAAATAACTTGCTCCACCTGTAGAATCTGTGTGGAATTAAAACTGCAATTCTTCTGTCCATCAGATGGCACACTCATACATGCTATGCAGCCTATGCAGCGACTCAGCATTTACTTTAAAGGGCCATTGCCTTCCTCAACGCGAAAAACTACTTACTAACTATGGTGGACGAGTATTCACGCTTTCCCTTTGGTTTCCCCTGTCCCAATATGCTTACTTCCACAGTGATCAAAGGCCTCGATCAAGAATTTTCCCTTTGCGGTACGGCCAACTTCATCCACTCTGATTGGGGTCCCTCCTTCATGTCAAGCGATATCAAAAATTGGCCCAGAAATTCGGGTTTCCACATGTGAGTACGTAGGGGTACTCACCTGCAGTCCCGATGGAAGTGTCAGTTGCCAGCATGCACTGCGCATGCGCGGGAAACCGTCACTTCAGTTCCTGTGAACGAAGAGGATCAGATGTCGAACACGTGCACAGGGGAGGTTGCACGTGCGCATCAAACTTCATTTTTTTTTACAGGTTTTCACGGGAGGGTAAGCCTGCAGAATTTAGAAATATCTAAAGCAGGTGTAAGGCCTGCTTTTTACATTGTAAGTGGTGAATTAATTAAAATTTAAACATTTATTCCACAGATCAATTATTTTTAAATACTTTAAATCAAGGTAAGTTGATTTTAGCCCAGTTAGAAAAAAAAAGATTTTTTACAAAAATGTAAATTATTGTTTAAAATAGTTATTTCATGTAATTCATAGTTTATTTAAAAAATGTGAATTAAAAAAAATTCTTTTGGAGATTTAGTGTTATTTTGGGGCCGTAGTATTTATAAGTCTTGACAGCATTTCCTGGCAGACTTATGAATGGAGCATTCTTTGCTCTGATTGGCTGCCAATGGCCCACGTGATCCCAGTGGACGCTTCGAACTAACTGCGCCCCTGGGATTCGCAAGCACTGCACACCGTCAGCTGGACCAGGCCCCAGATCGGAATTCCATGGGGGCCCACAGCTCAATGGCCGGCACGAGATCGCGGGCTTGCACGCACGGGAAGCCCCTGACCCGAATTTCTGGGCCATTATCTTTCCCAACGGTGAATCACCACAAGTCAAACGACACTGTATCATACCATTGGCAACGGACAGGTTGTGAGATTCAACGCTATCATTTGGGACACTGTTCATCTTGCGCTCAGGCCATGCAACCTACCAGACCAGCAGTGGGAAACTATGCTCCCTGATGCATTGCATTCCATCGTGTCTCTTCTTTCTACCTCCACCAATGTCAATCCACACGAGCGATGCTTCAGGTTCCAGCGATGCTCCACTCATGGGACGTCCCTACCATCATGTTTGGCAGCTCCCGGACCCGTGCTGCTCCAAAGATTTGTCCGATCTTCTAAAAAAGATCCTCTCGTTGACGAGGTCGAACTAACGGATGTTAATCCCACATATGCGCGCGTGCAATACCCTGATGGCAGGGAGTCCACTGTTTCACTCCGAGATCTGGCTCCCTGTCAAACCAGTCCCACAGACTCAACTGGTGGCGGAACCCATGGCAATGATGCCGAAGCTCTACACTCCTTTGAGGATGACGCCCTTCCTGGGACATCAAGGATCTGCCAGCTACTCCACCGAATCATCTCAGTTAGCCGAGCGCTTCCCAGGGGATGGCCACCCAAAGCAGGACGCCTGTCAATCCCTGGCTATCAGCAAGATGACGCCAGCTCTGCACCTGTGAGAAGCCGGACCTGGAGTCATGATCTCCCCTGTCTTCCACAGGTCGATCAAGGCGAAACGGACCCCATCGATCTACCAATATGGACCAAGCGACCCAGGGAACAAGACCCGGTCCGAGGAGACCTGCCTTCCAGCCACAAGCGAAGATCTAAAAGACTGTGGCTATTTGTGGTCCACCTAATCCACTAAAAGGAAGTCGGTGGACTTCCAATACTTTCAGGAGGGAAGAATGTCATGAATCTGATCATGACTCATGAGGAAACACTGGGCGGCCAGCTGGTGGCGCCGTCCAAGGAGTATAAATACTCGGGTGTGGGCCCAGCTTGCTCAGGATGTTTCTGTAACCAGGAACTAGCGATTGTAACTAGAATTCCCATGGTTTTGAAACAGTTGATTAAAGCCTTGTTTTATACTCAAACGAAGTGCTCAGCTGTCTTTTTACATCAGTAAGCTTGCAGGGAACATAAAAACTGACTGTAAAAATATTCTATAGATATGTGAAGGGAAAAAGATTGGTAAAGTCAAGCGTAGGTCCATTGCAGTGAGAATCAGGGGAATTTAGAATGGGGAACAAAGACATGGCTGACCAATTAAATACATACTTTGGTTCTGTCTTCACAAAGAAGGACACACATAACTTCCCAGAGATGTCGGGTAACAAAGTTTTTAATGAGGGTCAGGAACTGAATGAAATCAGTATTTGTAGTGAAATGTTGTTCGGGAAATTGACGGGATTGAAGGCAGATAAATCCCCTGGGCCTTATAATCCACACTCTTGGATCCTTAAGGAAGTGGCCCTAGAAATAGTAGATGCATTGCTGGTCATCCTCCAAAATTCTATAGGCTCAGGAATAGTTCCCATGGATTGGAGGGCAGCTAATGTAATCCCACTATTTAAAAAAGGTGGTAGAGAAACAAAGGGGAATTATAGACCAATAAGCCTGACATCGGAAGTGGGGAAAATGCTTGAGTCCATTATAAAAGGTGTAATAGCAGAGCACTTGGAAAACAGTGACAGGATCGGACAAAGTCAACATGGATTTACAAAAGGTAACTCATGCTTGACTAATCTACTGGTATTTTTGGAGGATGTAACTGGTAGAATAGATAAGGGAGAACCAGTGGATGTGGTGTATTTGGACTTTCAGAAGGCTTTCGATAAGGTCCCGCATAAGAGACTAGCGTGCAAATTTAATGCACATTGGATTGGGGGTAAGATACAGACGTGGATAGAAAACTGGTTGGCAGACAGGAAGAAAAGAGTTGGAATAAATGGTTCTTTTTCCAAGCGGAAGGCTGTGACTAGTGATGGACCACAGGGATCGGTGCCAGGACCCCAGTTATTCACAATATATATTAATGATCTAGACGAGGGAACTAGATGTGATATCTCAAAATTTGCGGAAGACACAAAGCTGGGCTGGCGTGTGTGCTGTGAGGAGGATGCAGAGAAACTCCAGTACGATTTGGACAGGATGGGCGATTGGGCAGGTGCATGGCAGCTACATTACAATGTGGATAAATGCGAGGTTATCCACTTTGCTGTCAAAAGCAGGAAGGCAGATTATTATCTGAATGGCAATAGATTCGGAGAAGGGGAAGTGCTACGAGACCTGGGTGTCCTTGTGCACCAGTCTCTGAAGGTAAACATGCAGGTGCAGCAGATGGTTAAGAAGGCAAATGGTATGCTGGCCTTCATAGCGATAGGATTCGAGTACAGGAGCAAGGATGTCTTGCTGCAGCTGTACACGGCCTTGGTGAGACCACACCTTGAGTATTGTGTGCAGTTTTGGTCGGCTCATCTCAGGATGGATGTTCTTGCCATGGAGGGAGTGCAGCGCCGATTCACCAGACTGATACCTGGGATGGCAGGAATGAAGTATGAAGAGAGATTGGTTAGATTAGTCTTATATTCTCTAGAGTTTAGAAGAATGAGAGGGAATCTCATTGAAACTTATAAAATTCTAACAGGATTAGACAGACTAGATGGAGGAAGGATGTTCCCGATGACAGGGGAGTCCAGAACCAGCGTTCACAGACTAAGGATAAGGGATAAGCCATTTAGGACTAAGCTGAGGAGGAATTTTTTCACCCAAAGTGTGGTGAACCTGTGGAATTCTCTATCACAGAAGACAGTTGATGCTAATTCATTAACTATATTCAAGAAGGAGTTAGATATATATCTTAAGGCTAAGGGGATCAAGGGATATGGGTAGAAAGCAGGGAAAGGGTACTGAATTTGAATGATCAGCCATGATCTCATTCAAAGGCAGAGCAGGCTCGATGGGACAAATGGCCTACTCCTGCTCCTATCTTCTATGTTTCTATGTTTCTAATTTATTTCTAATCTTGTGTCTCTTTTACTGAACATCCCTGGAAGAAGCAAAGTTAAAGTAATATTTATAACTAACTTTGTTCACAGTTGCAGCGGTATCCAATTGTCAAACCGGTTGGATTTGATTTGACCAGAAAGTCCATTCCCTATTGTGAAGCGGATGAGGATTGTTTGAAATGAAATCCTTCCTGAGCGCAGGCAGCAGCTTTCACACAGAGGGCTGAGCTCTTAATCTCACACAACAAATTCACAAATTGATACTTGCTAAAAGACATCAAGGAACTTCTACCTGATCGGTTGCAATGAAGTAACAAATATATAACTTCAAAATCTACACGGAAATATTGATAGAAAATCCTTGCATGAGCAACGTAAAGTTAATGTTGCTTCAAAGATTAACGCCAGTGATTTATGATTTTATTTTCTCCCTTACTCTCTAACGCCAGTATCCCACGGTCTGATGTGTTCCCCAGCGCTAGTGATGCAGCTATTCTGTGAGTCTGGGTTCAGACAGTGATTGAGGGCTGTCCATTTTACACAGGGAATATCGAGACTAAACCCACTCCTGGTCTCCACCAGTCTCCCCATGGACTTTCAAATTATCAGCAGGCAGGAGCGTCCCATCGCTAATCTTTACATAGAAAGAAACAACTCACATTATGAAAAGGTAGGCGGGTCTCCATTGCCAATATTTTAATGTCAATAATTACTCACATTATCCATAGAGCCCCATCACTACTCTGTTGCTAACAACTAACTACAGAATTTACCAACAGGCACGTTGCTACCTGTTACTGCCTATCACATCTGGCATTATTAATCTAACCCAAATAGTTACAGCCTGCAGCAACCTTGTCCCATCGATTCATAATTGTAAACACTTCTATCACTTCACCCAAGAATCTGCATTGTTTTAACCAAAAGAATCACCAACGCTCAAGATATCTGCATGTTTGTGGTTCCTCAGATCAGGCAGCTCCCCAGTGAATCGGCGTTTAACCCTCTCTAAATTCTCCATCCTTCCTAAAGTGTGGAGCTCAATAGTACACGCAGAACTCTAACTGCGGTCAGATTAAAATTTTATTTAGGCTCATCGCTACCTCTTGGATTTTATATTCTATACCTCACGATTAAACCTAGAATTTCATTAGCTTCTTTAGGACTTTCTCAATCTGAGTTGTTGCTTTTAATGTCCTTTCAATCTGTATTCCCAAACTCTCTGCTCTTCCACAACACCGAGCCTACTTCCACTCCGTGTATAAATACAGCTCTTCTAAATCAGTAACTATGTCTCCTATTCTGGCATCCTCTGCGAGTTTCGATACCAGTCCCTCTACGCCTCTATGAATCATTAGCAAATTCATTAATCTAATTCAGTTGAGTTTAAACCTCAGCAAAAATAAACTAACCACAAATGCATGGAAACTCCGATATTAATAAACTGGCCACAAATTAGTTCAATGCCAGAAATTAGTAGGCCATGCGTAAATGTCAATAGCCTCCTGCATTAATTAACTAACTCCAAATTGCTATAATGCCCAGATGGGTAATATTGCTGTCCTTTTTCTCCCTTACTTGCTGTTCACAGTTCAAAGCCCCACAACTGCAGAGATGCTGCATTTGCGATGACTGCCAGATGTCCAAGTACATGATGTCCACTCGGTATAGAAGAGAAGAGAACCGGCAGTGGAGCAGTTTGTCGTGGGATGCAGTTTATTCAGACTCTTAAATGGTAAGGACATGGTCACTATTTTCAGCAACGTTACATTTCAGTGGCGTTTCGGTGTGCGGCTGGGTCAGTAGGGTTTGGGTGTGAGGCTGGGTCAGTGGGGTGTCGGTGTCTGGCTGGGTCAGTGGGGTGCGGGTGTGTGGCTAGGTCAGTGGGTTGTCGGTGTGGGGCTGGGTCAGTGGGGTCTGGCTGTGGGGCTGGGTCAGTGGGGTATCAGTGTAGCTCTGGTTTAGTTGGGTGCTGGTGTGGGGCTGAGTAAGACGTGTCTCCATTTGGAGCTTGGTCTGTGTGATGTGGGTCTGGGTCAGTGGTGTTTCGGTGTAGGTTCGGGTCAGTGGTTTGTCGGTGTGATGTTGGGTCATGGTGTGTGGGGCTGAGTCTGTGGTGTGTCAGTATGTGTCTGGGTCAGTGGGCTATCTGTGTGGGGCTGGGTCAGTGGCATGTGGGGCTGACTCAGTGAAGTTTTGGGCTGGGTCAGTGGGGTGCGGGTGTGGGGCTGGGTCTGTGGAGTGTCAGTGCAGTGCTGGATAAGAGGTGTGTTGGTGTGTGGCTGGGTAAATGGGGTGTGGGGCTGGCTAAGTGGGATGTGGGGCTGGGTGAATAAGGTGCTGTTGTGGGTCTGGTTCAGTGTGATGTGGGCTGACTCACTGAAGATTTGAGCTGGGTCAGTTGGGTGTGGGGCAGGGTCAATGAGGTGCCGTTGTGTGTCTGGGTCACTGGGATGTGTGGCGGACACAGTGATGATTTGGGCTGGGTCAGTGGGTTGTGGGGCTGGGCCAGTGGTTTGTGGGGCTGGGCCAGTGGAATATCGGAGTGGGGCTGGGTCAGTGGGATGTCGGTGTGGGTCTGGGTCAGTGGTGTGTTGGTGTGGGGCTGGGTCAATGGGGTGCCGTTGTGGAGCTTAAATTTTATTTCCAAAGTTCACTTTTAATTTTTTTGGGTGCGCAGTGCCTTTAATGGACGGTGCGGCCCATTCAAAATACCTCGCATGCGCGGTTTTTGCGATTTAAAATTCGGTGAGCCAGCTGCGCGGGCACACGCAGTATGCTGAGCGGTCACCTAATCTAATGGGAACATTGGTGAATTGTACAGGGTCAGTGAGAAGGGAAGTTCCTGTTTACAGAGCTTCGCTGCAAAATAAGATTCCTTTTAGGTCTTGGCCCTTCCGACTCTGGAACATCCTCCAGCCCTACAAGCCGCCGCCTCCAAGATCTCTCTGTTCCCCTGTCTCTGCTCTGTTGTGCATGTCATCCTCTCCTCACCCTTTCAATGAGGGCCGTGCTTTCGGCTGCCCAGGCTCTCTGCTCTGCAGTTCCCCACCTAAGATTCTCCAGCTCCTTCACCTCCCTTTTTACACCCTCCTGAAACTCACTACTTTTGACAATGTTCTGAGCAGCCCTCCCCCTCCGTTATTCAGCGCCCATCGTTTGTTTGATTCCTCTCCTCTGAAGCACCTTGTGATGTTTTTCTATGTTTAACGCGCTGTGGAAATGCATGTTGTTTCTGTTGTGTGTATATTGTACTAATTTTTTATACAAGGGAACGATCGCATAGTGGCAATGTTACTGGCAAGTAATTCAGGGGCCTGAACTCAAGATCTCTGAGACATGAGTTCAAATTCCACCACGACAGCTGGGGAATTTAAATTCAGTTAGTTAAATAAAGCTAGAATAAAAAGCTAGTATCAGTAATGGTAACCATGAAACTATTGATTTGGCATAAAAACACACCTGGTTTACTGACGTCTTTTAGGGTAGGAAACAACCTTACCTGGGCTGGCCGTTATGTGACTCCAGACCGAAATGGATAGGCAATGTGGTTGACTCTTTACTGCCCTCTGAATTGGCCTAGCAAACAACCCAGTTGTAACAAACCACTATGAAACACAATAATGAGGGAAAAAAAAACCAGCATCGGCTATAGACATGGCAGCAGCATACCCAGCCCAGTCGACCCTGCAAATTCCTCCTCACCAACACCTGAGCCATGGGAGAGCTGAACCACAGACTAGACAAGTAACAGCCTGACATAATAATGCTCACATAATCATATCTTTCAGCCAATATCCCAAACTCCATCATCTATGACAGTGGTATACAGTCAGGAAGGTGTCAACATTGACACTGGACCCTATGAAGTGCCACTGCATCACGTCAAGCATGGGCAAGGAAACACGTAATCCTGCTGATTACTACATACCGAATCACAGCTCCTCCATGTTGAACAACACTTGGAAGAATTACTGAGAGTAGCAAGGGCACAGAATGTATTTTGGGTAGGGGTGTTCAATGTGGCTAGGTAACACCATCATTGACCGAGTCATGAAGGATATAGTTGCCAGTCTGGGCCTGCGACAGGTGGTGAGAGATCCAACACGACTTCGTCCTCACCAATCTAGCTATCGCATATGCATCTGATCATGACAGAATTAGCAGCAGGTACCAGCATACAGTCATTGTGGAGACGAAGTCACGTCTTAATACTGAGGTCACCCTCCATCGTGTTGTGTGGGCATACCACCGTGCTAAATGGAATAGATTAAGAACAGATCTAGCAGCTCAAAAACTGGGCATCCAGGAGGCGCTGTGGATCATCAGTAGCAGCAGAATTGTATTCCACCACAATCTGTAAGCTTATGCTTTGCAACCATCTTCAACCAGAATTGCCGGAGTGGATGATCTATATTGGCCTCTATACCCTGAGGTACCCACCATCACAGAAACCAGTCTACAGTCAATTCGATTTACTCCACGTGATAGCAAGGAAATGCTGAGCACATGGAATACAGCAAAGGCTATGGGCCCTGACAACATTCCGGCTATCATGCTGAAGACCTGTGCTCCCAACTAGCCACGCCTCTGCCAAGCTGTTGCAGTACAGCTACAAAACTGGCAGAGTGTTCATCCCTGGAAGAAGCTACAGGTAGAGTTGTGGGGCAAAAACCCAAACCAACCAGCGGGCCCTTTTCAGCCTGCACCTCACAAACAACCTGACGACTCCCAGTGATGCTGAGACACAGAGTGCCCACAGCTCCTGGTCTGCACTCAAGGCCTCCATAATCAGCACCTGTGAAGAGACGCTCGGTCCCTCGACAGGGAAATACCAGGACTGGTTCAACGAGAATGACCAGGAGACCCAGGAGCTAATAATCCGCAAGCGTAAGTCCTTCCTGCTCTGGAAACAGCAACAGAACTCAAGAGCAAGAAAGCAGCTCTACAGACACCTGAAAGCCGAGGTCCAACAGAAACTCGCGACCTAAAAAACAGATGGTGGGTGGAGACAGCGCAGGAGATCCAGCAGCTAGCCAACAACCAGGATATGCGTGGATTCTTTAATGCAGTCACGACCATCTACGGCCCAAGCACCCAAGGCCCTAGCCAACTGTGGGCCAAGAACGGAGAGGTACTCATCAAGGACAAAGAGGCAGTCAGTGCCAGCTGGATGGAGCACTTTGAATGTCTCCATAACCGCGACTCTGTCTTCGATGCGAGTGTCCTCAACTCCATTCCACAGCATGCTACCCGCCACCACCTCAGCACAGCCCCAGTCCGGCATGAGATTGAAAAGGCCATCCAACAACTGAAGAACAACAAGTCGTCAGCAGCAGATGGAATCCCTGCCGAGGCACTAAAGCATGGTGGAGAAGCACTACTGTGTGAATTCATGAACTAATTTCTCTTATCTGGCAGGAGGAGAGCATGCCAGGGGATCTCCGACATGCCGTAATTCTGACCATCTTCAAGAAAGGTGACAATTCTGATTGTGGTAATTACAGAGGAGCTTCCCTGCTGTCTGTCACAGGGAAAGTCATCGCAAGAGTCCACCTCAATCGCCTTCGCCCAGTGGCCAAAGAGCTCCTCCCAGAGTCACAATGTGGGTTCCGCCCACTAAGGGGCAGAATGGACATGATCTTCACCGCATGTCAATTACAAGAGAAATGCAGGGAACATCACCAACTGCTGTACATGGCCTTCTTTGATCTCACAAAGGCATTTGACACTGTCAACCTTGAGGGATTATGTAGTTTCCTCCTCAAATTCGGCTGTCCTTAAAAGTTTGTCACCATCCTCTGCCTGCTTCACGACAACATGCAAGCTGTGATCCTGACAAACGGTTCCATCACAGATCCATTTCACATATGAACCGGGGTCAAGCAAGGCTGTGTCATCGCACCAACGCTCTTCTCGATCTTCCTTGCTGCAATGCTCCGTCTCACCCTCAGTAAGCTCCCTGCTGAAGTGGAGCTCATTTGCAGAACACACGGGAAACATTTCAACCTCCATCGCCTCCAGTCCAGATCAATGGTCGTCCCATCCCCTGTCGTCGAATTACAGTATGCAAACGATGCTTGTGTCTGTGTTCACTCGGAGTTCGAACTCTAAACCATCATCAACAGATTCAGCAAAGTGTACGAGAGCATGGGCCTTACAATAAACATGCGACAGACAGAGGTCGTCTTACAAACTGCCCCCGCCACGTATTAATGCCCGCCAGTTATCAAAATCCACAGCAAGGCCTTGGAAAACGTGGACCACTTTCCATACCTCGGGAGCCTACTGTCAACAAGGGCAGAATTCGATGACAAAGTCCAACACCGCATTCAGTGTGCCAGTGCAGCCTTCCGTCACCTGAGGAAGAGAGTGTTTGAAGATCTCGACCTCAAACCCAGCACTAATTACGTGATCTACAGAGCAGTCCTGCTGTATGCCTCAGAAACATGGACCATGTACAGCCGGCACCTTAAAGCACTGGAGAGGTACCACCAATGCTGCCTCTGCAAGATCCTGCAAATCCATTGGCAGGATAGGCACACCAATGTCAGTGTTCTTGGTCAGGCCAACATCTCCAGCATCGAAGCTTTGACCACGCTCGATCAACTCCGTTGGACGGGGCACATTGTCCGCATGTCCGATATGAGACTCCCAAAACAAGTGCACCACTCGGAGCTCCGGCACAGAATGAGAGCCCCGGGTGGGGAGAGGAAATGCTTCAAGGACACCCGCAAAGTCTCCTGGAAAATTTGTAACATCCCCACCGACACCTGGGAACCCCTGGCCCAAGACCGCAGAAAGTGGAGGAGAAGCATCTGGGGAGGCGCTGAGCACCTCGAGCCTCTTCGCTGGGATCAAGCGGAAGCCAAGCGCAGGCAGTGCAAGGAGCGCACATCAACCCAAACACCCCACCCACCCGCCCCTTCAACCACCGTCTGCCCCACCTGTGACAGAGACTGTAGGTACTGCATTGGACTCATCAGTCACCTGCGAACTCATTTTTAATGTGGAAGCAAGTCATCCTCGGTTCCCAGGGACTGCCTAAGAGAAGGACAACACTGGCATCTATACGACAATGTGCAAAACTGTCCAGGTATGTCCTGGTCAAACAAAGCAGGACAAAACCAACCTGGCCAAATACCGCCCCATCAGTCTATTCTCAATTATCATCAAAGTGATGGAAGATGCAATTGATAGTGCTATCAAGCGGCTCTTACTAACCAATAACCTACTCACTGATGCCCAGTTTGGGTTCGGCCAAAACCACTCCGCTCCCGACTTCATTACAGCCTTGGTCCAAACATGGACGAAATAGGTCAATTCCAGAGGTGAGGTGAGAGTGACTGCCCTTGAACTCAAGGCAATATTTGACCGAGTGTGGCATCAAGGAGCCCTCGAAAAACTGAAGTCAATGGAAATTAGGGGAAAACTCTGCACTGGCTGGATTCATACCTAACACAAAGGAAGTTGTTTGTCGTGTTTGAACTTTAATCATCACAGCACCAGGGCATTGCTGCAGGAGTTCCTCAGGGCAGTGTCCTAGTTCCAAACACCTTCAGTTGCTTCAAAAATGACCTGCCCTCCAACATAAGGTCAGAAATGGGGATGTTCGCTGTTTACAGTAAAATGTTCAGTTCCATTCACAACTGTTCACATAATGAAGCAGTCAATGCCCGCAAGCAACAAGATCTGGATGACGTTCAGGCTTGGGCTGATAAGTGGCAGGTAAAATTTGCACCACAGAAGAGCCAGGCAATGACTATCTCCAACAAGCGAGTCTAACCACTGCCCCTTGACATTCAACGGCATTACAATCGGCGATTCCCCCACCATCAACAACCTGGTGGGTCACCAGTAACCAGAAACTTAACTGATCCAGCCACATAAATACTGTGGCTAAAAGAGAAGGTCATAGGCTAGATATTCTGTGGGGACCGTCTTACCTCCTAACTCGGCAAAGTCTTTCCACCGTTTAGAAGGCCTCGATTAGTGCAGCTCCAACAACACTCAAGAAGCTCGAACCCATCCAGGACAAAGCATCCCCCTTGATTGGCACGCCATCCACGACTGTAAACATTCACTTATCCACCACCGGCGTACCGTGGCTGCACTGTGTACCATCTACAAGATGCACTGCAACAACTCACCAAAGGCTTTTCGGCAGCAGCTCCAAAACCCGCGACCTCTTCCAGCTCAAAGGGCAAGGGCAGCAGATTCATGGGAACACCACCACCTGTAAGTACACCTCCAAGTCACACACCATCCTGACTTATAAATATATCGCTGATCCTTCATCTTCTCTCGGTCAAAACCCTGGAACTCCCTCCCTAACAGCAATGTGGGAGTAACTTCATCACCCGGACTCCAGTGCTTCAAGAAGGTGGCTCATCGCCACCTTGTTAAGGGCAATTAGGGATGGACAATATATGCTGGCTTTCCCAGCGATGCCCACATCCCATAAACGAATAAAATGTCATCTTGCGTGAAACAGTAGAAAACTGATGTTCGCAAAGTCTCAAACTTGGTTAGGAATTAATGCCGGAGAATAGCTCAAGCTAGTTTGGAGAAGTTACTGATCGAAGGATGAATAACTTTTACATTTCACCAGTTGGGAAAGGAAAGGACACTGACTGAGAGATTCATTGGGCGCACGTGCGTGAGAACATACGCAGCAAGTCATGCACAACGAGGCAAATCTACCACTTCTAAATTTATGGTCTTTTTGAATTTGCAAGACCCCTAAAGATTCCACTAATCAATGCTGTGCATCAGCTCACTGTTTAAAGTTACATGATTCATAAAATTACACATTAGTGTTACTATTAGTGGAACAGCAATAAATGTCCTCACCTCCTACAGTGCTCATTAGACAGATGCTGACATCATGAGAGATATGATCAATATAATCAAATATAAGCACCAAGCAGGCACATCTCCAGGAACACATTGACAATGTCACTGCCCAGAGAGACCAGCGGGATCACATCCAGCTATATATAATGAATGGATAGAAAGTACAATAATAAATTAACATAATTTAACATCAAATCACGACAAATCAAAATATTAAACATAAGTCTGTCAAGAAAAATAAAAAATCACCACAAGACTGTGCAAAACCGATCATTTAATTCATGTATTAAAATCTTGCATTTTTATTCTTTAAAAATATTCCACACCCCAGGGATAATGCTGTTTTTAGACTGCACTGTGTAAACAAATTTTACCAATGGCCGGTTTCGTGAAGTCCTGTACACATCTGGCAGGATGCTGAAACCCCATACGCTCCTGGAAGGATCCCGATACATTGTGAAACCTCATACACACCTGGCCGGATCCTGATACACTGTGAAACCCTGTATGCACCTGTCAGGGATCCTGATACAGTGTGAAACCCCAGACACACCTGGCGGGATCCTGATACATTGTGAAACCCCGTATACACCTGTCAGGATCCTGATTCATTGTGAAACTCTGTAAAAACCTGGCAGGATCCTGATATATTGTGAAAGTCCATACATACCTGGCAAGACCCTGATATACAGTGAAACCTCATACATATGTGGCAGGATTACTATGCACTGCCAATCTCCGTACACACCTGGCAGGGTCCTGATTCACTGTGAAACCCCACACAGAGCTCGGTTGATCCTAAAACACTGTGCAACCCAGTACACACCTGGCATGGTCCTGATACACTGTGAAACCCCATACACACATGGCAAGTTCCTGATACACTGTGAAACCACAGACACACCTGGATGGATCCCAATACACTGTGAAAGCCCGTACACACCTGGCAGGATCCTGATACATTGTGACACTCAACACAGCCCTCGTGTGATCCAAAATATCTGTGTAACCCAGTACACAGTCGGCAGGATTCTGGTACTCTTTGAAACCACATACGCATCTGACAGAATCCTGATAAACTGAGAAACCCCTTATAAAGCTGGCAGGATCCTGATACACTGTGAAATCCAATACAAACCTCGTATGATTCTGATACGCTGTGAAACCCCATACACACCTGGCAGGATCCTATTAAACTGTGAAACAACAGACATACCTGGCTGGATCACGATACACTGTCAAACCCCATATAAACCTAGCAGGATCCTGAGACAGTTTGAAACCCGATACACACCTGGCAGGATCCTGATACATTGTGAAACCATACACACCTGGCATGGTCCTGTTACACTGTGAAAACCCAGAAAAATCTGGCTGGCTCCTGATAAACTGTGAAACCCCATACACCCCTGGCAGGGTCTTGATACAGTATGATACCCCATACAAACCTGGCAGGATCCTGATATATTGTGAAACTCCAGACACACCTGGCAGGTACTGAAAGATTGTGAGACCCCAAACACACCTGGCACGATCCTGATACACTGTGAACCCCCATGCCCACCTGGCTGGACCCTGATACACTGTGAAACCCCATACACACCTGGCAGGATCCTGAGACATTTTGAAACCCCATAAACATCTGGCAGGTTCCAGATAAACGGTGAAACGCCAACGACACCTGGCTGGATCCTGATACAGTTTAAAACCCCAAACACACCTGGCAGGATCTTGATATAATGTGAATCCACCACATACCTGGCAGTGTCCTGAAGCACTGGGAACCTCCAGTCACACCTTGCAGGATCCTGATATATTGTGAAACCCCATACAGCCCTGGAAGCATTCTATTATACCGTGAAAGCCTATCAACATCTGTCAGAATCCTGATGCACTGTGAATAGCCGTACACACCTTGCAGGACCTGATACTCTGTGAAAACCCATACACACCTGGCATGATCCCGATACATTGTGAAACACCATACACAGCTGGCAGGATCCAGATACAATGTGAGACGCCAGACAAACCTTGCAGGATCCCGATACACACTGAAACCCCACACACAACTGGCAGGATCCTGATGCACTGTGGATCTCCAGACATACCTGGCCGGATCCTGATACTCTGGGAAACCCCATGCACTCCAGGCATGATCCTAATTCAGTGTGAACCGGCATAAACACCATGGTGGTTCCTGATACACTTTGAAGCCCCACACACATCTGGCAGGGATCTGATACACTGTGAAGCCCCATACACACCTGGCAGTCTCCTGCTACACTGTGGAAGCCCAAATACAGCAGGCAAAATCCTGATACACTGTGAAACCCCATACTCAACTGACCGGATCCTATTGCACTGTTAATCTCCGTACACACCTGGCAGGATCCTGATTCATTGTGAAATCCCACAGACAGCTCTGAGAATTCTTAATACACTTTGTAACCCCTTACACACTTGGCAGGATCCTGATACACCGTGAATTCCATACACACCTTGCAAGATCCTGATTCATTGTGAAACCCCATACAGAAAGGACAGGATCCCGATACCATGTGAAACCCCATTCACACCTGGCAGGATCCTGACACACTGTGAAAGCCCAGAAGCTCTTGGCAAGAACCTGATACACGGTGAAACACCAGACACACCTGGCAGGATCACGATACACTCTGAAACCCCATTCACACCTGGCAGGATCCTGATACACTGTGAAAGCCCAGAAGCTCTTGGCAGGATCCTGATACACGGTGAAGCCCCATACACACCTGGCAGGATCGTGATACACTCTGAAACCCCATATACACCTGGCAGGATCCTGATAGACTGTGAAACCCGATACACACCTGGCAGAATCCTGATACTCTGTGAAACACCATAGACACCTGGCAGGGTCCTGATACACTGAGACCCCAGACACAACTGGTAGGATCCTGATCGATTGTGAAACCGCATACAAACCTGGCTGGATCCTGATACACTCTGAAAACACATACAAAGCTCTGTGAAGCCCAATGCACTGTGAAACACCACACACAACTGGCAGGATACTACTTTGTGAAATCCCTTACGCACCTGGCAGGATCTTGATAAACTCTGAAACCCCATAAACAACTGGCAGGATTCTGATACAGTTTGAATCTCCATACGCACCTTGCAAAATCCTGATACTATGTGAAACCCCAGACACACCTGGCTGATTCCTGATACACGGTGAAACCCCTTAGACATCTGGCAGGATCCTGATGCACTGTGGATCTCCAGAAACATCTGGCAGGATCCTGATACCTTGTGAAACTACATACGCACCTGTCAGGATCCTGATACACTCTGAAACCCCATATTCACCTGGCGGGTTCCGAGTGCACTGTGAATCACCGTACACACTTGGCAGGATCCTGATACACTGTGAAACACGATGCACACCTGGCAGGATCCTAATACACAGTTAAACCCCATACACTCCTAGCAGGATCCTGATAAATTGTGAAACCCCATACATACATGGCAGTATCCCGATACACTGTGCTTTATGTTCATAAATAAATAGACGTTTTCATTATGAACAGCTAGCTTGAGCCGTCATTTATTCAGCCATGTGGACTAGTGTTCAAGCATCCATCTTGACTACTGCCTTGTGGGTAGCCCCCTACTAAACATACAGCTCCATCTAGTGTACCATTCTAGAATGACATGTTACTGATCATTACATCCCCCTTCCTTAGAGGTTAAACAAAATAAATATCAATCAATCATAACGACATAAACATCTTCACAACAGTCAACATATTTTCGAAGCTTTACTTGATGAACTCTAAGCTTTTCATTCTTTTAATATAGTTTTCTTTGTACTCAAAGATAAAGTCTATCAGGCTTTTTTACTTCACATGTGGATCTTCTCAGCACACGTAAGTCTGATGTGTTTTCATGAGAGCCTGTATGTGTGTTTGTGTTAGATTTTTCTGGTGGTGAGTGACATGATTCAGTTGGGGCATTGTCATCGATTTGCTCTTGGATAGTTTCTTGTGTTTTCAGGAGGGAACGGCGGTTCCACCTGAGAATCTGTCCTTTCTCAGTTCTAAAAGTGTATGACCTTGGTCCTACTTCCTCAAGAACTGTAGCTTTCCTGTTCCATGCATTTGGATCCTCAATCCTGACAACATCATCCCTTGTCAATGGTTTCAGAGTTTTGGATGACTTGTCATAGTGTGATTTCTGTTTCAGCTTTAACAGTTGAAGTCTCTGTCTCAGTTCCTTACTCTGCCTTTCTTTTGCACAGCAGGGTAGCATGGTGCGCAACTTGCAACCCATTAGGAGCTCAGCAGGTGATGAACCACAGTCTAAAGGGGAGGCTCGGTAGCTCAGCAGGGCGAGATAAGTATCAGACTTGCTTTCAGTTGCTTTCTTCAGTAGCTGTTTGAGAACTTGAACACCTTTCTCTGCCTTACCATTCGACTGAGCATACAGAGGACTGGATGTGGTGTGTTGAAAGTCATAATGTGCTGCAAACTGTTGCCACTCCTTACAGTTGAAGCACAGACCATTGTCGCTAACGGCAATCCTGGGAATTCCATGTCTGGCGAAGATGGATTTAACATGCATTATGACACTGCTTGCTGATGTGCTTGAGAGCAGCACCATCTCAGGGTAGTTAGACTAGTAGTAAATCACTATTAGATAGTAGTTACCATTCAAATGAAAGAGGTCCATACCAACCTTTTGCCATGGTGCTGTTTGTAAGTCAGCTACTATCATTGGTTCCTTTGTTTGTTTGTTTTGGTGTTTGTGACATGTCTCACATATGTCTATCATGTTCTCAATGTCCTTATTTATGCCAGGCCAATAAACAGTGCCTCTTGCTCTCCTTTTGCATTTTTCAATTCCGAATATCCCTCATGAATCCTTTTGAGCATGTCTTGACGTAGAGCCTGTGGAATGACTATTCTGTTCTGTTTTAGTAATAGTCCACTTGCGACACTCAACTCTGACCTAATGTGATAGTACTTTGGACAGGAACCGTTTGGCCAACCATGATGAATGTTCTCTATTACTGTTTGTAACATTGTATCTTTTACAGTTTCTTCTGCTATTTGCTTCGATTTTGTGTCTGACACTGGCAGCACAGCAGTGACCATACTCACATGAACATCCACGTCTTCCTCAGTAGAGCTCACATGACTCATTGTGGGCGCTCGGGATAGTGCATCTGCTAACACTATGTGTTTGCCTGGTGTGTAGATCAGTTCAAAGTCATATCTTTGCAGCTTCATCATGAGTCGTTGAATCCTTGGAGATATCTCATTCAGATTTTTTTTAATGATGGCAACCACTGGGCAGTGGTCTGTCTCAACTGTGAAAGTGGGAAGTCCATACATGTAGCCATGGGACTTTTCTAGTCCAAGTACCAAGCGTAGACATTCCTTTTCAATCTTGGCGTATCGACACTCAGAGTCATTCATAGACCTGGAGGCATAGGCAACAGGCTTCCAATCTTCACCCTATGGTTGTAGCAAGACCATCTTTTGATGCATCCGTTGACATTTTGATTCTCTTTGTTGGGTCAAAGAAGGTGAGTACAGGTGTGGTTGTCAACACTGTTTTGAGGTTCATCCACATTTGTTCATGTCTTTCTGTCCATGCAAACTCATTTGTTTTATGTAGCAGGTCTCGCAGACAGGCTGTCTTGGCTGACAAGATATGAATGAACTTTCCAATGAAGTTTATCATCCCCATGATGCGTAGCACTCCTTTTATGTCAGTGGGTCGGGGAATGTTGAGTATGGCGTTTACTTTTTCCATATCTGGCTCTATTACTTTACCAGATAGATTATCTCCTAGGAAAGTGACTTCCTGGACGCCAAACTGACACTTGGCTTTGTTGAGCTTCAGTCCATTCCGGCGTATGCTCTGTAGCACTTTAGTCAGTCTCACATTGTGTTCTTTCAGTGTGGAGCCCCAGGTGTTGATGTCATCAACATAGACCCGAACTTCTTCCAGACCTTCAATTACGTGTTCCATCGCTCGATGAAAGATTTCAGATGCAGATATTATCCCGAAAGGCATTCTGAGAAAACAACACCTGCCAAATGGTGTGTTGAACGTACAGTATTTGGTGCTCTCTTCATCCAGTTTTAGTTGCCAAAATCCTTGTGAGGCATCGAGCTTTCTGAACTATCTGGCACCTGAAATTTCACTGGTGATTTCTTCTCGCTTGGGAATCTGGTAGTGTTCACGTTTTATGTTTGCATTTAAGTCCTTTGGATCCATGCATACTCTTAGGTCATTGTTCTTTTTCTTTACACATACCATGGAGTTAACCCAGTCTGTTGGCTCTTCGAATTTCCTGATGACTCCAAGTGTGGTCATTCTGTCCAGTTCTTTCTTGAGCCGGTCACACAGGGTTGCTGGAACTCTCCGTGGAGCATGTACCACTGGCTGAGCATCCTCCTTTAGCTGGATCTTGTAAGTGAATGGTGGAACTCCAAATCCTTTGAACACATCCTGGAAATTGCTCACTACAGAATCCACCGAGTCATCTGGTCTGCTATGGCACAGTTTATACGGTAGACTCTCTTGACAAGTTCTACGTCCTCACAAGCTTTGTCACCTAGTAGTGAATCAAGTCCTTCAGCCACAACAGAAAACATGAGATGATGCACTTTGTCTTTGATTGTCACTTTAACTCTGCATACACCTAAGCTACCTATTTTCTGTCCATTAAAATTCTTCAGTAGTACTGACTTTTTCTGTATTTTATGCTTTTCTTTCATATTTTTAATGTCGCTCATACTGATTAAGTTGGCTTTTGCCCCAGTGTCTAGTTGCAATGTAACTAATGCTCCATTTAACTGCAGTGACATTATCCATTGGTCCACTTTTATTGCATTAACTTTATGTTCAGCATTGTCCATTCCTGAGGGCTGCACATTTTCTGTATCCTTTTCTATATTGTTACATGACACCATTCCTACAAAAAACGTCTCATTTAAATCAGTGTCCTCAATCACATTGACTTGTTGCCCTTTCTTTGTTTTTACTTATGAAAAGCATTGTTTGGCAAAGTGATTCTTTCCATTACATTTTGTGCAGATTTCCCCAAACGCTGGGCATTGTCTTGACTGGTGCTGGTAACCACAGCGTTTACAATTAAAAGTTCCATCCTCTGATTGCTTTGCATTTCTGTTCTGCCCACGTTTCTTCCCCTTGTAGGACACAGCACCGACAGCAGCACTGTCATTCACTACAGTCGCATTATAATTAATTTCACTGAAAGTCTTGCGTGCTGTTGAGCTAGCTCATTGGCATGGCAAATTTTCAGAGCATCCTTTAATCTTAGTTCGGTTTCTCTCAACAAACGTTCCCTGACTTTTTTTTATCATGAACACCAAACACAATCTGGTCATGAATCATGGATGATTTCAGTTCAGAGAAATTACATGTCAGTGCTTTCAGTTTCAGATCGGTCACAAAGCTATCAAAAGTCTCATTTTGCTGCTGTGACCGTGAACGGAACACGTTCCTCTCATAGGTTTCGTTCTTTTTGGGAGAACAATGTGTATCAAACTTCTTTAGCACATCGTCCATTTTTTCTCTGTCCTCCTCTTGATCAAATACAAACGTATTAAATACCTCTATCACCTGCAGGCCTGCAACCGTGAGCAACAATGCTATTTTTCTTGCATCTGGCATTGTACCGAACCCAATGGCAGCAATGTAGAGTTCAAATTGTTGTTTCAAAGTCCGCCAATTGCAGTTGACATTCCCTGTGAGTTTCAAACCCTCCGGTGGCTTCAAATTCTCCATGTCGCATTTCACAATATTCAGCAGATATTACCACTTCTGGCACCATGTTATGTTCATAAATAAAAAGACGTTTTCATCCTGAAGAGCTAGCTTGAGCTAGTCATTGATTCAGCCTTGTGGACTAGTGTACAGGCATCCATCTTGACTACTGCCTTGTGGGTAGCCCCCTACTAAACATACAGCTCCATCTAGTGTACCATTCAAACTGACATGTTACTGATATTTACACACTGTGAAGCCCCATGCACACCTTGCTGCATGCTAATATTCTATGAAACCCCATACACACCTTGCAGGATCCTGATACACTGTGAAACCCTATGCACACCTGGCAGATTCCTGGTACATTGTGTAACCCCACAATCATTTGCAGGAACCTGATGCACTGTGGATCTCCAGACACACCTGGCAGGATCCTGATATATTGTGAAACCCCATACACACCTGGCTGGTAGCCGATAATCTAAGAAACCCTGTAAAAATCGGGCAGTGCCCTGATACACTGTTAAACCCCAGGCACACCTGGCTGGATCCTGATAAACTGTGACACGCCATAGAAACCTGGCTGGATCCTGATACAGTGTGAAACCCGTACAAACCTGGGAGGATCCTGATACATTGTGAAACTCCAGACACACCTGGCAGGATCCTGAAGCAATATGAAATCCCATGCACACCTGGCAGGATCCTGATACACTGTGAAACCACATACATACTGGCAGGATCCTGATACACTGTTAAACCCCATACACACCTAGTAGGAACCTGATAAACTGTGAAACCCCATACAAAAAAACTGGCAGGATCCTGAAACATTGCGAAACCCCATACACACCTGGCAGGATCCTGTTAAGCTATGAAATCCCTTACAAACCTGCCAGGATCCTGATACATTGGGAGTCTGGAATCTCCCACCAGTAGAAATCACTCTCTGTATCTGCACTATTGATACTTCTATCATTTTATTCACCGCAATTCCGTGCACAGTTCATTTAACAGTGAATTTACTGAGATGGTTTTGTTTGTACGAATGTTTCGTTATAATGTAAAGCTTTCAGCTTAAAGTAGCAATGGATATGGATAAGCAATAAAAGGAAGATGGATGGCGGGGGTGTTTACAGGATGACTAATATTGGGGGATGTTTGGGGCCGCCTCTTCAGGCTGCGCGTCCGGACTGAGTGAATCCTTAATCCTGGTTAAAAAACAGAGGATAAATGAGAAAGTGAAAAAAGTACCGCTGTCCTCCCCTCGGAATTATCACCACAATGTGTCCTCAAATTGTCTCTCTCTTCAGACGCTTCCATCCCGGGGTGGGGATATTTTACTCTTTGACAACCACCCTGAAAATAAGGAAAATCCAACCTTGATACCGACTACAGCACAGGAATTATCCTTTCTGTGTCTAACAATGTAACGGGTGTATCTGCTGCAGATTCACAATGGTAAATATAACTGTGGGAAATCAGTACTCATTCCCGCAATTGCAGAGGCGCTTGATGCTCAGGGATAGTTTAATTCGGTGGTTAAATGGTTAATGTCCTCAAGTACAGAAACAGCCTCCTCTCAGCTCATTAACAAGACACTAGCTCTGGGACACGGGGATCAAATCCCAAACTTCAGGAAATCGATGGGAATTTTAGCAAATTATGTCCACACATGGAAAGGTAACAATATATTTCTAGCCATGTGTCTGTTTTACTGAACTTCCCTGGAACAAGAAGGGATAAAATGTTACAACTAACTTTGTTCACAGGTGGAGCGGCAGCGAATTGTCAAACCAGTTGGATTTGATTTGACCAGAAAGGCCTCTCCCAGTTCTGAAGCAAATAAGGAATGTTTGAGTTGAAATCCACCCTGAGTGCGGGCAGCAGCTGTCAAAGAGAGGGTGGAGCTCTGAGTCTCTCAGAACAAGGAGCAGATCAAATTCACAATTTGTGACTTGCTCAAATCAAACAAGGAACTTCTGCATGATTTGTTCTAGTGAAATAACAAGGATGTTTCTCAGAAAATCTACATGGAAATAGAGAGAAAATCCTTGTGGGATCAAGGTAAGGTTACTGTTGCTTCCAAGCTTCAATTCTCTGTTTTATACTTCAATTGCTCCCATTACTCTTCCTTTATAAAGCCTATTTCCCAATATAGTAATCTGGGATGTTGTGATAAAGCTTATCCACCAGGTGGTGCTGTAGCTAGTGCTGCCACTTGTTAAGTTCAGGGGGTTGCTTCCTGTCAAGGTCAGCAATGGTGGAATGCCAGGATGCAGGATGCAGGCCTGTATGTGTGCTACGCAGTTGTTAATAAAGTATACACACCTGGCAGGATCCTGATAAACTGTGTAACCCAATACACACCTGGCAGGGTCCTGGGTACATTGTGAATCCCCATTTAAACCTGCCAAGATCCTGATACACTGTTTAATCCCATACAAACCTGGCAGGATCCTGGTACACTGTGAAACACCATACACACCCGGCAGGATCCTGATACACTGTGTAACCACATACACACCTGGCAGGATCCTGGTCCTTTGTGAATCCCCATACACACCTGGCAGGAGCATGGCCCAGGACCTTGTATTATTAAACTCTCATTACCCGCTCAGTATGAGAGCACTTTTAACCCAGTGGTGACTCTATAAGGCGCAGGGTTATGGAGCTGATATTACTGACACAGTCTGCATTGAATTTAACGCTGCTAAAATGGGTTGATTAAGTGACAGCGGAAATGTCAGGAATGAATACCCTGACTGTAAAACTCACCCCAGCACCGGATTAATCCAGAAAATTAATGCAGACAAACGGGTCACAGGCCAGAGCACCGCAGGATGGGTCTTTTAAACTGCACAAATAAAATGGCCGGGGCAGCCAGTCCGTGTTGTTCATTGACTCAGAAACACACTGGTCCTGGAGATGAACTGGGGAGAAAGGTCAGAGAGTCCCATTGACTCAGATACACACTGGTCCTGGAGAAGGGCTGGGGAAAAAGATCAGAGAGTGTCCCATTGACACAGATGCACACTGGTCCATGAGATGGAGTGGGAGGAAGGTCAGAGGGTGTCCCATTCACTCAGATACATACTGGTCCTGCAGAAGGACTGTGCAGGACGTTCAGAGAGAGTCCCATTGACTCAGGTACACGCTGGTCATGTGGACAGGAAACAAAAGTTACAACGTAAGGCAGGGAATGGTGATAATGAGACTGGGAGAGTGACCAGCGAGCACAATTATTCAGCATGAGGCCGTGCAATCGGAAGTGAACTGAGATCAGTCTCTGTCTCTAAACATAGAATCACACTGAATCTTGTGTGTGTTTTAGTGTAAATGAAGTAACAGAGAGGGTTGATGTAGGGGGTACTGTAGATGTATACTATAGTAATCTGGGATGTTATGATTAAGGTTATCCACCAGGTGGTGCTGTAGCCAGTGCTGCCACGAGTTAAGGGCAGGGAGTTGCTTCCTGTCAGGGTCAGCAAAGGTGGAATGCCAGGATTCAGAATGCAGGCCTGTTTTGTTTGCTACACAGTTGTTAATAAAGTATACAGACTAATTCTAATATCTCACCTCTTCGAGTTCTTGCTTCACAGCATGGATTTATCACATTTGGCGACGAGGTAAAAAGCACCCTGAATAAAGAAGAGAAGTATGCCAGGACTTTTAAACAACAAAAGCACGAGCTAAAGTTAGCTACCAGTTGGAAGAGAGCATGGCTGCCACGGTTGGAACGGTCTCCGCTTCTGATATTCGAGCACAAATCTGGGAGGAATACTGTGAAGTGTTGGGTTATTTCTTCGAAGCAAATGAAATAAATGATGCCGGAAAATGGAAAGACATTCTGCTTAGTTCAGTGGGAAGCGAGAACTACAGTTTGATGAGAAATCTGCTCAGTCCTGAAAAGCCTGGAGACAAATCATTTGTTGAATTAGTGGCCTTGCTCAAAGAACATTTCAACCCCAAGCCTAGTGGGATTGCACAGCGGCTCAAGTTTAATTCAAGGAACAGAAAAGAGGAAGAAAGTGTTATGAACTATGTCGCGGTGTTGCGTAAATTAGCACAAGATTGCAATTATGGGAACAACCTGAAGGAATTGCTGAGAGATAGGCTATTTTGCAGAATAATGGACGACCGAATGCAGCGTAGATTTATTATCCGAGACTGGGCTTATTATGAAAAAGCATTGGAACTTGCTCAAGCCATAGAGACAGCCAACCGAGATGTAAAAGAAATACAGCGTTCAGACAGGGCTAATGCTAAGCAAGTTGCAGGTGAGGTTGTTGTGCACAAGTTAAACATGCGTCAGAAACCACAACGTGAGCATGGGAAGGCATGTTATAGATGCAAGGGCGATCACCTGGCGAGTAAATGCCGGTTTCTGGAGGAAAAGTGCCACAAGTGTGGGAAACAAGGACACTTAAAATGAGCATGCAGGGTAAAATCACCTGTGGAGGAATCCAAACAAAAAGGGGAAGGAAAGCAAAACCAAGGAAGAGAAGTGAAAATCAGGGAGCACACCACATCAGCGGGGAAGCTGAGGAAGAAGAGGACATGTTCATAATGTATAGCATGTTAGAGAACATCCCAAAAGTGGTTCCTATTTAATTGCAACTGACAGTAAATAACTCTAAGGTGAACTTTGAAGTCGATACAGGGTGCGGTGTAACCATAATGAACAAGGCAGTGTAATCAAAATTGTGGATCCATGGAAACGTTCCAGAGTTAAAGACTTGCTCTCTGCATCTTAAAACTTATACAGGTAAACGAGTAGCGACATTAGGTGCAGCTAATGTGACTGTGAAGCACAGGGACACAGTGAAACAGCTAACTGTAGTGAGAGTATTGAGCACCGGGCCAAACCTGCTAGGTCGGGGCAGGATAAAAGAACTTAAATTAGACTGGGGAGCAGTAAAAAAAATAGGTGAGGGCAAACAGTTGACTTTGCAAGAAGCGTTGAGTGAACATGAGAATGTGTTCAAGGAGGAACTTGGCACATTTAATGGCCCCCCAGCTAAGATTTATGTAGACAAGGAAGCACCGCCAAGGTTTTTTAAACAACAACCTGTGCCTTATGCCATGAAGCCAAAGGTAGAGGCTGAGCTTGACCGTCTATTGAAAGAGAACATAATGGAGCCAGTGAAATGTTCAGAATGGGCAGCTCCCATAGTACCTGCTTTGAAACCAAACAATTCGGTAGGATTCTGCGGAGATTATAAATTGACAGTCAATCGGGTGTCCAAACTAGAGCAGTATCCTATTCCCAAAACAGAGGATCTCTTTGCACACCTGGCTGGAGGAAAGACATTCACAAAGTTGGATATGAGTCATACATACTTGCAGATTACACCGGATGACGAATCAAAGAAGTATGTCACCATAAATACACTCAAGGGCTTGTTTCCATATAACCGCTTACTGTTTGGTGTCTCATCTAGTCCAGCTATCTTCCAGAGGATAATCGAAGGTGTACTGCAAGGGATTCCACATGTTTCCATCTATCTGGATGATATTCTGGTGACGGGAAGAACCGACCAGGAGCATCTGAGCACTCTGAGAGAGGTACTATAGAGATTGGAGAGGGCAGGGTTACGACTCAAGAGGAGCAAGTGCACTTTCCTGGGGAATGAGGCAGTGTTCCTGGTACACAGAGTGGACGCCACCAGGCTCCATCCACTCAAGGAGAATGTACAAGCACTGCAGGACGCCCCTGCTCCTACCAATGTGGCTGAGTTAAAAGCTTACCTGGGACTGCTGGACTATTATAACAGGTTTTAACCAAACCTGTCAACAGTGTTAGCACCGCTTCACAAACTACTGCGCAAGGAGACACAGTGGTAGTGGGGAGAGGAGTAGGGGGTTTCATTTGAACAGTCCAAGAAATTGATGCTGTCGTCGGATGTGCGGGTTCACTACAATGAAGAGAAAGAAATCATTCTCTCTTGTGATGCTTCACCTTACGTGGTGAGGGCAGTTCTTTTACACCGCATGGAAGATGGAACTGAAAGACCAATAGGGTTTATGTCCCGAACTCTAACACCAGCAGAAAAAAAACTATTCCCAGCTAGATAAAGAGGGGTTAGCCGTAATGTTTGGGTTGCAGAGGTTCCACAAGTACATATATGGCAGGAAGTTCACCATATGCAGCGATCATAAGCCTCTTATCTGTCTTTTCAATGAAATGAAAGCAGTTCCACAGATGGTGCCGCCCCGGATCCAGAGGTGGGCCGTGACATTGAGGGCATATGAATATGTCATCGTCTACAAGGTGGGCAAGTACCATGGGAACGCAGATGCCTTTAGCCGTCTTCCACTGCCAGGCACACCTATCCGTGCAGCTCCAGAGGACAGAGTTTTGATGTTGGAGGACACTGACATGGCACTTGTGACTGCAGAGCATGTAAGAACATGGACCGGTAAAGATCCATTACTGTCTAGAGTTCGAGAATATGTGGTGAGTGGTTTGCCACAGCATCCGGAAGGGGCTGAATTCTCACCCTACAGTGTCAGGAAAACAGAGTTGAGTGTGCAGGATGGTTGTGTGTTGTGGGGAGTACGAGTGATTATTCCACAGCCAGCACGACAGACTTTCCTAGGGCAACTACATCAGTGACATCCTGGGGTCGTGCATATGAAAGCCTTGGCTAGAAGTTACTTGTCGTGGCCAAAGCTAGATAAGGAGATAGAAAATCTAGTCAAGACATGCAGCACTTGTCAGGCACACAGGAAGGCACCAGCAGCGGTTCCTCTCCACACCTGGGAGTGGCCCGATAAACCATGGAGAAGATTGCACTTAGATTATGCGAGTCCATTCATGGGGAAGATGTTCCTCATAATCATTGATGCACGTTCCAAATGGATGGATGATAATCCTGTTAATTCTGCTTCCTCCACTACTACTATAGACTGCCTGCATCGGAGCTTCAGTATTCAAGGGCTACAGGAGATCGTGGTAAGTGACAATGCCACTTGTTTTGTCGGTACAGAGACAAAAGAGTTCATGAGAGAAAATGGCATAGTGCAGGTAACCTCAGCTCCATATCATCCGTCCTCAAATGGACTTGCGGAGAGAGCAGTACAAACATTTAAAGAGATGATGAAAAAAAGTGCAGAAGGGAGTTTAGCAGCCAAAGTGTCACGGGTTCTGTTCAGCTACAGAATAACAGCTCAATCCACCACAGGACTCTCTCCTGCTAAGATGTTATTAGGTCTTACACTACGCTCCACTCTTGACCTTGTCCACCCAGAACTAAAAAGGAAAATGGAAAACAGACACAACAAACAAAAAGAGAACCATGACAAAAGAACAAACAGCCGAAGTTTTGGAGAAGGAATTTCAGTTATGGACCAAAGTGGATTCCTGGCTTCATAAGACTCAATGCCAGGGCCAGTATCATACAAGGTTATGTTGGGAGATGGTAGGGTAGTACGCAGACATGTAGATCAGATACTTCACAGACACGTGGAAATTGAAATGAAGGTTCCAGACACAATGGCTGAGGACAGGTTTGCCCCCAGTGATCCAAGTGCATCTGTGGTGCCACCACCAGGGACAGAGACAATTCCACAGGAACCTATTCTTCAAGCGGAAACCATCATTGCAGAGTTAGATACTCTGAGGACTGCTCAGGAGCAGCTGGTGACTTCACCACAAACAAGCAAGGACTTTATTGTTAGATGTTCACAAAGATCTCGCAAGCCACCAAGAGATTGATACTGACCTGTTAGATTCATCACGTATGAAACATAGTGAATGGAGGCTACTTATATGACCCTTAGGAATGGTTGGTTTTTAAGAAATTCATACTGAAATCTTAAGGGAGGAGGAGTATAGCAATCTGGGATGTTATGATTAAGGTTATCCACCAGGTGGTGCTGTAGCCAGTGCTGCCACTAGTTAAGGTCAGGGGGTTGCTTCATGTCAAGGTCAGCAAAGGTGGAATGCCAGGATGCAGGATGCAGGCCTGTTTCCTTTGCTACACCGTTGTTAATAAAGTACTCGTGCTAATTCTAAGATATCACCTCTTCGAGTTCTTTTTCCACTACATGGATTTATCACATATAATAAATAAAAACAGAAAATGCTGCAGATACTCATCAGGCCCAGCAGCATCTGTGAAGAGAGAATCAGTGTTAACGTTTCAGGTCGATGACCTTTCATCAGAACTGGAAACAACCGGAAATGGAACAGATTTTTAAGCATGTGTAGAGGCTGGGAAAGGGGGGAGGGGATGAAAGAACAAAAGCGAAGGTCAGTGATAGGATAGAAGGCGGAACAGGTTAAGAGACATTAAGAGTTATTCAAGGCAAAAGGAGATGGTACTGGGCCAGGTTAAGAAACAAAGGATGTCTGTAGATGATGTGTAAATTGCACTGACAGAATAACAGACAGCTGCCATGTGGGGGAGAAGAAAACAGTACAGAGAAAGGGTGTGGATAAAATAATATATATATGATAGGGGCCGAGGTTATGATCTAAAATTGTTGAACTTCATGTGTCCAGAAGGCTGTAAATTGCCTAATCGAAAGGCGAGGTGCTGTTCCTCGAACTTGCACTGAGCTTCCATGGAACAATGCAAGAGGCAGAGGATGGTGAAGTCTGAGTGGGAGTGGAGCGGTGATTAAAATGACAGGTGACCGGAAGCTAGGGGTTCCCCTTATGGACTGATCTGAGGTATTCTGCAAAGCGGACACCCAATCTGCGTTTGATCACCCCAAAGTAGAGGAGACCACATCGTGAGCAGCGAATACAATATACTAATTTGCAAGAAGTACAAGCAAATCGCTGTTTCACCTGAAAGGGGTGTTTGGGGCCCTGGACAGTGGGAAGGAGGGAGGTATAAGGGCATGTGTTGCATCTCCTGTGCTTCCACGGGAAGGTTTCGTGCGAAGTGAAAGGGGTGTTCGGGGTGATAGAATAGGGGACGAGGTGGTGGGATCACGGTGGAGGTGACTGAAATGGCGGATGATGATCCGTTGAATATGGAGGCTGGTGAGGTGAAAGGTGAGGACAAAGGAGATGTATATATAGGCTTTCAAATGTCATTTGATTAAGGGCCAGCTAACAGAAATGGTCAGAAAATAGAAGTGCATGGTATTAAACGCACCATGGTAACTTATGTTCGTTATTGTCTGTGTGATAGGAAGCAGAGAGCAGTGGAGAACAAATATTTTTTTCTGACTGGAGACAAGAATGCATTCGGTCATCCAGCGGTCGGAATTGGCAGTTTTGTTTTCTTCTATTTTAAATGACCTGGACATCGGTATAGGGAGTGGACCTTCGAGGTTTGCTGATGATACAATGTTTGACTGTTGTAAATGGTGAGCAGGATAGCAGCAGACATTAGAAAGACACAGAAAGTCTGGTGAAATGGGCAGACACATGGCAAATGCTGTTTAATGTGTATCAGTGTGAACAGATTTTACTGTAGTATGTTGAAGGGGTTAGAATAGCAGAGGGATCTGGGGGCGCATATTCAAAAATCTTTGATGGTGGCAGGGTAAGTAGATAAGGCTTTTAAGAAGGTGCGTGGGAGATTTTGCTTTGTAACTGGGGCATTGAACAGAAAAACAAGTAGGCCAATGCTAACACATTACAATTCACTGGTTAGGCTGGAGTATTGTGTACAATTCTGGGCACTTTAGGAAAGCTGTCAAGTTCATGGAGGGGGTACAGAGGTGGCTTTACAGGATGATACCAGGGATGACGGACTTCAATTATGTGGAGGGATTGGAGAAGCTACGATTGTTGCCTTTAGAGCGGAGAAGTTTAGGGGGAGATCTAATAGTTATTCAAAATTATGATGAGTTTTCATAGAGCAAGTAGGAAGACATATTTTGTTTAGTAATCGGGACATTAACGAAAGGTCACAGTTTAAAAATAATTGGCAAAAGAACTGGAGGGGAAATTATGAGTATTTGTTTTACACAGAGTTTTAAGATCTGGAATGCACCACCTGATAAAATGATGGAATCAAATTCCATGGGTACTTTCTTGGACCTGTAATTGAAGAGAAGGAATTTGCGGGGTTATGTGGAGAAAGCTGGGTTTTGGGACTAGTTTGGACAACTTTTCAAAGAGCCGGCACAAGCACTGTAGTCCGAATGGTCTCCTGTGTTGTAAGATTGCAAGGGGCTTGATCCAAGAGCCCAGCAGATATTAACAGTCTCCCAGCACCAACTTGGAAATAAATTATTTTTATGTTCCCCAAAATATCAATATTTTATTGCGTGTTAAGGTAGCACCAGACACTCAAATATATTTCAGGTCCAACTCTCAATAAATAATCTAGGCCGTTAAGGGGTGATAGAATCATAGAATTGTTTTTATGGCACAATAGGAGGCCATTCAGCCCATCGAGACCATGCTGGCTCTCTGCAAGAGCACTTCAGATCAATCTCCAACCCTTTCCCTATAGCCGTGCCATTTTTTTTCTTTAGGTACTTATCTAGTTCCATTTGGATGGTGGAAAGAATTTGTTTACACAAAGAGCGGTGGAAATCTGGAACTCTTCCCCCAACAAGTTGTTGAGGATTGGGTCAATTGAAAATGTCAAGACTGAGATTAAAGAGACTCCAGGATGTTATGTTGCCTCCCTGGTGCAAGGGTCAAGGATGCCTTGAAGCGGTTACAGAGCATTTTGGAAGGGGAGGGTGAACAGCCAGTTGTCGTGGTGCATATAGGTACCAAGGATAAATGTAAAAAACGGGATTAGGTCCTAAAAGCTGAATATAGGGAGTTAGGAGGTAAATTAAAAAATAGGACCTCAAAGGTAGTAATTTCAGGATTGCTACCAGTGCCGCGTGCTATTCAGCATAGAAATAGAATGATTTTTCAGATGAATACGTGACTAGAGGAATGGTGCAAGGGGGAGGTATTCAAATTCCTGGGACATTGGAACCGGTTCTGGGCGAGGTTGGACCAGTAAAAAATGCACGGTTTGCACCTGGGCAGGTCTGGTTCTGAGGGCCTAGGGGGAGTGTTTGCTAGTGCTGTGGGAAGGGTTTAAACTAAAATGGCAGGGGGTTGGGAACCTGTGCAGGGAGACAGAGGAATGGAAAAAAATGAAAGAAGCAAAAGACAGAAAGGAGAAAAGCAAAAGTGACAGTCAGAGTAATCAAGGGTTAAATCAAACATGGCCACAGTAAATAACAATTCCAGAAGGTCGAAGACTGTTAAAATAACAAGCCTGAAGGCTTTGTGTCTTAATGCGAGGAGCATTCATTATAAGGTGGATGAATTAGCTGCGCAAATAGATGTAAACGGATATGATATGATTGGGATTACGGAAACGTCACTCCAGGGTGACCAGGGCTGGGAAATCAACAACCAGGGGTATTCAATATTCTGGAAAGGTAGGCAAAAAGGAAAAGGAGGTGGGGTAGCATTACTGATTAAAGAGTAGATTAACACAATTGTAAGGAAGGATATTAGCTCTAATGATGTAGATTCGATATGGGTAGAGCTGCGAAATACCAAGGGACAGAAAACCTTAGTGGGAGTTGTAAACAGACCCCCAAAAAGTAATGCAGAGGTTGGGGATGGCATTAAACGGGAAATTAGAGATGCGTGCAATAAGGGCACAGCTGTTATCATGGGTGACTTTAATCTACAAAGAGATTGGGCTAACCAAATTAGTAACAGTACTGTGGAGGAGGAATTCCTGGAGTGTATACGGGATGGTTTCCTGGACCAATATGTCGAGGAAGCAACTAGAGATCAGGTCATCTTAGACTGGGTATTATATAATGAGAAAGGAATAATTAACAATCTTGTTGTGCGAGGTCCCTTGGGGCAGAGCGATCATAATATGATAGAATTCTTCATTAAGATGGAGAGTGAATTATTTGACTCGGAGACTAGTGTCCTGAATTTAAATAAAGGAAACTACGATGGTATGAGGCACGAGTTGGGTAGCATTGATTGTCGATTGTTACTCAATGGCTTGACGATGGATAGACAATGGCAAACATTTAAAAATTGCATGGATGAACTACAGAATTTGTTCACCCCGTTTGGCATAAAAATAAAACAAAAAAGGTGAATCAAACGTGGCTAACAATGGAAATTTGGGTTAGCATAAGATCCAAGGAGGGGACATATAAATTGGCCAGAAAAAGCAGCAAACCTGAGGATTGGGAGCAGTTTAGGATACAACAAAGGGTTTAATTAAGAGGGGGAAAATAGAGTATGAGAGTAAGCTTTCAGGGAACATAAAATCTGACTGTAAAAGCCTCCATAGATATGTGAAGAGAAAAAGGTTGGTGAAGTCAAGCATTGGTCCCTTGCAGTCAGAATCCGGGGAATTTATAATGGGGAACAAAGACATGGCTGACCAATTAAATACATACTTTTGTTCTGTCTTCACAAAGGAGGATAGAAATAACCTCCCAGAGATGCCGGGGAACATAGTTTCTAAAGAGTGGGAGGAACTGAATGAAATCAGTATTTGTAGGGATAATGGTGTTAGGGGAGTTGACGGGATTGAAGGCCAATAAATCAGCAGGGCCTTATAATCTACATCCTAGGGTACCTAAGGAAGTGGCCCTAGAAAAAGTAGATGCATTGCTGGTCATCTTCCAAAATTCTATAGACTGGAACAGTTCCCATGGATTGGAGGGTAGCTAATGTTACCCCATTATTCAAAAAAGGTGGTAGAGAGAAAATGGGGAATTATAGACCGGTAAGACTGACATCGGTAGTGGGGAAAATGTTAGAGTCCATTATAAAAGATGTAATAGCAGAGCACTTGGAAAACAGTGACAGGATCGGACAAAGTCAACATGGATTTACAAAAGGTAAATCGTGCTTGTCTAATCTAATGGAATTTATTGAGGATGTAAATGGTAAAATAGATAAGGGAGAACCAGTTGATGTGGTGTATTTGGACTTTCAGAAGGCTTTCGATAAGGTCCCACATAAAAGATTAGCATGTAAAATTAAGGCACATGGGATTGGGGGCAAGGCATTGATTTGGATAGAAAACTGGTTGGCAGACAGGAAGCAAAAAGTTGGAATGAACGGGTCTTTTTCTGAGTGGTGGGCAGTGACTAGTGGGATACCACAGGGATCAGCCCTAGGACCCCAGCTATTCACAATATGTATTAATGATCTAGATGAGGGAACTAGATGTAATATCTTCAAATTTGCAGATGACACAAAGCTGGGTGGGCATGTGTGCTGTGAGGAGGATGCCGAGAAACTCCAATATGATTTGGACAGGTTGGGTGTTTGGGCAGATGCATGGCCGATGCAGTATAATGTGGATAAATGCGATGTTATCCACTTTGGTGGCAAAAAAAATGCAGATTATTAGCTGAATGTAAATAGATTGCGAGAAGGGTAAGTGCAACGAGACCTGGGTGTCGTTGTGCAGCAGTTGCTAAAGGTAAGCATGCAGGTGCAGCAGGCAAATGGTATGCTGGCCTTCGTAGCGAGAGGGTTCGAGTACAGGAACAAGGATGTCTTGATGCAGCTGTACAGGGCCTTGGTGAGACCACATCTTGAGTACTGTGTGCAGTTTTGGTCATCTTAGTCGAGGAAGGATGCTCTTGCCATGGAGGGAGTGCAGCGAAGGTTCACCAGACTGATACCTGGTATGGCAGGAATGAAGTATGAGGAGAGATTGGGTCGATTGGGCTTATAATCGCTGGAGTTTAGAAGAATGAGAGGGGATCTCACACACAGCATCACACAGAATCCCTACAGTGCAGATAGAGGCCATTTCGGCCCATCGAGCCTGCACCAACACATATCCCAACCGATCCCCGTAACCCCACGTATTTAATCCCCTAACACTAAGGGTCAATTTATCATAGCCAAATCAACATAACCCACACATCTTTGGATTGTGGGAGGAAACCGGAGCACCGAGAGGAAACCCACGCAGACACAGGGAGAATGCGCAAACTCCACACAGACAGTCGCCCGAGGCCAGATTTGAACCCGGGTCCCTGGCGCTGTGAGGCAACAGTGCTAACCACTACGCCACCGTGCTCATTGAAACTTATAAAATTCTAACAGGGCTAGGCAGACTTGATGCAGGAAGGATGTTCCCGATGGCCAGGGAGTCCAGAACCAGGGGTCATAGCCTAAGGATTAGGGGTAAGCCAATTAGGACAGAGATGTCGAGGAATTTCTTCACCCAAAGAATGGTGAACCTGTGGAATTCTCTACCACAGAAGGCAGTTGAGGCCAATTCATTAAATATATTCAAGAAAGAGTTAGATATATTTCTTAAGGCTAAAGGGATCAAGGGATATGGGGAGAAGGTAGGGACAGGGTACTGAATTTGGATCATCAGCCATGACCTCATTGAATGGCGGAGCAGGCTCGAGGGGCCGAATGGCCTACTCCTGCTCCTATCTTCTGTGTTTCTATGTTAATAGATGTTTGTTGAGCATTAAGGGTAATGGAACGAAGGGAGGTTCGTGGTGTTAAGACACAGATCAGCCATCGTCTAATTGAATGATGGAACAGGCTGGAGGGGCTGAATGGACTCCTCCAGTTGCTCTGTTGCTGTGTAATCCTCCCACCACTGGTGGCGTTGCAGTGATTCATGCTCACGTCCTCTCTCTCTGGCTCTCTCCCTCACTCTTCTGCGCAGGCGCATTGCCACACCCACTATTCCACGCAGGCGCGTTGCCACTATCTTTTTCTCCCACGCAGGCGCAGTACCACTCCCTTGCTGATCCGGGGATGTACAGTGGGTGGGGTTTGCTGTGTGCTGGGCCGGGCGGCGCAGGCCAGTGTGTGATTGACGGTAAGAAACAGGATGGTTGCCCGGGTTACAGGGGCCGCACTCTGTGACAGAGGGAACTCGGCTCCATTCAGCACACGGCCTGACAGTGCGGCTGCTCAGCCCAGAGTTTCGTCCACAGTGAGGGAGGGAGGGGCTTCACAGAGTCACAGCCCCGGTTTCTAACTCGGCAGAGAAACGGAGGGGAGATTCCTGTCAGCGTCAGCACCCAGGGAATGTGCTGAACCGGCTCACAATGCAAGGGCAGGTCCGGGGGTGGAGGGCGCCGTGGGTTCAGGCAGTTTGGACACAAAATGGCGCATTTCCGCCCAGAGCAATGAAACTGGGGGAGTCTCAGGCGGCCGGAATTTACTGTGAGGAAAATCTCCAAAATAAACACATAGACACGGAACTGAGGGTCTGAGGAAAGGGACAACTTCAACACATACTCGGCCTTGATATTTAATTTTTGTAAGCAGAATAAAAGTCTACATTACTTTATTTAACGCTTTCAATATTTTATTCAGTTTCTGCTCTGCCATAATTAGGTCACCCAGTGAATGATGCAGTGATGGTGGAAGGTCAACAGCTGGAAGTAAATGGATTGTAGACTGAGGAACGACAGCAGGTGAACCAGCACCGGATTGTGAGAGCACCAATCAGAGAGAACCCTTCCAATTCAAAGAGCTTCCAGAGATCGACTGGGGAAAAAGGTAAGAGAGAATCCCATTGAATCAGATACACACTGATCCTGGAGATGGACTGGGGAGAAAGGTCAGAGAGAGTCCCATTGACTCAGATACACACTGATCCTGGGGATGGACTGGGAGAAAGGTCAGAGAGAGTCCCATTGACTCAGATACAAACTGGTCCTGTAGACAGGATACAAAGGCTACACAGTAATGCAGGAAATGGTGAGAATGAGACTGGGGTAGTTTGACCACCGAGCACAGTTATCCAGCATGTGGCCGTGCAATCTGATGTGAAGTTAGATCAGTTTCTGTGTCTAAACACACAGACAAAGCGAATCCTGTGTGTATATTAGAGTAAAGGAATTTGATCTGAGAGTTAGCTCCAGCCTGTGGCAGAGACTAGCAGATGGCCACGTGTCTGTTTATTAAGCGGGGCTGAACGCAGACCGACACCATCAGATCTCATTATTGAAATAGCTCAGATCTGGTGACTAATCAAGGAGAAAGATTGAACAGAGGAACTAATAATACTCAATTCATTGAACACAATGCAGAGACAAATCTCAAAGATCTACATGGCCTGTGACCAGCGGGTATGGAATATTGTCTGATAGTGAATGCTGAGCACAGCTTCATTACCTTTGGACATCCCAAAAGTTTATTTCTGGGGACGGTGAAAGACATTAAATGCCGGGTGCATGTTTGCCTCCTGTTTCATTGGCCACAGACACACACACTACAGAAGTAGAACAACAATGGTCAAAGAAAGCAGAGAATGTTTCTCCAGAATCAACGTCAGATACACAGCTAGCATCAGCTTCCCAGTGTATTCTGAAATTATGAGAACCCAACCCAAGTGAAACACAGAATATAGTCTGAAATGGGGATGAGTAAAAATATTAGAAATAAAAGCAGAAAATGCTGGAAGCACTCAGGAGGTCAGGCAGCAACTGTGGGGAGAGGACGGTGGGGTTAATGTTTCAGGTCCTGAACCCGTTTGCAGGAAAAGTCATGGACATGAACTGTTAACCTACCATCCACTCCCCACATACACTGCCTGACCCGTTGAGTGTTTCTAGCATTTTAAGCTTTTATGTCATATTTCCAGCATCTCCAGTATTTTGCTGTTGGTAATATTAGAAGTTGGTTTTGATATTAGAAGTGATGTCCAAAGACAGAAAGAGTACAGTGCCAACATGTTCCCGTAAAGGTCATGGGTGGGATCAACAAGTCCAGGGAATCCTGAATGTCAAGGGATATAAAAGAATGGATTAGGAAAAAAAGGGTGGCTTTTTGCAGTTACAAAGGACTAAAAACAGTGGACACCCTAGAGGAGTATAGAAAGTGCAGGGAGGTACTTATAGGAGAGCGAAGAGGGGGCATGAAAAAGCACTGGCGGGCAAAATAAAGGAAATACCCAAGGTGTTTTATAAGTATATTAAGGGCAGGAGGATAACCAGGGAAAGAGTAGGGCCTATTAGGGACCAAAGTGGCAATCTGTGAGTAGAGGTATTAAATGAATATTTTGCATCTGTGTTCACTATGGAGAAGGACGATGTAGGCATAGAAATCAGGCAGGGGTATTGTGATACACTTGAACAAATCTGAATTGAGAGGGAAGCAGTTTCAGCGGGCTTAATAGTGGATAAATCCCCAGGCCCAGATGAGATGTATCCCATGCTGTTGTGTGAGGCAAGGGACGAGATTGCAGGTGCTCTTGACTCAATTTTTCAGATCCTCTCTGGCCACAGGAGAGGTGCCTGAAGACTGGAGGGCAGCTAACTTAGTACCATTATTCAAGATGGGTAGTAGGGATAAACCTAGTTTAGCCACAGCTGGAATACTGTGTGAAGTTCTAGTAGCAACACTATAGGAATGATGTGATTGCATTGGAGAGGGTGCAGAGGAGATTCACCAGGATGTTACCTGGGCTGGAGCGTTTCAGCTATGAAGAGAGACTAGACAGGCTGGGGTTGCTTTCGTTAGATGAGAGAAGGTTGAGGGGGGACCTGATTGAGGTGTACAAAATTATGAGGGGCATAGAAATGGTCGATAGAAAGGAACATTTCCCCTTTGTAGAAGGTTCTATAACCAGTGGGCATAGTTTCACGGTAAGGTGCAGGCAGTTTAGAGGGGATTTGAGGAAAAACGTTTTCACCCAGAGGGTGGTTGGAATCTGCAACTCACTGCCTGAAAAGGTGATAGAGGCAGGAACCTTCAAAATATTCAAGAAGCATTTAGATGAGCACTTGAAACGCCATAGTATTCAAGGCTACGGACGAAGTGCTGCAAAATGGGATTAGATGGGCTTGATGGCCGGTGCAGACACGATGGCCCGAAGGACCACTTTCTGTGCTGTATAACTTTATGTCTATGTTTCCTCCATTGCACAATATCCGTGAGACTGTCCAGAGTGCAATAAATGCCTGTTCCCGCTCTTCTCCCTGGTTCTCCCTTTCTTTCCTCTGCCTCTACCCGCGCCACACTGACCTAAGCCCTCTGCCCATTCTATCACCTGCCTCCCCCTCTCTTTTCTCTTCCTCTACCCCCGCCACACTGACCTACCCCTGTGCCCACTCTTCCCCCTGCCTCCCCCTTTCTTTCCTCTGCCTCTACCCGCGCCACACTGACCTAACCCCTGTGCCCACTCTGCCCCCTGCCTCCCCCTCTCTTTCCTCTGCCTCTAACCCTTGTTCCCGCTGGACGCCCAACCCCTCGGCATGTGAGTGTTTCAGTCTTTCCATGGTAAGTGTCTCCTAGACAGTGCACCCTCCTGATGTGTGGAGATGTTTGAAAAGCATCAACCAGTTGTGTCAGTGGGAGGGATTCTCCTGGGTGAGCAGCACCTGTGGGACAGGTAGAAAGGTAACATTAGTCATTGTCTTCGGTCCCGACAACGAGCTGTGTTCCCTAGGCATCGACTCCGTCCCTCTCCCTGCCCACTGTCTGATTCTGAAGCAGAGCATTCGCAGCCATGCTGTCGTATTTGATCATACGATGAGCTTCTGATCACATATCCACTCCATGACCAAAACTGTCAACTTCCAGCTCCATAACAGCGCCGGTCTCTGACCCTCCTCAGTTCATCTGTTGCTGATACCCTTATCCATTCCTTTGTTACCTCTAAACACCAAGGCTCTTCTGACCGGCCTCAATTTTCCACTCTCCATAAACTTGAACACATCCAAAAATCTGCTCCATGTTCTAACTCGCAACAACTCTTGTTCACCCATCATCCCTGTGCTCGCTGACCTGTATTGGCTCCGGGTCTGGCATTGCATTGATTTTATAATTCTCTTCCTTGATTTCAAACCTCTCCATGGCCGTGCCCCTCCCTATCTCTGTAATTTCTTCCAGTCCTACAACCTTCTGAAATCCCTGCGCTCCTCCCACTCTGACATGTGGCGCACCTCTGATTTCCTTCTCTCCACCATTGGTGGCTGTGCATTTAGCTGCGGAGGCCCTACACTCTGGAATTCCCTCTTTAAACATCTCTACCTCTCTCTGCCCCTTTATGACGCTCCTGAAAACCTACTTTTTGTCACATCAAAGCTCTTTATGGCTGGGTCAGTGGGGTGCTGGGCTGGGTCAGTGGGGTGCAGGCCTGGGTCAGTGGTCTGTGTCTGGGTCAGTGGGGTGTGAGGCTGGGTTAGTGGGGTTTGGGGTCTGGTCAGTGGGGTATGGGGCTGGGTCAGTGGGGTGGCGGGCTGGGTCAGTGGGGTGCAGGGATGGTTCAGTGTGGGTGCGGGGCTGTGTCATTTTGGGTGCAGGGCTGGTTCAATGGGGTGTGGGCCTGGGTCAGTGCTCTATGTCTGGGTCAGTGGGATGTGGGGCTGGGTCAGTGGGGTATGGGGCTGGGTCAGTGGGGTGATGGGCTAGGTCATTGTGGTGCGGGGCAGCGTCAGTGTGGTAGTGGGGCTTGGTCAGTGTGGGTGCGGGGCTGGGTCGTTGTTGCCCTGGGTCAGTGGGGTGTGGGCCTGTGTCAGTGTGGGTGTGGGCTTGGGTCAGTGGGTTGCGAGGCTGGGCCAGTGGGTTGCGGGTCAAGGTTGATGGGTTGATGACCTGGTTCAGTGGGTTGTGGGGCTGGGCCAGTTTGGTGCGGCGCAGGGCCAGTGGTGTATGTAGCTGCGACTGTGGGGTGAGAAATAGCTTCAAAGCCCTGCTCGCTCATCCTCCCTGTGCTTGTGAACCTACATTGGCTCCTGGTTCCCCGAGCGTCTTCCATTTAATACTCCCATCGTTGCTTAAATCCCTTCCTTTCTCTGTAAGCACCTACAGCCCTACAATCCCCCACCACCAAGTCTCTCTATTCCTGCGACTCTGGCCTCTTGTGGCATTGCACCCTCTCTCCCCCGATCTATGGCAGCTTTGCCTTTAGCTGTTCCGGCTCGATGCTCATCAATTCCCCACCTAAACCTCTCCAGCTCTCTCCTCCTTTAGAACTCTCTGACACTCACTGCTGTGACCAACATTCTGACCCCACCTCCTTCTACCTCCTTTAGTCTCAGCCCATCTTTTGTTGTACTTGGCTTCTGTGAAGCACCTTGCGATGTGTTTCGGTGGAATTGCAAGTTGTTTTTGCCGTGTGTTTATTATAACAGTGTCAGCGTGAGTGACACAGCAGATAACTGAATCTTACAAGGTCTCAAACTTGGTTATAATTTAATGCCGGAGAATAACTTCAACTATAGTTTCGAGAAATTATTGATTTGAGAGTGAATCAATTTTGCATTTCCCCAGTGGGGAAAGGAAAGGAAGCTGACTGAGAGTTTGACTGGACGCACGTGCGAGGGCACACACACAGCGAGAGATGAGCACAAGTGGAGAATATTCACTAAATCAGCATGCAAATCTACGACTTGTATATTTATGGCCATTCCTGAGATTGATAAAGTCTGTGAAAATGTTCCACAAATCAATGCTGTCCATCACCTCACTATTTAAAGTTACATGATTCATTAGTGTTGATATTAGTGAAACAGCGGGAAATGTCCTCACCTCATACAGTGCTCATTAGTCAGGTGCTGACACCATGAGAGATGTGGTCAATATATTCAAATAGAAACACCAACCAGGACACATCTCCATAAACAGACGGACAATGTCACTGCCCATCGAGACCAGAGGATCACACCTAGCTGTATATTGTGTGTGGATATAAATCATATTCTTAAAGTAGGGAATTTAATATCAAAACTCGAAACAAAATTAATAAATACAATAGCACCAGACTGTGTGAAACGGAGTGAAAGTTCATTTAATCCATCAATGATCGCCCCGCTCCATATTTCCCTGCAGAATATTTTCTACCTCAGGAATAAGGCTGTTTTTTTCCTGCACTGTGAGTAAATCTCACCAATGGGCGCTCCCAGTGCGGAGTCTCGGCCGACGGAAGCCCGTCTGGAACTGGGTTGTGGAGATCAGCGGGATTTACTGGATTTCACTGGGCAGCTGTCTGTGTCACACCTGATGTGGAGAGTTGATCGTAACACTCGGGAAATGTTCGAGCCCAGAGCTCACAGCTGGTGTACTGATGGGGGAGGAGCGACTTGAAATCATCTTTAACAAGGCAGTGCTCTGCTTCTCATTTTAATATTTCCATCTAACCCTCCTATTAATATAGTTATTACAGAGCATCATAATCTGGGAACACCTGTCACCACCATGGCTGAAGGTCCAACCAGGGGAGAAGATCCAACATCTTCAACAAGAATGAGATTGGACACAGGTAGGTTCAGAAAATTTATTAAAATATAATTTCTGACCTGACAAAGGGTCCAGATCTCGTGCAAGAACCTCCAGCTCTCACAGCTCGAGGGAACAGGCTAGGGGCTGAGAGAGGCATCACAGTCACAGTTGGAGGGAGCCCCTGAGCACTGGAACTGTCCAATATATGGGGACTGTAAGCTGGATGGAGACAGTGACTCAAAGAGGATCTTCTTCCTGAGCAATAGTTTGAAGCCAGGGAGCAGGAGGTCACCCCGATGGTGAGAGGAGAATGATAGAGATATCTGATTCCAGAGGGAAGAACGTCATTGAATCACTGTGACCTTCTCTGTGAAGGCAAGAAGAGCAGAAAATTGTCCCAGTGAAAACCAAAAATACATTAAAAAAATAATTTTTGGGACATGTGTGTCGCTGGCAAGGCCCTATTTACTGCCGATAACAAGTTGCCATTGAATAGGTGATAATGGCCACCTTCTTGAATCGCTGCAGTTCATGTGGTGAAGGTGAACCCACAGTGCTGATAGGTAGGGAGTTCCAAGGTTTTGATCCAGCGACAATAATGGAGAGGTGATGTGTATCCAAATTAGGGTTGTATGTGACTTTAAGGAGAACTTGGAAGCGAAGGTGTTCCAATGCAATTGGTGCCCTTGTACTTCTAGGTTTTGGAAGTCGTGGGTATGGGAGGCGCTGTCGAAGATGCATTGCTGACTTACTGGTGGGCATCCTGTAGACAGCAATCTGCAACCACAGTAAGCAAATGGTGGAAGGAGTCCCAATGGATGAGGTGCTGATCAAGCATAATGCTTTGTCCTGGATGGTGTTGAGCATCGTCAATGTTGTTGCAACTGCACTCGTCCAGACGAATGTTGTAGGTGGGGAGAGAATTTGGGGAGTCACGAGGTGAGCCACTCGCCACAGAATACCCAGCCTCTGACCTGCTCCAATAGACACGGGGGATGTATGTGGCTGGTCCAATTCCAGTTTGATTGGTGTGGGGGACTTATTGATGGTTATGTCATTGACTGTCATGGCATATGGCTTTGGTATCTCTCGTTGGAGATAGTCATTGTCTAACACTGGGAACAGTAGCGTAGTGGTAACGTTCCTGGGCTAATAATCACGGGGCTTGGACTAAAAATTCAGTAGACGTGAATTCAAATCCCACCATGACAGCTGGGGACTTAAATAAATCTGCAATAAAAGGCTAGTATCAGCAATGGTAACCATGAAACAGTCGGATTGTCATTAAAAACCCATCTGGTTCATTAATGTATTTTAGGGAAGGAAATCTACCGTCCTTAACTGGTCTGGCCTATATGTGACTCCAGACACACAGCAATGTGGTTGACTCTGAACTGCCCTCTGAAATGGCCTAGCAAGTCGATCAGTTGTAAGTAACTGCTAGGTAACAAAATACCATCACCACACGGACTGCAGCGGTTCAAGAAGGCGGCTTACCACCACCTTCTCAAGGGCAACTAGGGATGGGCAGTAAATGTTGGCCTTGCCAGCGACGCCCAGATCCCATAAAACGAATAAAAAAATACTTGTCGGTTTGAATATTATTTGCCACATATCAGGCCAAAAGTGGATGTTATCCACGTATTGCTGCAAGCAGGCATGGACTGCTTCATTATTGGGGGAATTGTGAATGGAACCGAACACAGCTCATCCATTAGCGAGCAGCCCCAGTTCTAACCTAATGGTGGAGCGAAGGTCACTGATGAAGCTGCTGGGAATAGTTGAGTCTATGGACGCTGGCCTGGTTGGAGCGCTATATTGAGGGAATTTAAAGTCAGGCAATGGAATGTAAAACAAAGCATCAATGTGGTGATCTCTGGCTGTAGGGGTGGGGTGGTTAAAAGTGAATTAGGTTCAAGGCCAGCGGATTAAAAAAAAATCAGGGTTTATGAAAAGTAAAGCAATAATTCAAGGTTTTATCACTGGGGATGAAGGGGGAATCCAGTTTTGGAGGATCGTGTTTTGAGGAGGTATCAAACATTTCCAGTAGTTTCTAAAAATGATGGTGGTAGTGCGAGAAGGTGGACTAGAGGAGGATGTGGGAGCATAGTTGGAATTAAATGTAATGAAGGATTTGGAGCTGAAATAATAGTCAAGATGGGTAAGTGACTGGGCCCAGGGATAACGCACTCCAGGATGTTAAATCAAATAACAGAGGAGGGAGGACAGACTCTCCACAGTTGTTCAATCAGTTTTAGGTACAAGCAACACACTGGAGCACTGACGGAGCCTAAGTAACATCTCTGTTCAACAGTGGAGGAGAGAGGATGAATCGAGTAACTAGAACAGTCTACGGCAGTTATGGGCAGAATGCTCGAGTCCGGAATTAAAGGTTGAATTAGTGAATGTTGAGATACAGGGGGTAATCAGGGAAGGCTAGAATGGACTAGCTGTAGGCAAGATATGTCTGACAAATTTGCACGCTTTTATAAAGAATCTATAGATCGATGGGATGCAGCATCTGCAGCGTATATGTGGTTTGAGAAGGTCTTTGATAATGCGGTTCACAGCTGTCTGGTATAATAGGCAATGTAGCAGCTTAGATATAAAGTAGATAATGAGTTTAGTTTTCTCCATTTGTGTTCACAGATCCAAACTCTGCAATCACTGAGTTCTTGACAAAGTGCGGCGATTACCAGCTGTTCCAGTTGACGAAATTCTACCGGGACAGACTGGAACAGGTGATTGAAGGAGGGGTGGATGGAGTCAGCTCGTTGTTAACATACGAGTGGCATTTTAGTGGACAAAAACATCGGGTGAGTGGGAGGGGCACAGGATAAGTGTGGATTATTTAAACATCACAGAACTGATAGGATACCAGATCTCTTAATCATAGAATGTTACAGAAGATAAACAGGCCACATAGGAAAGAAACGTTTAAAGCTGTTAATATTCTAAATCTGAAGCAACACAAATGTGAAAATACCCACTGGATCCATCAGTCTATGTAAAAAGGAGAGGGTAACGGGTAGGATATTATACTTCGTGGGCTGAATTCAAAGGGAACCCAGAACTTTAGTAGGTTCTCACAAAGAGAGACAAGAGAAAAGTGGCTGGAGTTTTTGGGAGGGTCATGAGTTGAATGTCCTACAAATTATATAAAGTAAATTGAGGAACAGTGAGATGATTTTAAAAAATCAGCTGAGGGTTAAAGGAAAGATATTTTTACAAAATGCTAAACCAGTGAACAAGTAATGGACACAAACAGCCCCAAAAAACCTATGGGGAGTGTCCGATCAACCGAATAGAATGATCACAATTACATTGATTCAGATACCAGCGATAAATCAACTTGTTGGTTGTATGAAGATCCTTAGGATGTTCAGGCAAATTATACAGCTATAGTTAGTAGAATCACAGAAACTTACAGCGCAGAAGGAGGCCACGTCGTGCCTGTGCTGGCTCTTTGACAGAGCAGCCGAGCTCAGTCCCACATCCCCTCTATTTCACAGAATCACAGAATCACAGAAACCCCACAGTGCAGATAGAGGCCATTTCGGCCCATCGAGCCTGCACCGACACATATCCCACCCAATCCCCACACCAACACATATCCCCATTTAATCCCCCTAACACTAAGGGTCAATTTATCATAGCCAATCAACCTAACCCGCACATCTTTGGACTGTGGGAGGAAACCGGAGCACCCGGAGGAAACCCACGCAAACACGGGGAGAATGTGCAAACTCCACACAGACAGTCACCCGAGGCCGGATTCGAACCCGGGTCCCTGGCGCTGTGAGGCAACAGTGCTAACCACTATGCCACCGTGCTGCCATAATCCTGCAAGTTCCTCATCCAAAAGTACTGTCTAACTCCCTTTAAAACTATTTATGGCATCAGCTTACATCACCTTTTCAGGTCGAGCGTTCCAGATCCCGACATCAGTCTGAGTGAAAACAATTCTCCTCAACCTCCCTCTAGATATTTTGCCAATGATTTTATATCTATGACCTCTGGTTATTCACACACTCGCCAGATGGAATAGTTTTTCTCTATCTATATCAAAACTTCTTATCATCTTGGAAACCTCTATTAGGTCACCTGTTAACCTTCTCTGTTCCAAAGAGAACAGTGCTAACTTTCCCGATCTAATAATAGTACATCCTTCAAGTCTGTGAATACCAACCAATCATGGCATGTTCTCAGTGCAGGATACCAAAGAATTACTGAAAGTGACCCTATTTATAGATCTAGATCAGAGGTGTCAAACAGACTGTCCGCAGAGCAGTTCCATCAGCCCATGTAACTAAAGTCCCTCATCCCTGGTACTATTATAGTGAATCTCCTCTGCACCCTGTCCAAGGCTTTGACAGTGTATAACGTGTGGTGCCCAGCATTAGGCACAATACTCCAGCTGAGAACTAACCACTGATTTATAAATGTTTAGCATAATGTCCTTTCTTTTGTACTCTATGTCTCTATTTATAAAACCAGGAATCCCATCTGTTTTTTAACAGCCTTCTCAACTGATTCTGCCAACTTCAAATAATTCTCTACATACACCCTGATGTCCCTGTTCCTTCAACCATTTTAAAATTGTACAGTTTAGTTTGTATTGCCTCCCCTCATTCTTTTGTCCAAACATAGAGTCAAAGAGTTATACAGCACAGAAAGAGGCCCTTCGGCCCATCGTGTCTGTGCCGGCCATCAAATCCTATCTATTCTAACCCCATTTTCCCGAACTTAGTTCGTAGTCTTGTATGCTACAGCGTTTCTAGTGCTCATCTAAATGCTTCTTGAGTGTTGAGGGTTCCTGCCTCTACCACCCTTTCAGACAGTGAGTTCCAGATTCCAACCAGCCTCTTGGTGAAAACGTTTTTCCTCGAATCCCCTATAAACCTCCTGCCCTTTACCTTGAAACTATGCACCTGGTTATTGACCCCTCTACTAAGGGGAAATGTTCCTTTCTATCTACCCTATCTATGCCCCTCATAATTTTGTACACCTCAGATCCCTCCTCAGCCTTCTCTGCTCTATGGAAAACAACCTCAGCCTGTCCAGTCTCTCTTCATAGCTGAAACGGTCCCGCCCAGGTAACATCCTGGTGAATCTCCTCTGCACCCTCTCTAATGCAATCACATCCTTCCTATAGTGTGGTGACCAGAACTGCACACAGTACTCCAGCTGTGTCCAAAATAGCGTTTTGTACAGCTCCATCATAACCTCCCTGCTCTTACCTTCATTAGCTGAGGCATAGAATATATGTATCCCATATGCCTTTTTTAACCACCTTATCTACCTGTCCTGCTGCCTTCAGGGATCTATGTACATGCACACCAAGGTCCCTCTGATCCTCTGTCCTTCCTAGGGCCCTACCATTCATTGTGTATTCCCTTGCCTTGTTAGTCCTCCCAAAATGCATCACCTCACACCTTTCAGGGTTCAATTCCATTTGCCACTGTTCTGCCCATCTGACCAACCCATCTATATCGTCCTGTAGCCTGAGGCTTCCCTCCTCACTATTTACCACACTCCACCAATTTTCATGTCATCTGCGAACTTACGGATGATAGCTCCTACATTCATATCTAAACCATTAACGTAAACTGCCAGCAGCAACGGACCCAGCACAGATCCCTGTGGTACACCACTGGACACAGGCTTCCAGTCAGAAAAGGAACCTTTGACCATCACCCTCTGCCTCCTGCCACTAAGCCAATTTTGGATCCAATGAGCCAACTTGCCCTTAATCCCATGGGCTCTTACCGTCTTGACCAGTCTCCCATGCGGGACCTTGTCAAAAGTCTTTCTAAAGTCCATGTAGACTACATCAACTGCACTACCCTCATCCACAAACCTAGTCACCTCCTCGAAAAATTCAATCAAATTGGTGAGACATCATCTCCCCCTGACAAATCCATGCTGACTATCCTTGATTAATCCTTGCCTCTCCAAGTGGAGACTATTTCTGTCCCTCACAATTTTTTCCAATAATTTCACTACCATTGATGTTAGGCTCACTGGCCTGTAATTCACTGGTTTATCCCTGCTATCCTTCTTGAATAATTGTACTATGTTAACTGTCCTCCAGTCCTCTGGCACCTCCACTCTGGCCAGAGAGGATCTGAAAATTTATGTCAGAGCCCCTGCATCTCGCCCCTTGCCTCACACAGTAGCCTGGGATACATCTCATCTGAGCCTGGGGATTTATCCACTATTATGTCCGCTAAAACCGCTAGTACCTCCTCCCCCTCGATGCTAATTTGTTCAAGTATATCACAATCCCCCTGCCTGATTTCTATGCTTACATCGTCCTTCTCCATAGTGAACACAGATGCAAAATATTCATTTAAAACCTCACCTACATCGTCCGGCTCCACACACAGTTTGCCACTTTGGTCCCTAATGGGCACTACTCTTTCCCTGGTTATCGTCTTTCCCTTAATATACTTATGCAACACCTTGGGATTTTCCATTATTTTGCCTGCTCATGATTTTTCATGCCCCTTCTTCGCTCTCCTAATTTCTTTTTTAAGTACCCCCTGCGATTTCTATACTCCTCTAGGGCTTCCACTGTTTTTAGTCCTTTGCAGCTGACAAAAGCCTCCCTTTTTTTCCTAATTCATTCATGTATATCCCTTGACATCCAGGGTTCCCTGGACTTGATCCCACGCTTGATCTTTATGGGAACATTTTGCCATTGTAATCTCTCTATTGCCTTTCTGAATGATCCCCACTGCTCTGCTATGGATTTTCCTACAAGTAGCTGATCTCAGTGCACTTTGGCCAGATCCTGACTTGTATTAAAATCGGCCTTCCCCCAATTTAGAACCTTTATTTCCGGTCTACCTTTGTCCTTTTCCATGACTACCTTAAATCTCACCGAATTATGGTCCCTGTTACCAAAATGCTCACCTACTGACACTTCTACCACTTGCCCGGCTACATTTCCTAGAATTAGGCCCAGTACCGCCCCCTCTCTTGTTGGACCTTCTACATGCTGGCTCAAAAAGCTCTTCTGGATGCACTTTAAGAATTCTGCCTCCTCTAATCCTTTCACACTCTGACTATCCCAGTTAATATTGGGGAAGTTGAAATCCCCTACTATTAATAGTACAGGAAACTTTCGATTAACTAGAAATGTAAGTTAACTGGCAAAATTCAGGAGTAGGTTCAGGTAACTTTTATTACTTTTATTACTTATTTACTCCATTTGTTGCTGTGCAAGGTTGTAGCTGCAGATGTTGCTAAGCTACAGAGACGCTTGCAACTTGTGCCGATTGTTCTGAAGCTGTTGCTAAGCAACAGGCTTTGTTGCTTTATACGGAGCTCTGAGCTCCGTATCTTTTGCTATAGCGTTCGGTTTTCAGGAATTGTTGATGAACCGGCACCATGTCGGTCCCGTCCGTGCCGGATAACAAAAAGTTTCCTGTATATCAATTCACACTACCCTTCCATGTGTCTGCCCATTTTACCAGTCTCTCTTTGCCCTCCTGAAGTCTGCTATTATCTTTCTCACTATTTAATACCTTTCTGAGTTTCACGCAATCTGCATTTTATTCAATTATGCTCTGTATCCCCAAGTGCAGGTCATTAACATATATCGAAAAGAGCAGTCGTCCTAATACTGAGTCCTGTGGGGCAACACTGCACTCTTTCCTCTAATCTGAAAAACAGCCATTCACAACTGCTCTCAGTTTCCTTTCCCTTAGACAATGTTATATCAACGCTGCCACTGCCCATTTAATCCCATGGGCTTCTAATTTGCTAACATGTCTATTACGTGGTACTTGGTCAAACCCCTTTTTGAAAGTCCATATACACAACATCAACCGCACAACCCTTGTCAACCGTTAATTCATCAAACAAACCAATCAATTTATTCAACCAAGATATGCCTTTAATAAATCCATGCTGGCTGCAATTTATTAACCCATGTTTTCCCAAATGAATATTTTGTCCTGGGTTATTGTCTAAAAGTTTCTCCACTGTCGACGTTAGGCTGACTGACCTATATTTGTTGGGTTCATTCCTCTCCCCTTTATTGAACAGGGGTGTAACATTTGCAACTCTCCACTCTGCTAGCACCCTCACAAGTCCAAGGAGTATTGGAAGAATTTGGCTCAAGCCGCCTCAGATTAGCTGCAGTTCCTGAGAAGCAGTAAATGTTTTGTCTGCGAACATTAATATCTGGTTCTGCAAAAATGCTGCTGACCAGCATCATTCGTTGGGAGGGAAGAACATAATTCACACATTTCAAACAAACTAGCGAAGTTAGCATCAAAAGGATAACCAACTGGTAACGAATATTCACTTAAAGTAAGTTAAATCCCCTGATCCTGCTTTTGAATGCAATCAGCAGCATTGAATTCAATAAACTGGCTGAATATGGGGTGATAGTCTTTGCCAGTATCGTGAAATGGGCTCATAGCGAATCAGCGCCCATTTTCCCTCACGCCTGATTTTCCCTCCTGTTGCAGAGTCAGTGTCAGGCTGAACTCAACAGGAACAAGCAAAGTGTCTGTGTTCAAATTGCTGAGGATGGTCGGTGATTCTACACATTGTTCTGAATTTAGAGATAGATATTTGAAATAAAACAGCACACCGGTGTGGGAGGGGGAGAATTGTGAGAGTGCACGGAACCAAAAGCAGGCTCTGTACCCGGTGGGAAACCAACACCGCCTTGTTTAACTCCGCCTGCTCCACGCAGGCAGTCCTCTCGCCCAAGTGCTGTAAGAGGACAATCTGCCCCAGTTCATTCTCACTGCAGGCTCGTCACTCCACTCATTATTCATTATTATTCTCTACAGAAAGTCACTGAGCTGGTGGAGCAGGGAAACCGGGCGGACAGTTCCAAACTTCTCCTAAATCTGGTGATGGGGAAAGGCTCTCGGGCCCAAAGGAAAATGTGGGAATCCTTTGTGAAAATGTGCCATGGGGTACCAAAGCTGGACAAAATATTGATAGAAATACAGGAACCTGGTACAGTGAATTCAATTTCACATCTAAAATTACATATTTCACTAAAGTAGTGCACAGATTTGCTTTCATGAAAACTAATTTATTTAAACAGGTTTCATTCGATTTAATGGCATGAAAGCCACAGAATGTTTATCAGAAGTTCCCAGTCAGCTGAAATGTAAGTGATGGGGTGAAGATTTCAAACAGATTATTTCGGTTCTGATTATCAAAGGCTTTAATTTTGATCATTGGTTTCGAGATTTCTAGAATCTGGGGTGTAAAGGTCAAGAGCTGGGCAAACAGAATTCAACTTCAATTTCACTTGTCACTGATTCTGAAATGTGTCCTTGAAATGTGTGGGATGAAGTTACCATTAACACCAGGTGTGGGATTATCTTTAAATATTCATTGCAAACTGCCGGCGTGACATCGGCCTTCTCCAATTTCTCTGCTCCCTTCACTCACTCCAACCTACCTTCCTCTGAACATGCAGCATTCCATTCTCTCAGACCCAACCCTAACATTATAATTAAACCTGCTGATAAGGGTGGGGCTGTTGTTGTTTGCTGGACCGACCTCGACCGTGCGGAAGCTGAAGGCCAACTCTCTGACACCTCCTCCTACCTCCGCCTGGACCATAACCCCACTACTGAACATCAAGCCATCATTTCCAAGACTGTCACTGACATCATCTCCTCTGGAGATCTTCCCTCCACGGCCGCCAACCTCATAGTTCCCCAACCCCGCACAGCCCGCTTCTACATCCTCCCCATGATCCACAAACCACACTGCCCTGGTAGACCCATCGTTTCAGACTGATCTTGCCTCACGGAATATATTTCTTCCTATCTCGACTCTAGTTTTCTCCCCTTGTCCAGTCTCTTCCCACCTACATCCGCAACTCTTCTGACACCCTCTGACACTTTAACCGTTTCCTCACCCCAACCGCCTCCTTTTCACTATGGGTGTCCAATCCCTCTACACCTCCATCCCTCACCAGGATTGCCTGAGGGCGCTCTGCTTCTTCCTTGATCAAAGGTCCAACCAGTCTCCGTCCACCACCACCCTCCTTCACCTAGCTGAAGTTGGTCTCACCTTGAACAACATCTCCTTTGACTCCACTAACTTCTTCCAAATTAAAAGTGTTTCTTTGGGAACCCGCATGGGTCATAGCTATGCCTGCTTTTTTGTGGGATATATGGAACATTCCTTGTTCCAGTCCTATGCGGGACCCCTTCCATACTAGTAACACCTGACCTTTTTCCTCCACCTTTCACACTGTGCAGGGCCCCATACACTCCTTCCAGATGAAACAGCGATTTACTTATACTTCTTGCAATTTAGTATACTGTATTCGCTGCTCCCAATGCAGTCTCCTCTACATTGGGGAGGGCAAACGCAGATTGGGTGACTGCTTTGTGGAAGACCTCCGTTCAGTCCGTAAGGGTGACCCTGTGCTTCTGATCGCCTGTCACTTTAATTCTCCTCTCCGGTCCCACTCTGACCTCTTTGTCCTCAGCCTCTTACACTGTTGCTATGAAGCTCAACGTAAGCTAGAGGAACAGCACCTCATCTTTCGATTAGGCACTGTACAGCCTTCTGGACTCAACATCACAGAATCACAGAAACACAGAAACCCCACAGTGCAGATAGAGGCCATTTCGGCCCATCGAGCCTGCACCGACACATATCCCACCCGATCCCCGTAACCCCTACACCAACACACATCCCACCCTATCCCCGTAACCCCACGTATTTACTCCCCCTAACACTAAGGGTCAATTTATCATAGCCAATCAACCTAACTCGCACATCTTTGGACTGTGGGAGGAAACCGGAGCACCCGGAGGAAACCCACGCAAACACGGGGAGAATGTGCAAACTCCACACAGACAGTCGCCCGAGGCCGGATTCGAACCCGGGTCCCTGGCGCTGTGAGGCAACAGTGCTAACCACTATGCCACCTCTGCCCCATCATTTTTTCTCTCTTTAACATGACAGCGGTTGAAGATTCTGCCATTGCCATTTACACTTCATCTAGAGTCCTCTTTCGTTTCTTAACTTGTCCCAGTACAATCTCTTTTTACCTTGCATCATCATCCCTTTTGTCTCTTAATCTCTCCTACCTTCCATTCTATCACAGACCTTCCTTTTTGTTCTTTCATCCCCTCCCCCCACTCCCTGCCTCCCAAACTTCGAAGCTGGAGCCTTCATGATTTGGAAAACACTTGTGACATCCGAGTGGTAAGGTCAGAAACTGAGAGAAGCGAGATCTTAGGAAGAAAACCCAACTGTTTATTTACACGGTATAGCAGAAAGACATAGCTCTTACCAGCTGGAAGCCAGGCACACAATTCTTACTGCGCAAGCCAAGATGGAGGATGAATCTCTGAGTCATACCCATAATGGGATGCCACATTACCGTGTTAACTGGTGTACCAGGACATTGAATACATGACCCATTACCTTAAGCACTGGTGAATGTGAACCCTTAATATTTGGCTCCATCTGGTGGATAACTTAAACATTACATCCCAGATTACTATATCCCTCCCCTCTTAAGTTGAGCATTAATTTCTTAACAACATTCTTAAAAAGTCCCATAAGGAAACTCCTTTAATGATAGTCAATACTGAACGAATCTAACAGGTCGTTATCAATCTCTCTGGCGGCTTGTGAGTCATTGGTGAACGTCTTACAGCCGAGTCACTACTTGGTTGTGGTAGAGCCACCTGCTGCTCCTGAGCAGTACTCAGAGTATCTGACTCTGCTACGATGGTTCCCTCTTGTCGAAGGGATCCAGGTGGAACTCACTCTGTTCGTGGCGGTGGTACCACGATGCATTTGGATAACTGGGGGCCAACATGTCCTCCAACATCTCCTCTGGAACCTCCATTTCGTTTTCCCCTTGTCTGGTCAGTATCTGATCTACATGTCTGTGTACTACCTGACCAGTTCCCACCATGACCGTATATGATACTGGACCGGTCATTGAGTCTATGATGCCAGGAATCCATTTTGGACCATAACTGAACTTCCTCGTAAGGACTGCAGTTCCCTCTCCCAAACTGCGGCTCTTTGTCCTTCTGACATGGTTCTCCTTTTGTTTTATTTGTCCATTTTCCACCTTCCTTTTTAGATCTGGGTGAACCAGGTCAAGAGTGGAGTGTAGTCGACGTCCTAACAACAGCTCAGCAGGAGAGAGTTCTGTGGTAGATTGAGGTGTCATTCTGTAGCTGAACAGAACTCGTGAAACCATGGCTGCCAAACTCCCTGCCGCACTTTTTTTCATCATCTCCTTAAATGTTTGTACGGCTCTATTCACAAGTCCATTTGGAGACGGATGATATGGAGCTGAGGTCACGTGTACTATGCCATTGTTTCTCATGAACTCTTTTGTTTCTGTACTCACAAAACACGTGGCATTGTCACTTACTACGATCTCCAGTAGCCCTTTATTACTAAAACTCCTACGCAGGCAGTCTACAGTAACAGTAGGTGAAGCAGAATTTACAGGATAAACATCCATCCATTTGGAATGGGCATCCATGATTATGAGGAACATCTTTCCCATGAATGGACCCGCATAATCAACATGTAATCTTCTCCATGGTTTATCCGGCCACTCCCAGGGGTGGAGAGGAGCCGCTGCTGGTGCCTTCCTGTGTAATTGACAAGTGCTGCATGTCTTGACTAGATTTTCTCTCTCCTCATCTAGCTTCGGCCACCACAAGTAACTCCTTGCCAAGGCTTTCTTACGCAAAACTCCAGGATGTCACTGATGTAGTTGCCCTAGGATAGACTGTGGTGCCGGCTGTGGAATAATCACACGTGCTCCCCACAACACGCAACCATCCTGCACACCCAGCTATGTCTTCATGACACTGAAAGGTGTGAAATCATTCCTTTCTGGATGCTGTGGCCAACCCCTCATCACATATTCTTGGACTCTAGACAGTGCTGGATCTTTACCGGTCCATGTCCTTACTTGTTCTGCGGTCACAATTGCCGTGTCTGTGTCCTCCAACATCATAACTCTGTCCTCTGGAGCTGCATAGTTAGGTGTACCTGGCAGCGGAAGACAGCTCACGGCATCTGCGTTCCCATGGTACTGGCCCACCTTGCAAATGATGACATGCTCTTATGCCCTCAACGTCACTGCCCACCTCTGGATCCGGGGTGACACCATCTGTGGTACTCGTTTAATTTCATTAAAAAGAGATAGAAGAGGTTTATGATCAGTGCATATGGTGAATTTCCTGCCATATATGTACTTGTAAAACCTCCGTAACACAAACATTACTGCTAACCCCTCTTTATCTAACTGGGAAGAGATTTTTTCCGCCGGTGTCAGAGTTCGAGACATAAACCCTATTGGTCTTTCTGTTCCATCTTCCCAGCTGTGTGGAAGAACCGCCCCTACCCCATAAGGTGAAGCATCACAAGACAGAATGATGTCTTTCTCTGCATTGCAGTGAACCAGCACATCCGAGGACAGCATCAGTTTCTTGGACTGTTCAAATGAAACCCTCTGTTCCTCTTCCCACTGCCACTGTGTCTCCTTGTGCAGAAGTTTGTGAAGAGGTGCTAACACTGTTGCCAAGTTTGGTAAAAATCTGTTAAAATAGTTTGGCAGTCCCAGGTAAGCTTTTAACTCAGTCACATTGGTAGGAGCTGGGGCCTCCTGCAGTGCTTCTACCTTCTCCTTGATTGAATGGAGCCCGGTGGTGTCCACTCTGTGTCTCAGGAACACAGCCTCATTCCCCAGGAAAGTGCACTTACTCCTCTTGAGCAGTAACCCAGCCTTATCCAATCTTTGTAGTACCTCTCTCAGAGTGCTCAGATGCTCCTGGTCGTTTCTTCACGTCACCAGAATGTTATCCAGATAGATTGAAACATGTGGGATCCCTTGCAGTACACCCTCGATAGCCCTCTGGAAAATAGCTGGAGTGGATGAGGCACCGAATGGTAAGAGGTTATAGGTAAACAAACGCTTGTGTGTATTTATGGTTACATACTTCTTGGATTCCTCATCTAGTGTAATCTGCAAGTATGCATGACTCATATCCAGCTTCGTGAATTTCTTCCCTCCAGCCAGGTTTGCAAAGAGATCCTCTGTTTTGGGAATAAGGATACTGTTCTAGTTTAGGCACCCTATTTACTGTCAATTTATAATCTCCGCAGAGTCTTACCGAATTGTCCGGTTTTATACAGTTACAATGGGAGCTGCCCATTCTGAACATTTAACGGGTTCCAAAATGTTCTCTCTCAAAAGACGGTCAAGCTCAGCCTCTACCTTCGGTTTCATGGCATACGGCACAGGTCGTCGTTTAAAAAACCTTGGCAGTGCCTTCTTGTCTACCTAAATGTTATCTGGGGGGCCATTAAATGTGCCAAGTTCTTCCTTGAACACGTTCTCCTGTTCAGTCAACACTTCTTGCAAAGACAACTGTTTGCCTCCCTCTATTTGATTTATTGCTCCCCAATCTAATTTAAGTTCTTGTATCCAGCCCCTACCTAAAAGCTTTGGCCCGGAACCTGATACTACAACTACAGGTAGCTGTTCCACTGTGTCCCTGTGTTGCAGTTACAGTAGCTGTACCCAATGTCCCCACTCGTTCACCGGTATATGTTTTAAGCTGCATAGAGCAAGACTTTAACTCTGGAACTTTTGCATGGTTCCACAACTTTGAGTACTCCTCCCTGTTCATTATGGTTACATCGCATCCTGTATCCACTTCAAAGTTGACCATAGAGTCATTTACTGTCAGTTGCAAAGTTATAGGTTCCACTTTTGGAATGTTCTCTACCAACATGTCGTCTTCTTTCTCAGCTTCTCCGCTGATGTGATGTGCTCCCTGTTTTTACACTTCTCTTCCTAGGTTTTGAGTTCCTCCCCCTTTTGGTTTGCATTCCTCCACGGTTGCTTTTGCCCTGCATGCACGTTTTATGTGCCCTTTTTTCCCACACTTGTGGCACTTTTCCTCCAGAAATCTGCATTCCCTCGCCAGGTGATCGCCATTGCATCGAAAACATGCCTTTACATGCTCACGTTGTGCTTTCTGACGCATGTTTAGCTTGTGCGCAATAACCTGACCTGCAACTTGCTTTGTAATAGCGCAGTCTGAACCTTGTATTTCTTTTACATCTCGGTTCGCTGTCTCTATGGCTTGAGCAAGTTCCAACGCTTTTTCATACGTAAGCCCAGTCTCAGACAATAATCTCCACTGCATTCGATCATCCATTATCCCGCAAAATAGCCTATCTCTCAACATGTCATTCAGGTTGTTGCCGAAACTGCAATTGTGTGCCAATTTTCGCAACACCGCTACATAATCCAATACAGTCTCTCCCGGTTTTCTGTTCCATGAATTAAATTTGAAACACTGTACAATCTCACTCGGTCTGGGATTGAAATCGTCCATCAGGAAGGCCACTAAGTTAGCAAATGATCTGTCTCCAGGCTTTTCAGGACTGCATAATTTTCTCATTAAACTATACGTCTGACTCCCCACGGAAGTGAGCAAAATAGCTCTCCTTTTTCCAACATCATTTATCTCATTTGCTTCAAAGAAATGCATCAACACCTCGCAGTATTCATCCCAGCTCTGCATCTGAACATCAAAAGCAGAGATCTTTCCTATCGTAGCAGCCATGATCTGTTATTCAGTGTTCCTTTGCTTTTTTTTTTCTTCATCAAGATATGATCTGTTTATCCTCGTCGCCAATATGTGATATCCGAGTGGTAAGGTCAGAAACTGTGAGAAGCAAGATCTTAGGAACAAAACCCAACTGTTTATTTACACGGTGTAGCAGAGAGACATAGCTCTTACCAACTGGAAGCCAGGCACTCAATTCTTACTGCACGAGCCAAGATGGAGGATGAACCTCTGAGTCATACCCATAATGCAATGCCACATTACCGTGTTAACTGGTGTATCGGACATTGAATACATGTCCCATTACCTTAAATACTTGTGAATGTGAACCCTTAATATTTGGCTCCATCTGGTGGATAACTTAAACATTACATCCCATATTGCTATACCACTTTTGCGCTTTTTGCAGATTGGAAGTGTTTGGAGTAAACTCTCTATCCACTATTACCTCCTTGGACCAACCTCTCTCACCATTAACAGATCGCTTCCGTCATCTCAACTTCAGCTGTCATCTATTCCAGCAGCATCGGTACCCTTTAAAAAAGCTCGCCTTGGTCCTCAGCATCCCATCACAATCAGCCCCAACACCAGCAGTACCAGGCACACCAGCATCACAAACAACAACGCCAACCTGCTCTGCAATAACCCGATGCTGCACAGGACAGAGGGCATCAGCACCCGAGCACATAGATGCCAGGGATGGACTCGCCATGGCCAGATTTACTGCACTTCACACTGTACACCATGGCTACCACACGATGCACCAGGTTGGCACCACCACACACCAGCACCATTAAACATCTCTACAATGCCCAAGCCATTCCACTCACACTCGTCAACCTTGTGGGGGATACAATTATGTCTCACCATTCACTGCAACTCACTAAGCCAATTCCAAAAGTGCACACAATTCTGTCCAAGAACGCAATGTGTTGAAAATAAAGATTTAAATGTTTCACAGCACATCAACACAAACTTCACATGAATATTGGCTAAAGCACACAAGTGGCTACCCTTGTGAGTTCTTATTTGGGATGATTGCAGTAGGTTGAGGTTGTGTGTGAGGGGTGGCTAGTGAGATGTAGAGAGGGACGGGGGGAGGTGCAAACTAAGTTGGTGTGAGTAAGGATTAGCAGGAGTAGGAAAGGGAAGGCAGATGGCTGGGGATGGGATGAGCAGCACAGCAGGATGAGGTTGAGTGTGTGTTGCAGTTAATTTTTGTAATCTACTGAGATCATTGAAAGGTTTGTGCCACTGCAGCCTGGTCCGCCGGACGACACACCTGCTTGTGCCCCACTGTGCAATTTGCAATCAGGGTGCATTGGTCTCCAGGGGAGGTGTCTTCCGCACATTGGAAAAGAAGAGAACCTCCCTGCGAGCTGTGAATCCCTCCATAAGTATATGGAGGGAGTCATGAGAGCCTGTGTGCAGCCGTGCTCCTCTGTGCAGAGGTTGTCAGTGGTTGAAGCAACTCAATGCTGTAGAACACTGACAGCACAAATGCCTAAATCAATTTGGACATGACCCCTTCACAGAATCCGGCTGATGGCACGTCACCAAATGACATCATCAGACCTACTTCCGTTTTATTGGCCTGGAACCTCGCAGGGCGGGACTTAACAAGCCCCCTCAACGGAAAATTCTTATCACACAGTGGGATGGAGCCAGGGACGGTGTCGCCGTCCGGCACCAAGCTCGGTCGCTCTTACCCAGCCTCAGGTGGCGAAATCGTGGCCTTTGTGTCTGTATTGCGTGCTCGTTTCCCTATCCTAGTGCTCCTAATGAGGTCTTTCCCCAGTGGCTACAGCTTATGTGCTGGAATGCTGCTGAATGACCATTGTTGACACTCCGATGGCTGTGATGGGGGAACTCGAGCAGCTCTCTGCCTAGAATGGCTGGCTGCAGACTGTGGCATCTTGACGTGGGCCCAGGTGGCTGTGTAGCACTAACAGGAGCCCTGCTGGACTGGTTGCCGGGGGAGCAGACACGCTGTCCCCCCTCAGAGAGGACAGCAGCTGCCTCTCCCAAGGAGTCAAAGCCATCCTCCTGCGACTGTGCCTCAGCACTCCTAGCAGCAATGTCAGATGCCATGGAAAATGCCAGCAGAAGCTCCATCGTGGTGGGTGCCACTGGTGTGCTGATGGAGCTGATCACTCGCCCATATTGCACAGAGTGGGCTCCATGCCTTTTCAAAGCCTTGACACAAGTTGGAGCGCACTGGCAGGCTGCCCTGTGCACTGAGCATTTCCTGGTATATGTCTATCAGCTTTCTTCGGTAGGCGGGTCCATCGAAGTCAGTATCTGAGTCCACTGCAGCAAAGCTAGAATTGGATCTCGCCCTCCAGTGAGCACCTGTCCAACCCTCCATCCCCATCTCCTGCACATTCACCATGTGAGGACCCCTTATCCAACCTAGCCTCTAAAGTACATGTGGTGCCAGTATCTGAGCAGCTGCTTGCGATGGTTTGCTCGAGTAATGTTACATCTCCAGGAAGAGTGGCCTCCTCTTCTTCTACTGGCAGAAGGATGTCAACATCTTCAGCAGCTGAACTGAAAGAGACAGCCAATTGATACCTTTTAGTTTATGTTGGAACACAGAGAGAGAGAGAGATTTCTGGTGAAAGCACCTGCAGTTTGTCGTGCACAGTGTCAGGGTGAAATAGAAGTAAGAAGCGAAAAATAGGAAAAGGTGCGAGAACATCTGCAACGTTTCCTCCAGTGATGCCAGCCACCACGGACATGGCTCTGTCCCTGCTGGTGATGGTCAGTACATATTCTCTGCGGTTGGAGCGTGAGTGCAGACAGGCTCGACCTCTTCTGGTGACAGCTTCCTGTCTCAAGTCCACTTGCGCTTCTGCAAGAAGGGAATGTGTTCGCAACATTCTTGTGAGGTGTTGGAAAATGCGCATGTCATTGTCGAAAAGCTGGTATGCAGCATGTGGGATGTTAGATTTGGGGTGTGTGTCTTTGAGGGAAAGGATATATAGTGAAGTGTGGTGTCGTGTTTGTGGGGGCTGTAGAGAAATAGGTAGGGGAGTATTAAGAGTGTAGTGAGGCTGGAGATGGGGGAGGTGTGAGCAGAGAGTAAGAGAGCGTGTTCGTACCTTGACGACTCCAATGAAGTCATTACGGAAAAGCAGCCATTGTCCTGGGAGCTAAGCCTCCAGCACTGCTAAAATTATAAGGGAGGTTTATACAATTATGAGGGACTTATATGGTGTGGATGTGAAGCACCTGTTTCGCTAGAAGAAAGGTCAACAACCAGGGGGCTGAGATTTATAGTAATTGGTAGAAGGATTAGAGGGGAGTTGAGTACTTTTTTCACCCATAGCGTGCTGGGGGTCTGGAACTCACTGCCTGAAAGTGTAGAAGAGGCAGAAACCCTCATTGCATTTAAAAAGTACTTGGATGTGCAATTGATGTACCATGAACTGCAAGGCTACAGACCAAGAGCTTGAAAGTGGGATTAGCCCGGATAGCTCTTCATCGACCGGCACACGGTCGATGAGCCGAATGGCCGATTTCTGTGCTGTAAACTTCTATGATTCTCTGATTCCTTGACTTGCTCGGCCGCCTCTTCACACTGTGGATGGAGTTGATGACTGGAGGGTTTCTTGCCCACTAGTGGACAGAGTATGTCCCTCCCCTTGTCCACTGTCTCTATCAGGGCCTCAAGTGCATTAAGGGTTCAGTCTAAGAACATAAGAAAAGGGAAGAGGAGTAGGCCATTTGGTCCTTCGAGCATCTTCCGCCATTCAATACGATCATGGCTGATCTTGTACCTTCTGTCCACTTTCCTGCGCTATCTCCACACCCCTTGATTCCTTAATATCCAAAAATCTATCGATCCCTGTCGTGAATATATTCAACGACTGACCCTCGACGGCCTTCCAAGTTAGAGAATTCCGAAGCTTCACTGCCCTCTCACTGAATAAATTTCTTCTCATTTCAGTCCTATATAAGAACATAAGAAATAGGAGCAGGAGTAGGCCATTCGTCCCTTCGGGCCATGCTCCGCCATTCAATGAGATCATGGCTGATCTTCTGCCTCAATTCCATTCACCGGCCCTATTGCCATATCCCTTGATGGCCTTACTAGTCAGAAATCTATCGACTTCTGTTTTGAATGTACCCAATGACTGAGCCTCCACAGCCCTCTGGGTTAGAGAATACCAAAGATTCACCACCCTCTGTGTGAAGAAATTTCTCCTCATCTCAGTCCTGAATTGTCTAACCTTTATCCTGACGCTGTGGCCACTGGTTCCTGACTCCCGAGCCAAGGGATACATTCTCCCAACATCCACCCTATCAAGCCCTATAATAATTTTGTATGCTTCAATGAGATCCCCTCTCATTCTTCTGAATTCAAGAGAATATAGGCCTAGTTTACTCTATCTCTTCTCGTACGACAGCCCGCCTTCCCAGGAATCAATCTCGTGAACCTTCGTTGCACTCTCTCTATGGCAAGTATATCCTTCCTTAGGTAAGGTGACCAAAATTATACACAGTACTTCAGGTGTGGTCCTATATAATTGGAGTAAGACTTCTTTACTCCTGTACTCACATCCTCTTGCAATGAAGGTCAGCATACCATTTGTCGTCCTGATGGCTTGCTGCACCTACACATTCGCTTTCAGTGACTCATGTACAAGGACACACAGGTCCCTTTGAGAATCTGCATTCCCCAATCTTTCACCATTTAGGAAATACTCTGCTTTTCTGTTTTTCTACCAAAGTGGATAACTTCACATTTATCCACGTTATATTCCATCTGCCATGTTCTCACCCACTCATTGAGCCTGTCGCAGTCCCCTTGAAGCCTCTTCACATCCTCCTCACAACTCACACTGCCACCAAGCTTTGTGTCATCAAATTTGGAATTGTTACATTTAGTCCCCTCATCCAAATCATTGAAAGAGATTGTGAATAGCTGGGGCCCAAACACCGATCCTTGCGGTAACCCATTAGTTACAGCCTGCCATCCTGAAAAAGACCCGTTTATCCCTACTCTTTGTTTTCTGTCTGTTAACCAGTTCTCAATCCATGCTAGTATATTACCCCCAATTCAATGTGCCCTAAATTTGTTCACCAACCTCTTGTATGGGACCTTATCGAAGGCCTTCTGAAAATCCAGATACTCTGCATCTACTGGTTCCCCTTTGTCTACTCCACTAGTTACATCCTCAAAGAACTCCAATAGGTTTGTCAAACAGGATTTCCCTTTCATAAATCCATGTTGACTCTGCCCAATCGTACTATTAGTTTCTGAGTGTCCAGTTATTGCATCCTTTATAATAGATTCCAGCATTATCCCAACTACTGATGTGAGGCCAACAGGTTTGTAGTTCCCCATTTCTCTCTCCCTCCTATCTTAATTAGTGGGGTTACATTTGCTTTCCTCTAATCTGCAGGAACCGTTCCAGAATCAATATAATTTTGGAAGATGTCAACCAATGCGTCCACTATCCCAATGGCCATCTTATGTTCATTAATAAATAAACATTCTTATTATGAACACAGCTAGCTTTTGCTACTTACTTTATTGAGCACATGTGGACTAGGCACTGTATGTGTAGAGGCTTCCATCTTGACTGTTGCCTTGTGGGTAGCCTAGTGCCTCATGGGTAATGTAGTCTTAAACACATACAGTTGGGTAGTGTAGTCTTATACATACAGCTATATACAGCTCTACAGCTCCACCTAGTGTCCACTATAGAATGACATGTTATTGATCATTACATCCCCCTTTCTTTGAGGTTTAACAAAATCAATATCAATCAACTTTCAAGAAAACAATAAAGATAATATCAGTAACACTTTTGTTACTGCTCTATAAACATAAACATTTTCAAAACAGTCAAACACATTTTCAAAGCTTTACATTGTACTGAAAGATTAAGTCTATCAGGCTCTTTTACTTCACGTGTGGGTCTTCTCAACACGGGTAAGTCTGATGTGTCTTCATGAGATTGTTCTGGAGGTGAATGAAAAGTTGCAGTTGCGGCATTGTCATCAATCTGCTCTTGTATAGATCGAGGTCTCCTTGCGATCTTTGCTTGGAGAGGGATTCAGTGTTTCCTTCACTCTTCATGCCATAACTCTCAATGTAGTCAATGCACTCTCGAAAAACTGCTGGCAGCTGGATCCCATCATACAGCATAGTCCTCAGCAGCCTCGGCTAATGGAACACCAAAGATTGGCCTGAGGGAAGAAGTAGTATCCTCCGGAACTACTTCCTGCTCTAGTGCAGGCTTCTTCTTTTTCTTTCTCTCTTTCCACTGCTTAACAACCTCTGCTGCGGTTATATCTTTGAACTTTTTCTCCTTGTGTTTTTCCTCTTTGTGCTTTTCTTCCTTTGGCTTCTCTTTGACCTTAAAGTCTTTTTCTTTCTTCTTGGAGAAACTAGGCTTTTTGAAGACATGGATACCCTTTGGCCTTTTCATCCTTGATGGGCTCTCTGCTTCATCATCTGAGTCATCTGGTCTGCTTATGGCACAGTTTATATGGTAGCCTCTCTTGACCAGTTCTAAGTCTTCACACGCGTTGTCACCTAGTATCGAATCAAGTCTTTCAGCCACAACAGAAAACATGAGATGATGCACTTTGTCTTTGACTGTCACTTTAAGTCTTCATACGCCTAAGCTATCTATTTTCTGTCCATTATAGTCCTTCAGTAGTACTGACTTTTTCTGTATTTTGGGCTTTTCTTTCATATTTTTTATGTCACTCATACTGATTAAGTTTGCTTTTGCCCCAGTGTCCAGTTTCAGTGTAACTAATGCTCCATTTATCTGCAGTGGGATCATCCATTTGTCCACTTTTACTGCATTAACTTTATGTTCAGCATTGTCCATTTCTGAGGGGTGCACATTTGCTGTATCCTTTTTGATATCGTCACATGACACCATTCGTACAAAAATTGTCTCAGTTAAATCAGTGTCCTCAATTACATTAACTCGTTGCCCTTTCTTAGTTTTTACTTTTGAAAAGCATTGTTTGGCAAAGTGATTCTTTCCATTACAATTTGTGCACATTTTTCCAAATGCTGGGCAGTGTCTTAACTGGTGTTTGTAACCACAGCGTTTACAATTAAAAATGTCATCCTCCGAATGCTTTTCATTTCTGTTCTGCCCACGTTTCTTCCCCTTGTAGGACACAGCACCGGCAGCAGCATTATCACTCATTATTATCGCATCATTATTGATTTCACTGAAAGTCTTCACGTGCTTTCGAGCTAGCTCGCTGGCTTGGCATATTTTCACCACATTTTCCAAATTTAGTTCGGTTTCTCTCAACAGACGTTCCCTGAGTTTTTTATCATGAATATTAAACACAATCTGGTCACGAATCATGGATGCTTTGAGCTCAGAGAAATTACATGTCTGTGCTTTTAGTTTCAGATCAGTTATAAAGCTATCAAAAGTCTCATTTTGTTGCTGTGTCCGAGAATGGAACATGTATCTTTCATAGGTCTCATTCTATTTGGGAGGACAATGTGCATCACATTTCTGTAGCACATCGTCTAATTTTCCTCTGTTCTCCTCTGGATTAAATACAAATGTATTAAATACCTCTATCGCCTGTGTGCCTGCAACCATAAGCAGCAACGCTATCTTCCTTGCATCTGGCTTCGTACCGAATCCGATGGCTGCAATGTAGAGTTCGAATTGTTGTTCAAAAGTCTGCCAATTGTAGTCAATTGATTCTGTGAGATTCAAACCCTCTGGTGGCTTCAAATTCTCCATGTCGCTTTTCACAATTTTCAGCAGACCTTCACCACCCTGGTACCATGTTATGTTCATTAATAACTAGACATTCTTATTATGAACACAGCGAGCTTCTAGCTAGTCATTCATTCAGTACACGTTCTCTAGGTACAGTATCTGTAGAAATGCAGCATGGGTGCTCCTGTGTGCAGGCTGCCATCTTGACTGTTGCCTTGTGGGTAGCCTAGTGCCTCATGGGTAATGTAGTCTTAAACACATACAGCTGGGTGGTGTAGTCTTATACATAGAGCTATATACAGCTCTACAGCTCCACCTAGTGTCCACCATAGAATGACACGTTATTGATAATTACAGCCATCTCTTTCAAAACCCTAGGATGTAGGTCATGCGATCCTTGGGATTTTTCGACTTTTAGTCCGATTAATTTTGCTACTATTGATTTTGTTACAAAAAATTTCTGTAAGATCCTCATTCTCGTCACACCCTTGGTTATCTCATGTTTCTGGGAGGGTTTTTGTGTCTTCCTACGTGAAGATAGAAACAAAGTATTTATTTATTTTCTCTGCCATTTCGTCATTCCCCATTATAAATGCTCCCATTTCTGACTGCAAAAGACTTACATTTACCTTTGCCAGTCTTTTCGTTTTCACATAACTATAGAAGCTTTTACAATCCGTTTTTATATTTTTCACTAGTTTGTGCTCATATTCCATTTTCCATTCCTTTATCAATTTCTTACAGTCATAGAGTTATACAGCACAGAAAGAGGCCCTTCAGCCCATCGTGTCCATGCCGGCCAGCAAGCCCTGTCTGATCTAAACCCATTTTCCAGCATTTGGCCCGTAGACTTGTATGCTATGGCATTTCAAGTGCTCATCTAAATGCTTCTTGAATGTTGTGAGGATTCCTGCCCCTACCACCCTTTCAGTCAGTGTGTTTCCGATTCCAACCACCCGCTGGGTGAAAAAGTCCTTCCTCAAATCCCCTCTAAACCTCCTGCCCCTTACCTTGACTCTATGCCCCCTTGTTATTGACCCATCTACTAAGGGAAAAAGTTCCTTTCTATCAACCCTATCTATGCCCCTCATAATTTTGCACACTTCAATCAGGTCCCCCTTCAGTCTTCTCTGCTACAAGGAAAACAATCCCAGCCTGTCCAGTCTTTCTTCATAGCTGAAGCGCTCCAGCCCAGGTAACATCCTGGTGAATCTCCTCTGCACCCTCTCCAAAGCAATAACATCCTTCCTATAGTGTGGCGACCAGATTTGCACACAGTAGTCCAGCTGTGGCCTAACCAGCGTTTTGTACAGCTCCATCATAACCTCCCTGCTCTCATATTTTATGCCTCGGCTAATGAAGGCAAGTATCCCATATGCCTTTTTAAACACCTTATCCACCTGTTCTGCTGCCTTCAGGGATCTATGTACATGCACACCAAGGTCCCTCTGACCCTCTGTCTTTCATAGGGTCTTACCATTCATTGTGTATTCCCTTGCCTTGTTAGTCCCTCCAAAATGCATCACCTTACACTTTTCAGGGTTAAATTCCATTTGCCACTGTTCTGCCCATCTAACCAACCAATCTATATCGTCCTGCAGACTGAGGCTACCCTCTTCGCTATTTACCACCCCACCAATTTTCGTGTCATCTGCGAACTTACTGATCATACCTTTTACATTCACATCCAAATCATTAATGTAGACTACAAACAGCAAGGGACCAAGCACCGATACCTGCGGCACCCCACTGGACACAGGCTTCCAGTCACAAAAACAACCTTCGACCATCACCCTCTGCCTTCTGCCACTAAGCCAGTTTTGGATCCAATGTGCCAAAGCACCCTGGATCCCATGGGCTCTTACCTTCTTGACCATTCTCCTTTGCGGGACTTTCTCGAAATCCTTACTAAAATCCATGTATACCACATCCACTGCACTACCCTCATCCAGACACCTAGTCACCCCCTCGAAAAATTCAATCAAATTGGTCAGACATGATCTTCCCTTGACAAAGCCATGCTGACTATCCCTGATTAATCCATGCCTCTCCAAGTGGAGACTAATTATGTCCCTCAGAATTATTTCCAATAATTTCCCTACCACTGATGTTAGGCTCACTGGCCTGTAATCCCCTGGTTTATCCCTACTACCCTTCTTGAATAATGGTACTACATTAGCTGTTCTCCAGTCCACTGGCACATTCCCTGTGGACGGAGAGATTTTGAAAATTTGTGTCAGAGCCCCTGCAATTACCTCCTTTGCCTCACAAAGCAGCCTGCGATACATTTCGTCCGGGCCTGGGGATTTATCCACTTTTAAGCCTGCGAAAACCGCTAGTACCTCCTCCCTCTCGGTCCCTCTTTTCTGATTTCCAAAAAATCACAATCCTCAGGCTGACCGCTTTTTCTTGCAGCTTTATAAGCTTTTTCCTTTGACTTAATACTACCTTTAATTTATTTTGTTAGCCATGGTTGGAACACTTTTCCTTTCGGATTTTTATGCCCTGGAGGAATATACGTTTGTTGCAAATGGCCAATCCCTTATTCTGAGACTGTGCCCCCTGGTTCTAGACTGCCCAGCCAAGCGAAAAATCCTCCCAGCATCTACCCTGTCAAGCCCTGTAAGAATTTTGTATGTTTCAATGAGATCATCTCTCATTCTTCTAAACTCTAGAGAATATAGGCCTAGTCTACTTAATCTCTCCTCATAGAGTAGAGCAGTCTCTTGAACCTTCATTGCACTCGCTCTATGGCAAGTATATTCTTCCTTAGGTGAGGAGACCAAAAGTGTACACAATACTCCCGGTGTGGTCTCACCAGGGCCATACATAATTGCAGCAAGACGTCTTTACTCTTATTCTCGAATCCTCCTGGTAGTAAAGGCAAACATTCCATTTGCTTTCCTAATTGCTTGCTGCTTTCTGTAGCTCTAGCAGCCATTGGAACAATTCACAATTCACTGCCGGTGTCCCTGCCGACCATGAGTGCCGGAAATGTATCCAGCTGCAGCTACTAGCGAACCTCATTGAGGCGCTGGAGCTGCAGATGGATGAGTTTTGGAGCATTCGCGATGCTGAGAGGGTCGTGGATAGCACGTTTAGTGAGTTGGTCACACCGCAGGTAAGGGCTGCACAGGCAGAAGGGAAATGGGTGACCATCAGGCAGAGCAGTAGAGGCAGGCAGGTAGTGCAGGGGACCTCTGTGGCCATACCCCTCTTAAAAAGGTATACCGATTCGGATACTGTTGAGGGGGATGTCTTACCAGAGGAAGGCAGCAGCAGCCAACTTCCTGGCACCACGGATGCTTCTGCTGCTCAAGAAGGGAGGAAAAAGAGTGGGAGAGCGGTAGTGGTAGGGGATTCTATCGTAAGGGGAACAGATAGGCGTTTCTGTGGCCGTAGACGTGACTCCAGGATGGTTTGTTCTCTCCCTGGTGCCAGGATCAAGGATGTCACTGAATGGCTGCAGGGCATTCTGAAGGGGGAGGGTGAACAGTCAGAAGTCGTGGTTCACATTGGGACCAACGACACGGGTAGGAAGCGGGATGAGGTCCTGCAGGAAAAATTTAGGGAGCTAGGTAGCAGATTAAAGAGCAGGATCTCAAAGGTTGTAATCTCTGGATTACTCCCGGTGCCACGTGCTAGTGAGTATAGGAATAGCAGGAAAGAGCAGTGAATGCGTGGCTAAATGGTTGGTGCAGGAGGGAGGGCTTTAGTTTCCTCGATCACTGGGTCTGATTCTGGGGAAGGTGGAACTTGTACAAGTCGGACGGGTTGCACCTGAACCAGAACGGGACAAATAACCTTGCGGGGAGGTTTGCTAGCACTGCTCGGGGGGGTTTAAACTAACTTGGCAGGGGGATGGGATACAGAGTGGAGCTATAATAGGGGGTGATGTACAGCCAAATATAGAGGAAAAACAAGTCGGCTTTGAAGGCAGACCAAATATGTAATGGCACAAGGGAGTAGGGCAAGGCTGAATGGCATTTATTTTAATGCAAGGAGTCTTGCGAATAAGGTGGATGAACTGAAGTTGTTGATCAACACATGGGGGTATGATATTGTTGCTATCATGGAGACATGGTTGAGGGAGTGGCAAGATTGGCCACTCAATATTCCGGGGTATCGAATCTTAAGGCGAGGCAGAGGGGGGGGTAAAAGAGGAGGGGGTGTTGCAATATTAACTAAGGAGTTAATTACTGCTGTAAGGAGGGATGATATATTAACAGTTTCCGCAAATGAGGCCATATGGGTTGAACTTAAAAACAATAATGTGGCAAGCACTTTGCTGGGAGTGTACTATAGGCCCCCAAACAGTCAGGGGGAGATAGAGGAACAGATATGTAGGCAAATCTCAGATAAGTGTGCAAATAATTGGGTAATAATAGTGGGAGATTTCAACTTCCCCAATATTAACTGGGATAGTCAGAGTTTGAAAGTCTTAGAGGGTGCAGAATTCTTAAAGTGCCTCAAGGAGAGCTTTTTGAGCCAGCATGTAGAAAGTCCTACAAGAGAGGGGCGGTACTAGACCTAATTCTAGAGAATGTGGCCGGGCAAGTGGTAGAAGTGTTAGTAGGTGAGCACTTAGGTGACAGTGACCATAATTCGGTGAGATTTAAGGTAGTCATGGAAAAGGACAAGGATGGACCGGAAATAAAATTTCTAAATTGGGGGAAGGCCGATTTTAATATGATAAGGCAGGATCTGACCAATGTGGACTGGGATCAGCTACTTGAAGGAAAATCCATATCGGAGCAATGGGAGTCTTGCAGAAAGGAAAACGAGAAAGTACAATGGCAACATGTTCCCGTAAAGGTCAAGAGTGGGACCAACAAGCCCAGGGAACCTTAGTTGTCAAGGGATATACGAGAATGGATTAGGAAATAAAGAGGGGCTTTTGGCAGATACAAAAGACTAAAGACAGAGGAAGCCCTAGAGGCGCATAAAAAGTGCAGGGGGATATTTAAAAAAGAAATTAGGAGAGCGAGGAGGGGCCATGAAATAACACTGGTGAGCAAAATAAACGAAAATCCTAAGGTGTTTTATAAGTATATTAAGGGCAAGAGGATAACTAGGGAAAGAGTAGGGCCCATTAGGGACGAATGTGGCAAGCTGTGTGTAGAGCCAGAAGATGTAGGTGGGGTCTTAAATGAATTTTTTCCATCTGTGCTCACTATGGAGAAGGACGATGGGGATATCGAAATCTGGCAGGGGGACTGTGATATACTGGAACATATTACCATCGAGAGGGAGGAGGTACTAGCGGTTTTAGCAGGCATAAAAGTGGATTAATCCCCAGGCCCGGACGAGATTAATCCAAGGTGCTATGTGAGGCAAAGGAGGAGATTGCAGGGGCACTGACACAAATTTTCAGAACCACTCTAGCCACAGGGGATGTGCCAGAGGACTGGAGAACAGCTAACGTAGTACCATTACTCAAGAGTGGTAGTAGGGAGAAACCAGGGAATTACAGGCCACTGAGCCTAACATCAGTGGTAGGGAAATTATTGGAAAAAATTCTGAAGGACAGAATTAGTCTCCACTTGGAGAGGCAAGGATTAATTCGGGATAGCGCATGGCTTTGTCAAGGGAAGAACATTTCTGACCAATTTGATTGCATTTTTTCGAGGGGGTGACTAGGTGTGTGGATGAGGGTAGTGCAGTGGATGTGGTTTACATGGATTTCAGTCAGGCTTTGGATAAAGTCCCGCAGAGGAGACTGGTCAGGAAGATAAGAGCTCATGGGATCCGGGGTGCCTTGGCACATTGGATCCAAAACTGGCTTAGTGGCAGAAGGCAGAGGGTGATGGTGGAAGGTTGTTTTTGTGATTGGAAGACTGTGTCCAGTTGGGTACTGCAGGGATGGGTTCTGGTTCCCTTGCTGTTTGTGGTCTACATTAATGATTTGGATGTGAATGTAAAAGGTATGAATAGTAAGTTCGCAGATGACACGAAAATTGGTGGGGTGTTAAATAGCGAAGAGGGAAGCCTAAGGCTACAGGACGATTTGGATGGGTTGTTCAGATGGGCGGAACAGTGGCAAATGGAAATGAACCCTGAAAAGTGTGAGGTGATGCATTTTGGAGGGACTAACAAGGCAAGGGAATACACAATGAATGGTAAGCCCCTTGGAAAGACAAAGGATCAGAGGGACCTTGGTGTGCACGTACTAAGATCCCTGAAGGCAGCAGAACATGTTGATAAGGTGGTTAAAAAGGCACACGGGATACTTGCCTTCATTACCCGAGGCAAAAAATATAAGAGCAGGGAGATTATGATGGAGCTTTACAAAACGCTGGTAAGGCCACAGCTGGAGTACTGTGTGCAGTTCTGGTCGCCACACTATAGGAAGGATGTGATTGCTTTGGAGAGGGTGCAGAGGAGATTTACCAGGATGTTACCTGGGCTGGAGCGCTTCATCTATGAAGAAAGTCTAGACAGGCTGGTGTTGTTTTCCTTGGAGCAGAGAAGGCTGAGGGGGGACCTGAATGATGTGTTCAAAATTATGAGGGGCATAGATAGGGCAGATAGAAAGGAATTTTTCCCCTTAGTAGAGGGGTCAATAACAAGGGGGCATAGATTGAAGGTGAGGGGCATGAAGTTTAGAGGGGATTTGAGGGAAAACTTTTTCTCCCAGAGGGTGGTTGGAATCTGGAACTCACTGCCTGAAAGGGTGGTTGAGGCAGGAACCCTCACAACATTCAAGAAGCATTTGGATGAGCACTTGAAATGCAATAGGATACTAGGCTATGGACAAAATGCTGGAAAATGGGATTAGATTAGACAGGGCTTGATGGACGGCGCGGGTGCGATGGGCCGAAGGGCCTCTTTCTGTGCTGTATAATTCTATGACTCTGTGACAATTGTCTCCCTATTGTCTGTACCCGGAGAGTACCTTTACAAGGTGCTGGTTACCTTTTAAGTCATGTCAGGGAGGCCCGACATCTAGCAGTAACCCCCTGTCAAAAGAAAGCAGAGTTGCATAGCCAGTGAATAGCACGGGTAGCGCTAACTGCACGACTGGCTCATTAGAGTCAGAACAAATAATACCTGCTGCCTCAGTCAACGTTAACTGGCAGGTATAGTGCACGCTCCATCAATGCATGCCTGTTTTCAGCCCCGATCAACATCTAGGGCATGCAGTCTGTATGTGCCACACCACTCAAACATTGTTAGTATTTTCTGTAACAAAATGGCAGCGGGAAAATTCTGAGAAGCCGAATAAATCCACTTGATGCAAACAAGTCTGTCTCTGTACTTCTCATCTTACTTCTTAGGCAGTCCCTCGGAACCGAGGATGACTTGTTTCCACACTGAAAATGAGTTTGCAGGTGACTGATGAGTCCAATGCGGAACCTACAGTCTCTGTCACAGGTGGGGCAGATGGTGGTTGAAGGGGCGGGTGGGTGAGGTACTTGGATTGACGTGCGCTCCTTGCGCTGCTTGCACTTGGCTTCCAATTGCTCCCGGCGAAGAGACTCGAGGTGTTCGGCGCCTTCCCGGATGCTTCTCCTCCACTTTGTGCAGTCATGGGCCAGGAATTCCCAGGTGTTAGTGGGGATGTTGCACTTTTCCAAGGAGGCTTTGAGGGTGTCCTTGAAGCATTTCCTCTGCCCACCTGGGGCTCGCTTGCCGTGTCGTAGCTCTGAGTAGAGCGCTTGTTTTGGGAGCCTCGTATCCGGCACGCGGACGATGTGGCCCATCCATCGTAGCTGATCGAGCGTGGTCAAAGCTTCAATGCTGGGGATGTTGGCCTGAGCAACAACACTGACGTTGGTGCGCATATCCTGCCAATGCATTTGCAGAATCTTGCGGAGGCAGCGTTGGTGGTACCTCTCCAGTGCTTTGAGATGCCTGTTGTACATGGTTCATGTCTCTTGAGGCATACAGCAGGGCGGGTATCACTACTGCTCTGTAGACCATGAGCTTAGTGCCGGGTTTGAGGCCCTGGTCTTCAAACACTTTCTTCCTCAGATGACCGAAGGCTGTTGTTGGACTCTGGTGGTGTTGGACTCTGTAACAGTGACGAAACCACCTGCCCATCTGTTCAGTGTCTGCACAAACTCATCTAATTGTCTCTCGGTCCCATTTACACTGCCCCAAATGCCCTTCACTGGTAACTTGATCCCCGATTCTATTAACCTTTCTGTGAAATAATTTAACTAAATTCCATCTTAATCATTGCCTCCTAATTGTAACTTTCTGTTAGTACCTGATCCTCTTCTCAGTGAGCCTGTTCCTGCAGCAATGTTGTTAATGCCATTAAAAATCAAACAACTTCAATTACAAGACCCTGACTTCGCTTCAGTAAAAGAAACTAAACCCATTTCCTTGATCTTTCCTCATCTAAAATTCCTGATGCCCTTAATCATCATTCTTAATTCCTTTCCATTCCTAGTCTATTAAATAGAAGAATGGCAGGGCAGCTCAGTCCCGTGGAGTTCACATCCTGTGCCATGTGGGATGTCCTGGACACTTCACGTAGCCTGGACGACAACGTGTGCAGGAAGGGTCACCAGCAACGGCAGCTCGAGATCCGTTTTTCAGAGCTTGAGCGGCAGCGGCGGTGCATCCGCAAGGCTCAGAGTTACGTGGATAGCACATTTCTGGAGGTTGTCATCCCGCAGCTTAAGAGTGTGCAGGCAGAGAGGGAATGGGTGACCACCAGACAGAAGAGGAAAACCAAGCAGGTAGTGCAGGAGTCCCCAGAGTGCATCTCGCTCTCCAACCAATATCCTGTTCTGAGTACTGGTGAGGTGGCTGGTTCCTCTGGGGATTGCAGCCAGAGTCAAGTGCAAGGCACCACCGGTGGTTCAGCTGCACGGCGGGGCGGGGGAGGGGAAAGAGTGGAAGACCAATAGTGGTAGGGGATTCGATAGTTGGGGGAGCAGACAGGCATTTCTGCAGCCGTAGAATTGACTCCAGGATGGAATGTTGCGTTCCTAGTGCCGGGATCAAGATTGTCACTGAGCGGCTGCAGGACACTCTGAAGGGGAAGGATGAACAGCCAGAGGTCGTTGCCCAAATCGGTACCAACGACATAGGCAGAAAGAGGGGTGACGTCCTGCAGGCAGAGTTTAGGGAGCTAGGAGAGAGATTAAACGCGGGACCTCAAGGGCAGTAATCTCTGGATTACTCCCGGTGTCAAAGGCTAGTGAGTACAGGAATAGAAGGATAGAACAGAAAAATGTGTGGCTGGAGAGATGGTGCAGGAGGGAGGGTCTTAGATTCTTGAGGCATTGGGAGCATTTCTGGGGAAGATGGGACCTGTACAAGCTGGGCGGGTTAAATTTCATGGGCACCAGCACCAGCATATAGGAGTAAAAAAGAGGAATAATGTGCACGAAAGAGTGAGTGTGTTGCATAGTACTAGTGATGAAAGTAGTACTGGAGGTGGAAGTAAATCCTAATTAGATAGGAGCAGACCAAGAAAGACTATGAAAAAATCAAAAATGGGTTTAGAATGCATGTACGTAACCGCACAAAGAGTGATGAGTAAGGTTGGTGAGCTACAAGCACAATTAGCCGTCTGGCAATATTAGGTTGTGGCAATAACGGAAACGTGGCAATAAAACAGTGAGGACTGGGCACTTAATATTCAAGGGTACATTAAAGATAGGGAAGGAAAATAGGGTGGCATTGCTGATTAAGGAAGACATTGTAGTGTTGGAAAGGGAGGATGTTCTTGAGGGGACAAGGACAGAATCCATTTGGTTAGAGTTGAGGAGCAAAAATGGTATGATCACGTTATTGGGGGTATTCTATTGGCCTCCAAATAGTGAGAGAGAGTAAGAAGAGAATATCTGCAGGGAAATCGCAGAGATATGCAAGACCTATAGAGTGGTGATATTGGGGGACCTTTAATTACCCAAATATCGATTGGGATAATGCTGAGGTAAAGGGAATGGAGGGGGAGGAATTTCTGAAATGTTTTCATGAGAAATTCCTTGACCAGTATGTTTTTGGCCCAACTAGGAAGGAGGCATTGCTGGATCTGTTGCTGGGGAATAAGGTGGGCCAGGTCGAACAAGTGTCTGTGGGATAACAATTGGGTACGAGTGATCATCGTATCATATGTTTTAGATTAGCAATGGAGAGGAGCAAGGATCAGTCTGGAGTGGAACTTCTAAACTGAAATAGGGCTAACTTCAATGGGATGTGAAAGGATCTAGCTAGATTAAAATGGAATCAAAGACTGACAGGAAAACCTGTAACAGAACAATGGGTGATCTTTAAGGAGGAGATGTTCCAAGTACAGGCTAGGTACATTCCAAGAAGAGAGAAGGGTAAAGGAACCAAAGCAAGGGCTTCTTGGATGGCGAGGGAGGTAAAGAAGATGTTGAATCAAAAAAAGAGGGTGTGTGGTGCATGTCAGGCGAATTCTTCAAGGGAGAACGAGACTAAATGCAATAAGCTGAGAGGGGAGGTGCAGATGAAAATAAGATTGGCAAAGAGAGAATATAAAAGTAGAATGGCCGATAACATAAAAGGGAACCCAAAAATCTTCTACCGGCAAATAAACAATAAGTAGGTTGTAAGAGGCCGAGTGGAAGAAGAAGAAGGGGCCTATTAGTGACCAAGAAGATGTTATGCTTACAGGCGCAGGGCAAGGCTAGAATACTCAATGAGTACTGTGTATCGGTGTTTAGTAAGGAGGTGGATGCTGACAAAATATCGGTAGCAGTGGAAAAGTTAGAAGTAATAGAAGGGGTGAACATTGATAGACAGGGTATACTAGAAAGGCTGGGTATGCTTAGACTGGACAAGTTGCGTGGTCCAGATGGCTTGCATCCCAGATTGCTAAGGGAATTGGGGGAGGAGATAGCGCAAATGCTTGCCTTAATTTTCCAATCTTCCCTAGATGTGGGGGAGGTGCCTGAGGATTGGAAAGTGGCAAATGTGACACCATATTTCAAGAAAGGTGTAAGGACAATCCTAGTAACTACAAGCCGGTCAGTTTAACATCAGTGGTTGGTACAGTTTGAGAAACAATAATCAAGGAAAAAAATAACGGGCTCTTGGAGAGGTTTAAGCTATAGGAAACTTTGTGATATCCGGCACCGATGGCACTAAGCTGTTGCCATCCCATCTAAACTGCCGGACAAACCAGTGCTAATGTTGAAACATACGGAGCTTTTCAGCTCCGTGTGAATCAACAAATCCTGTTGCTTAGCAACAGCTTCTAAACAGTCGGCCGTACCTTGCAAGCGTCTCTGTAGCTTAGCAACAGCTTCTGCGAGACCTTGCAGAGCCTGACTGGTGAAAAAAAATCCACGAGAAGATAAAAAACCTAACGAAACGGCTCTTGATTTTTGCCGGTGGATCGAGGATTCCGGACAGTTAACCTCCGGATAAACCAGTTTCCTCTAATTAAGGAGAGCCAACACGGATTTGTAAAAGGCAGATCGTGCTTGACTAATCTAATTGAATTATTTGATGAAGTAACAGGGAGGATTGGTGAAAGGAATGCAACAGATGCTGTCTACATGGAATTTAGGAAGGCGTTTGACAAAGTATCACATAGAAGGCTGGTTAACAAAATTGAGGCTCATGCAATAGGTGGGTCAGTGGCAGCTTGGATAAGGAATTGGCTCAAGGACAGAAAACAGCAAATTGTGGTAAATGGCTGTTTTTCAGACTGGAGGATGGTAGACAGTGGTGTTCCCCATATATTTCCTGATGACACATAACTTGGGGGTGTGGAAAACAGTGAGGATGGTACCAATTGACGACAACAGGAAATAGTAAGGCTAGAAGACTGGGCAGACAAGTGGCAGATGGAATTTATAACAGAGAAGTGTGAGGTGATGCATTTTGGCATAAGGAAAGGGACAGGCAATATACACATGATGGCACAGTTTTATAGAGTGTGCAGGGACAGAGGGCCCTGGGAGTTCATGTGCAAAGGTCTCTGAAGGTGGCGGAACATATTGAGAGTGTGGTTAGCAAAGCATATGGGATCTTGAGCTTCATAAATAGAGGTAATGAGTACAAATGTGGAGAAGTTATGCTGAACCTTTATAAAGCGCTGGTTAGGCCACAACTGGAGTATTGCGTCCAGTTCTGGTCACCACACTTTAGGAAGGATGTGAAGGCCTTTGAGAGGGTGCAGAGAAGATTTACCAGAATGGTTCTGGGGAAGGAGAATCTTAGCTAAAAGGACAGGTTGGAGAAGCTGGATTTGTTTTCAATAGAGCAAAAGAGGTTGAGGGGTGATTTGCTAGATGTGTACAAGATTATGATGGGTTTGGATAGGCTAGAAGGGGAAAGGCTTTTCCCACTAATTGATGGTACCAAGGACTAGGAGACACAGATTTAAGGTTTTGTGCAAGAGATACAGGGGGGTGTGAGGAAAAACGTTTTTACGCAGCGAGTGGTGAGGAGCTGGAACTCGCTGCTGACGGAAGTGGTGGAAGCAAATACACTCAATGTTTTAAAGGGAGACTGGATTGGCACTTGGGGGAAATAAACTTGCAGGGCTACGGGGATAGAGTGGGGGAATGGGACTGACTGGATTGCTCTACAGCGAGCTGACACAGATTCGATGGGCCGAATTGCCTCCTACTGTGCCGTTATGACTCTATGACTATGATTCATCCACTCGTAGCAAGAGAATCGAATCTCCTGCACGTTTTTCTCTACCCGCTCCTGCACTGTTACCTCTGGTATCCCCCAAGGATATATCCTTGACCACCTCCTACTTATGTTCTACATTCTGTCCCTTGGCGACATCATCCGAACACAAAATGTCAGATTCCACTGAAGAGACTCAATTCTCCTGCACCATCTCTCTCAGGCCCTGCACTGTCTCTGATGCGTCACGAAGCTTGTCCAACATCCAGTATTATCAGAGCAAACACTTCCACCTGCTAAATATTGGGAAAACCAAAGCCATTATCTTTGATCGCAGCCACAAACTCCATACCCAAGCCACGGACTCCATCCCTCTCCCTGGCAACTGTGAGAGTCAGGACCAGACTGTTTGCAACCAGTGTATCTTTTAGATCCTGAATTGACCTTTCACTCCCATACCCTCTCCATCAACAAGACCACCTACTTCCAACTCCATAACATTCGCTGTCTGCTCCCCTGCCTCAGCCCATCTAATGCTGAAATCCTCATCTATGCATTTCGTATCTCCAGTCTTAATGATTCCAACACGCTAATGATCGACAACCAACCATGTTCCATACTCTGTAAATTTCATCTTATCCAAAACTCTGCTGTACCTATCGGAACACGCAGCAAGTCCTGTTCATCCATTGCCCATGTGCTCGCTGAAATACTTTGGGTCCCGGTCTGGCAAATTTTGAGATTATCATCCTTGTTTTCCATCCCTCCATGACCTCACCCATCCCTATCTCTGCAATCTTCTCCAGGCCTACAACTCTCCGAGATCACCGCACTCTTCAATTTGGAACATTGTGCATCCCTGATTTTCACCGCACCACAATTGGTGGCTGTTTTCTCAGCAGCCTCGGCCATGAACTCTGGCATTCCCTCTCCAACCCTATCCGCCTCTACTGATGCCTTTTAAACCTTAAAATTCTACCTCTTTTACCAGGCTTTTGGTCCCCCGTTCTAATACCTCTTTATTTGGCTCGGTGTTTCATTTTATCTGATAATGCTCCTGCTAAGCCTCTTGGGACGTTTGTACTATGTTACAGGGGCTATGTCAATACAAGTTGTTGTAGTTGATGCCCTTTTTACCTTCACAATAATATTAACATTTCCCTGAGAAATGTTAACGGGAAATGTATAGAATTCCACAAGAACTCACCCAAGACTTGATCAAATAATTGGGGATCATCAGTACATTGGGCAGCATGGCGAGAGTGACAGCAATCAGTATATTGTGAGCCTGTTCCTCTCTCTGTGCTGCCCCATCAGTACATTGTGAGCCTCTCCCCTCTCAGTGCTGCCCAATCAGTATATTGTGAGTATGTCCCTCTCTCAGTGCTGCCCAATCAGTACATTGTGAGCCTGTCCCTCTCTCAGTGCTGACCAATCAGTGCATTGTGAGTCTGTCCCTCTCTCAGTGCTGCCCAATCAGTACATTGTGAGTCTGCCCCTCTCTCAGTGCTGACCCATCAGTACATTGTGAGCCTGTCCCTCTATCAGTGCTGACCAATTAGTACATTGTGAGCATGTCCCTCTCTCAGTGCTGCCCAATCAGTACATTGTGAGCCTGTCCCTCTCTCAGTGCTGACCAATCAGTACATTGTGAGCCTGTCCCTCTCTCAGTGCTGCCCAATCAGTACATTGTGAGTCTGTCCCTCTCCCACCGCGGCCCAATCAGTATATTGTGAGCCTGTCACTCTCTCAGTGCTGTCCAATCAGTACATTGTGAGCCTGACACTCTCTCAGTGCTGCCCAATCAGTACATTGTGAGTCTGTCCCTCTCTCAGTGCTGCCCAATCAGTACATTGTGAGTCTGTACCTCTCTCAGTGCTGCCCAATCAGTACATTGTGAGCCTGTCCCTCTCTCAGTGCTGACCAATCAGTACATTGTGAGCCTGTCCCTCTCTCAGTGCTGCCCAATCAGTACATTGTGAGCCTGTCCCTCTCTCAGTGCTGACCAATCAGTACATTGTGAGCCTGTCCCTCTCTCAGTCCTGCCCAATTAGTACATTGTGAGCCTGTCCCTCTCTCAGTCCTGCCCAATCAGTACATTGTGAACCTGTCCCTCTCTCACTGCTGCCCAATTCCCCATTTGCTATTTGTACAAAACCCAGCTCTGCTGGGTGTGCGGTTCAATCATTCTTCCATTATAACCACTGCAGCCATATAACCAGAATCACCTGTGGATTTGTAATGAGATGTCTGCAGTACATTGTGTGACAGATAGTATTCATCATCAGGGGGAACATTTCACCTTCGCCCAGCTCGCCATGTTAAGTAACTATTAGTTCCCATGTAGATTTGAAACAGAAGTTTCCCGTCAAGCAAGATTCACATGAACTGTTTTGATTTTCTAACTATCTATGATTAAAATTTTGAAATAGTTCATGTCACATTTTACTGAAAAGCTGAGCAGTATATTGGAGCTTTCTTTCACAATATAACTAACATTGAAACCACTTTCTGTCTGTTCTAATTGAAGATCTTCAAAAGAAACACAAGGAAGCACTTCGGGTACAAATTAAAACACAGAGAGTGAACAGTATCCTAATAAAGGAGAAGGTTAAGGTTTTCCAGCTGGTTTATCGATACGCTGAGCTAACGGTCATTTCTACTGTTCGAGATCGGACACTTGTAGAACATGAACTGCTGGCAAGAGGCCGACACCATGAAGAGCAGAGAGAGAAACATCTCCGTAGAGAGCAAGAGAAAATCCGAAATGACCAATTCTTTAAGAGCTGTTTTTCCCAGAGAAAATTCAATTCTGGGAGTTCAGGAGCAGTGAGCGGGGTCCGGGGGACTGGAAAAACAACAATGGTACCAAAGATTGTTCATGACTGGGCCACTGGGAAAATATACCCACACTTTCAATTTGTTTTCAGCTTTAAATTCCGGGATTTGAACGCTATTAACTGTAGAATAAACCTGGGGAATCTGATACTGGATCTGTATCCTTACTTTGGGAATATTCTGGGAGAGCTCTGGAAGAACCCAGAGGGATTGTTTTTTATATTCGATGGTTTGGAATAATTCAAGGACAGGATCGATTTTGCTGACGATCGGAGAAATGCAGAACCTCAGCACATGTGCACAGATCCCGAATGCTGGTTTGAAGTGTCTGACATTGTGTACAGTTTAATACAGCACCAGCTGCTCCCAGGATGTTCAGTGCTAGTGACCAGCCGCCCCACTGCTTTACATTTATTGGAAAAGACTGAAACCAGTGTCTGGGCTGAAATCCTGGGATTTGTTGGTGAAGAGCGGAAGAAATATTTCAGCAAGTTTTTTGAAGATCAGACAGTGGCAGCAGCTGTTTTCAAACACGTGGAGGAGAACAAGATCCTGTACACCATGTGCTACAACGCTTACTACTGCTGGATCCTCGGGCTCGCTCTGGGCCCCTTCTTCACACAAAGAGACAGGAATCAGCAGCGATTTCCCAAGACCATCACCCAACTATATTCCTATTATATTTACAACATTCTGAAAAACCATGGCCGAGAGTTTGAAAGCTCCCGTGATGTGTTACTGAGGCTTGGTGAGATGGCCTTCACAGGAGTCTCCGAGAAGAAGATTGTGTTTAGAAATGGAGATTTGATCAAGTACAATTTGCAACCTTCCCAGTTCCTGTCTGGGTTCAAGATGGAACTTTTGGAGAGAGATGATTCTGCCCAGAGCGTGGTGTACACATCCCCGCATCTCACCATCCAAGAATTTGTAGCCACACTGACACAATTCCTGACTCCAGATCCTGGGGATATCCTGAAACTCCTCAGTGAAGCCCACAGCAAGGAAGATGGGCGATTTGAGATATTTCTCCGTTTTGTTGCTGATCTCGCCTCCCCTCAGGCAGCTCGGCCCCTGGAGGAGATTCTGGGTCAATTTCTTCATCAAACCACCTGCCGAGTGATTGAATGGGTGAAGGAGAAGGTTGAAGTACAGATTTGAAACACAGAGAGTGAAACTGGTAAAAAGAACTTCCTGAACACATTCCACTACCTGTTTGAGTCTCCGAATAAAGCACTGGCTTGGAACATAGTGGGATCTCTGGAATCACTTACATTTCGTGGATTGTCATTGACCCCGATTGACTGTGCGGTATTGTCTCATGTCATTGGACTCTGTGATACAATAAAACACTTCGATCTGCGGGAAAGCTACATTCAGTGTGAGGGTCTCCAGCGGCTGGGACCCGTACTGCACAAATTCCGGGAGTTGAGGTAACTATTTATTTGTCTCAATGTTAGGTGAATTGTAGAACAATCACGGATTGTGTTTTTTTCCATAATGAAGGGAAACGGACAGTTCAGTTAAACCAGAGAGAAGCAGATTCAACACAAATATGACCAATAATAACAGGATCAGTCAGTAATTCCCTAAGGACTGGAGAAACTAAAATGGTTCCTTGTGAACAAGTAAGGGTTTTACAGTCTTTATCAGATCAGCAAATACAGGTCACTGAGAGTCTGTTAATTTAAATAAAATAATTCATATTTAATAAGACTGGTCAGCGGAATTTAAAAATAGAATATAATCCGGCAACAAAGAAAAATTAATTCAAAATATTTTAACTAGCAACAGGAGAGAAACCCGAGTTTAAGTCACTAACAGTTAGATATTTACTCCAATACTGTGCAGGGTGTGTCTTGTCTCGGGGAAAGTTTCTTGGATTGGGAATATTGGGGAATCTGGAATTCTTTCAGCTGTAAATGTTTAGAATTATTCACATCCTGAATATTGAGTAAAGAATGATATTCAGCATATTAAATCTGCTGGTAAAAAGGTTCCAATCTAACGTGTTGTGGGGTATTAGCCCCGGAGTACAGGCACACACCGGCCAGCGGTGGGGCTTCGCACACACCAGGTGGCTCCCGGGTAAACCCGGGGCAGTGAAGCTGGGAATTCCCCATAATCCGCCCCCTTGTTGTGAGGCCTTGCTCGGGGAGGGAACTTCCTAAAATTCCCCAAAAACTGTCGGGCTAGCTACACCTGAAATAAATGTAGTTTAATAGGTATAAAGTGAGAGACTCCCGACCCCTATTAACTAGAAGTTCAGTGACATTAAAACTTGTAAGTGGACAGAATAAACTCTCCTTGTTACATAAAATCCTAACATAAAACAGTTACCGCCGTTTCGCAATATAACTCACCCCGAGATATTATACAGATTAATATAATGCACAGATTATAAGATACAGGGAATCACCGCTTTATCATTTAATTCGGAGAACATCGCCCCATTGCCGTAAAATCCGGGATTTAAGGAGCAGCAGAAATGAGATAAGTTTCCCCAAATCACTGAACTCCAGGGGGATAATTCTGGACATCTGGGAATGAGACTGGACCGAGGGACATGTAAAGGCTTCACACAGAGAGCACTTTATTTAATGCATGCATTTACTGACAGTCCCTGAATATATGGGGAGTTGGACAGAGTGAGATTCATTCCTAGTGACAGGTTCGGGGGGAATTTTGCGGGGGGGTCAGTGGGCGCGATCGGTGGTGGATCAGGTTGGAAAATTGATTTTTTTCCCCAGCGGGACGCGACCCCGCTGTCAACATGCCAGCACTAGCGTTTCCCAAATGACGGATCTGTCAGCTCGGAGCAGACCCGACATGCAGCGACAGGGGAGCCAATTCAAGTCATTAAGACCCAAAGCATTAACAGCTATTTTCAGCTCACATTCAGAGATTACCAGGTTGCTCACGGGTTCACGCTGCTCGGGGATCTTTGTCAGCTAATCAAGGCAGGAGTTGAATGGCCATGGAATCATCTCGTTACTTGACAGGTGGAAATAAGAACATAAGAAATCGAAGCAGGTGCAGACCAATTCGCCCTTCGAGCCTGCTCCGCCATTCAATAAGATCATGGTTGATCTTTTACCTCTTTCTCACTTTCCTGAACTATTCCCATATCCCTTGATGCCCTTAATATTTAAAATCTATCAACCTCCGCCTTGATGACTAAAAAAAATAGAGAGAGAAGATGAATTATGAGAGCAAACTGGCAAGAAATATTCAAACAGATAGTAAGAGCTTGTATAGGTATACAGGCAGAGAGTAGCTAAAGTAAACGTTCATCCCTTAGAGGATGTGACTGGAGAATTAATAATGGGGAACGGGGAAATGGCAGAGACTCTGAACAAAATATTTTGTATGTCTTCACGGTGGATGACACAACATCCCAATAATGGATAATCAAGGAGCCACAGGGAGGGGGGAACTAAAGACAATCATTAAGGAAAAAGTACTTGGTAAAATAATGGGACTAAAAGACGACAAGTCCCCTGGACCAGATGGCCTGCATCCCAGGATCTTAAAAGAAGTGGCTGCAGAGACAGTGGATGCATTAGTTTCAATATACCAAAATTCCCTGGAATCTGGAGAGGTTTGAGCGGATTGGAAAACCGCAAATGTAACACTGCTATATAAGAAAGGAGGGAGACAGAAAGCAGGAAACTACAGACCAGTTAGCCTAACATCTGTCGTTGGGAAAATGCTGGAATCCTTCATTAAGGAAGCTGTAGCAGGGCATTTGGAAAATCTTAATGCAGTCAAGCAGAGTCAGCATGCTTTTATGAAAGGGAAATCATGTTTAACAAATTTACTGAACTTCTTTGATGATGTAACGGGCAGGGTGGACAAAGGTGAGCCAGTGGATGTATTGTATTTAGATTGCCAGAAGGCATTCGATAAGGTGCCACATAAAAGTTTACTGCATGCAATAAGAGCTCACGGAGTTGGGGGTAATATATCAGCATGGAGAGAGAATTGGCTAACAGAAAGCAGAGAGTCGGGATAAATGGATAATTTTCCACTTGGCAAACGGTAACTTGTGGGGTGCCACAGGGATCAGTGCTGGGGCCTCAACTATTTACAATCTACATTAATGACTTGGATGAAGGGACTGAGTGTAATGTAGCCAATTTTGTGGATGATACAAGGATGGGTGGGTAAGCAGGTTGTGCAGAGGACTCCAGGAATCTGCAAAGGGATATATACAGACTAATTAAGTGGGCACACATTTGGCAGATGGACTATAATGTGGGAAATTGCAAGGATATCCACTTCGGCAGAAAAAATTAAAAGCAAATTATTGCTTAATTGGAGAGAGATTACAAAATGCTGCAGTTCAGAGGGACCTCAGGTTCCTTGTGCATGAAACACAAAAAGTTAGCATGCAGGTACAAAAGAAATCAAAAAGGCAAATGGAATGCTGGCCTTTATTGCAAGAGGGTTGGAGTATAAAAGCAGGGATGCCCTGCTGCAATTGTACAGGGTATTGGTGAGACCACACCTCGAGTACTGCATACAGTTTTGATCTCCTTATTTAAGGAAGGAGATACTTGCATTGGAGGCAGTTCAGAGGCGATTCACTAGGTTAATTCCAGCGAGAGGGGGTTGACTTATGAAGAAAGGTTGAGCAGGTTGAGCATATACTCATTGGAATCTAGAAGAATGAGAGGTGATCGTATTGAAACATATAAGATACTGAGCGGGGCTCGACAAGGTAGATGCAGAGAGGATGCTTCTCCTCGTGGGGAAATTTAGAACTCGGGGGCATAGTTTCGGAATAAAAGGTCGCCCTTTTATAACTGAGATGAGAAGGAATTTCTTCTATCAGGGTCATAAATTTGTGGAATTCTCAGCCCCAGAGAGCCGTGGAGGCGGGGTCATTAAATGCATTTAAGGTGAAGATATACAGATTTTTACAAGATAAGGGAGTGAAGGGTTATGGGGAGCGGGCAGGGAAGTGGCTATGAGCACAAAATCAGCCATGATCTTATTGAATGGCAGAGCAGGCACGAGGGGCAAGTGGCCTATTTCTGCTCCTATTTCTTATGTTATGTTGAAATGTTGAATATACTCAACGACTGAGCCTGCACAAACCTCTGGTGTAGAGAATTCCAAATTTTCACACACCTCTGAGTGAAGAAATTTCTCCTCATCTCAGTCCTAAATAGCCGACTGCTTATTCTGAGACTATGACCCCTGGTTCTAGACTCCCCAGCCAGGGGAAACATCCTCCCTGCATCGAACCTGTCAAGCCCTGTAAGAATTTTACATGTTTCAATGAGTTCAATCTCGCTCTTCTAAACTCTAGAGAATATAGGACTAGTCTACTCAATCTGTCCTGAAAGGACAATCCCCCCCATCCCAGGAACCAGTCTGCTGAACATTCGTTGCACTCCCTCTATGGCAAATATATCCTTCCTTAGGTAAGGAGACCAAAACTGTACTCCATGTGTGGTCTCACTAGGGCCCTATATATTTGCAGTAAGATGTCTTTACTTTTATACTCAAATCCTCTTCTAATAAAGGCCAACATACCATTTGCTTTCCAAATTGCTTGCTGTACTTGCATAAAAGCTCCCATACCACACTCAAGCTCAGAAACTGTTGCTTACTGCATCTGGAAGACAGATTGAGATTTATGCACGCTGCAAATGTTTGGAGCAAACTCTCTATCTACTCTCACTTCATTGGAACAACATCTCTCATCATTGCCAGTTTGCATCTGTCATCTCAAGTTCACCTGCCATCTGTTACATCAGAATGGGTACTGATTATGCTGCCTCACCTTTGTTCTCAGAATCTGACAATAATCAGCCCGAACACCATCAGTACCAGGCACACCAGCAGCACCAACAACCACGCCGACCTTCGCCGCAATCACCTGATGCTACACAGGGCATCAACACCCAACCACATTGCTGCCCGAGATGCCAGGGATGGCCTCACCAGAGCCAAATTTACTTCACTTGATGCTGTACATCCTGGCTGGCACCAACCTACACCAACACCATAAGGCATCCCTACAACGCCGAAGTCATTCCTTTCACACTCCTCAGCAGTGCGGGGGATACCGTTATGTCTCACCATTCACTTCAACTCACTAGGCCACTTACAAAGGTGCACACAGATGTGTCCAAAAACGGAAAGTTTTCAAAAGAAAGATTACAATGTTTGACAGCACATTAACAGAAAATTCACATGAACATAGGCTAAAGCACTTAAGTGCCATCCCTTGTGCATTGTTAGTTGGTATGATTGGACCAGGATGATGGTGAGTGAGTGGTGGCTAATGAGATGGGGATGTGATAATGTAGATAGATAGAGAGGGATGGGTTGCGATGCAATGTAAATTGGTGTGAGTAAGAATGTGCAGGAATAGGGTAGGGAAGGCAGAGTGATGGGGATGTGATGAGTGACAGAGCAGAATGAGGTTGAGTGTGGCTTTGCAGAAACGTTTCATGATTTACTGAGAACATTGAAAGTTTTGCACCACTGCAGCCAGGTGCTGCAAGGAGGGGGGGCCACCCACACCCACGGACGCAAATATCCCACTGGATGTCAACCCAGAATTTAGAGCCGGAGCTCCGACTCCACTTGCCGGGACTGTCTGGAGCGGGGTTCGAAACCCTACCCTGAATCTGGCCCAGCGGCGGGGATCCTACCGCTATGCCAAAGGCCCAACCCGATTAGCAAAGTGAAATGGCTTGAATGAGCACAATTCACGGCATTAAAAGAACTCACAATTGAACTGATGATGACCTCAGCAATCTCCTCAAAGAGGTGGAGGCGCAGCGCCTGCTCATCATTGGCAATGAGGAGTCAAAGGCGCCGCAAAAGGGGCAGATGGTAGCTTGGTCTTTCAAGTGGCAACATAGGGCTCCAGTCACGGGGAGGGAAAAGGCGCAGGAAACGTATGGGTGTCACCTATTGTGCGGAGTGGGCCTTTTGCGTAGCAGTAAGCATCCCTGTCGCTGGGCCAGAAGGAGTAGGGTTTCGAACCCCACTCCAGACAGTCCCGGCAAGTGGAGTCGGAGCTCCAACTATAAATTCTGGGTGGACATCCAGCGGGATACTTGCGTCCGTGGGTGTGGGTGGCCCCCCCCTCAGATGGGTTGTGGGAGCCCGTAAAACCCTCACGCCATAGGACTAACCACCCTAATGGCTGGTTCAAAGATGGTTACGGTCACGGAATGAGCGTTAATCACGGCCATAAATCCTTCCACCACATCATACAGTTCCCAAAAGGGAACAGTGTGAGGATACGTACGATGATTACCTCTTGCGCAATGCACCTCCTTGGACCCTCAGTCGCAGGTGCGAGGGGGCAAATCGTGCAATTGTTAAATTTTTCATTTTATTGACATGTAAAATGTTGGCCCAGTAATTCCATTCCAAATGCCCGAGTACGGTCGGGGTACTTACGCATCTGGCCGGAGGAAATGCCGGTTTTCAGCATGCACAGTGCATGTTGGGAAAACCGGCATTTCCTGTCCTCTGAACGAAGGGGTTCAGAGGCAGAACGCGTGCGACTGCACAGGCAGCGCATGCGCAGTAAAATTCGCTGCTTTCATTCATGCTTTCAGTGAGGTCAAGCCCTTACAACTTACACATGAAAAATGCATGGGTACAGTTGCTCCAGAGGCTGCGGAGGAAGATATTTCTTATCGTGGAGCTTCTGAAAGTATGTATGTCTGTATATATTCCTTTGCATGTTATGTATATATTCCTTGACTTATGTGTATGAATGTATTATTTAATTATGACTTTCAGAGAAAGTAACTTATTGGAAAATCATAATTATAAACATACATTCATACACATAAGTAAAGGAATATAAAACATACATACATATACGTAAAGGAATATATGCGGACATACATACATAAGTACTTATTACTGATGAAAAGTTTATTTCTTAAAAGTGCTGGAAATGTTACATTACTCATTTTAGAACACTCATTTTCACATTCCATTCACACAGCCACAATTGCTCCTTCTACCTACCGTTCTGAAAACCCATTTAAAAAAAAAAATTTAAACTTTAAAACTTACTTAAAATTTCTTAAAATAACTTCCCTCCCTTTCCCAAACAAAAATATTGCCTTTCAGAAGCTCCACGATAAAATATATCTTCCTCTGCAGCCTTGGAACAACTTTACACAAGCTTTTTTCAAGTGTAACTTGTAAGGACTTACCCTCACTGAATCCATGAATGAAATCGACGAAGTTCACTGCGCAAGCGCTGCCTGTGCAGTCGCACGCGCTGTGCCTCTGAACCCCTTCGTTCAGAGGACTGGAAATGCCGGCGTTCCCCGCATGCGCTGTGCATGCTGAACGCCGGCATTTCCACCGGCCAGATGCGTGAGTACCCAGACCGTACTCACGCATTTGGACACGAATTTCTGGCCCATTATCATTCTTGATAAACGATTTTGACCCTAAAAGTTGACTTTAATTTCTCTCCACGGATGTTGCCTGGCCTGCTGAGTTTTTCCAGCATTTTCTGCTGTTAACCGGAGAATATTACCGTTCTCCAAATGGCACTTTTAATGGCCCAGAAATTTGGGTCGGGGGCTACCTGCGGGTGCAAGCCCCCGACCTACACTTACATATCGCGCTGACATTTGAAGACTGGGCTTGCTTGGATTTCCGGTCTGTGACCCGGTTCAGCTCCTGGTGCGCTGTGCGTGCATGATCCTGCAGCGTACTTAGTGCGATGAGCTGCCTGGGATCACGTGAGCACTGGGCAACCAATGGGAGTTTACAAAAGTCCATTCATGAGTTAGACATAAGTCCTGTCAAAATCATGAAAAGTACGGGCGCCCAAAACACTACTTCAACTTTAAATAAAAGTTAAAAAAACATTCCATTAATTAAATTAACTATTAATAACTTTAAAAAAACTAATTTAAACACTTATTCAAATTGCTGCCAAACAATTTTTTTCAAGAAATCGGGTCCAAAAATAGACTTACATTACTGTAAATTCTTTAAAAATAATAAACCTGTGGAAAAAAAATTCTAACATTTATTATTAGATCACTTACCTTATAAAACTAAGTCCTTACATCTGCTTTTTACATTCGTAAAAAGTGGAGGCCTTCAAGCACAGGCAAACCTGCAAAAAAAAAAAGAAGTTCAACGCGTACCCGCTGCCTCAAACGTCGCTAGGGAACCGCCTCTTAACCCCTTGGTTCAGAGGAGAGGAAATGCCGGTTTTCCGCGCATGCGCTGTGCATGCTGAAATCCGGCACTACCAGCGGGCCCACGTGTGAGTACCCTGTCCGTACTCACGCATTGGGCCCCGAATTACTGGGCCAATCAGTTTAGCCAGACAGTAAAGTCCAGAATATTATAAGGGTCCGGAGATCTCCTTCAGAAATATGTAACTCTCCACCAAAGTGTGTACAGGGATTGGGTTTGCGAGTTATTGATACAAAAGACTTATGTGAGTCAATTCTAAAAATATATAGAGATTTATTAAGAAAACTGACATGCAATTCACAGTTGGTGAATCAGTCAATCGCAACGTTAACAGTTCTAAAAGGAGAAAAAATACAATCTTATTCTTAACACAGAACCTTACTTTCAAATCTTAACTTCGCTACAGTATTATAGTTCTTAAACTTGTGTATTCAGGATATCCATCAGTTATCAAGGCCGCAGTTACCTTCAATCCCCTAGATACAAAAGAGTGAAGAACTACAGAGCCGCCCCTGTAGTTGAGAATCACTTTGCCCGATTAAAGTGAGTCTCATTATCTCATTCGAGACTCCAATATTTATACCCCTTTTAGAGTTGTTTTTCATAAGGTTTCTGTTGATCCAAGTTAATTATCACCAACCATCTTTTAGCTGACCAACTGAAATTCTTACTGCTACATAATGAATAGCTATTGGGAGTTTACCATATGTGTGCAAAGGGCAGATGTACATTACCTCATGTCATTTTCAAGAGGTTTTAATCAAGATCATTCATCCAGGGTCGGCCATTGTCTTTTTTTAATAAGGTTACCCATTCAGGGCCACCCATTCTTCTGCTTCAATAATGTTACTTATTCAGGGTCAACAACTTGTCCTACTTAAATTCTTTCATAGCTATCTCTTAGTTAGGTTTCTAAATTTCAAAACCCAGTTTGTTACATTTTAAAGAATTTATACGGTAGAGTTCCTTATAAGGTACTCTTCAGGGTTAAACATTGTCTTATCTCAATGAGGCCAGAATTCTTTCGGAAGGTAGGATTTACAAATCCAGCTTGTCATGTTTCTTTTAAAAAAAAATTGTTATATAGTGTATTTATCTAAAAAGTTATATAGTGTATTTATCTTAAAAGGATATATAGTAGAGTTCCTTCACAGTGTCTTCCGATGCAATGTGCAACCAGGCTGCGTTGGTATCCTGGGGAGTTGTCCTCCACTCATTGGAAGTGAAGAGAACCTCCCTGCGTGCTGTCGCTCCCTCCATAAGCATATGGAGCAGTCATGGGAGAACCTGGGTGCAGCCCTGCATCTTTGTGCAGTGTTTGTCAGTGTTTGCAGCACCTCACTGCTGTAGAACACTGACAGCACAAGTGTCAACTAAATTTGTTCATGGCCCCTTTAAGGATACCTGCTGCTGACGCGTCATCAAATGACGTCACCAGACCCGCTTCCTCTAATTGGCCGGAAAACTCGCTGGGCGGGGCGTAACCAGCCAATCAGTGGAAAGTCTTTTAATAAAGCGGGGCCGCGTCCCGGCGCCGACCCCGGCCGCACTCGGCCCGCCCAGGGAGGGGGAAAGCGGAGATGAATTTCCTGAAATACTTTCAGTGATAGCTGTAATATCCCAGAGAGAAACATATATCAGATCCGGGGTTTGATTCAGTTCGTTTCTCTCTCTCTGTTTGTGTTTAGACTCGGGCACAATAACCTGGGAGATTCAGGAGTGAAACTACTGTCTGCGGCTCTGAGGAACACGGACTGTAAAATACAGAAACTGGCGTAAGTACCAGACTGTGAGATTGTGTTTATAATAACTGGATGTCTGACACTGAACATTATTTAACAGTATAAGTAATAGTGTTATCAATAAACACTGCATTATTAGTAGCATCAGTAATAGTGTTATTACTAAACTCTGGAGATTTACTTTGATTCCTGTTTTTCTCTCTTTCTAATCCCCAGCCTGCGGTCTGTCGGTCTCACAGACTCTTGTGCTGCGGATCTCGCCTCCGCTCTCAGCACAAACCACTCACTGACGGTTCTGGATCTGGGTTGTAATAAACTGAGAGATTCAGGAGTGAAACTACTGTCTGCGGCTCTGAGGAACCCGGACTGCAAAATACAGGAACTGTGGTAAGTACAAGAGTCTGTGAGATTGTGTTTATAATAACTGGATGTCTGACACTGAACATTAATAGTGTTATTAAAAAAACACTGTACATTATTATCAGTATCAGTAATAGTGTTATAAATAAACTCTGGGGAATTACCCTGATTCCTGTTATTTCTCTCTCTGACCCCCAGGCTGGATGATATCGGTCTCACAGACACTTGTGCCAGGGAACTTGCCTCCGCTCTCAATACAAACCGGTCACTGACGGCTCTGGACCTGAGTGCGAATAAACTGGGAGATTCAGGAGTGAAACTACTGTCTGCGTCTCTGAGGAACCCGGATTGTAAAATACAGAAACTGGAGTAAGTACCAGACTGTGTGAGATTGTGTTTATAATAACTGGATGTAAAACACATAGAAACATAGAAACATAGAAGATAGGAGCAGGAGTAGGCCATTCGGCCCTTCGAGCCTGCTCCGGCATTCAACGATATCATGGCTGATCATCCAAATTCATCCAAATGCCATCTCCCCATATCCCTTGATCCCTTTAGCCTTAAGAAATATGTCCAACTATTTCTTGAATATACTTAATGAACTGGCCTCCACCGCCCTCTGTGGCAGAGAATTCCACAGGTTCACCACTCTCTGGGTGAAAAAATTCCTCCTCATTTCAGTCCTAAATGGCTTACCCCTTATCCTTAGACTATGACCCCTGGTTCTGGACTCCCCGGCAATCAGAAACATCCTTCCTGCATCGAGTCTGTCCAGGCCTGACAGAATTTTATAGGTTTCGATGAGATCCCCTCTCAATCTTCTTAACTCCAGTGAGTATAAGCCCAATCGACACAATCTCTCCTCATACGTCATTCCTGCCATCCCAGGTATCAGCCTGGTGAATCTTCGCTGCACTCCTTCCATGGCAAGAATGTCCTTCCTCAGGTAAGGCGACCAAAACTGCACACAATACTCAAGGTGTGGTCTCACCAAGGCCCTGTACAACTGCAGCAAGACATCCTTGTTCTTGTACTCGAACCCTCTTGCTATGAAGGCCAACATACCATTTGCCTTCTTAGCCGCCTGCTGCACCTGCATGCTTACCTTCAGCGACTGGTGTACAAGAACACCAGGTCTCTTTGCACTTCCCCTTCTCACAATCTATTACCATTCAAATAATAATCTGCCTTCCTGTTTTTGAAACCAAAGTGGATAACCTCACATTTATCCACATTTTCCTGCATTTGCCATGTTTCTGCCCAATCACCCAACCTGCCCAAATCGTGCTGGAGTTTCACGACATCCTCCTCACAGCATACCCTCCCACCCAGCTTGGTGTCGTCTGCAAATTTGGAGATAATGCATCCAATTCCCTCGTCCAGATCATTAATATATATTGTGAACAGCTGGGGTCCTAGGACCGATCCTTGCGGTACCCCACTAGTCACTTCCTGCCACTCAGAAAATGACCCGTTTATTCCAACTCTTTGCTTTCTGTCCGCCAACCAGTTTTCTTTCCAAATCAATACCTTTCCCCCAATCCCATGTGCCTTTATTTTGCACGCTAATCTCTTATGCAGGACCTTATCGAAAGCCTTCTGAAAGTCCAAATACACCACATCCACTGGTTCTCCCTTATCTATTTTACCAGTTACATCCTCAAAAAATTCCAGTAGATTAGTCAAGCATGATTTACTTTTTGTAAATCCATGTTGACTTTGTCCGATCCAGTCACTGCTTTCCAAGTGCTCTGCTATTACATCTTTTATAATGGACTCTAGCATTTTCCCCACTACCGATGTCAAGCTTCCCAGTCTATAATACCCCGCCTTTTCTATAGCACCTTTTTTGAATAGTGGGGTAACATTAGCTACCCACCAATCCATGGGTACCATTCCAGAGTCTATCGAGTTCTGGAAGATGACCAGCAATGCATCTACTATTTCTAGGGCCACTTCCTTAAGTAACCTGGGATGTAGATTATCAGGCCCTGGGGATTTATCGGCCTTCACACCCATCAATTTTCCTAACACCAGTTCCCTACAAATACTGATTCCTTTCAGTTCCACCCTTTCATCAGACCCTATGTTCCCCGGCATCTCTGGGAGGTTATTTGTGTCCTCCTTTGTGAAGACAGAACCGAAATAAGTATTTAGTTGGTCAGCCATTTCTTTGTTCCCCATTACTGAACATTAGTAATAGTATCAGTAATAGTGTTATTAAACACTGGAGATTTATTCTGATTCCTGTTATTTCTCTCTGATCCCCAGTCTATGGGGTGTCGGTCTCACAGATTCATGTGCCGAGGGTCTCGTGTCTGCTCTCAGTACAAACCGGTCACTGATGGTTCTGAACCTGAGTAATAATAAACTGGGCGATTAAGGAGTGAAACTACTCTCCTTGGCTCTGAAGAACCCGGGCTGTAAAATACAGGAACTGCAGTAAGTACCAGACTGTGTGAGATTGTGTTTATAATAACTGGATGTCTGATACTACATTATTATTAGTATCAGTAATATTGTTGATAATAAACTCTGGGGATTTACTCTGATTCCTGTTATTTCTCTCTGTGATCCCCAGGCTGGATGATCTCGATCTCACAGATTCTTGTGCCGAGGAACTCTCCTCCACTCTCAGTGCAAACCGGTCACTGACGGGTCTGAACCTGGGATCAAACTCCTTCACAGACCGATCTGTCCCCGCTCTCCGCCACCTCATACTGACTTGCAGGAGTCTGGAGTGGATCCGGTGGGTGTTTGTGTTAATGTTTAATTTAATAAATAAAATATAAACGGGATTCAGTCACAATTATGGGTAATATTTGTCTGAATTTATTATTGAAATATTAACCCCAGTCTCGTGGTTATTTACACTGTTGTTAAATCTGTTTATTTTCTGTTTAATCTGTTTCAGGGTAGGGACGAATCAGTTCAGTTCAACCGGAAAGAATCAGCTGGAGTCGCTGCAGGGAACAAGATGCGGACTGAGTGTGGAAGTGTAAACATTTCAATTGATGACCATCACTGGTCATTTATTGGTCATTTTTCTGCCACTGCACTTTAAGCCGCCATGCTCCGTGTTTAAATCCTTTTGGCCCCTTTAACGGTTTCCAGCGAGCGTCATCTCCCATTGTGAGGTCAGAGGCCCAGCCACAGGGTCATGAGACTCAGCCGCCTGGCCCCACAGTGCTGCTTCTGCAGGATATCCAGGGCTGAATGTTCACCAGTGGGGCACTGGGGAAATACATTGACAGGAAGGGCCAAGGGTGGGGCTCTGTCTGGGCTGCAGTGGGGCACTGACAATTGCACTCAGTATTCCTGAATGACTCTCCCAGTGTGGAGTCGGACTCTGTAACAAGAGTCCCTGTATACAGTGAGTGTCTCCCCCAGTGAGGAGGCAGACTCTGTAACAATTGTCCCTGTGTACAGTATGTTTCTCTCCCATTGAGAAGTCGGACACTGTAACAAGTGTCCCTGTGTACAGTATGTGTATCCCAGTGAGTAGTCGGACTCTCCAACAACTGTCGCTGTGTACAGTGTGTCTCCCAGTGAGGAGTCAGATGCTGTAACAAGTGTCTCTGTGTACAGTGTGTGTCTCTCCCAGTGAGGAGTCGGACTCAGTAACAAGTGTCCCTATGTACAGTATGTGTACCCCAGTGAGGAGTCGGACTCTGTAACAACTGTCGCTGTGTACAATGTGTCTCTCTCCCAGTGAGGAGTCAGATGCTGTAACAAGTGTCCCTGTGTACAGTGTGTGTCTCTCCCAGTGTGGAGTCGGACTCTGTCACGAGTGTCCCTGTGTACAGTATGTGTATCCCAGTGAGGAGTCGGACTCTGTAACTACTGTCGCTGTGTACAATGTGTCTCTCTCCCAGTGAGGTGTCAGATGCTGTAACAAGTGTCCCTGTGCACAGTGTGTGTCCCTCCCAGTGAGGAGTCAGACTCTGTAACAAGTGTCCCTGTGTAGAGTGTGTGCCTCTCCCAGTGAGGAGTCGGACCCTGTAACAAGTGTCCCTGTGTACAGTGTGTGTCTCTCCCAGTGAGGAGTCGCACTCTGTAACAAGTGTTGCTATAACCCTCCGAGATCTCTCCACTCCTCTGACCGTTGCACATCCTCGACTTTCGTTGCTCTACGTTGGTGCCATGTCTTCAGCTTCCAAGGCCCTAAACTCTGGAATTATTTCCCTAAACCTCTTCCCAGCTCTACCTTTCTCTCCTCTTTTTAGAACCATCCTCTTTCACAGAGCTTTGGGCCATCTCTCCTAAAATCTCTATGTGGCTCACTGTCAAATGTTGTTTGAAAAGTTGTCTTGTGACCTTTCATTACATTAAAGCCTCTATATAAATGCCAGTTATTGTTGTTGTCCCTGTGTTGTCTTAATAAAACTCCACCGCTTACTTCAGCTCACGCCTGGCCTTCTCGTTATTTTCATAAAAACTGGCTTCATTGTTTCAATATGTTAAATTAAGGTTCCTCAAATGTACATCCTACCTTCTCCAAACGACACTGTAGATGCGACCTGTGGGTCTATTGAAGCGGTGGTCTTACTCGGGAGACTGGATATACAATTTACACAAGATGGTGAGACTGAGTGTCAGCACAAGAGCGCAGCTGGGACTCTAAAAATGGCGTGCCACAGGCAATGGGAAATGGCTGCCATGAAGTTGTCGCAAAATGGTCATCATTACCCTGCAGCAAAATGGCCCCCATCAATCTGCAATAAATCACAGATTCATACAGCCCATTCGGCCCATCCTGCCTCTGCCGGCTCTTTGAAAGAGCGATCCAATTAGTCCTTCTCTCTCCCCGTAGCCCTGCAAACTGTGTCTTTACAAGTATACAAGTACAATCTGCCTCCACCACCCTTTCAGGCAGTGCATTCCAGATCAGAACATCTCACTGCAGAAAAAATCCTCATCTCTGCTCTGGGCCTTTTGCCAATTATTTTAAACCTCTGTCATTTGGTTACCCAGCCTCCTGCCCCGGAAATAGTTTCTCCTTAATTACTCTACCAAAACCCCTCAAATGGCTTCCATGTCCCCTCAAAGTTGTTACATCGCTCGGAAGCACAAGCATTATTTTGAAACGTCCATCCATGTGTTCATGTTTATGACTTTAATTTCCTCACAGCCCCTGTTCATCACGCACTGAGTTAACATGTTTTTGTCACATTGCAGGCCGGGCTACTTTAACCCAGTCTTTAAACTCTTTAAAGCACAAGGGCCACAATCGAACAGGAACTTGTTAACCCGAGGTAACAAAACCAGGGCCCAGAGAGGAAATTAAACCCCAGGTAATAAACAGACAGAACTCATTTCGGCCCCGTTGGCTACAACCTGTGGAGGACGCCTCTGTCAGTCCCCTCTGGAGGAGGTCTCGGTCAGTCTCCTCTGGAGGAGGTCTCGGTCAGTCCCCTCTGGTGAAGATCTCGGTCAGTCTCCTCTGGAGGAGGTCTCAGTCAATGCCTCTGGAGGAGGTCTCGGTCAGTCTCCTCTGGAGAAGATCTCTGTCAGCCTCCTCTGGAGGAGGTCTCGGCCAGTCTCTGGAGGCGGTTTCGGTCAGTCTCCTCTGGAGGAGGTCTCGGTCAGTATCCCCTGGTGGAGGTCTCGGTCAGTCCCCTTTGGAGGAGGTCTCGGTCAGTCTCTGGAGGAGGTCTCGGTCAGTCTCTGGAGGAGGCCTCGGTCAGTCTCTGGACAAGGTCTCGTTCAGTCTCCTCTGGAGGAGGCCTCCATCAGTCCCAGGGAGGAGCTAAAAAGGCATGGGTTGCCTTTCCTGTGCTTGCATGGGAAGGTGCCAAGCGAATGGGAACGGGTGTTGGGGGTAATAGAAGAGTGGGCCAAGGTGTCACGGAGGAAACAAACCCTTCGGAATGTTGAAAATGAGGGTTTGGGAAGATGCGTTTGGTGGTGGGATCACGTTGGAGGTTGTGGAGATGGCAGAGGATGACCTTTAAATGTGAAGGTTGGTGGGGTGAAAGTGAGGACAATGGGAACCCTATCGTGGTTCTGGGAGGGAGGGGAAGGGGTGAGAGCAGAAGTGCGGGAAATGGAATGGGCACGGTCGAGGGCCATATAAACAACAGTAGAGGGGAAACCTTGGTTGCCTAAAATGGACATATCGGAAGCACGAGTATTGAAGGAGGCATCATCAGAGCAGATGTGGCGGAGATGGAGAAATGGGAGAATGGAATAGAGTCCTTACAGGAAGCAGGGTTGGAGGAAGTGTAGAGCAGGTAGCTGTGTGAGGCAGTGGGCCTCTAATGAATGTATGTCGACAGCCTATCCCCAGAAATGGAGACAGAGAAGTCGAGGAAGGGAAGCAAAGAGTCGGAGATGGACCATGTGAAAGTGAGGGAAGGGTGGAAATTGGAAGCAAATTGAATGAAATTTTCTAGTTCAGGGTGAGAGGAGCAAATGGCACCGATAGAGTCATCAATGTACCAGAGAAAGAGGTGAGGGATGTGATCTGAGTTGGACTGGAACAAAGAATGTTTCACATATCCCACAAAAAGTCAGGCATTTCTAGGGCCCATGTGGGTTCCCAAAGCAACACTTTTAATTTGGAGAAAGTGAGTGCAGTCAAAGGAGAAGTTGTTCAATGCGAGAACAAGTTCACCCAGGTGGAGCAGGGTTGGTGGATGGGGACTGGTTTGGTCTCTGTTCAAGGAAGAAGCGGAGCTACTAATTCCATCCTGGTGGGGGATGGAGGTGTTGAGGGATTGGACTAACATAGTGAAAAGGAGATGGTTGGGGCAAAGAAACTGGAAAATGTTAAAGTGGCGGAAGACATCGGAAAATTCACAAATGTAGGTGGAATAGACTGGACAAGAGGAGAAAAAAATTGTCGAGATAGGAAGATTTCAGCTCCATGGGACAAGAACAGGCTGGAATGATGCGTCTAGCAGGTTCATCTTCTTGTGGATCTTTTGATGGAGTTAGAAACGGAATGTGCGGTGTTGGGGGACTATGAAGTTGACAGCCATGGAGGGAAGATCTCCAGAGGAGATGAGCTCAGTGACAATCTTGAAAACAATGGCTTGATGTTTGATACTGGGGTCATGGTCCAGGGGGATGCAGGAGGAGGAGGAAGAGAGTTGGCATTGAGCATCCGCACGGTTGAGGTTAGTTCACCAAACAACAACAGCACCACCCTTGACAGCAAGTTTAATGACAATGTTCGGGTTGGATCTGAGAGAATGGAATGCTGGATGTTCTTAGGGAGGTAGGTTGTGTGAGTGAGGGAGCAGAGAACTGGAGACGGCAGTTAGCAATAAAAGGATTGTGAGCGTGTTAGACGCCAAAGGGAGGGGTCCAGGTAGAACGAGAATTCTGAAAGTGGGAGGGGACGACTCCTGGCCAATGAAGTGGTCATGGAGTTGAAGGCAAAGGAATAAGAGCTTGGCACCATGCCGAACTCGAAATTCGTTGAGATGGGAGCGCCAGGGGATGAAGCTCAGGCCTTTGCTGAGGACTGATCCTTCTGGTTCGGAGAGGGGAAGGACAAAGGGGATTTTGAAAACAAGGCAAGGGGTGAGCTTGGAAGAAGGGGTGTGGTCAGAAGAGAGTGAAGGGGAAGAAGGAACTGCATAGGCGTTGGTATACACGAGTTGTTGAAGCTTGCGATCCTAGACACCTGAAAGGAGAAAAAAAGTTTTATGTTGAAGTGTCGGATGAGGAGAAGGATGAAATGGAAATGCGGAACATGACAGCTTTGAGATAGAGTGATTCTGAGACTGAGAGGATTTTCCTCCAGAGAGGTGGAATGCTTTGCATTGGGAGTCACACACCGTTGCGGTCCTCACAATGGGGCCCACCCATCCAGTCACCACCTCGCCCAGAGACCCACCCACCCAGGTTCCCACCAACTGAGACACACCCCGAGATGCACCACACACAGGGTGAGGCCCACCCATACACCACCCAACCCAGGGACTCACCAACTGAGACACACCCCACACTGGGACAGACCCACCCATACACCACCGCACCCAGAGACCCACCCAGAGACCCAGCAACCGAGCCACACCCCACACTGGGAGCCAGCCACCCTGGTAAGCAGGTTGTAGACTGCAGGCTGGAGCTCCTCTCCTGAGCCTTTGACATGTTGGTTTATCACGCTTGCACGCCCTGTGTTTCTGTTAAATCTTATGTTGATCCAGGTAATGCTGCCCAGGACTGGACTGCTCTGACCAGGAACATTCCAGGACATTTTTTTTTAAACCTTAGTATTTCTTGTGAATTTTACTAGTTTGATATAGTAATAAACAATCGATTCATGTCTGTGGCCACAGAAACACCTGTCTTTTCTCCTAACTATCAAATCCCCTACCACTATTGCTTTTCCGAACTTCCTCCTCCCTCCTACCCCTATACAGTTGAGCCATCCATGGTGCCGTTGGCTTGGCTCTGGCTGTACTCCCCAGAGGGACCATCGCCCTTACCAGTACTAAATATTGGTTGGTGAGGGAGATGCACTCAGGGACTCCGGCACTACCTGTCTGGCCCTCCTTTTCTGTCTGGTGGTCACCCATTCCCTCCGTGCCTCCACTCTCTTATGCTGCGGGGTTACCACCTCCTGAAACATGCTATCCATGTAGCTCTGAGCCTCACGGATGCACCGCAGTGACGCCACCTGCTGTTCAAGCTCCAAAACCTGCGTGCAGGAAATGTTGTCGGTTGGAGGAGCACAACATTTTCATTACCTTTCAGCTGATCTCCCAAACACCTCCACCACCATCCCTGGGTGTGTCCTGTCCCACCGGCAGTACAGACCCACCAGGGGCGGTGGCAAAGTGGTATACAGTTGGGAAGGAGTGGCCCTGGGAGTTCTCAACATTGACTCCGGACTCCATGAAGTCTCATGACTTCTGGTCAAGCATGGGCAAGAATACCTCCTGCTGATTACCACCTACCGCCCTCCCTCCACTGATAAATCAGCACTCCTCCATGTTGAACACCACTTGGAATAAGCACTGAGAGTAGCAAGGGCACAGAATGTACTCTGGGTGGGGGACTTCAATGTCCATCACCAAGAGGGCTCGGTGGCACCACTACTGAACAAGCTGTCTGAGTCCTGAAGGACATAACTGCCAGTCTGGGCCTGCGATAGTTGGTAAGTGAACCAACATGAGACATTGTAACCGGTCCTGGGAGAGGTGGGACCATTTCAAAACGGACGGTTTGCACCTGGGCAGGGCCGGGACCGATGTCCTAGGGGGAGTGTTTTCTGGTGCTCTGGGGGAGGGTTTAAACTAAAATGGCAAGGGGTTTGGAACCTGAGCAGGGGGGCAGAGGAAAGGGAAACAAGGATAAAAGCAAAAGATAGGAAGGAGAGAAACAAAAGTGGCAGTCAGAGAAATCAACGGTTTAAATCAAACATGGCCGCAGTAAATAATAATTCTAATAGGTCTAAGAGCGTTAAAAAAACGAGCCTGAAGGGTTTGTGTCTGAATGCGAGGCGCGTTCATAATAAGGTGGATGAATTACCTGCGCAAATAGAGGTAAACGAACATGATTTGATTGGGATTACAGAAACATGGCTCCAGGGTGGCCAAGGCTGGGAACTCAACATCCAGGGGTATTCAATATACATGAAAGATAGGCAAAAAGGAAATGGAGGTGGGGTAGCATTGCTGGTTAAAGAAGGGATTAACACAATTTTAAGGAAGGATATTAGCTCTGATGATGTGGAATCTGTATGGGTAGAACTGAGAAATACCAAGGGGCAGAAAACGTTAGTGGGAGTGGTATATAGACCTCCAAACAGTAATGCGGAGGTTGGGGATGGCATTAAAAGGGAAATTAAAGAACCGTGCAATAAGGGCACAGTAGTCATCATGGGTGCCTTTAATCTACATATAGATTGGGCTAACCAAATTAGTAACAATACTGTGGAGGAGGAATTCCTGGACTGTTTACGGGATGGTTTCCTGGACCAATATGTCGAGGAGCTAACCAGAGATCAGGCCATCTTAGACTGGGTATTATGTAACGAGAAATGAATAATTAGCAATCTTGTTGTACGAGGCCACTTGGGTCAGAGCGATCATAATATGATGGAATTCTTCATTAAGATGGAGAATGAATTAGTTGACCCAGAGACTAGGCTCCTGAATTTAAATAAAGGAAACTACGATGGTCTGAGGCACGGGTTGGGTAAGATTGATTGGGGATATCACTCAAAGGGTTGACGGTGGATAGGCAATGGCAAACATTCAAAGGCCGCATGGATGAACTACAGAATTTGTTCATCCCAGTTTGGCATAACAATAAAACAAAAAAGGTGACTCAACTGTGGCTAACAAGGGAAATTAGGGATAGCATAAGATCGAAGGAGAGAACATATGAATTGGCCAGAAAAAGCAGTAAACCTGAGGATTGGGAGCAGTTTAGGATTCAACAAAGGAGGACAAAGGAATTAATTAAGAAGGGGAAAATAGAATATGAAAGTAAGCTTGCAGGGAACATAAAAACTGACTGTAAAAGTTTTTATAGATATGTGATAGGAAAAAGATTTGTGAAGTCAAGCGTAAGTCTCTTACAATCAGAATCAGGGGAATTTATAATGGGGAGCAAAGAAATGGCAGACCAATTAAATACATATTTTGGTTCTGTCTTCACAAAGGAGGAAACAAATAACCTCCCAGAGATGTCGAGGAACATAGGGTCTGATGAAAGGGAGGAACTGAAAGGAATCAGTATTTGTAGGGAAATGGTGTTGGGGAAATTGATGGGATTGAAGGCCGATTAATCCCCAGGGCCTGATAATCTACATTCTAGGGTGCTTAAGGAAGTGGCCCTAGAAATAGTAGATGCATTGCTGGTCATCTTCCAACATTAGATGGAATCTGGAACAGTAGCCATGGATTGGAGGTAGCTAATGTTACCCAACTATTCAAAAAAGGTGGGGGAGAGAAAAAGGGGAACTACAGACCGGTAAGCCTGACATCGGTAGTGGGGAAAATGCTAGAGTCAATTATGAAAGATGTAATAGCAGAGCACTTGGAAAACAGTGACAGGATCGGACAAAGTCAACTGGAATTATTTGTGGATGTAACTAGTAAAATAGATACGTGAGAACCAGTGGAGGTGGTGTATTTGGACTTTTGGAAGGCTTTCAATAAGGTCCCGCATGAGAGATTAGCATGTAAAGTTAAGACTCATGGGATTGGGGGCAATGTATTGACTTGGATAGAAAACTGGTTGGCAGACAGAAAGCAAAGAGTCGGAATAAACGGGTCTTTTTCAGAATGGCAGGCAGTGACTAGTGAGGTGCCGCAGGGATCGGTACTTGGACCCCAGCTATTCATAATATATATTAATGATCTAGACAAGGGAACTAGATGTAATATCTCCAAATTTGCAGACGACACAAAGCTGGGTGGGCGTGTGTGCTGTGAGGAGGATGCCGAGAAACTACAGGATGATTTGGACAGGTTGCATGATTGGGCAGAAGCATGGCAGATGCAATATAACGTGGATAAATGTGAGGTTATCCACTTTGGTGGCAAAACCAGGAAGGCAGATTATTATCTGAATGGCAATAGATTGGTAGAAGGGGAAGTGCAGCGTGACCTGGGTGGCCTTGTGCACCAGTCGCTGAAGGTAAGCATGTGGGTGCAGCAGGTGGTCAAAAAGGCAAATGGTATGTTGGCCTTCGTAGCGAGAGGGATTGAGTACAGGAACAAGGATCTCTTGCTGCAGTTGCACAGGGCCTTGGTGAGACCACATCTTGAGTATTGTGTGCAGTTTTGGTCGCCTTCTCTGAGGAAGGATTTCTTGCCATGGAAGGATTTCAGCGAAGATTCACCAGGCTGATATCTGGGATGGCAGGAATGATGTATGAGTAGAGATTGGGACGATTGCGCTTGTACTCACTGGAGTTTAGAAGAATGAGAGGCGATCTCATTGAAACTTATAAAATTCTGACAGGACTGGACAGACTAGATGCAGGAAGGATGTTCCCGATGGTCGGGGAGTCCAGAACCAGGGCTCACAGTCTAAGGATAAGGGGAAGGCCATTTAGGACAGAAGTGAAGAGGAATTTCTTCACCCAAAAAGTGGTGAACCTGTAGAATTCTCTACCACAGAAGGCAATAGAGGCCAATACATTAAATATATTCAAGAAGGTGTTGGATATATTTCTTAAGGCTAAAGGGATCAAGGGATATGGGGAGGAAGCAGGGACCAGGTACTGAATTTGGATGATCAGCCATGATCGCATTGAATGGCGGAGCAGGCTCGAGGGGCCGAATGGCCTACTCCTGCTCATATCTTCTATATTTCTATGTTTCTATATGAGGGAAAAATATACTTGACCTCGTCCTCACCAATCTACCTGTCGCAGATGAAGCTATCCATGACAGCATTGGCAGCAGTGAGCACCGCACAGTTATTGTGGAGAAGAAGTCCTGTCTTCACACTGACAACATCCTCCATCGTGTTGTGTGGCACTATCACCGTGCTAAATGGGATAGATTCAGAACAGATCTAGCAGCTCAAATCTGGGCATCCATCAGGTGCTGTGGGCCATCAGCAGCAGCAGCAGAATTGAATTCCACCACAATATGTAACCACATGGCCCAGCATATCCCTCACTCTATCATTACCACCAAGCCAGGGGACCAACCATCGTTCAATAAGGAGTGTAGAAGAGCATGCCAGGAGCAGCACCAGGCGTACCTAAAAATGAGGTGCCAACCTGGGGAAGCTGCAACACAGGACTATGTGCATGCTAAAAAGCAAAAGCAGCATGCTATAGACAGGGCTGAGAGTTCCCACAATCAACGGATCAGATCAAAGCTCTGCAGTCCTGCCACATCCAGTCGTGAATGGTGGTGGACCATTAAGCAACTAACGGGCAGAGGAGGCTCCAAGAATGTCCCCATACTCAATGATGGTGGAGCCCAGCACGTGAGTGCAAAAGGCAAGGCTGAAGCGTTTGCAACCAACTTAAGCAAGAAGTGCAGAGTGGATGATCCATATCGGCCTACTCCCCAGGTTACCACCATCACAGAAGCCAGTCTTCAACCAATTCGATTCACTCCACATGATATCAAGAAACGACTGAGCGCATTGGCTAGAGCAAAGGGTATGGGCCCCGACAAAATCCCGGCTATCGTGCTGAAGACTTGTGCTGCAGAACTAGCCACGCCTCTAGACAAGCTGTTCCAGTACAGCTGCAACACTGATATCTATCTGACAATGTGGAAAACTGCCCAGGTATGTCCTGTCCACAAAAAGTAGGACAAATCCAACCCGGCCAATTACTGCCCCATCAGTCTACGCTCAATCATCAGCAAAGTGATGGAAGTTGTCATCGACAGTGCTATCAAGCGGCATTTACTCCCCAATAACCTGCTCACTGATGCCTAGTTTAGGTTCCCCCAAGACCACTCGGCTCCTGACCTCATTACAGCCTTGGTCCAAACATGGATAAAGGAGCTGAATTCCAGAGTTGAGGTGCCAGTGATTGCACTTGATAACAAGGCAGCATTTGACCGAATCTGGCATCAAGTAGTCCTGCTAAAACTGAAGTCAATGGGAAACAGGGGGAAAACGTTCCACTGACTGGAGTCATACCGAGCACAAAGGAAGATGGTTGTGGTGGTTGAAGTTCAATCATCACAGCCCCAGGACATCGCTGCAAGAGTTCCTCTGGGCAGTGTCCTAGGCCCAACCATCTTCAGCTGCTTCAGGAATGATCTTCCCTCCAACATAAGGTCAGAAATGGGGATGTTTGCTGATGACAGCACAGTGTTCAGTGCCATTCGCAACTCCACAGATAATGAAGCAGTGCATGCCCGCATGCAACAAGACCTGGATGATTTTCAGGCTTGGGCTGATATGTGGCAGGTAACATTCGCGCCACAGAAGTGCCAGGCAATGACTATCTCCAAAAAGCGAGAGTCTAATCACCTCCCCTTGACATTCAATGGCAATACCATCGTCAAATCCCCAACTATCAACATCCCGAGGGTCACCATTAACCAGAAACTGAACTGGACCAGCCACATAAATACTGTGGTAGCAAGAGCAGGTCAGAGGCTAGCTATTCTGCGGCGAGTGTCTCACCTCCTGACTGCCCAAAGCCTTTCCACAATCTATAAGGCACAAGTAAGGAGTGTGATGCAATATCTCCACTTGCCTGGGTGAGTGCAGCTCCAACAACACTCAAGAAGCTCGACACCATCCAGGACAAAGCAGCCCGCTTGATTGGCACCCTATCCACCACCTTAAACATTCACTCCCTCCACCACCAGCGTACCGTGGCTGTTGTGTGGACCATCTACAAGATGCACTGCAGCAACTCGCCAAGGGTTCATCGGCAGCACCTCCCAAACCCGCGACCTCTTCCACCTAGAAGGACAAGGGCAGCAGGCGCATGGGAAGACCACCACATCCAAGTTCCCCTCCAAGTCACACACCATCCTTACTTAGAAGTATATCGCCGATCCTTCAACGTCACTGGGTCAAAATCCTGGAAGTCCCTACCGAACAGCACTGTGGGAGTACCAACACCACACGGACTGCAGCGGTTCAAGAAGGTGGCTCACCACCACCTTCTCAAGGGCAGCTAGGGATGGGCAATACATGGTGGCATTGCCAGCGACGGCCTGATCCCATAAACAAATAAGAAACAAACTGCAAATCCCGGAGCTCGAGCTCCTCCAGCGACGACAGTTCCTGCACAAATTGTTGTCCAGGACATTGGAATTGTCCTGGAGTTCCCACATGGCACAGGATGTGCATTCCACGGGGCTGAGGTGCCCTGCCATGCCTCTACTTGCTTGACTATTTGGAGAATTAATGCCATGTACAAATGCTTTCGACAACACAAAAATTCATGCTCGCTGCTCAATAAAATGATTAGTCCTAAATCAAGTCTTAAAACCCAAGCTCATTGGCGAAACACTTAAAGGGTGAACCAATATCGGGTGCAATCTAATCGCAACTCATCATTGCCACAGGGTTTTTTCACTACTTAATGGAGAAGTGCATTGATGCGACAGCACCTCATTCTCAACATTGCTGGCTGTGCAGCTGCATCAGTAAGCAGCAGTAGAACAAGGAGATTGTAAAGGAGGACTGAACTAGGTATGCTCATGGCAGGTCCAAGGAACAGGTAGAGAGCCTGCAAGTTCCCCGATGAAGCATTGGTCATCACTGTTGCGAGACTGAGGATGGTGTTCTACCCGGCAAGTGGTAGAGGCCCTCATCACAAGTCTTCTTCACCATTGGAGGGAGGTACCGCAGCTCGTTTTAGGCAGCACTGTGCTGTTCTCAGGACACAGAAAGAGTGCAAAAAGAAATTTAACGACATCACTCGGGTAGTCAAGGTGAGTGAATGCTTCAACAAATGCTACTTACCACCATCTGCACCACAATCGTCATACACTTGCCAAAGCACCACAACCCCAACACTCACCCACCAATAATCTCTACCTACCAACACCCAAACCAACACTCACATCTCACACTTTGCACACAATGACAGCTGTTCAACTTTGGTAGGCACATCACCTGAACACATTGCTCCACACTCACTTATGCACCTTCCTTTCCCTTGCAGGCCAAGGTGGCACACAACAGGTGGCAGCAGTAGCGCACAGGCAGGGGACAAGCTAACACCCAACCAGTGTCTGCGCTGGAGAATCGAGTGCTGAAAATCATTGAGCACTAGGTGGTGGTCGACTTGGCCACTGGCAGCGTTGACCTCCTTGGGGACAACAATGGTATGTTCATCCCTGCTCCTTCTTCTCACATCCCACTTCCCCCTCACCCCACAAACACTTCGTACTTCCCAGCTAATCATGCTGTATGCATTCATTTCTCCCTTCCTGCCCCATCCCTTCACCTTAACCTGACTCTTGTGCATTTATGCTTTCAGATAATGAGCAAGCTCCTGAACAGTCTGTTCCTGAGCCCACCATAGAGAGCGAGGTGGGAGAAGAGGAGGTCGAAGAACACATCATGTCAGGGCATCGCTCACTCGCAGACAACAGCTCAGATGCTTGCACTGTGCATTCTTTAGAGGTTAGCGTATTAGTGGGATCTGCACAGGGTGATGCACCGGGGACAAGCGGGCTGCAGTATGCCCTGGGAGAAAGGGTAGCTCCGGGGCCAGCTCCCTGGAGAGTAAATATGTGCATGGGTTCTGCTGCACAGGACTCAGATGAGTTCGTCGATGGGGAGGCCTTTAGAAGAAGGGTGATTGGCATGCACACAGAGATGCTAAATGCAAAGGCAAGGATGTGCGAGAGTCTCTCGGCAATGGCAATGATTGTGCAGGAGTCCACTTGCAGCATTGCACAAGGCTCTGTGCACACCATGGGACCCATCATTTCCCATCTGCAAAGGATAGTAGGCTCCCAGAGAGACTGGCGACCCGGACCTGATGCCACGTGTGAATGGTGATCTGGCAGCTTCCATTGCAGCACAGGCGGAAGCAATGCAAAGTCTTAGTGCTGTAATGAATTCTATGCTTGGTGGCATCCAATTTCAGACTGCTCTCATGCAGACTCATCTTGATGTGACGCAAGCTCTGAAAGCTGCCATCCTGGCTGGGTCTACCACCGTTGACCAGGGTTTTCACTGTGTTGCAGCAGGCCAGCAATCTGTGCTCCAACAGATTACTAGAGATGCTGAAGTGCTGTCCTGGGGGATTGGCAATGGGTCAGTGGAGCAGAAACCTGCTGTCCTCTCTCAGGATGACAACATCATGCTCCCACCACCGCCACTCCGCCATTACCCTTGTTGCTGCCTGTCATCCAGTCAGCCCAGACTGCTGCCACCCATGCTGAGGTGTTGCAGTCTACAGCCGGGCCTTCCATGCCCAGAGCTGGTCGAGGACGTCCTGCAAGGCCAGCTGAAGTCTCCTGCACGGACACCCATCAGCCAATGTGCCAACACTTCTTAGGAGCACTATAGGAGGAATAGGCACATTAACGGCAGGCACTAAGGGATTGCACAAGGGTGAAAACTAAAATTTTTGATGTAAATATGTGCCCACTACTTTTTGATCAATTTATTACATCACCATTCTTTTCTGGTGTCTCTCATTTCAGCTTTGTGCTGTGATTTGTTCTGCAACAGGGCTGGAATGGTGGAGATGTGGTGAGCAAAGGGTATCTGGCGTTTAAGTCATTCTGGTGTGAGGCTGGAGCTCTATTTGGAGGAGGTGGCAGAGTTCAATGATTACCTTCTTGGTGAAGCAGTGCCAACAAATACAATGCTTCTCGCTTCATTTAAGGTAGGTTGAAACTGAAATAACCACTAAAACTGCACGAATTTGACAGCTGTGAGTAATTACTGATGATCTCTTCAAATAACGTCCCTGGCCCATGCTTTCTGGTGCTGTACATCAATTCCCCCTGTCGGTGTTTACTCCAGGTGGTGTGGTAAGTGGCGAATATCAATTCTGCAAATCTTGCAGTCAGTGAGCGTTGCTCACTCACTGATGTTACGATCTACTTGGGTTGATGTTCCTGCCAATACAACTTACAGATGGCACTACTGGATGGGGATGGTGGATTTGGCGTGTGGCGTTGCAGCTGCCTCGTCCCAGCGATACTGCTCTAGCACCCCATTAGCACCATCTACTGGCGCTAAATGGAGCTGCTAAGTGGACACTTTTTTTCCCCTCACAAATTAAAAGTCGGGCCGCTTCTCTCGCTCTCGTAGTTAAAGTCTTAATTCAAACGATTATTTATATTTATATTTATATTAAATAGTTTAGTTAATTTAGAGAAAAAAGGCTAATACTCACCCACCAATCACCTAGCTGCATTCCTGTGACGTCCCTGTTTTTTGCTGTTCTTTTGGAATTCACTGTATCTATGCCTCCAATGCTTCTGCTGCCAACTCCTCGCAGGTCACCTGGAGACAGTTTTCGCCCCTGGTTATGCAACATCAGTGGTGTTTTACTGTGAGTGGAGCTGGAGTTGGCAGCAGATATTGTGAGTGAGTATGGTCCCTAAAAATAGGGGCAAGGAAAGGAAAGTACTAATTAATATTAAAGTAAATAATTGAAACAAATATTCTTAATTGTAAATATATTAAAATTAATGTATAGTCAGAAAATTAGTCCCATTGTATTCGAGTAACAGATTCTAGAATTAATATGAATCATTTTTATGTTAAAATATTCTTGGAGTGAGCATAATCTCAGGAAGATGGAGAGAGCAAAATCGAATCAGCACTACACTAACTAGGACTGGAAAAAGGTCGCTGGTTTCACAGAGCAGATCTGGGGATTCACTGGGATGGAAAGCTCGCCATACCTCACCTGGGAGTGCGTGGTGCTTACATGTGCAGGGATTTCTCTCCTGAATTCATACCATGCTGTAGGTGAGATGGTGAGCTTCATTGGGTAGTGTAAGAGGAGCTTTACGCTGCATCGGCCCATGCTGTACCTGAGTTCACTGAGCTTGATGAACGACTATACAGTGAGAATTTCACTGTATCTAACTCCAGCCTACCTGTTCCGATAGTTATTGATAAGGCAGTACTGAGAGAACTTTCATCTGTTTCTAATTCGTGCTGTACCTGCCCGGTGAGGGTTTGATGGAACAGTTTCGAGAGAGCTTTACTCTGTCTCTCACCCGTGCTGTGCCTGACCTGGGAGTGTTTTATGGGACAGTGTAGAGGGAGCTTTACTCAATATCTCACCTGTGCTGTATCTGTCCTGGGAGTGATTTATGGAACAGTGTAGAGGGAGCTCTACTCAATATTTCACCTGTGCTGTACCTGTCCTGGGAGTGATTTATCGGATAGTGTAGAGGGAGCTCTACTCAATATCTAACCTGTGCTGTATCTGTCCTGGGAGTGATTTATGGGACAGTGCAGTGGGAGCTTTGCTCTCTATCTTCCCCGAGCTATACCTGACCTGGGGAAATATAACGGGACATTGTAGAGGGAAATTTACTCTGTATTTCAACAAACTGTATCCAATCTGGGTGCGTTTGATCTGAAAGTGCAGAGAGAGCTTTACTTTCTATCTAACCTGTGCTGTACCTGCCCTGGGAGTGTTTGATGGGACAGATGAGAGGGAGCTTTACTCAGTATCTACTCCGTGTTGGAAATGACGTGGGACTGTTTGATGGCCAGTTCAAATATGCTCTACTCTGTCTGTAATCCATGCTCTACCTGACCTGGGAGTGTTTGATTGGACAGTGTAGAAGTAGATTTACTCTGCATGTATCTCGTGCCATTCCTGAACTGCGATTGTTTGATGGGATATTGTAGGCGGAGTTTTAACTATTATTGCCCATGATCTCCCCTTCAATTATTACTCAAAAGACCTCACCAAGTGATAGCCCCGATGATCCCCACAATGTACGCCCCCTCATGTTAACGGGAGCTAAAGGGTTTTATAACACAATTGTTATATCTTCACGAAAGCACCATGACCTCAAACTGCCTTTCACTGCCGTGCCAGGAGCGAGACGCAGTGCTTGATATTATGTGAGGAAGTGTTTGGGGTGTATAAAGCATAAGGTGAGCATTTGGGCCACTGAATAATGGGTTCTCATTTTTGGAGGATGGGACTTAGAATTCGTAAGGGAAAGTTTTGCGCGGTTGTGCTCTCTGCCTGGGATTTCAGTACATGAGAACGGGGTCGGAGAAAGGACTGAATGTACAACATGTGTTCATCCTCAGTGAGACTGCACACCAGGAGCAGAGCATGGTCATGTGACCCTGTGAAACCTTGACTGGGCGGAGCTCCAGCTGCTTTGTGACATAGTTACTGGCTGCTGTGTGATTGGCTCCTGGCTCCTTTGTGATGTCACCTGGAGACAGGTTTCCACCCCTGGTTACGCTCCATTAGTGGTGAGTTACTGTGGGCGGAGCTGGAGTTTGCAGCAGACATTGTGAGTGAGTATAGTCCCCAAAAGTAGGGTCAAGCAAATAAAAGTACAACTTAATATTAAAGTAAGGAGATCAACCAAATATCATTAATTGTAAATAAATTCAAATTTAATATATTCATCATCGCAAAATTAGTCCCATTGTTTTCGAGTAATGGATTCTACATTTAATATTAATCATTTTAGTATTAACAGATTGTTGGACTGAGCATTATCTCCGGAAGGTGGAGAGAGCAAAATCGAATCAGCACCACACTAACTGGAAATCCAAAAAGGTCGCTGGGTTCACAGGGCAAACACGCTATTTTCCAAGACGGGGTAAAACAGGAAGCTTCATAAATGTTTGTAAAGGTGAGTAGATCCACTGAGAATCCGATCAATTCAGAACCTTTCAACATGAGAGAATAACCAGCTATTGAGTGCCGTTTAATTTCTGGGATAAGGCTCGGCCTTTTTATGCTGCACTTTGACTGGGGGTTCACTAGTATCTAAAGTTAGCCAATAACTTTAGTTCTTGAACCACTCGTGAGAGGGAATAGCTTTACTCTATCTACACTATCAAAACCTCTCATCATCTTGAAAACCTCTATTATGTCACCTTGGAACCTTCTCTGTTCCAAGCAGAACAGTCCAACTTTTCCAAAATCTCATCCTACCTGAACTCCATCATCCCTAGTCACATCCTCAGAAATATCCCCTGTACCCTTTCTAAGGCCTTTACACCTTTCCTGATGTGTGGTGCCTAGAATTGTCCACAGTAATCCAGCGGAGGCCTAACCAATGATTTATAAAATCCTAGCATGATCTCTTTGCTTTTATATTTCTTTCCTCTGGTTCTACACCCAAGTAACATGTATGGTTTTTAACCACGTTATCAGCTTGCCCTGCCACCTTTAAGGATTTGTGGATATGGATACCAAGGTCTGTCTGCTCATCTACACTGTTCAGAATCGTGCCATTTATAGTGTACTGCCTTTCCATATTAGTCCTCCTACAGTGCATCACTTCACACTTCTCCACATTGAAACTCATCTGCCAATTTCACCATCCTGTATATGTCATCCGGAAGCATATACCTGTCCTCATCACCAACTACTACTTTGCCAAGTTTCGTTTCATCTGCAAACTTTATAAGTCTGCTCCGTACACCCGAGTCTATGTCGTTTATAAAAATTGAAGAGAGAAATGGACCCAAAACGGACAACTGGGGAACACCACGACAAACAACAATCCAGTTTGAAAAACATCCGTTCACTCCCACAATTTGCTGGCTGTCACTGAGCCAATGTTGTATCCAGATCGCCACTTTCCTCTTAATTCCATTCGTTTCCATCTTCTTAACAAACCACATATCCAAGCCACATATCCAAGTTTGCCAAAGACACAAAGATAGTTGATATTGTAAGCAATGCAGATAGAAGCATACAATTATAAAAAGATATTAATAGAACAAGTGACTGACAAAAACTGTGGCAAATGGATTTCAATGTAGGCAAGTGTGAGGTCATCCAGTGATATGATCCTAGGCCTGATTTTACCAGGTGTAAGGGTTTTGTGGGCATCTGCTGGGGAGTAGTTGCACAAATACCCCAAATCTGCGGCAGCGAAAGTGATTTTTTGGGTCAGCTTTGACACATCGCAGGTTCTGGGTTTTGCTCATGTGCAGTGCATGTGGAAACCCGGGCATGGAGGGGCCTTTCTGATGGCTTACGATAGCATATGCTTTGCATACGCCATCATCAAAAGCACACAATCCGGGCCAATATAATGCTGCCCCTTCACCCGAGTCTACGTCGTTTATTAAAAATGGAAAGAGTAATGAACCCAAAGTGATCCTTGGGGAACGCCACGGCAAACAACCTCACAGTCTGAAGAAATATCCATCCACCACCACCATTTGCTTCATGTCACTGAGCCAATTTTGTAATAATACCACTGTTTTCCCCTTATTTCCAGGGTTCTCATCTTCTTAATAAGTCACATGTACAAGCCACATATCCAATTTTTCCGATGACACAAAGATAGGTGGCATTGTACATAATGTAGCTGAAGGCAGAGGGTATGGCTGAGATGCTAAATTAGTACTTTGCATCTGCCTTCACCAAGGAAGAAGATGCTGCCATAGATATAGTGAGGGAGGAGGTAGAGGAGACACTGGATGGGATAAAAATTCATAAAGTGGAGGTACTAGAAGCGTTGGCTGTACTTAAAGTAGATAAGTCATCAGGATCAGATGGGTTGCATCCTTGGAAACTAAGGGAAGCGAAGGAAGAAATAACGGAGGTACTGGCTGTAATCTTCCAATCCTCCACAGAATCTAAGGTGGTGACAGAGGACTGGAGAGTTGCAAATATTACACCCTTATTTAAAAAAGGGTGTAAAGATAAACCCAGCAACTACAGGTCAGTCAGTTTAATCTTGGTAGTGGGAAAGCTTTTAGAAACAATATTCAGGGACAAAATTAGCAGTCACTTGGACAAGTGTGGGTTAATTCAGCAAAGACAGCATGGATTTATCAAAGTCAAATCATGTTTAACTAACTTGATCGAGTTTTTTGATAAGGTAACAGAAAGCGTTGATGAAGGCAATGTGCTGGACGTGGTGTACATGGATTTCCAAATGGTGTTCAGCAAAGTGCCACATAATAGGCTCGTCAGCAAAGTTGAAGGGACAGTGGCAGCATGGATGCTAAATTGGCTAAGTGACAGGAAACAGAGACTGGTGATGAATTGGATTTTTTTCCGACTGGAGGAAGGTGACACATTGTTGTAGAAAGAAAGAGGAAAGGAAACATAAACTAAAGGGTACAATCTTAAAGGGGGTGCATGAACTGAGACCTAGGGGTATATGTGCACATAGCATTGAAGATGGCAGGGCAGGTTGAGAAAGCAGCTCATGAATAGACCTATAGTATACAAAAGCGGGGAATTAGGATGAACCTGCAAAAAGCACTGGTTCGGCCTCAACTGGAATATTGTGTTGAATTCTTGGCACCGCACTTTCGAAAGGATGTGAGGGCCTTAGAGAGGGTGCAGAAGATATTTACATGAATGATTCGAGGGATGAGGGAATGTGGATAGACTGCAGAAGCTGTGGCTTTTCTTCTTAGAGTAGAGAAGATTGAGAGGAGATTTGATAGACGTATTCAAAATCATGAGGGGTCTGGACAGAGTAGATACAGTGAAACTGTTCCCATTGGCAGAAGGGTCGAGAACCAGAGGACACAGATTTAATGTGATTGGCAGAAGTACCAAAGCAACAGAAGAAAAAATGTTTCTACGCAGCGAGTATTTTTGATCTGGAATGCACGGCATGAAATGGTGGTGGAGCCATAGTCAATCATGGCTTTCAAAGGGGAATTGCATAAGGACCTGAAGGAAAAAAATGCAGGTCTACTGGAAAGGGCGGGAGAGAGGGACAAGCTGAAGTGCACTTGCAGAGAGCCGGAACGAGCACGGCGGGCCGAATGGCCTTCTTCCGTGCTGTAACCATTCTATGATTCTATAATTGAAAAGCCTTAACAATATTATAAGTGTCGTTAGCACAAAATTATAACACCCCTCCCTCACTGTTAAAATAAATACAAATTCTTTATATATTTGATGAGGACAAAACAAATGACAATGAAAATGTTGAACAAGAACATAAGAACATAAGAAATAGGAGCAGGAGTAGGCCAATCGACCCCTCGAGCCTGCTCCGCCATTCAATAAGATCATGGCTGATCTGATCCTAACCGCCAATCCACTATCACAGAACCATCTCCCGAATCTAACAGAATTAGACACACGAAATAGGAGCAGGATCAGGCTACACGGCCCCTGGGCCCATTCCGCTACCCACAGGGCCATGACCGATCCGAACCTAGACTCATGTCCAAATTCCTGCTCGCTCCCCGTAACCCTTAATTCCCTTTACTTCTAGGAAACTGTCTATTTCTGTTTTAAATTTATGTAACGATGTAGCTTCTACAGCTTTTTGGGGCAGCATATTCCATGGACCTACCACCCTCTGAGTGAAGTAGTTCCACTTCATCTCAGTTTTGAAAGAGCAGCCCCTTATTCTAAGACTATGCCCCTATTTCTAGTTTCACCCATCATCGGGAACATCTTCCCTGCATCCACCCGATCCAACCCCTTCACAATCTTATGTGTTTCAATAAGATCGCCTCTCATTCTTCTGAACTCCAATGCGTAGAGTCCCAATCTACTCAACCTCTCCTCATATGTCCATCCCCTCATCCCCGGGATTAACCGAGTGAACCTCCTTTGTACTGACTCGAGAGCAAGCATGTCCTTTCTTAAGTATGGACACCAAAACTGTACGCAGTATTCCAGGTGCGGTCTCACCAATACCTTGTACAACTGAAGCAATACATCCCTATTTTTATATTCTATCCCCCTAGCAATGAAAGCCAACATTCCATTGGCCTTCTTAATCACTTGCTGCACCTGCATACTAACCTTTTGAGTTTCGTGCACCAGGACCCCCAGATCACTTTGTACTTCAGTAATTTCCAGTTTCTTGCCATTAAGATAATAATTTGCTCTACGATTCTTCCTGCCAAAGTTCATAACCTCACACTTTCCAGTATTGTATTCCATCTGCCAAATCTCTGCCCACTTACTTAGCCTGCCTATGTCCCCTTGCAGGTTTTTATGTCCTCCTCACTCACTACTTTCCCTCCCATCTTAGTATCATCTGCAAACTTTGATATGTTACACTCGGACCCCTCCTCCAAATCGTGAATATAGATTGTAAAGAGTTGGGGATCCAGCACTGACCCCTGCGGAACATCATTAGTTACTGATTGCCAGTCTGAGAATGAACCATTTATCCCAACTCTCTGCCTTCTGTTAGAGAGCGAATCCTCTATCCATGCCAGAATATTACACTCAATCCCGTGATTTTTTATCTTAAGCAATAATCTTTTGTGCGGCACCTTGTCAAATGCCTTTTGGAAGTCTAAATTCACTACGTCCACTGGTTCCCCTTTATCCACCCTATATGTGACTTCCTCAAAGAACTCCAGCAAATTTGTCAAACATGACTTCCCCTTCATAAAACCATGCTGACTTTGTCCTAATTAATTATGATTATGCAAATGTCCTGTTACTGTCTCCATAATAATGGATTCCAAAATTTTACCTACCACAGATGTTACGCTAACCGGTCTATAGTTTCGAGCCTTCTGTCTACTGCCCTTTTTAAATAAGGGTGTTACATTAGCAGTTTTCCAGTCTGCCGGGACCTTTGCCGAGTCCAGGGAGTTTTGCAAAATTATTACCAATGCATCCACAATCCCTACCGCCACCTCCCTCAAGACCCTAGGATGTAAGCCATCAGGTCCAGGTGATTTATCCGCCTTGAGTCCCATTATTTTACCGAGTACCACTTCCTTAATGATTTAGGTCCTCCCCCCCTTTAGCCCCCTGTTTGTCCAGTGTTGGGATATTCTTAGTGTCTGATACTGTAATGACTGATATAAAACGGCAGCACGGTGGTGTGGTAAACCACTGTTTGCATTCCACTGTGTACATGCTTGTACATGTCTCGGCTGACTCCTCCCACGAGTCCAGGTATAAAGGTGACTGCTCCACAGTCCCTCTGTATTCTGGACCGGTCGACCACTCGAGGCACACCTTCATTCTCTTGTTAATAAAAGCCTGTTAATTACTCGCTTAATCTCAGTCTTTTGAGTTATTGACAGCGCATCAATTTTATTAACAAGGTTTTTATAATGAAGAAGATCCTCACACCAGCATGCCTGGACTTAGATCATCGGGAGGCGGACTCATCCACCAAGTTTACTCATGGCTTAGGTGTTCTGAAAAATTTCTGATCGCCTCCGCTGAAACGGTCAAATCAGACGAGGACAAACTGGATGTCCTGAACTCCAAAGTGAACCACCGAGTGTACTCGGTCATCCAGGACGCGACCTCGTACGCGGATGATATCAAGCTCCTCAAGGACCAGTACACGCGCCCAGTGAACGAGGTGTACACTAGGCACCTCCTGGGGAGTCGTAAACAACAACCTGGGGAATCGACCAAGGAATACCTTCAGGCACTGTCTGTGCTTGGCTGGTCCTGTGGTTGTAAGGATGTAAAGGCCGCCGTGTACACAGAGGAACTTATCCGGGACGCTTTTGTAGCGGGCCACAGGTCCAATTACACCCGACAGTGACTGTTGGAGCAGAGTGACCTCGATCTCAACAAGGCCTCTGAACTTGCACTATCATTGGACGCAGCCTACCGGGGCATGGACGCCTACTCCTCTGCACCGTGGATGCCGCGGGGAACGACAGCCTGGGACAGGGTAGGACCGTCTCATAGCACCGTGCCACCCCAGCCACATCCCAGCAACGGCCCAACTACCGCAGCAGTGTCCCAAGGACAGACAGCAGTGCCCCAAGGCCAGAAATGCTACTTCTGTGGCCAGGCCAAACACCCCAGAGCGCGCTGCCTGGTGAAAAATGCTCGGGCTGTGGGAAGAAAGGACACTACACCAGCATCTGCAGGGCCAAAGCCACCCTGAAACCCAGCAGCGCCGTGTGTGGGCCTTGCGGGCCGCCATCTTGGATGACAGCCGGGACGCAGCAGGCCCCCAACACCGCCTCATCTGATACACGCAGCGACACACCGACCCCTACGCTGGCCTCCGTTACGCTGGACCAAGCGAGACCGCACCAGCTGGCCCGGTCCACAATGGACATTAAGGTAAATGGTCACGAAACAATATGCCTTTTTGACTCTGGGAGCACGGAGAGCTTCATCCACCCCGACATGGTGCGGCGTTGCTCTCTCCCAGTCCTGCCTGCACACCAGCGGATTTCTATGGCCTCTGAGTCCGAGTCGGCGGACATTGGTGGCTACTGTGTGGTGAGACTCATAGTAAACGGGACTGTGTACGATAATTTTAAACTTCTGGTCCTGCCCCACCTCTGCGCTGCCGTTCTACTTTGGTTAGACCTTCAGTGCCACCTTAAAAGTGTTACGATGGTGTACGGTGGTCCCCTCCCCACACTCACAGTCCGCAGCCAGCAGCTTCCAAGGCCCATCCGCTGATCAAGTCCACCTCTTTTCCCGTGACGGCAGAGGCCCGCTTAGCCTTCCACCATATCAAGGAAGACATTGCCAAAGCCACCATGCACGCAGTGGACGAATCCATCCCCTTCTAGGTGGAAAGCGATGCGTCCGACTTTGCCCTGGCTGCTACCCTCAATGAGGCAGGGAGACCCGTGGCCTTCTTTTCACGAACCCTCCAGGGCCCGGAGACCAGACACTCCGCCATTGAGAAGGAGGCCCAGGCTATTGTGGAGGCTGTGCGTCATTGGAGGCACTACCTGGCCGAAAAACGATTTACCCTGCTCACTGACCAGCGTTCAGTTGCGTTTATGTTTAACAACAAGCAGAGGGGCAAAATCAAAAATGACAAGATCTTGAGGTGGAGAATCGAACTTTCCACCTACAATTATGAGATCTTGTACCGGCCCGGGAAGCTCACTGAACCCCCGGATGCTCTATCGCGTGGCACCTGCGCCAGCGCGCAGATCGATAGACTGCGGGCCCTCCACAATGACCTCTGCCACCCGGGGGTCACCAGGTTCTTCCACTTCATCAAGGCCCACAACATGCCTTACTCCATTGAGGAGGTCAGGACCATGACTCGGAACTGCCAAGTCTGCGCAGAGTGCAAACCGCACTTTTATAGACCAGACAGGGCTCAACTAATAAAAGCCACTCGCCCCTTCGAGCGCCTGAGCGTTGATTTTAAAGGGCCTCTCCCCTCCTCCGACCGCAATGTGTACTTCCTCAACATTATTGATGTGTACTCCCGTTTCCCATTCGCCATCCCCTGCCCGGACAAGACCAGTGCCACGGTCATTAAATGTCTGATCGACCTCTTCACCCTGTTCGGTTTCCCCAGCTATATCCATAGCGACCGGGGCTCATCGTTTATGAGCGACGAACTTCGTCAGTACCTGCTCGCTAGGAGTATTGCCACAAGCAGGACCACCAGTTACAATCCCCGGGGGAACGGACAGGCGGAAAGATAGAATGTGACAGTTTGGAAGGCCGCCCTGCTAGCCTTAAAGTTTAGGGGCCTTCCGACCTCCCGCTGGCAGGATGTGCTCCCCGATACGCTCCTCTCTATTCGGACACTGCTCTGCACTGCCACTAACGCCACCCCTCATGAGAAAATGTTTGTCTTCCCAAGGAAGTCATCATCGGGGACATCGCTACCACCATGGCTGACGTCCCCAGGGCCGGTCCTACTGAGAAGGCATGTGAGGACCCATAAAACGGACCCCCTGGTCGAAAGGGTCGACCTCCTCCACGCCAACCCCCAGTATGCTTACATTGCGTACCCGGACGGGCGGGAGGACACAGTCTCCATACGAGACCTCGCACCCTCAGGGGCCGCAGTAACCCACTACCCACTACCACCACCCACCATGACCCGATATCCAGCCCTAGCAGACGGCGGGCCTGGGCCCTGCGACCCGCTCGACACCTACGAGGACGACACACCAGTGCCCCAGCCTACGCGGGACTCGACGCCGGAAGCTTCACTACCCCTGCCGTCGCCACATCGATCACAGTGGCAGACAAGACCTCCGGAGAGACTCCAATACACTAGCTTTTAATATACTTCACCCCGCCGGACTCATTTTTAAACAAGGTGTGAATGTGGTAAACCACTGATTGTATTCCACTGTGTACATGCCTGTACATGTCTCGGCTGACTCCTCCCACGAGTCCAGGTATAAAGGTGACTGCTCCACAGTCCCTCTGTATTCTGGACCGGTCGACCACTCGAGGCACTCCTTCATTCTCTTGTTAATAAAAGCCTGTTAATTACTCGCTTAATCGCAGTCTTTTGAGTTATTGATAGTGCTTCAGGTGGCATAGTGGTTAGCACTGTTGCCTCACAGCGCCAGAGACCCGGTTTCAAATCCGGCCTCCGGTGACTGTCTGTGTGGAGTTTGCACATTCTCCCCGTGTTTGCGTGGGTTTTCTCCGGTTTCCTCCCACAGTCCAAAGATGTGCGGGTTAGGTTGATTGGCCATGATAAGAATTGACCCTTAATGATAGGGGGGATTAAATACGTGGGGTTACGGGGATAGGGCTTGGGTGGGATGGCTGTCGATGTAGGGACCGGGTGCTAGGGTTTGGATGATCAGCCATGATCTCGCTGAATGGCGGAGCAGGCTCGAAGGGCCGAATGACCTACTCCTGCTCCTATCTTCTATGTTTCTATGTTAAAATATTAATTCAGTGTTTTTGCCATCTCCATATTTCCCACCATTAATATCCCGGTCTCTTCCTCTAAGGGACTTTAGCCACCCTTTCTCTTTTTATATAACTATAAAAACTCTTACTATCTGTTTTTATATTTTTTGCTAATTTACTTTCATAATCTATCTTCCCTTTCTTAATCAATCTTTTTATTATTTTTTGCTGTCTTTTAAAGTTTTCCCAATCCTCTATCCTCCCACTAGATTTGGCTAATTTATATGCCCTTGTTTTTAGTCGAATAATATCCTTAATTTCTTTACTTAGCCACGGATGGCTGTCTTTTCTTTTACACCCTTTTCTTCTCAGCGGAATATATATTTTTTGGAAGTTGTAAAATAACTCCTTAAATGTACACCACTGATCATGTATCGTCTTACCCTTTAATCTATTTTCCCAATCCACTCTACTCAATTCTGCTCTCATACCTTCATAGTCTCCTTTATTCAAGCTTAGCACGCATGCTTCAGATCCAAGCTTCTCACCCTCTAATTGAATATGGAATTCAACCATGTTATGGTCACTCATTCCAAGGGGACCCTTTACTAGGACATTTTTAATTAATCCTGTCTCGTTACACAGGACCAGATCTAAGGATGCTTGTCCCCTGGTCGGTTCAGTTACATACTGCTCAAGAAACTCATCCCTAATACACTCAATGAACTCATCCTCAAGGCAGCCCTGCCCAATTTGATTTGTCCAATTAATATGAAAGTTAAAATCCCCCATAATTATAGATGTTTCCTTATTAGAAGCCTCAACTATTTCCTGATTGATACTCCGTCCAACAGAGTTGCCAATGTTCGGAGGCCTATAGACTACGCCCACCAGTGTTTTTTTCCCCTTATTATTCCTTACCTCCACCCGAACTGTTTCATTATCCTGATCTTTTGACCCAATGCCATTTCTCTGTATTACAGTGATTCCTTGCTTTATTAACATAGCCACCCCACCTCCCCTTCCTTCCTGCCTGTCCTTCCTGATCGTTAAATAACCTGGTATGTTTAATTCCCAGGCATTGTCACCCTGCAGCCATGTTTCTGTAATGGCCACAAGATCATACCCAGATGTAGTTATTTGTGCCATTAATTCGTCTATTTTGTTACGAATGCTATGTGCATTCAGATAGAGAACTTTCAAAGATGTTTTGTGACACTTAGTTCCTGCTTCTGCACTTCTTAGTACTTTACCTTTTACTCCATACGTTCTGCCCCTTCCTGACACGCTCTGGTTTTTAATTTCCCCACTGCTACCTAAGTCTATGACCTTCTCTGTTGTCATTTCTATTATTTGCTCTTTAGAAACCTCCCCCCCACTAAGTAGTTTAAAGCCCTCTCTACAGCCCTAGTTATATGATCCGCCAGAACTCTAGTCCCAGCACTGGCCAAGTGAAGCCCGTCCCAACGGAACAGCTCACTCCTGCCCCAGTACTGGTGTCAGTGTCCCAGGAAGCAAAACCCATTTCTCCCACACCAGTCTTTGGGCCACGCATTTAACTCTCTAATTTTATTTGTCCTAGCAAAATTCGGTCGTGGCTCAGGTAATAATCCAGAGATTATTACCCTTGTGGTTCTGCTTTTTAATTTGGCCCCTAGCTGCTCAAACTCCCTCAGCAGAACCTGCTTCCTTGTCCTATCTATGTCGTTGGTACCAAGATTGATAGAAAGTCTGTTTCTGAATAGAAATGAAATGTATTTCCAAAGGCTGTCATTTCAGACAAGCGTTAGAACTGCAGAAATTCGACAGATGAAGAAATCAACAGCACAGAGCTGCGAGCTGGACATAGTACATACCGGAAGGAATAAAATGCCCAGGTTCAGCATTGCTAATGGCAAGGTTGTGAGCGATTGCAAGATCCATTTATCTATCTATCTATCTATCTATAAAAGTGGTACTTCTGTCTGTCATTCCGTCTGTCTGTCTGTCTGTCTGGCTATACACTCTCAAGTTATAGAGCGTACCTACTCGTGTGTTGCATCAAAAGAAAGCTTACAATTCTGGAACGGTCGTACGCGTATTTACTTTTCGGTCGGACGACAATTGCGCCCACGGCATCCAAAAAACTTTCAAAATTCCGTTCATTATCCGCTCATTATTCAAAATTCCGCTCATTATCCGCTCCTTAGCATCGAGTGACGTGAAGATCGACCAATCGTACAGTCGAGTGACCCGACGGTCGACCAATCGCTGCGTCACGGGGGCGGGTTCGTTGCACATGCGGGTGGGCCGTCCTAGATTCAAGTGACATGATGATTGACCAATCCTACAGTTCAGTGACCTGATAATTCACCAATCGGTGCGTCACATTGCATGTGTGGGCAGGCATAATCGTTCAGACCCGAGCTGAGCTGCCGCCATCTTGATTCCTCCCTTGATTTTTTTTCCCCAGTTTGTCTGTGTGTAGAGGGCATTTTATACACAACAAATTTGGTACTTAGGAGCCCAAGTAACTCATTATATAATTTGTGTTTAATAAATGAGTCCATTATCTGTTTGATTTCTCCAGGTCTGCTGCCTGCAGTCCTCAGGCCTTGAAGCTGGGGCCTCTCCTTGCCAGCCACGCCCGAGCTGCGCACCAGCCGTCCTGCTGGGCCCGATTCTGAACCAGCGTCCAGCCATCTTGGCAAAGGCTGGCTGGGCTCACTGCAAGCTGCTCATGCTTGATTCGTGCTCGCACTGCACGGCGCACGCGCACCTCCACACAAGGCCCACAGAGCGCGGGCAGTGGGAAGCGAGCAGGTTAGCGGGGGGGCGGGGCTCAGGAGGGGAGGCGGAGTGGGTAGCGCGAAGGGGGAGCGGAGAGGGTTACCTCGGCAACCGGGCTCATTCAGCAGCAATCGGCCGTCTCAAGCCGCTCAGGCCCAGGCCCGGTTACGGAGATCGGGAGGGCGGAGAGGGGAGGAGGGTTACCCCGGCAAACGGGCCTGGCCAGCTGCAATCGGTCGTCTGAAGCCGCCTCAGGCCCGGCTTGGGGAGGGGAGCGTGGGGCTCAGGAGGGCGGAGGGCGGGGCTCGGAAGGGTGGGGGGCGGGGCTCGGGCTGACGGGGTGCTGCGCTCGGCTGGGCCATGTCAGTGCGTGGGGCGGCACGGAGCTCCGCGGAGCCATTGCCGGCACTGGCCTCTGGTGATTTGTGGCCTGCGGCCGAACGGCGGCTCTGGAGCTCGGGCTGACCGTGGCACTGCACTCGGCTGGGCCATGTCAGAGCGGGTGCCCCAGGCCCCGGTGCCTAGCCTTCTCAAACCGCCGCCGGCAGCGCAACTCTCAACACTGGCAGAGGGGAGAGGGTCTGCTGTTTCCCCCCTCCCTTTCTCCCCCCCTCCCCCCTCCCTCTCCCCCTTCCCCCCTCCAGTTCCCCTTCCACCCTCCCCTCCCCCCCTTCCCCCCTACCCTTCCCCCTTCCCCCCTTAACACTTCCCCCCCACTCCCCCTCCTTCCCCGTCCCTCCTCCCCTTTTGCCCCTTCCCCCTCCCCCGTCACTCTCTCTCTTCCCCCCCAGTCGCTCTCTCTCTTCCTCTCCAGTCGCTCTCTCTCTTCCCCCCAGTCGCACTCTCTCTTCCCCCCAGGCGCTCTCTCTCTCTCTTCCAACAACAACATGCCCTCGAAAAAGCCTCGGCACCGTCGGGCACTCCAGCTAGTATATATAAAACGGTTGGCCTGTCTGTCTTTCTGTCTTTCTGTCTGTTTGACTGGCTGTCCGGCTATACAATCAAACGTTATAGAGCGCACCTACACATATGTTATATCAAAAGAAAGCTTATCATTAGGGGAGTCAAATAGGTGTATTTACTATTTGGTCAGACAAAAATTGTTCATACAATGTACAAAAAAGTTTCAAGAAATGGCAACATTCTGCTCATAGCATTGAGTGACGTGATGGTTGACCAATTCTCCAGGGGATTAACCTATGGGTTGACCAATCGGTGCATCACTGGGAGCGTTTCATTGCGTGTGTGGGCGGGCCTAATCCTTCTGAGCTGAGCTGAGTGGTTGCCATCTTGATTCCATTTTCTGCGTGTAAATGTAGATTTCTAGCAAAAAAAAGTTGCTTTAAAAGAAAAAAAAATCCTTTTGCAAAGGGGACTCAGGCTTTACCCCGCTCGGTGGTGGATGAGCAGCTTGCAGGCCTCAGGCCTCGAAGCCTCGGCCTCTCCTCGCCAGCCACGCCGGAGCTAGGCAACGCCCGTCCCGCCCCGTGATCGCCGCCATCTTGGTAAAGGCTGGTGGTGCGGGACTGGGTCAAGCGTAGCCATCGCCGCCATCTTAGTAAAGGCTGGCGGAGCGGGAGTCAGTGCGCGCGTCAACATCGGGCCGGAGCGCGACCTGAGCTAAGGTGAGTCCGGCCGGGCCTCACGCACTAGGCCGCGCACCAGCCGGCACTGAGGCGCTGATCCGCACACTGAGGCTTCGGCTCACCACGTCCGGGCTCTGAGGAAAGGCAGAGAGAAAGTGGGAGGGAGGGACAGAGAGGAAATCAGGGAGAGACAGGGGGAGGGAGAGGAGAGGGGGAGGGAGAGGAGAGGGGCAGGGAGAGGAGCGGGGTGAGGGAGGGGAGAGGAGGGGCGGAGGGAGGGGAGAGGAGAGGGGGAGGGAGGGGAGAGGAGAGGGGTGGGAGGGAGAGGAGAGGGGGGAGAGAGGGGAGAGGAGAGGGGGGAGGGAGAGGAGGGGGGTGGGAGGGGAGATGAGAGGGGTGAGGGAGGGGAGAGGAGAGGGGGGAGGGAGGGGAGAGGAGAGGGAGGAGGGGAGAGGAGGGGGGAAGGGAGAGGAGAGGGGAGAGGAGAGGGGGAGGGAGGGAGAGGGGGAGGGAGGGAGAGTGTGGTGTATGTAACCTGTTCCACCTTAAGAGAACTTAAGCCTGTTCCACCTTAAGAGACATACTACTTTCTCTGGCTGCTGTATACTTAATACCGGTGGTGACCACCGGTATATAAGTACTGCGTAGTGATATTGTATGTAGTATAGCCCTGACCTCCAACTAGTAAGGACCTGTTGAAACTTTATTCTTGTAGTCTGTGTCAGTAATTAATCTTAATACAACTGGAACACACAGACTTAACAGTGGCGACGAGTCCGATTATTACCCTGTGGCAGTTATATCCACGGCGGCTTCATCCACAAAACAGGCGTCGAAGAGAGGCATCCACCCTCATCACCCTGCTGGAAGACACGTCGCGCAGCAGGCATCGAGATCCCGGAGTGCGACCGGAGATAAGGGCCGGGCCGCATTCGGGCCGAAAGGCGCAGCGCGGGGACATCAATCGCGGCTGGTGATAAGGGCCGGGCCGCTTTCGGGCCAAAAAGGCACAGCGTCTGGGGTGACTGAAGGCGCGAGAGCCGCGGTGAAGGCGAACGCAGCCGGTGCTAATAACTAGGCTGCAAGAAGGGCTGCGAGGTGTGACATCGGGGAAGCGTGAATGCCCGAGGGAGCCGCGGTGAAGCGGAGACAGCGTCGGGGGAGTTACTAACCGCTGGGAAAAGGGAGCAGCAGCGGCACGCCAAACGCCATTGCAGCCAGTGGGTGAAGACCGCCAAGCATGGGGAAACCGCCATTTTGTAGGCGGAGGACGAAGACAAGAGCGGGAAGCCGCCATCTTGGGATAAAATTTAAAAAAAAAATAATAAATTGCAACGATGCCTAAACATGGGAACATTAATACCTTTGATAGCGACATCGAAGATTGGGCCATGTATGTAGAACGCATACAAAATTATTGTAAAGCAAATAAAATCCCAGATGCAGAGAAAGCACCAACTTTATTGAACTTAATGGCTGCAAAGACATATGGGCAATTGAAAAACCTTTTATCACCAGATGAACCGGCGGATAAGATGTTCGAGGAGATTGTTACTGTCCTGAAAAATCATCTAAACCCCACGCCGCTGATGCTAGCGGAATGATTTAAATTTTACAGCAGAAGGCAGCTGAAGGATGAAAGCAATGCTGAATATTTAATGGAATTGCGTAAGCTGGCGAGGTACTGTCAGTTTTGAACGGGACTGACAGACGCGCTAAGGGATAAATTTGTGTGTGGATTATTAAAAGAAGATACACAAAAGCGACTGCTCGAGGAGAATGAGCTGCCGCTTGAGAAAGCGGTCACTATGGCAGCAGCACACGAAGCTGCAGCGAGAGGCACGGCAATAATGCAGCTACGGTCACCGGAACTCAGTACAAATAAATTGGGTTTGAGTACTGTAAAATGTTATCGTTGTGGAAAGACAACACACGATCAGAACCAGTGTTGGTTTAAAAACCAAGAATGCAGAATGTGTGGCAGGCTTGGCCACATATCTAAAGTATGACGGTCAGGAAAGAAGACGAGCAACAAAAAGTCACCGCAAGGAAACTACATAAAGGTGCACAAGGTGACAAAGACCAGTTCGAACGAACAGAAGTCAGATTCAGACGCTAGCAGTAATGAACTGGGTAGCTTAAGAGTACACAACGTTGGTAAGGATGCAGATCTCCAGACAATTTGGTTCACTCTTCAGATAGCAGGAGTCCAAGTAAAGATGGAATTGGACCCTGGATCGGCATTGACGGTCATGAATAAGAAAGATTGCAAAAGGTTATTCCAACATATTCCCCTACGGGATACGGAGATTATATTGAAAACATACACGGGGCAAAGAGTGTACCCCATCGGAAAGATAGAGGTAAAAGTGGTCCACAAGGGCGAAGAAAGCCAAGTAATGGACTTATATGTGCTACCTGAAGGAGGTCCACCACTACTGGGATGGGGGTGGATTAGGAAAATCAATATGGACTGGCACTCCTTAAAAGCACTAACGGTAGATTCCGGGGAAACAGATGTCAAACCTAAACGATTGTCCAAAATATTGGATGATGCTAAAGAGGTGTTCCAGCAAGGACTGGGAACACTGAAAGGAAGTACGGCAAACATCAAGATTGATGAACATGCACAACCAAAATTTTTCAAAGCCAGACCGGTACCCTATGCAATACGACCTACTGTAGAAGCGGAACTGGAAGCGCTAGAACGTTCAGGTGTACTGTCTAAGGTAGATTGGAGTGAGTGGGCTACGCCCATTGTTCCCGTGATGGAACGTCCTTCGAGCAACGTGCCAGGAGAACCAGGGAAGGTTCGCATCTGTGGAGATTTCAAGATCACAGTTAATCCGGTGCTTCACATGGTGCAGTATCCGCTTCCGCGGATTGAGGATATTTTTGCTTCGTTGTCTGGCGGGAAACACTTCACCAAGATAGACCTGGTGCAGGCGTACTTGCAGATGGAGGTTGAAGAAGAGTCACGCCAGTACCTCACGATCAACACGCAGAGAGGTTTGCACCGGTATAATAGGCTGGTTTTTGGAGTGGCATCGGCTCCGGCAATTTGGCAGAGGGCCATGGAGCAGGTATTACAGGGAATTCCAGGCACACAATGTTACCTGGACGATATTCTGATTACAGGTGATGGTGATGAAGAACACCTCGCAAACTTGGAACTGGCGCTCAACAGACTGAAAGAGTATGGACTTAGAGTTAATCGGCAGAAGTGTGAGTTCTTTCAGAAGCGGATCTCGTACTGTGGTCATGTCATTGACCGGGAGGGGCTTCATAAGTCTCCTGACAAGATAGAGGCAGTTGTAAAGGCTCGCGCTCCAGATAATGTCTCTCAGTTGAGGTCGTTTCTGGGATTGATTAACTATTACCATAAGTTTATACCGAATCTATCCACGGTACTGCACCCACTGAACGCTCTTTTACAGAAGGGGGTACCATGGGAATGGAGCGAAAACTGTAAGAAGGCATTCCGCAAAAGCAAGAATTGATCACCTCAGAGGAAGTGTTGGCTCACTTCAACCCGACACTGCCTATTCGGTTGGCTTGTGATGCTTCTCCATATGGTATTGGGGCAGTACTCTCACACAAGTTGCCAAATGGCACGGAAAGGCCAGTCGCGTTTGCATCCAGATCATTGACCTCCGCTGAGCGCAACTATGCACAGATCGATAGGGAGGCTCTCAGCCTTGTATGGGGAGTGAAGAAGTTTAATCATTACCTGCAGGGCCAAAAATTCACGCTTCTGACAGACCATCAGCCGTTGGTATCCATTTTTAACCCTAAGAAAGGTGTTTCGGTGATGACAGCACAGCGACTTCAGAGATGGTCCCTTTTCCTAGGGGCACATCAATATCAAATAGAATTCAAAGGTACAAAGCAGCATGGCAATGCTGATGGGCTGTCGCGCCTGCCACTACCTGAAGCGGAAGAGATGACGAAAGTTGACCCTGTTGAGTTATTTCATTCGACGATCATCGAGTGTTTACCAGTCACCAATGCAAGTATTGAAAGAGAAACCAGGTATGACCCGACACTGTCCCGAGTTTACGAGGTGACAGTGAAGGGATGGCCAACACATGGTGATCCTCTGTTACCGGCATTCTCGGCAAGGCGAGACCAGCTGTCCGTCTGCCATGGTACTTTGATGTACGGGACAAGAGTGATTATTCCTCCCAAGTTACGGGAAAGAGTTCTAAAGGAATTGCATGAAGGTCATCTGGGGGGAGTTAAGATGAAAAGTCTTGCTAGGGCTTATGTATGGTGGCCGGGCATTGACCAACAGATAGAGGAGTTGACAAAAAGCAGAGCTGGGTGCCAATAAGTGCAAAATGCACCTCCGATTGCACCGCTACACCCATGGGAATGGCCTTCAGCCCCATGGCAACGCATACATATTGACTTTGCTGGTCCATTCATGGACTCCATGTTCCTAATTGCGGTGGACGCACATTCCAAATGGCCAGTAGTGATCAAGATGAATACCACTACTTCAGAAAAGACAATTGCGGTGTTAAGAACAATATTCGCAAGGAACGGATTACCAGAACAGATATGTTCGGACAACGGACCACAGTTCGTGTCAGAAGAATTCCAAAAATTCTTAAAGAAGAATGGGGTGAAACATTATACCTCTGCCCCATATCATCCGGCGACAAACGGGTTGGCTGAGAGATTTGTACAAACATTCAAAAAGGCAATAAAGGCCATGAACGATGATCAGATTCCATTACAACACAAGGTGGACAATTTCCTAATGGCATATCGAAACGCCGCTCATGCAGTGACTAACCAAAGTCCTGCCATGATGTTTTATAACAGGAGGTTGTGGTCCAGGTTGGACTTGTTAAAACCAAATGTGCAGAGGGAAGTGGAAAACAAACAGTTCCGGCATATTAATAACAAGTCCACTTGAAGTTTCGACGTAGGACAACCAGTGTTGGCAAGGGGCTATGGAAACGAAAAATGGCAGTCCGGAACAATCCAGGCCAGACAAGGACCTCTGATGTACACAGTAGATATTGGTAACAATGTGATAAGGCATCATGCGGATCAACTGGTAGAATCAAGAGCAAGGGTCGAACCCATGGTTGCGACAGAGACAACTGTGGAAGACGTTAATGAACCTGAAGCATCTACCTCGGCAGGGACTGTACCTGATGATGACGTCCAATACATAGGAAACCAACAAGAAGAGTCACCTCAGCAACAAGAATCAGAGACCACTGAAAGGCGTTATCCAAACCGAATCAGAAGGCCTCCTGAGAGACTGAGGCCTAGAAATTCAGTGGGCCTTGCGCCCACTTAGCGCCTAAAGAGGTCTTTTGCGCTGGTGGGATGGTAGCGTGGAAATTGAGTGTAGCAGCATTGGCGGCGGTAGCCGATAGCGCTGCACCATGACCGATGATGTCATCGGTGTGCGCGGTGGCCCGTAACGCCCCGAAACCGCGCCGATCCCCATATTTATTTGCGGCCGCCTCCTCCGAAGCGGGCGCAAACAGCGACCAGAAAACGGGGTCGTCCTGCTGCCCTAGTGGGGCGCTTTAAAGTGGAAGGTGCAGCCGGCCGCTTTTTCGGCGGCCGCCTGCCCGCACCTCCTTCCCCGGCCTCCTCCACCACCCCCTCCCGTGGCATTGCCGGCTGGTATTCCGTGGAGCCCGGCATTTCTCCGTTGTGCCGGGCTCTTTTGCCGGCACTCGCGATCAGGGCCCCGGCCGTTGCAGGAACCGCCCCCTTAAGAGAAGGAGGAGGCCTGCAGTACCGCAGCCTGCCGCACCGCATCGGGTGGTGCTGCGGCAACTAGCACCGATATTCAGTTGCAGCGCCCCAAACGGAGGCGGGCACACCCTGGTATAGTGCCCGCTTCCGAATTGGGGCGCAGAAGACGAATATACGGCGTGTGCTAATGCCCCCCCACCCAGCGCTAACTTTTGGGCACGAGCAAGCTGCCTGCGCCCAAGTGAATTTCTAGGCCTGAACCTTTGAACTGTTTATACCTGAAGTTATATATGTATATATGTTATTATGTTACGTTAAATGGGGATATGACTGTTAAGCTAAAAATGGAGGATTGTGGTGTATGTAACTTGTTCCACCTTAAGAGAACTTAAGCCTGTTCCACCTTAAGAGATGTACTACTTTCTCTGGCTGCTGTATACGTAATACCGGTGGTGACCACCGGCATATAAGTACTGTGTAGTGATATTGTATGTAGTATAGTCCTGACCTCCAACTAGTAAAGACCTGTTGAAACTTTATTCTTGTAGTCTGTTTCAGTAATTAATCTTAATACAACTGGAACACACAGACTTAACAGAGAGGAAAGTGGGAGGGAGGGGGAGTGAGGGAGAGGAGAGGGGGAGGGAGAGGAGTGGGGGAGGGTGTGTGAGGAGAGGGGCAGGGAGGGAGAGGAGAGGGGAGGGAGGGAGAGAGAGTAAAGCAGGGAGAGACAGGGGCAGGGGGAGAGAGAGGGTGAGGGAGGGAAAGAGTGAGGGGGTGGGACAGGGAGGGAGAGTTCACCTTCTTCCTTCCTTCCTTCCTTCACAGGGGTCGATCGGGCCAGGCTTGAGGCGCTCCTTCCCCCCCGCTGTCCAGGCTAATCCCAAACTGAATCCAGCGGCATCTCTCTCTCTTCCCCCCTTTTCTCTCCTCTCCCCCCAGTCTCTCTCTTCTCCTCCCAGTCTCTCTCTTCTCCCCCCAATCTCTCTCTCTCTCGCTTCCAACAACAACATGCCCTCAAAAAACCCTCAGCACCGCCGGGCACTCCAGTTAGTATTACAATTGTAATGTAGATACCTTTAAGGGGGGGAACTACTTTTTACAACTCATGTATACTGTAGTACCGGCAGTGACCACACCTGTATATAGCACTGAGTAGTAATCTGTACAGGCTGTTGCAGTGTGAGTCATGTTGAGTAAACACCTGTTGTACTGTTCTCCGCAGTCTGTGTCTTATTATTCACGGACGTAACATTGGCGACGAGGCAGGTTCGAACCTACGTGCAAATCTGCATCACGTCCCGGGGATTTGTTCCTGGAGATCAGTGGATTGGAGTTCAAGGCCAGAGACTCGGGAGTCGGCCACGGGCAAACGCCCAGTCATCCAGCAGAGACCCGAGAATTGCGAGGGAGGCTGTCGAGAGCCAGGCTTGGCTGTCCACTCGAGGTGGTCCAGCGAAACTGGCTGGCAACTGGTAGTGCGCAGATGCTTCCCGGACAGCAAAGGGCCGAGCAGCTTCGACGGGGGAGAGAGAGAGGGCAGAGCGCACTGGGCGCAGCCAGTGTTCAGGGGCTGAGCAGCGTCGGAGAGAGGGAGAGAGAGATGTGCAGAAAACCGCGACATGCCGCCATTGCCATGAGGACCACCGAGAGTGGCGTTGGCAGCAGCGCAGGAGAAGTGCTTGAAACCTACAGGGCACCACCATTGCCACGAGAACCGCCGGGAGCGGGGGAGGCATGAAAGCACGGGAAACGCCATTTTAAGCCATTGGGAGATGCCATTATAAAACACACCCAAAATGCCGAAGAGTGGCAGCATCACTGCACTTGACAATGAAGTCGAAGATTGGACTACATATGTCGAATGAATAGAGGTGTACTGCAAGGTAAATAACAATTTGAATTTCAATTTCAATTTCAATTTCAATTTCAATTTCAATTTCAATTTTATTGGTCACATAACTAAATACAAGAAGTTTAATCTAGTCAGTGAAATGCTTTTTTCTTGACGAGCTGAAAGCACCAAGCAGCAAGAACACTTAGCTGCCTGGTAAACACGGAGCCCACAAGGAAGGCAGCCATCATCATCGGCACCATCACAATAAAACACATACCGACATATACATGCATACAATCTTTAAATATATATAAAGCAGACATAAAATAAATATAAGACATAAAAAGACAGCACATAAAATGAACAAGCAATAATGTAAAAAAAGTAATTTCTACAGTAATTACATTGATATTTCTACCCAGGCTTCTAGAATAATCTCTGGTTACAGGTTGGCCGCACTGGGAGAGCGTCGTGAGGAGCTCACAACTTATAAGTTAATTGAGGTGTCAGATGACAGGAAAGCATCGGTATTGTTAAATTTAATGGGTGCAAAGACGTATGGTTTATTACGAAATCTAGTAACCCCAACGAAGCCAATGGAAAAGAGTTTTGAAGAAATAGTAACGATCCTAAAGGAACATTTAAATCCCACACCGCAGCTGATAGCAGAAAGATTCAAGTTTCACAAATGCAACCAGCATAAGGATGAAAGTAATGCTGATTATTTAACAGAACTGCCAAACTATCGAAACACTGCCAGTTTGGAGCGGGACTGGCAGATACCTTAAGGGACAAGTTTGTGTGTGGGCTTCAAAGTGAAGGAACCCAGAAACAGCATTCATCTGAAAAGGAGCTTACGCTGGAAAAGGCTTTCAGCATTGAGGTATCATATGAAGCAGCAGCACCGGGCGCTGCAGAGATACAACAGAGAGAGCAAGAATATGGCACAAACAAAATGTCATATGGAACAGAGAAGTGCTATCGCTGCGGCAGAACAACACACAACCAGAATGATTGCTGGTTCAAAGACAAAGTATGCAGTCAGTGTGGAAAATTAGGACACATAGCACGAGTCTGCAGGTCGGGAAAGAAAACCAGCAATAAGAAACGTACCAAAGGAAAGTACAAGAAGGTACATAAGATGACGGAGAATAGTTCAGACAATCAAAAGAGTGATAACGACTCCGAAAGCAGGGAACTGAGTTGTCTGAAGCTACATAATGTGATCACATTGGAGGATCACCGTACCATTTGGGTCACTCTGAAGATAGCAGGAATCCAGGTAAAGATGGAATAGGACAGAGGATCAGCCCTAACAGTCATAAACCGACGGGACTATGAGCGGCTTTTCTCACACATACCCTTGAGAGAAACAAAAATTATTTTGAAGACGTACACGGGGCAAAAAGTCTACCCCAAAGGAAAAATAAGGGTGACCGTTATATATAACGGTAAGGAAACACCAAAACTAGACCTGTATGTATTGCAATATGGAGGACCACCTTTACTGGGACGTGAATGGATCCAGAAAATACAACTGGATTGGCATTCCATACAGGCACTGACTGTGGCTGACAAAAAGGATGACGACGTCACACCTGGGCGACTGCCAAAGATCCTAACTGATGCAAAACAAGTGTTCCAGCAAGGACTCGGAACACTAAAAGGCATGATAGCGATGATTAAAATTGAAGAAAACGGAAGCCCAAAATTTTTTACGGCCAGACATGTACCTTATGCGATCCGCCCAACCATCGAAGCAGAGCTGGAGAGTCTGGAACATTCAGGTGTACTGTCCAAGGTAGACTGGAGCGAGTGGGCTACACCCATCGTCCCTGTGATGAAAAAGTCGTTGAGCCGCACGCCGGGGGAACCAAGGAAGGTTCACATCTGCGGGGATTTTAAGGTAACAGTGAACCCACTCCTTCACACCGTACAATATCCACTTCTGCGGATTGAAGATATTTTCATCTCGCTATCTGGAGGGAAACGCTTCACTAAGATTGATCTGGCCCAGGCGTATCTGCAAATGGAGGTAGAAGAAGCATCAAAAAATACCTCACAATCAACACCCATAAAGGTCTCTACCAATACAACCGGCTGGTATTCGGGGTAGCATCAGCTTCGGCTATTTGGCAGAGGGCAATGGAACAAGTCCTGCAAGGGATCCCAGGGACCCAGTGTTATTTGGACGACATCCTGGTCACGGGCGAAAATGACAGTGATCACCTTGCCAACCAGGAGCAGGTGCTCACTAGATTGCAGGAATATGGGCTCCGAGCTAACCGCCCCAAATGCGAGTTTTTTAGAAAACAGATCTCGTATTGTGGCCACGTTATCGATAAAGAGGGGTTACATAAGTCCCCAGAGAAGATTGAGGCAGTAGTCAAGGCTCCAGCACCAGAAAATGTGTCACAACTGAGGTCGTTCCTCGGGCTGGTAAACTACTACCATAAGTTCTTGTCAAATTTGTCTACAATACTGCACTCACTGAACACCCTACTGCAAACTGGGGTGCCATGGAAGTGGAGTGACGAGTGTAGATGCGCTTGCCAGAAGAGCAAAACACTAATCACATTGAAAGAGGTATTGGCCCATTACAATCCGGCATTACCAATTCAGTTGGCATGTGATGCGTCACCCTATGGCATTGGAACGGTGCTGTCGAACAAATTCTCGGATGGCTCAGAGAGGCCAATAGCCTTTGCGTCACGATCACTAACCTCAGCCGAGAGTAACTACGTCCAGATTGACAGGGAGGCCCTCAGCTTAGTGTGGGGAGTGAAAAAGTTCAATCACTATCTGCACGGGCAGAAATTCACCTTGCTGACTGATCACCAGCCTCTTGTCTCCATTTTTAATCCGAAGAAGGGCGTTCCGGTGATGACTGTGCAACGACTGCAAACATGGTCACTTTTTCTAGGGGCGCACCACAATGAGATTGAATATAAGGGCACGAAACAGCATGGAAATGCTGATGGGCTATCACGCCTGCCACTGCCTACTGCGGAGGAAGCACCAGCAGTGGATCCTGTCGAAATATTCCATTCGACTATAGTTGATTACCTACCGGTAACTAACGCTTGTATCAAAAAGGACACCCGAAATGACCCGACATTGTCTCGTGTATATGATTTGACGGTGAAGGGATGGCCAGCACATGGCAACTCACTGTTGCCAGCATCCTCGACAAGGAGAGAACAGCTGTCAGTGTGCTGGGGGACCTTGATGTGTGGATCCCGAGGGATAATTCCACCCAAGTTAATGGATAGAGTGCTCAATGAGCTTCATGAGGGTCATCTGTGAGGGGTAAAAATGAAATGCCTCTGCAGGGCTTATGTGTGGTGGCCGGGAATCGATAAACAAATCGAGGTCCTGACCAAGAGCTGCTCAGGATGCCAGACAGTCCAAAATGCACCATCACAGGCCCCTCTACACCCATGGGAGTTGCCCTCATCTCCATGGCAACGGCTGCATATTGATTTTGCTGGTCCATTCATGGACTCAATGTTTCTAATAGCCGTGGATGCGCACTCGAAATGGCCAGAAGTCATCAAAATAACCTCCACCACCACGGAGAAAACTATTGCAGTCCTACGGAACATTTTTGCCAGGAATGGCTTGCGAGAACAGATTTGCTCCGACAATGGACCACAGTTTGTGTCCGAAGAGTTCCAGAGGTTCTTGAAAAATAATGGGGTAAGGCATTACACATCCACCCCATATCATCCAGCCACAAATGGATTGGCTGAGAGGTTCGTACAAACCTTTAAGAAGGCAATAAAGGCTATGTACAATGACAACATTCTGCTGCAGTACAAGGTGGACAATTTCCTGTTCGCCTACCGGAATGCGACACATGCAGTCACCAACCATGATGTTCTTCAACCAAAGGTTAAGGTCTCGCCTGGATTTGCTCAGACCAAACGTACAAAGAGATGTTGAGAGTAAGCAATTCCAGCACATCCATGAGAAGCCAACAAGAAGCTTCAATGTAGGGCAACCAGTCTTGGCCCACAACTAGCGAACAGAAAAATGGCAGCCAGGGACAATATGCACATGGCAGGGCCCACTAATGTACACAGTGGACGTTGTGGAGAGCATCGTGAGACACCATGCTGACCAGATCCTAGAGTTACAGGAACAAGTCAATCCCATGCCTCGCCCATACGTACCAGGTGATGAACCCGATGTACAGGTCGCATCTACCCCAGAAACATTAGCATCGGTATCTGATGAACCAACCGACGACAGGGGGCCAGATTTGCCTCCGCACCAAGAGCAAGACACTCCGGAAAGGCGCTATCCAGAAAGGATCATGAGGCCTCCCCAAAGACTGAATATATAAGTAGACTATTTTCAGCTAATGTTGCATGTTAAAAGTGTTAATTGTAATTAGTTTGATATTTAGTTGTTAAATGAGTGTTATGGTACTGTTAATCTAAAAGGGGAGGAATTATAATGTAGATACCTTTAAGGGGGGAACTACTTTTTACAGCTCATGTATACTGTAGTACCGGCAGTGAGCACACCTGTATATAGCACTGAGTAGTAATCTGTACAGGCAGTTGCAGTGTGAGCCACGTTGAGTAAACACCTGTGCACCGCTCTCCGCAGTCAGTGACTTATTATACACGGACGTAACAACAATAGATTAACCTCATGGGATTGAGGGCAATGTAGTCACGTGGATTGATGATTGGTTAACAGACAGAAAAGAGAGAGTAGGAATAAATGGGCCATTTTCTTGTGGGAAAGTTGTAACTAGTAGGGTGCCGCAAGGATTGGTGCTCGGCCCTCAGTTCTTTACAATATTTACTAATGATGATATTGGGGGACCGTGTGTAATATATCCAGGTTTGCTGACTATGCAAAGTTAGGTGGGAAGATAGAAAAGCAGAATATTTTTTAAAAGCTGACATACTCATAAATGTTGGGATTCAGAGGGATTTGGGTGTCTTTCTGGAGGGATCACAGAAAGGTAACATGTAGGTGCAGCAAGCAATTAGGAACACAGATGTTTTTTAAGCCTTTATAGTAAGGGCTTTCCAGTACAAGAGTAAAGAACATTTCTGCATTTATATAGGGCTATGTGTGGCCACTCTTGGAGTACTGCGTACATTTTTAGTTTCCTTACCTAAAGATGGATATACTCGCCTTGGAGTTGTTGAAACAAAGGTTCACTGGTTGCTTCCTGGGATGAGAGGGTTTTCATGTGAGGAGAGATTGAGTAGAATGGATCTATATTCTCTGGAGTTTAGAATAATGATTTTTAATCTCCTTGAAATGTATACATTTCTTAGAGGGCTGAACAGGGTAGATGCTGAGAGGTTGTTTCCACCAGCTGAACAGTCTGTAACCAGGGACCATAGTCTCAGGATAAGGGGTTGGCCATTTAGGACTGATATGAGGAGACATTTCTTGGAATTCTCTACCACAGAAGGCTGCGGATGCTCTTTCGTTGAGTTAATCCAAGAATGAGTTCGATAGATTTTTGGACACTAAGGGTATCAAAGAATGTGGTGAGAGGGCGGGAAAGTGGAATTGAGGTAGAAGATCAGACACAATTGTGTTGAATGGTGAAGCAGGCCTACTCCTGCTCCTATTTCGTATGTTCTTATGTTCAAGTGGAAATTGATATTTTAGGTAAAAAGAAGAAACTATAGGTACTGGATATATGCAATGAAAACAGACAATACTGAATGCAAATTAGTTGATGGTTCACGTGTAGACCCAGCATCAGATTTACATTTTTGGAATAAGTTTATCCTGATTTGTTGTAGATTTAATTTATTATTACATTTCACTCCCTCTTTCGAGGTGACACAGGTCCAAGGCCCGTGTCCCCAGGCGATAACCAATAGTGCAAAGTAATGGGTGTGAAGCCAATGTCAGAATTCCTCTGTGTCCCGCCATCAGGGGGGGCCGCAAACCTGCTGCAGCCAATGTTCGACTGATTACCTATCTTAGAGGATGTTTTTTGGTTGCCAGCTTACAATAGATCTATTGCGTAATGCCCTCACGAGAATCTTCTCAGCCACCAGCAGAGCTGAATCAACCAGTGAGTGAGGAGGACATAAAAAACCTGCAAAAGGACATAGACAGGCTAAGTGAGTGGGCAGAGATTTGGCAGATGCAATATAATGTTGGAAAGTGTGAGGTTATGCACTTTGGCAGAAAAAATCAAAGAGCAAGTTATTATCTAAATGGAGATAAACTGCAAAGTGCTAGAGTACAAAGGGATCTGGGGGTCCTGGTGCATGAAACACAAAAAGTTAGTATGCAGGTGCAGCAGGTGATCAGGAAGGCCAATGGCATCTTGGCTTTTATTGCAAGGGGGATGGAGTATAAAAACAGGGAAGTCTTGCTGCAGTTATAAAGGGTATGTGTGAGGCCACACCTGGAATACTGCGTGCAGTTTTGGTTTCCATATTTAAGAAAAGATATACTTGCTCTCGAGGCGGTTCAGAGAAGGTTCACTCAGTTGATTCCAGAGATGAGTAGGTTGGTGTATGAGGAAAGGTTGAGTAGGTTGGGACTTTACTCATTGGAGTTCAGAAGAATGAGAGGCGAGCTTATCAAAACATATAAGATTGTGCGGGGGCTTGATCAGGTGGAGGCGGTGAGGATGTTTCCACTGATGGGTGAGACTAGAACTAGGGGGCATAATCTTAGAATAAGGGGCTGCCCATTCAAAACTGAGATGAAGAGAAACTTCTTCACTCAGAGGGTAGTAAATCTATGGAATTTGCTACCCCAGAGAGCTGTGGAAGCTGCAACATTAAATCAATTTAAAATGGAGATAGACATTTTCCTAGCAGATAAGGGAGTTAGGGGTTACGGGGAGAGGGCAGGGAGGTGGACGTGAGTATAGATTCAGATCAGCCATGATCCTATTGAATGGTTGAGCAGGCCCGAGGGGCCGTATGGCCTACTCCTGCTCCTATTTCTTATATTCTTATGTTCTTATTTTTCCTTATTGCTTACACTCAGTTGTAATGAGGTTGTCTTTAATAGAATCGGCATTGTTGGATACCTCAAGAGGCAAGTTAGGCATCAAATATGAAACACCAATGAACAAAGCTACTCCCAGTGTGATATAACTGCAGGAGAACGAACCTGCGCCACACCCGCCCACCGGCCGCCCCATTGCAGAGAGCTCATGGATGAAAGAGATTGAGATCTGAAAACTGTACACAGGAGATCCCATTTCTTTCAATCATTTAATCAATTTGACTATTAGTGTCAGCGGATATTTCACCACATTCTTCAACTCCTCCCTGGATTTTACTGGGTCACAACATAAATACACGTGTTTGTGCAGCAGCTCAATCGTAGAACCATATGCCCGGATTCCAGAAGGATAAAGACTGGGTCGTTGTAACCTGTATAGACATAAGTGCCTGTGATTCGGTAATAGAGGTGATATACAGTGTACGTCGCCCATAACATGACGAAACTTCTGGATATACTGAAGAGTAAAATGATGGATTTGTTCTGGTTCTCCAACTCAGGATCAACTTTATGTTCAGCAGTGTTGATGCCCCTCAATGCCTGTCGGACTCTACTGAAGGATAATATATGTCTTACTGTCAGTACATTGAACAGTAAAATAAGGAAAATTGCAAGACACAGTGTTAAAATATGATTACGCCAGGAATGTGCTATCCACGTGGGTAAAGTATAAAAGGGGAATTTCAGGCCACAGAACATTGGGACGTTGTTAATAAAATACAGAGGTTAAAGTACAAAGTACCATGGGACATTTTGCAAACAGCTTAGAAGAAACACCGTGCCTACGATCGGAGCTGCCGTTTTCTCGGTGCAATATGTCCTTTTCAGCTTCTGGCAACATATTGCAATGAATCGATCAAAGGTGAAAGCGACTGTTAACCAGACAGAGCCGTTTCTGCAAGCATAAATTAAGACCGTTTTGTGACGGCGCGCCGGAGTAACGGAGAAGGCGCTAACTGGATATTTAATGCCAATGATGCTGTTCAATATCAAACCGGTGATAATGACCAGCAGATCCGCGACAGCCATAGCCACTAGATAGAGAGTGATGCATTTGGAGAGATTGCACTTCCCCCGGCACAGGATCACAATTGCCATTATGTTAACTGCAAGAAAGAGGGAAATCATTGACTAGACTCCCAGTGCATAGCATCAGGATTTTGTCTGAATTTCACAGATCCTTTACTGCCTCTGTGGAAGGAAATGAAACACCCGCTTTGTGTTGACTGAGGGTAATTTTAACCTCACGCATCGGGCGGTAAACGCACGGCATCGAGAAAACGTCAGTTTTACAGCGCCCAATATCAACTACATTCATTTCAATGGAGAGTGAAACCAGCGTTGTACGCGATCCTATCAGTTTTCCAATGGACTGTTTGGGTTTGTTTCAAAATACGACTAAATAATAATTAAACAGTGTATTTGAAAAGAATTCATAGCACGTTACTGGTAAAAGTGAACTAATATCTAAAATATACAAGAAGGGGAGGCGAAAGGATAAATTGAAACGAATTGAAATGGAGGTGGGAACTTGCAATCGGTGCAGCCACGGCTTTCAAAGAAACCCCCGCATCATTCAATAGAAAAACGTCAGACTGAATTCGGGCGGTTCCTATTACTGGCGGCCGATCTTCAATGTCCGTTTTATTCCCGATGGCATGTTGGTAATTTACTCCATTGTGGCAGGTCTTCCTTAGAAAGGATGCAAAGACTATGGAGAGGGTACCAAGGAAACCAACTAACACAACACTGGGGAATGCTGGGCTTTAGTTGCCAAAATGGGCAGGGGAACCTGGAGCTCGGTGCATTTGAATAGGGAGTTTAAGAGGCGATCTGGTAAACGTGTTCCGACAGCTGAGAGATTTCCATAAGATCAATGAGGGAGAGGAAAAAAACATTTGCTCTGGCGGATGAACTGTATTAATATAGGAAAAAGAAAGATTAAATCTTCACCAAAGAACCTCGGGAAATGTTTGGATATTTTTGGGGTCGGTTCGTGGTGGTGATATGAAATAAAATAACCTACCAGAGGCTGCGGCGCACGCCAAATTAATAATTGTTTTTAGAATGAAGTGGCTAAACGTTACTAAAAGAGAAAGGAACCTGGGGAAAGTGGAGGGGATTCAGAAAAATACATTTCTGGTTCAGAAGCAATGTTCTCCAGCTTCATTCTACGATTTTACAATTGCCACTATAACACTATAAATATTTTCAGAGGGACATGTTATGGTGTTACAACATACATTTTTAATACATTTCTTCTTTGATGCTCTCTGGATGCAACCAGCTGGAGTTAGATCCCCGAAACCGTGCAAGTGCCTGGAATTTGCGATTTGTGATGACAGGATTGGAGCTTAATGCTCTCGCATCACCTTCTTCCGTTACTTACGTGGAGAGATTTCCATGATATTGTTGATGTGACGTGAATCACTGAAGGGTTGACATTGTAAGGTGCATCAGGAGAGAAGATGAAGTACAACTGAGAGTAATTTGCGCAGTTCTGGTCTGCATGCTGTAAAGAGCATGTAGAGGCACTGGAGAAGGTGCAGAAAATATTTCCAAAGAAGAACCAGGAACTGAAAGGGTAGAACTATCAGGAAAGTTTGAACAGGCTCTGGACCTATATCTAGAAAAGAGAAGGCTGAGGGGTGACCTGACAGAGAACTTTATATGAAAGGGTTTGATAGAGTAGAGGTGGAGAATATGTTTCCACATGTGGTGTTAATCAAAACTTGGGGACATAAGTACAATATGGTCACTAATAGATTAATTAGGGGATTCAGGAGAAAATTCTTTACCCAGAGAGTGGTGCGAATGTGGAACTCGCTACCATGTGTAGTGATTGAGGCGAATAGCATAGATGCAGTTAAGGGCAAGCTAGATAAGCACACGAGGGAGAAAGGATTAAAAAGTTATTCTGAAAGGGTTAGATGATGAGAGGTGGGAGGAGGCTCATCAGGAGCACAAGCACCGGTTTAGACCAGTTGAGCCAGATGACTCTTTGTGTGCTGTACATTATATGTAATTCTATGTATTTAACATACGCCGCAAGAGACTTATTTACATAATGAACAAGGTGGCAATAAAATGACTTACCCGGAATACCAACAGATGCAAGAATTGGCTAATAAATAGCATACACCCGACCCTTAACTTGTTCATGCATCTTCTGTTAGATTCAGGCTGTGAATACAACGGTTCGGGGACATGCACCGTGATGGGGTAAATATCGACCCTGATATACACTTGTGGGACGTCTCTAGTGAATCAATGATGTAACATCATTACTGCTGTTAGTGAGACTCATTTAAAAAAACAAGTTGCTTTCACTTTACTGGATTTAATGTAATCGATCAAATATAAATGATGTCACAGTAATAAAAATCCAATATTATTTTGACATTTGTTCTGCAAAAAAAAGCTTTTTCCATCAGTCATATACATTTGAAAGAGTTATTATTTGATCCCATCTATTTTATGTGAAAAACAAACTCATGTCGGCTGGTAGCTGCATTGGCTGCCCGATATACAAACCGTCCTATTCTCATTAATATTAATTTCAATTGCATGCTGTGGGTGGCGGATTCGAAACAATTCCATGTGGCAGTGAAATCCACGTTGTGGCCACTCGCTGGGTAAGGAGGTTTAACCTGAATTCAATATAGGAATTATTGGATTAATATTAAAACAATATTCTTAGAGAGAACAACAGGCTCCCTGGAACCAACACCACGCTCCTTGGGTGGTATCTCAGCTCTGTGCGAGAACAGCAGGAGAGATGTGATGCTCTGGAAGGTCCTGTGATTGCTGCCCGCCCCCGACCCCCCTGAAAATCTGGCAGCATTATAAGATGACATGCAGGGTGAGTTGCCATGGAAACTGTAAGAGTTGTCAGCAGAAACTCCAACATGATGAGCGCCAATGTTGTGTTCTTGGAGCTGACACTCTCCCAATGTTGGACAGAATGTTCTCTACGCTCTGCTAGAAACGCAACACAAGTTAGAGTTGGACTCCACAATGATCGGAGCAATTGCCTGCAAGCCCACTGGCAGGCTTTCCAGTGCAAAAAACATCTCAACTATGCGCCCATCAGCCATCTTCGGAAGCCTAGGCCCTCAAAGTCCTCTGCAGCAGACCTAGTATATGATCTCTCCCTCTGGCGAACTGGTACCAATGCTGTCCTATCACCTGCCCTAGAACCTGCCCACTTGTGGCTGTTATTCTCCCCGTGAAGACATGTCCTGCGGTGTAGTCTCCACAATATGTGTGTGCAAATCTCTGACTTGGTGCTTGATTGGGTTAGATTGAGGGCTCGATTGATTGAGTTCAAGGCACCAATGAACGTTGGTGCAGCTGAGAAATGTGACCCGCCGGTCAGCAGCCAGAGCAAAGCAAACTTGCAGGTGTGAGAATCGGAACGTGAAATTCAGAGTAGGTAAGGCCGCAGTAATATGTCAGTGAAGCGAAAGTAGGGGAGTAAAGGAGGAAGGAAGGAAAAGCTGGGAGGGAGGCCGGGTAGTTTTTTGGAGGATCAGGCACAGACACGTGAAAAAGCTAGAATTTGAAATGTGCCTGTGTTGCAGTGGGTAAAAGAGGTAAAATAAATCGTGCCGTAAATCGCATACCAACCGAAGTTGCTGCGACCAAAACCTAGGAACCTGAGTCCCAAACAGAGCAGAAACTGCCCAGGATCCTTCCCTAGCCTTAGCTGTGTTAGTCGATTACAGCCACGTGTTAGAGAGCAGACGCAGAGCACGAAGGTCCCATGTTCCCTGGGCGGATCTGTGTGGGTTTCACAATTTGGTGCATTTGTGAGGGAGGGACGGGTCTGTGAGTGTGAGACAGATGGGTCTGTGTGGTGGGGGGCAGGGGGGGGAATAAGTGATTTCCATTTGTGGGAGGAGGGGTGGATTCGTGTGAGGTAGGGCCGAGTCCTTGTGCGGGGAGTGGCGTTTGTTTTGGGGATTGGGTGGATCCGTGTGGAGGGGATGCACTCTGTGTGTGAGGGAGGGGGGACCTATGTGGGGAGGGGTGGGCCGGTGTGGGGGTGTGCCTATGTGACAGGAGTCTGAGTTGGTGGAGGGAGTGGGTCGGGTGGGGCTGGCTGGGAGGTGTGGGTTGGTGGGTGGGAAGGGGCGGGTTTGTAGCGAAGGAGCGGGATGGTGTGGGGCAGGGGTGGGTTGGTGGCTGGGAAGGGGCGGGTTTGTAGGGGAAAAGCAGGATGGTGTGAGGCAGGGACTGGTTGGTAGAGAGAGACGGTGCAGGTTCAATACGCACCTTATTTTGTTCGCTGATCTCACACGGTATGATTCTGTGCCCCTACAGACAAGCAAGGACCCAGATTTGATCCGGGGCCTGTGTTGTTAGCTCAGCTCACCCAGCATGGTATTGATCACCAAACATATCTGGGAGGTCTCAGGTTCCAACCCCGGCTTGTGCTGAGTTTGCTTTACACAGTCAGAGTGGTACTGAGCAACATCAAGCAGGAGTGGCCCAGGCTCCATCACTGGCTTGTACTGAATTAGCTGATCTCACCCAGTATGGCAATGAGTTCCCCACAAATCAGGAAGGACCCTGGCTCCAAGCCTGTCATATGCTGTTAGCTAATAAAAACCAGTGTGGTATTGAGCCACACATTCAGCAGGAAGGGCCCAGGTTTTGTTCATGGCCTTTGCTGGGCCACACTCACTGAACAGAAAGGGTCTAATTTTCATCCCCGGCCTGTGCTACGTTTGCTGATCCCATCCTTTATGTTGCTGAACCCTATGAAGAGATGGAAGGTCTAAAGTTCCAGCCCTGTTAGCTGTTAGCTCAGCTCACCCGAGATGGTATTTACCCTCATACAGAGCTGGGAAGCCCCACCCAGTGTGGTACTTAGCTCCACACAGACTATGAAGGGCCCAAGATCGATTTGAGCTGTGTGTTGTTCGCTGCTTTCACTCCCTGTGGTACTGAGCCTCACACAGAGCAGGAAGGACCCAGGTTCCACCCCTGCCATGTGCTGTTAGCTAATCACAACCAGTGTGATATTAAGTCCCACGCAGAGCAGGAAGGCCCCAGGTTCATTACGATCCATGCTGGATATGTGAATGAGTCACACTCATTGAGGAAGAAGGGCACAGGCTCCATTCCCTGCCTGTGCTGAGTTATCTGGTCCAGTCTGTCTGCTACCGAGCCACACACAGAGCAGAGAGGAAACAGCTCCCATCCTCAGCCTGTCCTCATTTAGCTGATTTCTTCCAGTGTGCTACTTAGATCCACACAGAGAAGGAAGAGTCCAGGTTCCATCCCGAGCCTATGCTGTAAGCTCAGCTCTCCAGGCATGGTAGTGAACCCCATTCAGAGCTGGGAGGTAAAAAGTTCTTACCTCTGTCTGTGCTGAGTTAGTTGCTCCCAGTCACAGATGTACTGAGATCCACACAGAGCAGTAAAGGCCCAGTTTCCTTTCGTGCCTTGTGCTGTTAGCTGATCTAACTCCCTGTGATAATCAGTGCTACACAGAGTAGAACGGGCCGAAGCTCTCTGACCGGGCTGTGCTGAGTTAATTGATCTCACCCACTGTGGTTCTGAGCTCTACACTGATCAGGAGGACCCAGGCTTCATTCCAGGCCTATTCTCAATTTTGTAAATGGTAAAACAAACTTAGCAGAAAGGGCCCAGGTTGCAGAGAGGCCTGTCCTGTTGCTTCATCTCATCCGGAATGGTACTAAACAAAAAAGCATAGAAAGTTTCCAGGTTCCACACACGGCCTGTGCTGAGGTAACTGATCTCATCCAGTGTGGAGCTCCACAAAGAGCAGGAGGGTCTAGGAGCCATTTGTGCCATGTATGTTCATTGATCTCACTCCCTTGGCAATGAGCTCCTAACTGGGCAGAAAAGGCTTAGTTTCAATCCGACCTGTGCTGAGACTGCTGATCTAAGACATTGTGGCACTGAGGCCCACACAGAGACGGAATGGGCAATGCTCCATCCCGGCCTTTGCTGTTACCTCGCCTTACCCTTCATCGCAGTGAGGGCCTCACAGAACAGAAAAGACAAAGCCTCCAACCGAGGCCTGTGGTGAGTTAGCTCATTTCACCCGGTATGGTACATCCCCACACAGAGCAGAAAGGGCCTCGGTTCCATCCCAGGCCGGTTCTCTATTCTGATCTCGAACTTATGAAGATAGCAACTAGAGTCGGCCATTCAACACTTCGAGCCTGCTCAATTAGATCCTGGCTGATCTGTATTGTCGCTGCATTTAGTTGCTTTGTTTCCATAAACCTTAATAGTATGCCTAACAAAAATCCATCAAACTCAACTTTGAAATTTTCAGTTGACCCATGCCTCAACAGTGTTTGCGGGACAGAGATCCAGATTTTCACTATCCCTTCTGAAGAAGAAGTTCTCCCTGAGAGCACCCCTGTACAGCCTAGCTCTAAATTTAAGTTAATGCCCTCTTGTTCTGGACTCCCCCCTCCACCCACCCGAATAAATCGTTTATCTCTACCGACCCTATCAACCCCTTTAATCAGGTAAAACACCTCAATTAGTTCACCACTGAAGGGGATACATACCTAGTCAGTGTAACCTGTCCACTTTATTTAACACTTCTTGATTCGGTATCATTCAGGTGAATCTACACTGCACCCCGTCCAAGAACAATATATCCTTCCTGAGGTGCGGTGCCCAGACGTGAATTCAATGCCCTATATGGATGGTAAGGAGAGCGTTATATGACTGTAACATAAATGGACCACTTTGTAATCCAGCCCCTTGAGGTGAAGCACAACAGAAGGAAGCCGATACGTATTTCAGGAGAAGGTGACAAAATGTAGGTAGCAATGGCAGAGGAATGGGAGTAAGACTTTCAGAGAGCAGTGCAGACGTGGTGGGCCGAATAACTTCCTACGATGCAGTAAAGGACCATAATTCTATCATTTACAAATTAACTTCTTATTCAGGAACTTTACTCTAAGTAGATGGTGATTTTGCTTAAACACTGTTGCCTCTCGCTCAGAAATATCTATTTTAATATTCCATATGCACCTGAAACAGAGTGCAGTTTACACAATAAAGCATTGTATGGATATCTCCAGCAGCAATCTAGGGGGGTCATTTTAATGTGTCATGCCCGTCTAGAAATTGACGGGATCGGGGACAAAGCTGGATATGCACATTACCCGATTTCACTCCCCATTGAAGTCAATGGAGGCCAATATTGGGCGGGGTGCAAAACGCAAACTTTTCCACCTAGAAGAACAAGGGTAGCAGGCGCATGGGAACACCACCACTGCCAAGTTACTCCACGTCACACACCATCCTGACTTAGAAGTATATCGCCGTTCTTTCATCATTGCTGTGTCAAAATCCTGGAACTACCTCAGTAACAGCACTGTGAGAGTACATTCACCACACGGAGAGCAGTGGTTCAGGAAGGCCACCACTTTCTCAAGGGCAAATAGGGATGGGCAATAAATACTAGCCTTGCCAGCGACACCCACATCCCATAAACGAATAAAACAACCTGGCATTTCGACCGAATCCGTCAGTTTCCCGGTGGGCTAGTTATGTTAAAATTGCCCTTACTGATCTTTATTGGAGTTCATTAGAGCCTTCTGTCGAGGAAGGGGCTCGGTTACGATAGGGTCTTGCTTCCTATCAGCATTTTATTCATCAAGCAAGTATCTCGGAATTTCTGGTCAGTAACGAAGCGATGGCACTCGCCACTGAACTTGAAGTAAGCAGCACACCAACATCTAGTGATATCTGTGGCATGAATTTCACCTCTCCTGACGTTAGTTTGAATCCGCTGCCAAATCAATGGAATCCCCAGCGTCCAGCAACAGAGATATCATCAAGATCCTAGGCAGCCAATCATATTGAAGAATTCTCAAAGACGGCAAACCAGCACGTAAAATGCAGAGATTATAATTTACAATAAGAATTGGTACAGACACATAGGATTGAGAGAGAATCTGAAATATCTTTAAAAAAACTTTCAAAAAATTATTACCTTAAAAAGAATGATATGCTTAAAATATTAATGTTATAATTTGACATTCCACTATTATAAAATTATTTTTTCAGGGTCAGAAAGGTTGTTTTGCTGTCAATACGACTTCAAAAAGCTTATATCTTCGTGTTATATTTAAGCAGTGAAATTCCAGCTGAATTGGGGAAGTTTTCACTAGGAAGTAGATTTCAGTGAGATTCGAATTGATCTACGGCTCCGGGAAGTTCCACAGCACGACCTTTGGAGAAGCTTAGAATCACGGTCAGCAGTTGCTGTATTTCTGCTTCGATTTAAACATGCGCTGAATTTAGCAGTTGCTGTCACTTTTTGAGGGGGACTGGCGGCGAACTTTGAGAGAATCACCGCCATTACCATTGCAAAATCTGGCTGGGCTAATGTGTTTTTGTAGAAGGCGATCAGCTATGATATTCTCCACAGCTGATACATTATCGACACTCACAGTCTAGGCCTATGAGCGATTAGAACGTAAGAGCATAAGAAATTGGAGCAGGAGTCGGCCACACAGCACCTCGAGCCTACTCCAGCATTCAATAAGATCATGGCTGATCATCGACCTCAACTCCACTTTCCCGCCCGATCTCCAGATCCCTTGATTCCCCTAGAGTCCAAAAATCTATCTACCTCAGCCTTGAATATATTCAAAGGCTTAGCATCCACAACCCTCTGGGGCAGACAATTCCAAAGATTCACAACCCTTTGAGTGACGGAATTCCTTCTCATCTCGGTCTTAAGTGGCCAATCCCTTATCCTGAGAAAATGCCCCCTGTTCTAGACACTCCATCCAGGGGCAACAACCTCCCAACATCTGCCCTTCAGAATCTTATATGTTTCAATGCGATCAACTCTCATTCTTCTAAACTCCAGAGAGTATTGGCCCATTCTACACAATCTCACATCATGGGACAGCCCTCTCATTCCAAGAAGCAATCTACTCAACCTTCGTTGCACTGCCTCCAAGTCAAGTATATCCTTCCTTAGATAAGGAGACCAAAACTGTGCACAATACTCCAGGTGTGGTCTCAGCAAGGCCCTGTACAATTGGCTGCAATAGAACTGAATATCAGGCGCTGCATAACAGGTGGCCAAACCGATAGCGCCTGCCTTGCAACACCACCGGAGACGAATTACTAGCCCTCTAGACGATATTATGCCTCGAAGCAGGAAAAAGCAAGTTAATTTCCGATAAGCTACTGGACATACGAAATTGGCATGTGCATTTCAAGCTGGTGGAAGATAGGTAGTACGGTTTCCGGGTTTGTATCTGGCAGAGCTCATGCTTAGCCTTGAGTAAGGTAATTAAAAGCAATGCGCAGACATTCTGTACCTTCATCTATTAATCATAAAAGCAGAAATACACTTCCAGTAGGGGTCAATGGATAAAAATTTGGAAGCATAACCCGGGATGATTTTCAGCCTTCCCAGCTTGTGGGCTGTGAATCAATTCCATCAACACTACCTTCACTATACGGACAGCTCAGCTAACTCAGCACACACTGGAGACAGAATCTGGGCTTTAGATCCACTCTAAGATATTTCTTGTATCACCTTTCAATTTGATTTACGGAAGGAATGACACAGAAATAAAAGAAACATGTATCTCGAGTCTTTCCCAAATAAGCAGGATAATAAACTTTAACAACATTCAATTGTAAGACAAATTTAGAATAAAATCAAATCGCTCAGTTTGTTTGTGCAACCGATTGGAACATACATCTCTCTGATTCTGGTTGTGTTACCTACATCACAACCTCCGAGGATCAACGGACGGGTGAGACGAGGATGAATTCTAGATTTCCATCTCTGTGTAGCTCAGTATAAAAAAAGACCTTGGGTCAGAATTTGTGATGGGTTGTACGCCGTCAAACCACCTTTGAAATGGACCAGAAGTTGCGAACTGTCAGTGTACGCGTTGACAAATCATCCGCACGGCCAAAGAAAAAACAATTTCTGGCGCAGATTTGGGCTATTTTCCGCCAAACTGCCCCGCAATTGCATTCAAAAATGTTACTGTTGATGTAAATGGGCCCACAGCGTGTTTGCATCAGCGTACGTGGATACATCAGGCATGTTGTAATGATTTACATCGGGGAAATTGAATACTTTAATTGTATCTCGTTAGCTTTGTTGTTTCTGCAAAGATTGGAATTTTCAGGCTGTCAATAATAATTATCAGCAAAATTATTTCTTTACTAACAGAACCAATATATAGTGAAGTTGGTGGAATGAAGCCAATTAGGAATTAAATTCCAATCCTGGAAAGTAATTATAATTTAAAATGATTACGGGATTCCCTTCTGAAATTGTGTAAAATCTAATTCTGCTTCCAGATTGGAGGACAAGGCCCATAGTTTATTAGTGATTTTCACACTTATTAAAAAAAATTCTAGTCCATTTGAAACACGTGTTCTTTATTTCAGAATCAGCGTTGCTTCTTCTTATGACGTCCAAATAACATGTTACATTAGCCCAGAACATTTCAATTTCGGTTGATTTTCAAATGTTATAATTAGAAACTTTTATTTACTAGAAAGCTGTTTCCAGTTACAGAGGGGTAGATCTTGACATTGCGCTGTAATGTAAAAGGAGTGATAATGAGTGTTCAGTCCATTTTACATCTCCCCCGATGTTTAATTCCTTTGACTTTAATGGGGAGAGATGTGACATGGGCTGCCGACTCAATATCACCCACTTTGCGCTGTCGCTAAAAGTCAAGATCTACCCCAATTTCTGACGTGCACACATAAATGGCCCAGAAATTAAGGTGCCCACGCATGAGTACGTGCTGGGTATTCATGCGTAGGCCCAATGAAAGTGCCGGTTTTGTGCATTCACTGCACATGGGCTGAAACCGGAACTTCCGTTCCCTTGAAAGAAGGGGTTGACAGGTGGAATGCGTGCACCGGAGGCGTGCGCATCGAACTTACATTTTTTCCAGGTTTCTGCAGGAGGGTAGGTCTCCAGCAGTTACACTAATAAAAAACAGACACAAGGCTTGCTTTTACCCAGGTAAGTGGTGAATTAATTTAAATTTAAACATTTTTTCCACAGATTTATTATTTTTAAATACTTTAAAGAAGGGTAAGTTTATTTTTAGCCCCATTAGAAAATGTAATGATTTTTTTCAAAATTTTTAGTTATTGTTTAAAATAGTTACTTCATGTAATGAATAGTTATTTTAAAAATGTGATTTTTAAAAAATGTTTTGATGTTTTACTTATGTTTTGGGGCTCATAGCATTTATAGGTTTGACAGCTCCTCTTGTGAAATTTATGAATGATGCATTCTCTGCTATGATTGGCTCGCCATGGCCCACGTGATTCATGTGGATGCTTCAAACTAATTGCGGCCCTGGGATACGCATGCACTGCACGCCGGCAGTTGGAGGAGGCCCAGGATCGAATACCACGCGGGCCCACAGCTCAATGGCCGGCGTGCAAGGTAAGTGCAGGTCGGAGGCTTTGGCCCAGAAATTCGGGTCAGGGACTTCCCACGGGTGCAAGCCCCCGAACTGCACTTACCTTGCATGCCGGCCGTTGAGCAGTAGGGTCCCGTGGAATTCTGATCTGGGGCCTGGTCCAGCTGCTGGCGCGCAGTTCTTGCATAGCCCAGGGGCGCAGTTGTTCGATGCGCCTCCCGGGTTCACGTGCGCCATGGGCAGCCAATAGGAGCAGGGAAAAGTGCATTCATAAGTCTGAGAGGAAGAGCTGTCAAGACTTATAAATACTATGGCCCAAAAATAGCACTAAACATTCAAATACATTTTCTTTTAAATCACATTTTTTAAATAAACTATAAATTACATGAAATAACTGTTTTAAACAATAACTTACATTTCTGAAAAAAATAATTTTATATACTAACTGAGCTAAAAATAAAATTACCTTGCTTTAAAGTATTTAAAAATAATGGCCCAGAAATTAGTGTCCCAACGCGTGAGTAAGCACCATGTACTCACGCATGCGACCGATGGAATTGGTGGTTTTCTGCATGCACAGCGCATGCGCGGGAAACCGGCATTTCCGATCCTCTGAACCAAGGGGTTCGTACAGGTGTCTGCACGTGTGCGTTGAACTTCCTTTTTTTTTCCAGGTTTGCCCTTGCGTGAAGGCCTCCACTTTTTACACTTTAAAAAAGCAGATGTAAGGACTTAATTTTAAAAGGTAAGTGGTCTATTAATTAAAATTGGAAATTTGCTTCCACAGTTTTATTATTTTTAAAGACTTTATAGTAAGGTAAGTGTAATTTTAGCCCCGATTTATTATAAAATTATTTTTTTCAAATATTAAATTATTGTTTAAAATAGTTATTTAAAGTTATTTATAGTTCATTTAAATAGTGATGTTTTTCTAAATTTTATTTAAAGTTTAAGTACTGTTTTGGGTGCCCGCAGTTATCATGAGTTCGACAGCTCTTACTGTCAAACTCATGAATGAACTTTTGCATTGGTTGCCCAGTGCTCATGTGATCCCAGCTGACGCATCACACTATGTATGACACTGGATCATGCAAGCACAGTGTGCCGGGAGCTGAACCGGGCCACAGACAGGAAATCCACGCAGGCCCAGGCTTCAACTGCCGGCACGCTAGGTAAGTGTAGGTCGGGGGCTTGCAGCCGCGGGAAGCCCCCGACATGAATTTCTAGGCCAATAAACCTGTGGAATTTTTTTTTAAATTTTAATTGATTCACCACTTACCTTGTAAAAAGCAGACCTTATGCCTGCTTTTTACATTTCTAATCCTGCAGGTTTACGATCCCGGAGAAACCTGTAAAAAAACCGAAAGTTTGATGCGCACGTTCATCCTCTCCCACGCACGTGTTCGACCTCTGAACCTCTTCGTTCAGAGGAATGGAAGTGCCGGTTTCCCGTGCATGCACAGTGCATGCAGGAAACCGGGACTTCCATCGGGCTGATAGGTGAGTACCCCGTGCATACTCACCCATGGAGACCCGAATTTCTGGGCCAATATGTATCGAGATTGTTATTTATTTAATGCTATCGTTTTCATCGTGTAGAACATAAAAACATAAGAAATAGGAGCAGGAGTAGGTCATTTGGCCCTTCGAGCCTGCTCCGCCATTCAATAAGATCATGGCTGATCTTCTTTCTCATCTCCACTTTCCTGCATTATCCCCATATCCCTTTATTCTCTCAATATTCAAAAATCTATCGATCTATGCCTTGAATATCCTCAGCGACTGAGGCTCCACAGCCCTCTGGAGTAGAGAATTCCAAAGATTCACCACCCTCTGAGTGAAGAAGTTTCTCCTCATCTCAGTCCTAAATGGCCGACGCCCTTATTCTGAGAATGTGACCCCTGGTTCTAAACTCCCCAACCAGGGGAAACATCTTCCCTGCATCTACCCTGTCAAGCCCTGTAAGAATTTTGTATCTTTCATTGAGATCACCTCTCATTCTTCTAAACTCTAGAGAATATAGGCCTACTCTACTCAATCTCTCCTCATAGGACAATTACCTCATCCCAAGGAGCAGTCTGGTGAACCTAGGTTGTAGTCCCTCTATGGCAATTTTATCCTTTCTTTGGTAAGGAGACCAAAACTGTACACAATACTGCAGATGTGGTCCAGCCAGGGCCCTGTATAACTGCAGTTTGATTTTCTGTGAATAATCAGCCAGAAAATTATGCTTCAGAATTCAAGGCAATTGATATAGTTCACCAGAATGATACTGGGACTAAAATATTTTTAATTATGAGTACGTTTTGGATAAACAAGATTTTTATTCCCTCGAGTAAAGAAGATTTAGTGGTCATCTAACTGAAGTGCTTTAAGATGATTAGATTATCTAACATGGTTGACAGAGATAAATTATTTCCTCGTGTGGGGGAGTCGAGAACATAACCTTAAAATTAGCACTAGGCCATTCAGGGCTGATGACAGAAAGCACTTCCTCATGTAAAGGGTATTGGAAATCTGGAGCTCTCTCCCTCAAAGGCTGTTGAGTGCAGGGGTCAATTGAAAGTTTCAAAATCGAGGCTGATCGATGTACATTACATGAGGTTATTAAGGGTTATGGAACGAAGGCAGGTAGATGAAGTTAGGTTACAGATCAGCTATAATCTAATTAACTGGCGATACAGGATCCAGGGGCTGAATGACCTCATGATTCGCTGTTCCAAAGCACAGGCTTCATCATGTGGAATTGCTATGTCACATTTCTTTCCCAGTTTCTTATTTCTGGGAGACTATGGTGTATTCTGAAAAATAAATAATCTACAGGCCTTGTAAGTATCACCGCAATGAAACCCCATTTAAACAAAACAGTCCATTGCACGGAATACTGCTCCAATTTGACATTCTGGTTGCTGAGCTGATTATGGACGATTATGAAAAAGAAACATTCAGTGGGATTGTTCAGATATGTGGTAACCTGTATAATTGGGTGGGTCTCGGGCATGAAATTGGAGAATTGCAGGGTGGTAAAACAAGCGGTCTTGCATTGGTCATTCATTAGACGTCCGGCCCGATATCCAGTTCCATTGATTTCTTCATCGATATTGTCTATTTTACCCTCACTGGGGGTACATTTGGACCTCGTAGGTGGTAAAAACGAGTCAGCAGCTCGTTTTAAGATCTATCCCAAAATCTTTTATCCACGAGGCCCTGTTGTAATTCGAGACATTTCTTCTCATTGCACTTTACTAGGCAAGAGTATTATGGTTCTTTGGAACCAAGACGGATAGAAGAGTTAAGCTAAAGATCAGAAAGTTGGCACAACAGTTTCGAGGATCTGAATGGCCTACTCCCCTTCCTTTGTTCCTGTCTTCCGAATGATGGCCTAGACGAGATTGTCTATGTAATTATTTCATTATTTGGTAATTTGTCTCAACCCCTCATCACTGCAGTTCCCTGCGGCTCACACTGCTCAGTTTGATCTGCGAATGCAAAACAGAAAAGCGCTTTTCTCTACAAATTAGATTGAAATAAATGTGTCTTTTATGCCAACTACCTATCCTGCCATACTCGGTCAAATTTTATTTCCAGATGAAAATAAAAGACTCTTATTTGACAGCTCGCTCAAAGAACCGGCACAGATATTATGGAATGGTAAGCTGGTGTGCTGTTAGATTCAATGATGCTAATTTATTGCAATACAAATCCGCTTTGTATGGAATTTGGAATTCATTAATGTATTTGTGAAGATCTCACCAAATTCAAATATTTTAGTAATATTTTGCTTATTCTTCGAAGGTGGCGACATGTCTGATGCTGAATGCGATCAGTGCTCTTCCTGGCGTAATCAATCTGGTCCTGTTTTGCATTTATTTCGAGGTTAGGACTCCACTCATTATCTGACATTTGGTAGTATCTGCGATTCTTGACCCATTACTTTGGCTGTAAGTAAAGAACTGTATTGATCCAATTCCCTTTTGAAAGCTGTTTAGAATTTGCTTCCACTGTCCTTTCAGACAGTGCATTCCAGATCATAACTCACTGCATAATTTCTGTCCTCACGTCGCCTCTGGTTAATTTTCCAATTACCTTAAATCTGTGCCTGTGGGTACCAACCGCTCTGCCACTGGAACCAGTTTCTCCTTATTTTACCTGTCAAACGCCTTCATCATTTTGAAAACTTCTGTCAAATTTCCCCTTAATATTCGTTGCTCTAAGGAGAACAATCCCAGTTTCTCTAGTCTATCCACGTAACTGAAGTTTTGATCCCAGGTACATTTCTATAAAATGTCATCTACGCTCTCTCTAAGGCTTTGACATGATTCCGAAAGTGTGGTGTCCAGTATTGGCCCGAGTACTCCTGCTGTAGCCTAAGCAATGTTATACACAGCTCCCTTTATACATGAATAACAGTTTTAAATAAGCACTCCATTCGAACACTGGGTTCGGGTGAGATGGAGAGTGGAAGTAGATCTGAGGTTAGGATCAGATCAGCCATGATCTTAGTGAATGGCAGAGCAGGCTCTAGGGTCCGATTGGACTACTCCTGCTCCTATTTCTTATGTTCTTATGATCATGGGACAAGAGCCCGCTCTATTTGTCAATGAGGAATGGAGTCCGCTAGAGAGACCTGCGCCTGCAATATTCACACCAAACTTCCAGGAAAGTTACCAATATCGGTGATCGCAAGACCTTTGATTGTTTCGGCACTGAATTAATCTTTATTGATGATTTTAAACTGGCGCGCCCAATCCCAGTATCTGCAGTGTCAGGTGGATTCCTCTGTTGCTCACATGTCCGACTCCACTGCTGAACCTCATCATTGTTATCTTTGATCCCTGAACTTGAAATACGCAAAATTTGCAGGAATAGGATATGTTTACTCAACAAAAAAAGCATGAAAAATTAAGCACTGCAGACATCAAATGCATTCTGCAAAATGGAAGAAATGTTCACACAAGTTCTCTCCCATTTTCACATAACCGGATAGAAGAACGTTCTAAGGTGAAAAATGAGTTGACATGGAGATTTAGTGACGAGGAATCTTTCATTTGATTGATTCATTTTATTCTCATTTTCTAACTAATCTCTGAATGATTGTCCAGGGGGATTTTACCACCTTCTTCAGCTCTTCTCTGAATTGCCTCTGGGTCGCTACATAAATACACGGGTTTTGGAAGCAACTCAAAAACTTCAACATTGTTCCAGTTTCAATGGCGATATATCCAGAGTCTGTGCGGTCACCTCGATAATAGGTGTTGTTTGCCAGTCTGGTAGTTACAAAACTCACGGCATTTGTCAGCCACAACAATATAAAACTGCCTGATATAGTGAACAGTAAAATGATGGATTTCCTTCGGTTTATCATCTCTGGATCGCTGTGATTTTCACTCCTGTGACCCCGGAGTCCCCTGCGGGCTCTGCTGGCTATTAAAACACGTCTGAATGTCAAATAATGAAACAAGGCAATTAAAATAAAAGGAAGCCAAACGCCCCAGGTGCTGTGAAACCAGATGTAGGCTACACCTGGAGGAGAGGAAACAAACGTCACACTGTTCCGGCAGCCCCACTGCACCTTGTTAAAGATTTGTTCAGCTTCAAATGCAAACTAAACAGGGATGCCCCGTAAACAGATTAGGACCATGGACGCTGTTATAACCGCAGCCGCAGTTCTCTCGGTGCAATACTTTACTTTAAACTTCTGGCAGCAGATAACAAGACATCGGTCAAATGTGAAGGATACGGTGAAACAAACAGACAAATCTATGTTGACAGCAGCCACGTAAGGAATGAACTTACACACTGGAGTGTGGTACAGGAATGAAAGTGGAACGTGATAATTGAAAATATGACACACTATTATATTGATGGCCAAGACCAGTAGATCTGCTGTTGCCATGGCCACCATGTAGACAGAGATACATTTGGAAAGGCCACAGTTTCCTAGGGAGAGAATCTCCATTGTCAACAAGTTCACTGTAAGAAAGAGAGAGGAGAAAATAATGTTCCAGTTTCTGATTAAATATATATGGAGATACCTGTGGAGAGCATTTTAATCCAGTCAGTAAGATTATCAATATGGAGTAGTGTGAGAACAGGTTTAGTATTGCAGCCATTACCTGGGAAACCCACCCACATATTTTAATGATCTGCTGCAGCGCTCACTCTGCACGGGGTGACAAGATGATCTGGAAATCCGCTAAAACCCTTGTGTTGTAGCTTCAAAGAACATTGTAACATCAGTAAGGTTATCGGATACAGGAAAATACAGTATTTGAGGACACGCGGATTAGGATTTGGTTCTAGTCGCTACCGAATGTGTAATGCTGCCATCTAGAACCACCATACCTTTTCGAACAGGCTGTATGTGCATGGACACAGTTAACACCGATTAACAAAAAAAAGGTTATAATGTCTCACCAGGGACACCAACGGCCGCAAGAATCGGGTAGAAAATCTCTTTGAGCAGCAGAATAGTTTGCCGCCCCATTCTCTGTGAGAATAGATGAATTCTGTAGGAGCTGAAAGACCCTGAGTGGCGCACGGCTGAGACAATGGAGGGGAACCTATATTTATCCACACATCTATTCTCCAGCGAACCAATCAGGTTAAATCATAATTATCATTAATTAGAGTCATTAAACAAATAGACTCAGGCAAGTTATTTTTTTATCTGATATGCCAGATTAAGAGAAATCTGTGAAGTTGTTGTTGTGTAGGAATGGCAGTTCCTATCCGATATAATGGAGTTCGACTCAGTGAATCAAAATAACAAAGTTTAATAAACAACGAAGTTAGCTAGTAAACTACAGGAGAAGATGTACACAGGTCTGTTCAGGTTGCAAGGCACTCGACCACTGCTGGAAGGTCCTGGAAGCTGACGTCATGACGTCATCGCGTCCTACGTGCCACTGGCGGTCACGTGATCAGCGTCATGACGTCATCACGCAGAGTGCAGGAGTACATACAGTATAGTTAACAGACAGTTTAAAGGTGCAGTCCACAGCTGCAGTACACTGTAGTTAAAGGGATTATTACTAATTGCCCTGAGACTCTTGGTAGCTTCACCACAGGCGCTCCCCCAGAATTCTCTTTAACAGCCAATGTCAAACGAGTAGGAGGTTTGATTAGCTTGCCGAACGACGATGAAACTCAGGCAGCGGAGGTGGAACGTTGGGAAACAAGCTGGTGCTTGGCTGTGTCTGAAGCAGCGCATCAGGTGTGGAGGAAACAGTAGCAGGTGGTGTGGGCAAGGATGAGACAGATGCAGGCGGTTCAATGGTGGGCCCTTGCATAACTGGTCTGGCGGTCAACGGTGGTCATCCACGGTGAGGTGGCTGGGCAGCCACGACTTGTTCACTCTGATCTGGATGGGCTGGTTTAAGTCGGTCAATAAAGATGGTATTGGACTTGCCGCCCACTCCGACCATGAAAATTATTCTCCCGATTAGATGACACAAAATTTTCCAGCAGAAGGCGGTCTGATTGGGTCTCTGTGGCCATCCTGCAGAATAAAGATGTAATCAGAGCTCATGAGCTCTGCCGGAACATGAGGCCTCTGTAGGTTGTGATGCGAGGTAGGAATAGGCAGGAAATTCCTGCACGCCTCATGATGCTGGAGGAGCTGGTGAGCTGCAGACCATGGTTTAGTGTGTGGAGGGAGAAAATCACCTGGTACTCGAAGTGTCTGACCGTACACTAGCTCAGGCGATGAAGACTGGAGATCATCCTTGGGGGCTGTGCGGAGGCCTAGCATCACCCAGGGGAGTCTGTCCACCCAGTTGGGTCCATGCAAGCTGGCAGAGAGGGACACCTTGAGAGACCGATGAAACCTCTCACACAGGCCATTCGCCTGTGGATGGGAAGCAGTGGTACGGTGCAGCTTGGTACCCAAGCCCTGTGCAACGGCGTTCCACAACTCTGACGTGAATTGCGGACTTTGGTCAGAGGAGATGTCGGCTGGCACCCCGAACCGAGCCACCCACGACGAAATGAATGCCCTGGAGACATCTGCTGCAGTGGTAGCGACCAAGGGAATCGCTTCCGGCCACCTGGTGGTATGGTCCACCACTGTCAGGTGATGCATGAAACCCCGCAACACGGGAAGAGGACCCAGTAAGTCCACGTGTACGTGATCGACACGTCGTTCTGGCACCGGGAAGGTGGCCACTGGAGCCTTGACATGACGATGGACCTTCGATTTTTGACACTCAACGCAAATGTTTGTCCAGTCCCGGACGTCCAAATGCATTCCTTTCCAAACAAATTTGCAGGACATGAGCCGTTGTGAAGCTCACATCCCCGGGTGTGATAAGCCATGTATAGCCTGGAATATTTTCTTATGCCATTCGACCAGAACAACTGACTGGGGCACTCCCATGGATATGTCGCACAAGAGCGTGGTGCCTGCTGCTTGAAACTTAACATCGGCTACCTGCCAACTGGAAGTCGTGGACCGAAACGCCTGTACATCGGGATCTGCCAGTTGATCTTCCGCCAATCTGACGAAATCAATGGCCAGGTAAACTGCCTGGACTGGAGCGCGGGAGAGGCACTCAGCCACGAGATTATCCTTGCCAGACACGTGCCATAAATCCATCGTAAATTCAGATATAAATGTGAGGTGGTGCTGCTGCCGAGCTGACCAAGTTTCTGCCGTTTTGGCCATCGCGAAAGTGAGCTGCTTGTGGTCCACGAATGCAGTGAACGGGCGCCCTTCTAGGAGAAAACGGAAATGTTGGATGGACAAAAACAGGGCCAGCAGCTCCCGGTCAAAAGTGCTATACTTTCGCTCGTTCTTGCGCAGTTGATGGCTGAATAAGGCTAACAGCTGCCAAGTCCCGTTGACCAATTGTTCCTGGACCGCCCCGATGGCATAGTCGGAGACATCCATAGTGAGAGTGACTGTCGCGCCCGGGAGTGGGTGTGCAAGCATAGTTGCATCTGCCAATGACGCCTTGGTGTCGAGGAATGCCTGGTCCATCTGCGGTGTACAAGTGATAACGTCCTTGCCCGACTTCCCTTTGAGTGCTTCGTACAGGGGCTGCATTAACTGGGCTGACTTGGGGACGAAACGATGATAAAAATTCACCTACCACAGAAACTCTGTGAGGCCGCGGGAAAGCCATTACAGCCTCTACCTTGGTGGCCAATGAAACGGCGCCTTCTGAGGTAATCCTGTGCCCCAGAAAATCAATACTGGTTACCCCAAACTTGCATTTGGCTGGGTTGATGATATGGCCATGTTGGCTGAGACGGGCAAAGAGTGTGCATAAATGCACCATGTGTTCCTTCGAATCCTTGCTGGCAATGAGAATGTCATCTAAGTAAACGAAAATAAAAGGCAGATTCCGTAACACAGAGTCCATTAGCCGCTGGAAGGCCAGAGCCACGTTTTTCAAACCGAACGGCATCCGGAGGAACTCAAACAGCCCTAAAGGAGTGATGACTGCTGTTTTTGGGACGTCTTGAGGGTGCACAGGGACTTGGTGATATCCGCGGACGAGATCCACTTTGCAAAATACGGAGTTGCCTGCCAGATGTGCTGAAAAATCTTCTATATGGTGTATTGGATACCTGTCCGATGAAGTGGCCTCATTTAGGTGTCTGTAATCACCGCAAGGGCGCCATCCGCCGCCTGGTTTAGGTACAATGTGCAGTGGGGAGGACCAAGGACTGTCGGAGCGTCGGATGATCCTGAGGCGCTCCATGGTCTGAAACTCAGCCTTTGCAGCTGCAAGCTTGCCAGGTTCTATTGTTCATGCCCGAGCGTAAACAGGCGATCCTGTTGTGGTGATGTGATGTGCCACACCGTGCCTCCTGGCTGCAGCAGAAAAAACCGGCCTGGTGAGCTCCGGGAACTCGCTGAGCAGGCGCATTAACCCGTCCTGTGATGGAACTGCACAGGCGACCGACCAGGACTCGGCGGTACGGCAGTGGCAGGGCACCGCATGGAATGTGGATGCTTTAATGAGTCGGCAGTGTTGGACGTCGACCAGAAAGCCGTTGGCACAGAAGAAATCGACCCCCAGGATGGGCTGCGAGAACCTTAGCTGTAATAAACTCCCACACAAAACGCTGACTGGCGAAGGATAAATTGTCTGTCCGTTTTCCGAACGTGCAAAAAGCCACGCCATTAGCTGCCACGAGGGGAGGACCGTGCCCGCCGGATTGTAGATCCAGTTTTGAAGCTGGCAGAATACTGCACAGGGAAACAGTGTCGCACAGGAATCGTCGCCCCGTCATGGAATCCGTAATGTAAAGGAGTTTTCCCGCTGAACCGACTGCCATGGCGACCTGAACGTGTTTTTCAGACCCTGCTGTCCGTCTCGAAAAGCGTGGGCTTGCTGAAGACTTTTTTTCCAGGGAGAAACTGCAGGGACGACGGCAGCATCGAGCTTTGGCGCCAAAACGTGCGTAGTACGCGCACCAGCCTGCTGGAGGAGGGCCGGGCTTTGTTTGCGTGGGGGAAGGGTGCCTTGTGGCTGCACAACACTGCTGTGTAACCGTAAATATCTTGTCTGACTCTGCAGCGAGCTCAGCACAGTCCTTGATGGCTGCATTGGCCAAAGCCGCTTGAACTGATTCAGGTACTTGGCACAGGAAGAGATCGCAGAACAAAAAGCATTGGGGCTCCGAACCCAAAAGCGTGAGCATCTGGCTCATCAGCTCCGATGGTTTTGAGTCCCCGAGGCCGGGCATAGAAATAAGCCTGCGTGCGCGCTCCGACGTATTGAGATCAAACACCTGTAGCAAATGAGTTTTTAGAGCTTCATACTTGCCCTCAGCCGGTGGATTGCCAAGGAGGCTGATGACCCGTGAGGCCGTGGTGCTTTCGAGAGCGGAGACCATGTAGTAATAACGGGTCAAATCTGCTGTAACCTCCCGGAGTGCAAACTGGGCTTCTGCCTGGAAAAACCATGCTGCTGGTTGCTGTTCCCAGAACTGCGGCAGTTTGAGGGCGACGGCATTCGTGTTCATTATGGAATCTCAACGAAAGTTGTCCGATGAGATCGGGGTCACCAATGTAGGAATGGAGGTTCCTATGCGAAATAATGGAGTTAGACACAGTGAATCAAAATAACAAAGTTTAATAAACAACGAAGTCAGCTAGTAAACTACAGGAGAAGATGTACACAGGTCTGTTCAGGTTGCAAGGCACTCGATGACTGCTGGAAGCTTCTGGAAGCAGACGTCATGACGTCATCGCGTCCTTCGCGCCATTGGCGGTCACGTGATCGGCGTCAAGACGTCATCACGCAGAGTGCAGGAGTACATGCAGTATAGTTAACAGACAGTTTAAAGGTGCAGTCCACAGCTGCACTTCACTGTAGTTAAAGGGATTATTACTAATTGCCCTGAGTCTCTTGGTGGCTCCACCACAGTTGGATAATTAAAAAAAATACAGATTTAAAACATTTTTTACGAGTATGAAGGGCAATCTCCCAGTACTGGTGCGGACCCTATTCCTACAGGCCTTGTGAACGCAGCTCCCCAGGCAGAAACAGTCATCACACTGCCCTTGATTTATTCCGAGTGAATCAACTCCTCCAGAACAGGCGGTGAAACAAACCATGCACTAATGGTGAGGAACCCTGTCTGGCATTATAAGAGGTGACAGTGCTCCTCCCGTACGCGTAGCATCCTACATTTAGATTGGAGGTGACAGTCCTCCTCCGGTACTAGTGATACCTTACAATTAGATTGGAGGTGATAGTTCTCCTCCCATACTAGTGAAACCCTACATTTAGATTAGAGGTGATAGTGATCCTCCTGTACTAGTGGTGCACTATATTTAGATTAGAGGGTCAGTTCTCTTCCTGTAATACTGGCACCATTAACTTAGGCTAGTGTGTTCGAACTCCTCAGGTAGTAGCACCATGCCTACACTGGAGTTGAACGTGCTGCTATGGTAAAAGTGGTACCCACAACGCTAATAATAACATTGACAGTGCTCCTGCCATGCTAGTGGATTACCCCCTCTATCGCTAGATGTGAGTGTGCTCCTACTGTACAGTGGTACCGCTACACATACACCATGCCCCTCCTGTCCCAGTGTTACCCCTATACTGACACTAGATGTGACCATGCCAGTCCTCTCCCAGTGTTACCCCTATACTGACACTGTATGTGACCGTGCCCCTCCTGTCCCAGTGTTAACCCAACATTTAAAATGGATGTGCCCGTTCCACTCCTGTCCCTGTGTTAGCCATGCAATGAAACTAGATGTGACCGTGCCCCTCCTGTATCAGTGTTATCCCTACACTGACACTAGATGTGACTGTGCCCCTCCTGTCCCAGCGTTCCCCATGCACTGACACTAGATGTGACCGTGCCACTCCTGTCCCAGTGTTACCCCTAAACTGACACTAGATGTGACCGTGCCCCTCCTGTCCCAGTGTTACCCGTACACATACACTAGATGTGACCGTGCCCCTCCTGTCCCAGAGTTACCCCTACACTGACACTAGAGGTGACCGTGCCCCTCCCGTCCCAGAGTTACCCCTACACTGAAACTAAAAGTGACCGTGCCCCTCCTGCGCCAGTGCTACCCCTACACTGACACTAGAGGTGACCGTGGCCCTCCTGTCAAAGTGATACCCCTACACTTACATTAGATGTGACCGTGCCCCTCCTGTCTCAGTGTTAGCCCCATACTTACACTAGATATAACCGTGTCCCTTCTGTCCCAGTGCTACCCCTACATTTACACTAAAGGTGACCGTGCCCCTCCTGTCTCAGTGTTAGCCCTATTCTTACACTAGATGAGACCATGTCCCTCCTCTCCCAGTGTTACCCCTACACGTACACTAGATATGACCATGCCCCTTCTGTGCCCGTGTTACACCTACACTGACACTAGATGTGACCGTGCCCCTCCTGTCACAGTGCTGCCCATACACTGACACAAGGTGAGACAATGTCCCTCCTGTCCCAGTGCTACCTCTACACTTACATCAGATGTGACCGTGTCCCTCCTGTCCCAGTCTTACTTCTACACTGAAACTGGATTTGTACACGCTCCTCTCGTACTAGTGGTATCACTTTGATTAGACCAGTGGTGAACATTTTCCTGCAGTACTAGTGGTAGCCTACACTTACACTAATGGTGAGCGGGCTCCTTCTGTACAGTGGGACACTACATTTACACTAGATGTGACCTTGCTCCTCCTGTATTAGTGGTACCCTACACTTACACTAAAGGTGAACGGGCTCCTCTGGTACTGGTGGTATCACTGAAATTATATTAGAGGTGGCCGTGTTCCTCGGGCAGCAGTGGTACCCTTACATTTATATTAGTATTGACAGTGCTCCTTCGGTACTGGTGGTGCCCTACACTTACACCAGATGTAACCGTGCTCCTCTCATACTTTAGTCCCCAAAACATGCACTTAATATGAACGTGCTGCTCAAAATGTGGCTCTTGCACTACATGTGATTCTGCTCCTCTGATAAGCTACACTCTCACAATATGTGAACTTTCTCCACTAGTACTTGTTGTACATTCACTAATACTATGGATGAACATTCACCTGCTGCACTGATTGAATGCTTACGCTTAAACTAGCAGTGCACATGCTCCTCTGATGCTCGTGGTATCACTACACTTACACTTACAGTGCACATGCTCCTCCAGTTCTAGTGGTACCCTTACGTTTACACTAGATGTGACAGTGCCCATCTAGTACTAGCGGTACCCTTACACTTACACTAGAGGTAACCCTACATTTACACTAGATTGGTGCATGCTGCTCCCCTAATTGTCGTATCAGTAAAATTACACGAGTGGTGACCATGCTCCTCCTACACTAGCAGTGACCGTGCTCCTCCTGTACAAGTGATACACCTAAACTTACACTAGATGTGACAGGGCTCCTCCTGTACTAGTGGCACCCCTACAATTACACTGGAGGAGACCGTGCTCCTCCTACAATAGTGGCACCCCTACACATACACTAGAGGTGACCGGGCTCCTCCTGTACTGATGGTAACTCTACACTAACACGAGTGTTGACCGTGCTCGCCCTGCTCTGGTGGTGCCTCTACAATAACACTAATAATAAACAGGTTTATCCTACAATAACGGTAATTGTGCTCCTCCTGCACCAGTGGTACCCCTACAATAAAATTAGCGGTGAGCGGGCTCCTGCGACAAAAGTGGTTCCCCTACATTGGCGCTAGCGGTGACCGGGCTCCTCCTACAGTAGTGGTTCCCCTACACTGCCACTAGAAGTGACCGGGCTCCTCCTGTACCAGTGGGACCCCTACACTTACACTAGATGTGACAGGGCTCCTTCTGTATTAGTGGGACACCTACACTTACACTAGAGGTGACCGGGCCCCTTCTGTAGTAGTGGTGCACCTACACTTAAACTAGAGGTGACCGTGCTCCCCCTGTACTAGTGGTTATATAAACTTGCACTAGAGATGACCGTGCTCCACATGTACTAAAGTTTCCCTACACTCACACTAGATCTGACCGGGCACCTCCTACACGAGTGGTAACCCTACATTTAAATTGGAAGTGACCGATTTCCTCCTGTACTAGTTGTGCCACTACACTTACACTATTGTTGACCGTGCTCCTTCTACACTAGTGTTGACCGTGCTCCTCCTACACTAGTGGTACCCCTACACATAAACTAGTGCAGCCAGTGCTCCTCCTACACTAGAGGTGGCCGGCCTCCTCCTGTACTAGTGGTACCCCGACATAACACTAGATGTGACTGTGTTCTTCCTAAACTAGTGGTAACCTACATTTATACGAGAGTTCACCATGATCTTCCTGTACAAGTAGTATCGCTACACTTAAACCAGGTGTCAGCATGTTACTGAAATAACAACAGAAAAAGCTGGAAGCATGCAGCAGGCCAGGCAACATCCGTAGAGAGAGAAATAGTTTAACGTTTCAGGTCTGTGACCCTTCATCAGAACTGGAAAATGTTAGAGATGTAACAGATTTTAAGCAAGTGCAGAGACAGGGAAATGTCAGGGGGAGGAGAGGAAGGAATTGAAGGAACAGTCTGTGCTAGGTCGGAGGCAGGAGTGGTTAAAAGTGGCAAATGTGTTTTGCAGAATCATCAATAGCCGCCTGGAAATTGGGGGCAGGGATAATAGCCTGAAATTGTTGAATTCAATGTTGATTCCAGAAGGCTGTAAAGTGCCTAGTCGAAAGATGAGGTGCTGTTTCTCGAGCTTACATTGACCTGGTTTGGAACAGTGTATAAGGCCGAGGACGGAGCTGTCAGAGTGGGAGTGGAATGGAGAATTAAAGTGACAGGTGACCGGAAGCTCGGGGTCACCCTTACGGACTGAACGGAGGTGTTCTACAAAGAGGTCGCCCAATCTGCATTTGGTCACCCAATGTAGAGGAGGCCACATCCTGAGCAGCGACTACAGTATACTAAATTGCAAGAAGTAGAAGTAAATCGCTGTTTCCCCTTGAAGGGGTGTTTAGGGCCCTGGACAGTGGGAAGGGAGGAGGTAAAAGGGAAGGTTTTGCATCTCCTGCGCTTGTTCAGGAAGGTGCCGGGCAAAGGGAAAGGCTTTTGGGGGTGATTGTGGAGTGGACCAGGTATTTGCAGAGGGAGTGGTCCCTTCAGAATGCTGATAGGGGAGATGAGGGGCAGATGCGTTTGGTGAAGGGATCACGTTGGAGGTGGCGGAAATGTCGGTGGATGAGCCGTTGAATGTGGAGTTTGGTGGGGTGAAAGGTGAGGATAAGGGGAACCCGATCGTGGTTCTGGGAGAGAGGAGAAGGAGTGAGAGTAGAAGTGCAGGAAATGGAATGGACACAGTCAAGGGCCGTGTAAACCACAATAGAGGGGAATCCTCGATAGAGGAGAAAGGAAGACATATCAGAAGCATTGGTTTGGAAGGTGGTATCGTCAGAATTTGGATGATCTGCCATGATCTCATTAAATGGCGGAACAGGCTCGAGGGGCCAAATAGCCTGCTCGTGCTCCTATATTCTATGGTCTGTATATTCTGTAAATATCTTGATTCAGCCATTAACTGGAAATAAATGCGATAAAAGGAAAATAGAAATCAGAGATATTGTTCTTGGAGAGACAGGAATCACTGAGAATCTGCAATAGTTTTAATGGGATCAGTATTCTCTGTGCTTCAGTATCCAACATGACATCAGATTGCTGATTGACAATATGATGCACTCGTTTCTCAAACTTACTTTCTGCTGTCACATTTTGTTACTTGCTGAGAACTAAAACAATGGAGAATCGGAACTCGAGTGGCAGGGAAGGGGCGATTCTGAAGTGAGGGATGCTGCTAGAAAACCACTTGAGAAATTACATTGAGTAATCAAAACAACCACTGTTGATTTATCACCCACATATGTCGACCAAAAAAAATTAAAAATCCACTGAAATGTCCCTTGGTGATAGACGTGATACACCATTATTTTCCACGCCTGCTGCCGGTAGGAAAGTGCAGTAACAGTGGCACACGTGCAACATGTAATCAGCACGTTTATCATCAACAACTTTTATTTATATAGCGGTTTTAACGTAGAAGAATGTCCCAAGGCCCTGCACAGTGACGGAACCAGACAATGGACCACAGACAAAGCAGGATATACTATTAGAGATGAGCAATAACTAGAGGAAAGGTAAATTTTAAGGAGGACAGTGAGGTGGCGAGGTGGAGGGGTTCAGAGAGTGAACTACAGAGTGTGGAGACTAAGACAACTGAACGCTTGGCCACCAGTGGTGTTGTAATGGAAGGGGTGCACAAGAGGCCAAAGTCAGAACAACAGGGCACAGGCAGCATAGTTTGGAGTAGCTGAGGTTTATGGAGGGGTAGGGTGGGAGGCCGGACAGGAGAGCATTGGAATAGTCGAGTCTGGAGTTGACAAAGGCATGGGTGAGGGTTCAGAGGTCTAAAGACAGACAATATTACAGAGATAGAAGTAGCTGATCTTTGAAATGGAAAGAATATGAGGTCAGGAATTCAGATCGAGGTTCGATGAAGAGATTTTGGACAGTCTGCTTCAGGCTCATTGGTTTGGTAGGAGGATGAAATGAAGTGGTGAGGAGCGGGATTATGTGGGAGAGGTAGAATAAGATGGCTTCAGTTTTCAAAATGTTTAATTGGATGAAAGTTCAAACTCAAGAAACGGCACGATGTAATAAAATTACTGAATCTAAAACGTGGAAAAACACAAAAAGATGCAACTATTTTTATTTCATCTGTCAGTCATTCTCCCTGTAACCAGAGTGCAGTGGAAATTCATCCACTAAATTAAATGGACAAAATTTGCGGACTGAATGAGCTCAATTTCCTGATGGTCCTTTGTGGTGTGACGCTCCAGACCCACAGCACAGGAGTAGGTCATTTAGCCAGTACTGTAAACTCCATTTTGGACACTCCATTTATCGGAAGGACATTTAAAAAATGGGAAACGGTCTTGTGGATTCACTGGGATGTTATCAGAAATGAGAAGTTATGTGCTATTTTATTAAATTCGCTCATGGGATGTGGGCGTCACTGGCAAAGCAAGCTTGTATTGCCCATTCCTAGTTGACCATGTGAAGGTGGTGGTGAGCCGCCTTTTTGAAGTGCTGCAGTCTGTGTGGTGAATGTACTTCCACAGTGCTGCTAGGGAGGGATTTCCAGGAATTTGATCAAGCGACGATGAACAGCCATATATTTCCAAGTAAGGATGGTGTGTGACTTGGAGGGGAACTTGGAGGTGATGGTGTTTCCATGCGCCTGCTGCCCTTGTCCTTCTAGGTGGTAGAGGTCATGGGTTTGGCACTTTCTTCCGAAGAATCTTTGGCATCTTGCTGCAGTGCATCTTGTAGATGGTACACACTGAAGTCACGGTATGCCGTGTGTTTTGGTGGGGATTTGATAATATGGGCTCATGCCACTAGAATTGTGAAGATTAAGTGAGGAGTTGATGGAAGTCATCAAGATTCTGAACGCACATGATGAAATAAATAGCCCTGAAATTATGGTCTCTGTAATTCATTTGAAAGGACTCGCAACTTTTGGAGACTGAACTTGTGAACCGTCAATTTATGCCTTGACAGATCACCTGAACCGCCTGTAAAAGGAGCATTGCTGGAGCAGATTTGGGCTATTTGCCCAACAACTGCCCAGCAACAGCCCACACAATTCTTATGGCTGCTAAAAGCAGGCACAGGGCCTGCTTGCATCAGCATAATGGTTTATATAAGGCTTAAATAAAGCATTTAAAATTCCAAAATGGTGCACATACACATCAAATGAGCTTATGTAAATATTGACCCGGGTTAAGATATTTTAAATTATCTATCAAAAAAATAATTTTTATTGAGGTTGGTGCAATGAAGTAACTTTTGCATAAAATTGTAGTTATTCATGTACATTGTGGTTAGAGTGCAGAATTTACTCCCAAAACCTGTTGCAGAAGCACTCGATAAATTACAATAGATTATAATATTATGGGTAGTGAGAAGGAGATTGGGATTAGACACAGCGTGATATTAACAATAATGGCAGTGAGCTGGAGATTGGGATTAGACTAGGACGGACATTAACAATAATGGTAGTGGCCAGGATGTTGGGATAGGACTAGGTGGGATATTAACGGTAATGGGTAGTGAGCAGGATGTTGGGGTTAGACTAGGTGGGATATTAATAGTAATGGGCAGTGAGCAGGATGTTGGGATTAGGCTAGGTGGGATATTAACGGTAATGGGTGTTAGCAGGATGTTGGGATTGGACTAGGTGGGATCTTAACAGTAATGGGTAGTGAGAAGAAGATTGGGATTAGACTTGTTGGGACATTAACGGTAATCTGTAGTGAGCAGAATGTTTGGATTAGACTTGGTGGGATATTAAATGTAATGGGTAGTGAGCAGGAGTTTGGGATTAGACTACGTGGGATATTAACGGTAATGGGTAGTGAGCAGGAGGTTGGGATTAGACTAGGTGGGATATTAACGATAATGGGCAGTGAGCAGGATGTTGGGATTAGACTTGGTGGGATATTAACGGTAATGGCTAGTGAGCAGTATGTTGGGATTGGACTAGGTGGGATATTAACAGTAATGGGTATGAGAAGAAGATTGGGATTAAAGTAGTTGGGACATTAACGGTAAAGGGTAGTGAGCAGGTGGTTGGGATTAAAGTAGGTGGTATATTAATGGTAATGGGTTGTGAGCAGAATGTTGGGATTAGACTCGGTGGGATATTGATGGTAATGGGTAGTGAGCAGAAATTTGGAATTAAGCTAGGTGGGATAATAACGGTAATGGATAGTGATGAAAATGTTGGGGTTTGACTGTGTGTGGTATTAACGGTAATGGATAGCGTGTAGTAGATTAGAATGAGGCTAGATGGAATATTAACGGTAATGGGTAATGAGCAGGAGATTGGGGTTAGACCCTTTTTTAGGTTGGTCCTAGTTGCACCGTCAACAGATTTGAATGCTGCGTCATGTGCTTTCAACAGCGAGCGGACCTCTCCGTTCATCCAGGGTTTCTGGTTGGGGTATGTCCTGATATTTTTAAGGAAGTGGCCTTGTAATAGTAGACGCATTGCTGGTCATCTTCCAAAATTCTATAGACTCAGGCACAGTACCCATGGATTGGAGGGTAGCTAATGTAATCCCACTATTTAAAAAGTGGTAGAGAGAAAACGGGGAATTATAGACCGGTAAGCCTGACATCGGTAGAGGGGAAAATGCTAGGGTCCATTATAAAAGATGTAATAGCAGAGCACTTGGAAAACAGTGACAGGATCGAACAAAGTCAACATGGATTTACAAAAGTATATAGTACTTGACTAATCTACTGGAATTTTTTGAGGATATAACTGGTAGAATAGATAAGGGAGAACTAGGGGATGTAGTGTATTTGGACTTTCATAAGGCTTTCGATAAGGTCCCGTATAAGAGATTAGCGTGCAAAGTTAAAGTACATGGGATTGTGGGTAAGGTACTGACTTGGATAGAGAACTGGTTGGCAGACAGGAAGCAAAGCGTTGGAATAGCGGGTCTTTTTCCCGCTATTCACAATATATATTAATGATCTAGACGAGGGAACTAAATCTAATATCTCCAAGTTAGCAGACGACACAAAGCAGAGTGGGCGTTTGTGTTGTGAGGGGGATGCAGATAAACTCCAGTATGATTTGGACAGGTTGGGTGATTGGGGAGATGCATGGCAGATGCAGTATAATGTGGATAAATGCGAGGTTATTCACTTTGATGGCAAAAACAGGAAGGCATATTATTATCTGAATGGCAATAGATTGGGACAAGGGGAAGTGCAATGAGACCTCGGTATCCTTGTGCACCAGACACTGAAGGTAAGCATGCAGGGGCAGCAGTCGCTTAAGAAGGCAAATGGTATGTTGGCCTTCATAGCGAGAGGATTCGAGTACAGGAGCAAGGATGTCATGCTGCAGCTGTACAGGGCCTTGGTGAGGCCACACCTTGAGTATTGTGTGCAGTTTTGGTCGCCTTCTCTGAGGGAGGATGTTCTTGCCATGGATGGATTGCAGTGAAGATTCACCAGACTGAATCCTGGGAGCGCAGGAATGACGTATGAGGTGAGGTTGGGTCAATTGGGTTTATATTCGCTGAAGTTTAGAAGAACGAGAGGGGATCTCATCGCAACTTTAAAAATTCTAACAGGACTGGACAGACTAGATGCAGGAAGGATGTTCCCGATGGTGGGGGAGTCCAGAACCAGTGGTCACAGTCTAACGATAAGGGGTAAGCCATTTTGGACTGAGATGAGGAGGAATTTCTTCACCCATACGTCAGTCCTGCGCTCCCAGGTATCAGTCTGGTGAATCTTCACTGCAATCCATCCATTGCAAAACATCCTTCCTCAGAGAAGGCGACAAAAACTGCACACAATACTCAAGGTTTGGCCTCATCAAGGAGGACAAAGGGATTAATTAAGAAAGGGAAAATAGAATATGAGAGTAAGCTAGCATGGAACATAAAAACTGACTGTAAAAGCTTTTATAGATATGTGAAGAGAAAAAGATTGGTGAAGTCAAGCGTAGGTCACTTGCAGTCAGAATCAGGGGAATTTATAATGGGAAACAAAGAAATGGCAGACCAACTAAATACATACTTTGGTTCTGTCTTCACAAAGGAGGACACAAATAACCTCCCCAAGATGCCGGGGAACATAGGGTCTGATGAAAGGGTGGAACTGAAAGAAATCAGTATTTGTAGGGAAATGGTGTTAGGAAAATAGATGGGGCTGAAGGCCGATAAATCCCCAGGGCCTGATAATCTACATCCCAGGGTACTTAAGGTAGTGGCCCTAGATATAGCAGATGCATTGCTGGTCACCTTCCAGAACTCGATAGATTCTGGAGCAGTACCCATGGATTGGAGGGTAGCTAATGTTACCTCACTATTGAAAAAAGGTGGTAGAGAAAAAGCGGGGACTAATAGACTGGTAAGGCTGACATTGGTAGTGGGGAAAATGCTGGAGTCCATTATAAAAGATGTAATAGCAGAGCACTTGGAAAGCAGTGACAGGATCGGAGAAATTCAACATGGATATACATAAGGTAAATCATGCTTGACTAATCTACTGGAAATTTTTGAGGATGTAACTGGCAAAATAGGTAAGGGAGAACCAGTGGATGTGATGTATTTGGACTTTCAGAAGGCTTTTGATAAGGTCCCACATAAGAGATTAGCGTGCAAAATTAAGGCACATGAGATTGGGGGCAAGGAATTGATTGGATAGAGAACTGGTTGGCGGACAGAAAGCAAAAAGTTGGAATAAACGGGTCATTTTCTGAGTGGCAGGCACTGACTAGTGGGGTACCGCAAGGATCGGTCCTAGGACCCCAGCTGTTCACAATATATATTAATGATCTGGACGAGGGAATTGAATGTAATATCTCCAAATTTGCAGACGACACAAAGCTGGGTGGGAGGGTAAGCTGTGAGGCGGATGTCGTGAAACTCCAGTACGATTTGGACAGGGTGGGTGATTGGGCAGAAACATGGCAAATGAACTATAATGTGGATAAATGTGAGGTTATCCACTTTGGTGGCAAAAACAGGAAGGCAGATTATTATTTGAATGGCAATAGATTGGGAGAAGGGGAAGTGCAAGAGACCTGGGTGTTCTTGTGCACCAGTCGCTGAAGCTAAGCATGCAGGTGCAGCAGGTGTTTAAGAAGGCAAATGGTATGTTGGCCTTCCTAGCAAGAGGGTTCGAGTACAGGAACAAGGATGTCTTGCTATAGTTGTACAGGGCGTTGGTCAGGCCACACCTTGTGTATTGTGTGCAGTTTTGGTCGCCTTACCTGAGGAAGGACGTTCTTGCCATGGAAGGAGTGCAGCGAAGATTCACCAGGCTGATACCTGGGATGGCAGGAATGACGTATGAGGAGAGATTGTGTCGATTGGGCTTATACTCACTGGAGTTTAGAAGATTGAGAGGGGATCTCATCGAAACCTATAAAATTCTGTCAGGCCTGGACAGACTAGATGGAGGAAGCATGTTTTTGATGGCCGGGGTGTCCAGAACCAGGGGTCACAGTGTATTAGGATAAAGGGGTAAGCCATTTACGACTGAAATGAGGAGGAATTTCTTCACCCAGAGTGTGGTGAACCTGTGGAATTCTCTGCCACAGAGGGCGGTGGAGGCCAATTCATTAAACATATTCAAGAAGGAGTTAGATATATTATTTAAATCTAAATGGATCAAAGGCTATGGGGAGAAAGCAGGGACAGGGTGCTGAATTTGGATGATCAGCCATGATCTCATAGCTTGGCGGAGCAGGCTCGAGGGGCTGAATGGCCGACTCCTGCTCCTATCTTCTATGTTTCTATATTTCTTATTACTACGTAGCATCATAATATGCTATTTAGCAATTTAACCTTCACTCGCAGCCTGTGGCTGTTTGTTATCAGAACTTAGTCAAAACTGCTTTTGATTGTCTTTGCAGCTGCCTTTTGAACAAGCCTTAGCTTTTTAGTTACCCAGGAGTAATTATGGGTAATATTATTTGGTCAATGGCTACATTTGAATTAATATGCATATGATTCTCATCTACTAAATATCAGCTTTTTGTACAAATGGAAATAAAATACTTCAGGACAAATCACTTCTTATCAGATAGTACACAGTTAGTTCTCATCCTTGTGTTCAAATCATTCCACCAGCTCGCCCCTCCCTACTTTATATACCTGCCCTGATATCTCCTTATTTGGCTCTGTTTCACGCTCCTGTGAAGCGCCTTGGGATGATTTACTACGTTGAAGGCGCGGTATCAATGCACATTACTGCTGTTGCAACAAGTGAAGAGTCTGTATTAGGATTATTGACAATCAGACAATAATTAAAAGAACAGTTCCTATAGAACAGAGTGTCTTGACATAGTTACGTCGGAGAAAAGATGTGATAAAATAATAAGGTAATTTCCTGATTATCCAAACTAAACAGGATCAAGCCATATTTTGCAGGTGTTTTTCCACTTCCTAACATGCCGAGACATCGGCGTGAGAGAATAATAGTTAGGTTTGGCATGGTTGGTTTTTAAAAGCCTGGAGATATTAATACTGAATTTTCAGTTGAGATCAAGGATTCCAATGGCTTGACGTCCTGGAAAGTGAAGAGTTGTTGAGGGAGAATGGAAGATGGGTGTTGATTTTATAACAGGAAGGATAAAGAATTAAAGGCTGAGCCTGTCAGACGTTTCACATTTATGTGTCATTTGAGATAACCGTTGGTTTAGTAACATTGAAAGTTGATTATGCGGCCATTTCGTTATACCCATGTTACAGAACAGAGGAAATGGAAAATTTCCCCTGGTTAGTCTTCGTTTTTGGAAAAATAGAATAATAAATTTTTATATCTCGCTGCCACCCACAACTATCAGAAACAAAATCATAACATGAATGCATGTTTCACTTAATTCTTGCTGTTGCTACATCTTGTCATTTTGTGCATGAAGTGGGCACAGACATGCGTGCATACACATTCCATTGAGAAGTACCTGCGCCTGGTGGTGAGCCGGAAATAAACTGCTTCAAACAGGAACTGACGAAAAGAATAGTTTAACCAATAATATAGACAGGAGCTATATTTTCTCACGGAACTGGAGCCGGATATTTGATATTATTAAACATTAGAAATCAAAACAAAGAGAACTACGCTGGCATAAGACCCTTGATCAATTCTGGCTTCATTCTTTTTTTAAGCAATAAATTACAGGAATGATGTTGGAGCAATGGCAAGCAGTAAGTGAGACGGCGACCACATATTTCATTTGTGAGAGTACAAGTATTTACAAATGTGGTCTGTCTCTATGGTAACTCATTGAAAATTGGCCATACATAGGGAACATGGCAATCCAGCAAGATAAATGCTGATAGCTACAACAATACTAGATCTGTGCAGCTGAGGTCGTCAAAATCCCCCGGTCGCCAGAAACGAGCAAGTTGGTGATGTAATAAATGCATAGAGTTATAACACATAAGGGAGCTGAGAATTGCTGAACTCTGATTCCTTCTATGTGCAGAGAGCAGCGGCTGCAGGATGGCACTTTCTCATGGCTGGAACTGAAACACAGTAGCTGCAATATTTGATCGGTATGTTGAAAAAGATACATTAGAAATCCATTGGGGCCTCCCCGTGTAGATTCGAGTTCTGAAAGCTACTGGCTTCCTCTTTCCCTTTAAAACCATTCATTGTTTGACCTCAATCCACACGGAGCAGAAGAGTGAGACGTTCGGTGTGTCCGTGAAATTGGAAAGATTGTTGGAGTGGCTGTGCACGGGGTAAATCAGACACTCTCTAGACTCTCCCTGCCTATTTTATTTCACATTCTTTGAGTAGCAGCTTTGATTAAGGAAAATATTACAGTGCTAGGGACAGAGAATGTCCTTCAGGAACCATAGGCATAACCTATTTGTTTGGAGTTGAGAAACAAGAAAGGAGCTCTTTCGCTACTTGGTGTATTTTGTAGGCCAGCAACTAGTAGGAAGGAGATAGAGGAGCAGATTTGCAAAGAATTCACTCGAAGGTGCAAGAACTATAGACGTTATAATGGGAGCCTATAAATATCCCAATAGTAAACGAGGCAGTGATTGGGTTAAGGGAAGAAAAGGGGAGGTACTTTTGAAGTGTGTTGAGGAGGATTTTCTTGAACAGTGCTTTCCCTGCCCAGCCAGGAACGGGGCAGTGCAGGATGTAGTCGTTGGTACTGAATTGGGTGAGGCGGAGAAAGCCACAGTTGGAGTGCATCTCGGGAATAGTGATCAAAGTATCATAAGCTTTAGATTCGTTTTTGAGAAGGACAAGGCCCAATCTAGATGTTAAAAATAACTCCACTTCACGAGAGCTAATTTCAAGGAATTGAGGAGGAATTTGGCTCGGGAAAATTGGAGTCAAACACTGGCAGTTGCAAATGTAATGGAGCAATTGGCGGCCTCTAACAATGAGATGGTTTGGGAACAGTTGAGTACATTTCTATAATGGCGAAAGGGAGGGCAACCAAACCCAGAGCTACCTGGACGATGAAGGATATAGGGAGTAAGGTGAACCAGCGAAGGGGGCATGTGACAGATGTCAGCATGATAATACAGGGAAGAATCAGGCTGAATAGAAGATGTACAGAGCAGAAATAAAAATGAAATAAGATGGGCAAAGAGACAATAGGAGGATAGATTGACAGCTAACATTAAAGGAAATCCAAATTTTTCTACACAGATATTAAAAGCAAAATAGTTGTCAGAGGAGTATTTGGGCCCAAATGTAAAACTATTGGTGGAGGTAGGAGGACTGGCTGAGGTAGTAAATTAGCACTTTGTATCGATGTTTGCAAAGGAAGAGGAGTTTACCAAAGCTGTGGTTTACAGGAGGCGGCTGGGCTACTGGATGAGATAAAAAAAAGATGAAGAAGAGGTTATAGAAAGGCTGGCGGTACTTAAAGTGGATCCGTCTCCCAGTCTGGATTGGATGCATCCTAGGTTGTTGGGGAAAGTAAGGGTAGAAATTCTAGAGGTGCTGCCCACAGTCTTCCAATTCTCCTGAGATACTGGAGAGGTGGGAAAGCACTGGGGGTAGAAAATGTTAAATCATTTTACAAAAAATTGGACAAGGTTAAACCTGGCTGTTCCACGCTAGTCGTTTAAGCAGCGGTGATGGGGAAGCTTTATAACAACAATCCGGGAGAAAAGTAACAGCCAGTTATACAACATGAACTAATAAAAAGAGACAACAGGGAAATTTTAGGAGCAAATCGTGTTTGACCAAGTTGATTCAGCTTTTGCAAGGGTTAACAGAGAGGGTGGATTAGGGCAGTGCAATTGATACTGTGTATATGGACTTCCAAAAGTCAAAGTTGCGGTACTAAATGTGTACTTTACATCTATCTTTAACAAGGAAACAGGTGCTTGCAAAGTCACCTGGTGGTTATGATCCAGAATGCACTCCCTAAAAGAATGATGGAGGCAGATTCAATCCTGGCTTTCATAAGGGAATTGGATGAGGACTTGTAAGAAAAAAATGCAGGGCTGCAGGGAATGGGCGGGGGAGTAACGATTCTGAGATTCTATTATACTGTTCTATCAGCAGGACGTATTCGATATACTTGACTTGTATAGAAGATTAAGAGATGGTTAAAGTAGTTTAGAGGATAGAGAGAGGTAAAATATTTCCTTAGTGGGGGAGTCTAGATAAATGGGCCACAATGATAAAACTAGAGCTCGGCTGGTCAGGGATAACGTCAGGGAGCAATTGTTCACACACAGGGTAGTGTAAATCTGGAACTGTCTCGCTCAAATAGTTGTTGATGCTGGGGGTCATTGAAGGCTTCAAATCTGAGATTGATACATTTTATGTTGGATAAGGGCATTATGGTTTACAGTACTACGGTGGCTAATACAGATGCAGATCAGCCATGACCCAATTGAATGGCAGGACGTGTTCGAGGGCTGAATGGCCTCCTCCTATTTCTATGCACCTGATAAAGCCAGATAATCTTAAACTGGAAAGTGTCTCGCTTTGCATTACACGGTTTCCACCATAATCAATTTGTATTTTTATTTTACAGGTGATTCAAAATATGAAAATATTTTCTGGTAAATATGCTGTTTCAACTTACGTCAAAAGAAACGTTCATTTGTTTGTTTGTCTCTTTTGCTGATACTTATCATACTCGGATATTTAAACTATCACATTTCTGAACATTCACATTACCCAGAGTTAAATGACACCTCCTTCATAATGCGACCCGACAGCAGGTGTGACATTGGTCCCCCATTCCTGATTCTGCTCGTCACCAGTGCCCAGGACCAGTTCGAAGCTCGCTCGGCCATTCGCCGGACCTGGGGGAGAGAGTGGACAACAGAAGGCAAGAGGGCAGTGACCTATTTCCTGCTCGAGTACAGCCAGGAGCATCTGCTAGACGAAGGCTTGCTGCACAAAGACATCATACAGAAAGAGATCAGAGACACTTATTACAACCTGACTACCAAGTTGCTGATGGGCTTGGAATTGGTGAGCCGATTTTATCCATCAGCCTCCTTTGTGATGAATACCGATTCAGGCATGTTTGTCCACGCTGATTACTGAGAGAGCTCTTGTCGCGAACCAGTCACAGGAACATTTTCACCAGCTACATAATGAGACAACCAAGACTGATCAGGGACAAATCCAGTAAATGGTGTGTGAGTGAACAGGAATACCCTCTGGAAACCTATCCATCACTCTGCTCCGGCACTGTGTATGTGCATCGACCGATGTCGCCTGCTGAGATTGGAACGTTCTGAAGAGCATCCCCAAATTGAAACTCGAGGACGTTTTCATCGGTCTCTGCCTGGCTAAGTTGAAGATCGAGCCAGTGGAAATTCACTCTCGCAAAACATTCCAGGAATCAAAGTTCCCGTTTTCTGTTTGCGACTTTTGGAAACTCATGACCTCTCACAGGTTGAAACCCTACGATCTGCTAATCTACTGGAAAGCACTGACAGGTGCGGCAACTGAGGGTTTCGCTGGAGGTACGTGAAGAAGGCCACCTTGAAGAGGCTTGTTATTTGCCCCTCCAAATGTCACTTGCCCTAATAGCTTTTTTATGCAACATCATTACACCCTTACGAGATTTCATCATTTCTGCTGCTGGTGTGCAGGGATAATACTCACTGCACGTCCAAACGCAGATTGGGTGGCCGCTTTGTGGAACACCTCCGTTCAGTCCATACGGGTGACCCTGAGCTTATGGCCGCCTGTCACTTTAAGTCACTGCTTCACTCCCACTCTGATCTCTCTGTCCTCAGGCTATTGCATTGTTCCAATGAAGCTCAGCGTAAGCTCGAGGAACAGCACCTCATCTTTCGATTGGGCACTTTGCAGCCTGCCGGACTCAACATTGAGTTCAACAATTTCAGATAATTATCCCTGCCCCCATTTTTCATGCAGTATGATTTTTGCCATTCCCATTTGCAACATTTTATCTTTCCTGCCTCTTACAAAAGTATAGGATGTTCTTTCTATTTCTTCCTCCCCTCCTAACTCCCCCTCTGTCTCTGCACCTGCATAATATCTGTTACATCTCCAGCTTTTTCCAGTTCTGATGAAGGGTCCCAGACCTGAAACTTTAACTCTGTTTCTCTCTCCACGGAAGCTGCCTGGCCTGCTAAGTATTTCCAGCATTTTCTGTTGTTATTTCAGATTTCCAGCATCTGCAGTATTTTGCAATTATGTTATAATTATCTATTCTATATCGGAATTTGTACGTCTGCATTCATTTCCTCCAATCTCTTCATTTTTATTAAGGTTACCTCCTGTATGAACTGGCCATGCTGTAATTACACGCTCCTTCCTATGGTGGTGCTGTAGAGCCTCAGTTTAACGTCTCCCAGCACCTCGAAATATACCGCAGAAAAGCCAAATCCACATCTCTGTTTTTGAAATTGCCATTTACCTCGATTTCTGAACATAAATAATAACATAAATTCAAAAAACGTAAAGATGTTTATTTTTAAGGGAATTTGTCTCTCGCAGCGAGTTGTTATGATCTGGAATGCAGTGCTTCGAAAGGGTGGTGGAAGCAGTTTCAATAGTAGTTTTCAAAATGAATTGAATCAATCCTTGAAGGGGAAAATATGAAGGGCTATGGGGAAGGGACAGGGGAGTCGGCACAGGAACGAGTTTCTTGATCAACCAATCAAATTAATCAAAGAGCTTGCTGAAAATAATGTCTGTAATTTTTTTCAGTAACTGAAATTTCTAATCTTCAAAATAAGGTTCTACGTCAATAAATACTTCATTTTCGCATCAACATTATTAAATCTAATGATTGCATTGTTTTTGCTCTTTAGTTTAGGGCCTTCCATGAAAATTTACCTTCAAAACCTCAGCGTGTCTCAAAAATCTGGGTTTACATGAATATTTTTTACCTCTGCATTGTTGAATAAATCTTTCAAAGACACATGTACATTCTGAGTTGTTCGAATTTCTGGATACCAGTAAGCCACTTTTCATATTCCCCCAACTACCTAACTCCAGAGCCGTTCTCTGTGTTCACAAAACTTTAGGCCACATTCCTCGTGCTGCCTGATCCAAGGTCTGGCGTCATTGCTCTAACACGCTGAGATCCCAAATTATTTCCCCAGGGTCCTATTATTAATGCTAAACCGTGAGAGCTCAATGTTCACAAAAATACGTCGGTGTTAAAAACAGAAAAAACCCATTACGCCCAACAAGCAACTGCTTTTTTTAACCTCCACACGAGCAAATAGCTCCAATCGTATTGGCCCGCTCTGCTCCAACCACTTATGTGAATTTCAAGGTAATTGACGGAAGAACAAATGGCGACATGAGGAAATATCTTTTTGCACAGCGAGTTGATGTGATCAAGAGTGCAATACCTGAAAGGGTGGTGGGTGCAGATTCAATATTAAATTTCTAAATTGAATTGCAAACGACGCTAGCAGCTGCTGTAAAATCCGTCCCACGGGATGTTATAAAACAATGAGTGATTATTCTGCCCCGTTACTAGTTTTCAATGTCCCAGTACTCCTAATTTATAGGAGAGGGCATTCTCTCACTCCTTTTCGCATTAAACTGTGTCTACAACTATTTCAGGTGTAACTTAAGAACAGTTTTTGCGGAGATTATCGAAGTTCCCTCCCCGAGTGGGGCCTCACACACAGAGGGACGTTTTTCGGAAATTCTGGGGTTCAATGCCCCCGTTTACACATAAATTAATGTCACGATAAGGGATAACTCGATGCGGCTGCAAAGAAATTTGAAAAGCAAGGTTTCATGTCGTGTTTCATGTCAGGACCAGTGACAAAGGGCAAAAGAGGGTGAGTTCTTGCTGAGAGAGTATTTCGAGTGAGGAGGTAGCTTAAAAACAGGTCTTCAAGGGTGCTGATCTCAGGACTTCTACCCGAGCCACGTGCTAACTGCCATAGAGATCAAAAGAACAGAAAGGTGAACACGTGGCTGGATGAGTGGTGTGATAGGGAGCGGTTCCATTTCATGGGACACTGCTATCAGTACTGGGCCAAGAGTTAGCTATACATTTGGAACAGGCTGTAAATGAACTGGGCTGAAACCAAGGTCCTCGTGGAAAGGATAATTAGCGTGGCAAGAATGGACATTAAACTATTAAATGGGGTGGGGGCAGTGCTCAATCATTAACAACAGTAACAATGATAATTGAACGATAAAAAAGGATAAGAACAGCGTTCAGGTTACCACAATGATACTCCAGGTGAAGGGAAGACTAAAATAATTAATGTAGTTACAGCAGAATTGACAAATAAGAAAGGTATTCAATTAAACGTTGTAAGAAATTCAGCATCAGGTCAAAAGATCGGATTAGGGTCCCTTTCCTAAATAAGCATTTTATATACTTACGTACGGGGTATTACAAATAAATGTAGTGAATTAGAGGTTCAAGTATGTCAAAGGGGTCCGAGTGTAATGTGTCCTAGTTTGTGATGACATAAAGCTAGGTGGGGAGGATACAAAGAGGCTTCAGAATGATATAGACAGTATATGTGAAACAACATGCCTGATGGAATCTAACGTGAAGAAACCTGAAGTTAGCCACGTTGATAGGAAACATAGAAAAAAAGATGATTATTTAAATCGTGAGAGATCGGGAAATGTTGGGACTCAGAGTGAGCTGGGTGTCCTTGTACACGAATCACTGAAGTTTGCATGCACGTGCAGCAGCAATTAGAAAAGCAAATGGTAGTTAAGCCTCCATTAAAAAAGAATCGGAGTTTAAAAGTAAGTAAATCTTACTGCAATTATATAGGGCCCTGGTGAGACCAGTCCTGGAGGACTGCATAAAGTTTTGCTCTTCTTACCCAAGGAAAAATATACTTTCCTTAGCGGGAGTGCAACGAAGGTCGACCAGACTGGTTTCTGGGATGGGGTGATTGTCCTATGAGGAGAATTTGAGGAGTCTAAACCTATATTCCATCGAATTTAGAAGAATTAGAGCTGATATCATTAAAACATATAAAATTATTTCAGGGTTTGACAAGGTAGATGCTGGGAGTATGTTTCCCCTGGCTGGGGAGTCTACAACCAGGGGTACAGTCTCAGAATAACTGGTCGGCCATTTCGGACTGAGATGAGAAGAAATTTCTTCACTCAGAGGTTTGTGAATCATTGATACTTTCTAGACCAGAAGGCTGTGTATGCTCAGTCGCTGAGTATATTCAAGAAGGATATCAGAGACTAACCTTGACATGAAAGCAGCATTTGACCAAGTATGGCATCAAGGAGCCCTAGTAAAACTGAAGTCACTGGGAATCACGGGGGGGGGGGGTGGGGGGGGTGGGGGGGGTGGGACGCAACACTGGCTGGAGTCATACCTGGAAAAAGGGAAGATGATTGTGGTGGTTGAACGTCAATCATCAGAGCCCCAGGACATCGCTGCAGGAGTTCCTCAGGGCAGTGTCCTATGCCCAACCATCGTCAGCTGCTTAATTGATTAACTTCCCTCCAACATAAGATCAGAAATGGTGATGTTAGCTGATGTCTGCACAGTGTACAGTGCCAATCACAATTCCTCAGATAATGAAGTATTCCATGTCTTCCTGCAACAAGACTTGGACGACGTTCAGGCTGGGGTTGATAAGTGGCAGTTAACATTCACGCCATGGAAGTGCCAGGCAATGACTATCTCCAACAAGCAAGAGTTTACCCACAGCCCCTTAACATTCAACGGCATTACCATCGCCGAATACCCCACCATCAAGATCCTGGGGGTCACCATTCACCAGAAACTTAACTGGACCAGCCACATAAATACTGTGGCTACAAGAGCAGGTCAGATACTAAGTAGTCTGCGGCGAGTGTCTCACCTCTTGACTCGCCAAATCCTTTCCACCATCTACAAGGCACAAGTAAGGAGGGTGATGGAATACGCTCCACTTGCCTGGATGAGTGCAGCTCCAACAACACTCAAGATGTCTTGAAACGACCCAGGACAAAGCAGTCCGCTTGATTTGGCACTACATCCACCACCATAAGCATACACTTTGTCCACCATCGGCGTACCCTCTCTACGAGATGCACTGCAGCAACTCAACAAGGCTCCTTCGGCAGCACCTCCCAAACCCACGATCTCTTCCACCTCGAAGGACAAGGGAAGCAGGCACATTGGAATAACAGCACCACCAAGTTCCCCTCCACGTCACACACCATCCTGACGTAGAAGTATATCGCCGATCCTTCATCGTCGCTGGGTCAAAATCCTGGAACTCCCTAACGAAAAGCACTGTGGGTGCACCTACACCACACGGACTGCAATGGTTCAAGAAGGCGGCTCACCACCTCATTCTCAAGAGCAAATAGGGATGGGCAATAAATGCTGACCTCGTCAGCGACGTCCACATCCCACAAACGAACATTTTAAAATAGATTTTTGAATATTAACACAGTAAAGCGTTGTGGGGATATTGCAGGAAAGTGGAGTTGAGATTGAAGATCAGCCATGATATTATTGAATGGCAGAGCAGGCTCGAGGGGCCGAATGATTCCTGCTCCTATTTCGTATATTCTTAAATACAGCTTAGATGGTATTACTGGGACTTATTGTAATCTGGTCATGATCAGGAATTAAGTAGTGCAGGTTATATGTTCTCTAGAATGGATAGGGAAACTGTAAGAGGAGCAGGGGTTGTCTAAATGGTTAAAGGTATATTACAGCGTTAGTGATAGAGGGTATAGTTCAGGGATAGCAATAACCTGAGACTTTGTGGTTAGAATTGAGGAATAAGTGAGTACTTAAAACTTTAATGGGAGTTGCCTACCATTTTCCTGATAGCAGCAAAGAAGTGACAGAATTTATTAATTCAGAGATTAGAGAGGATTGTAGCAAAATCAGGGTTGTTTTAAATGGAGATTTTAATTTTCATATGGAATGGGAAGAGCAAAGTAGCGCCAATCGGAAATGTAGTGCATTCATTGGTAGTTTTCTGGAGCAGTATGTTCTGGAACCAACAAGATGTTTGGACATAATAGATTTATTAATGAGTAATGATCCAGTCTTAGTCAATAATCTAACAGTAAGGGAACTACTATCTAACTGTGACCATAGTGTGACAGAATGCAATGCCAGGTTTGAAAAGGAGAAACGTAACACATTTACTGCGATTCTAGATTTTGGTAAAGCTAACTTTAACAGGGAGAGACAGAGACTGACGACAGCAAGCTGGTCAAAACTGTTATCGGGTAAGACTACAGATGAACAGTGGGAGGTGTTAAAAACTAGTTTGGGTTAATACAGTACCAGAACATACCCCTAAGGAGCAAAATTTGTAATTTGCAATTAAAACAGCCATGGTTGACATAGAGTTGAGAGGTGGATTATAAAAACAGGAAATAGCATACAAAAGTGCAAAGAAAATTTAAATCCAGTTGACTGGAATATACATAAAGAACAACAATGGAAGCCACAAAATGATAGTAAAAGCTGCAAAAAGGAATACGAAAAGAAACTTCTGAGGGTTATCAATATAAAACAAACCATTTTTACAATTATATTAGAAGAAAAAATATAGTCAAGGTTAATTTGTTCCATTTAGGAACAGATGTGGCTAATATTGAAAATGCAAATAAGAAAATGTCAGACTTGTTGAATAATTAACGTGTGTCAGTCTTCACAGTAGGATAAGGGGATAATGTGTCTTAACATCCCACGGAAACTAGTAATGAATCAAGGACTGGAATGCACTAAAATTAACGTAAGCAAGTAAACAGTATTAGAAGAATTAATGGCAAGAAAAACTGAGAAATCTTCAGGAGCTGATGGTTTCCACCAAACAGCTTTAAAGAAAGTAGGTGAGTTAATTGCAGCTGTTTTAGCCATAATCTTCCAAAGCAATTTCGATTCAGCTATTATCCCTTTAGATTGGAAAGTTACAAATGTAACTCTATCATTTAAGAAAGGTGTGTGAGAGAAACCTGAAAATTAAAGACCCTTTAGTCTAATATCTGTTGTAGGGAAAATATTGGAATCTATAATTAAGGACAGAGTGACTGAACACTTAGGCAATATTGAGCTGATTACAGAGAGCCAACATGGATTTGTAAATGGTAGGTCACGTCTAACGAAATTATTTGCTTTTTCTGAAGAGGTAACTAAAGTGTTAGAGAGGGGAATGTTCATGGATGTAGTTTACGTGGAATCCAGAATGCATTCGATAAGTTTCCACACAAATGATTGTTCACTCAAATTAAAGTTCATGGAATTGAAGGCACATTGTTGACATGGTTACGATACTTCATAGGCAGTAGAAGAGAGAGTAGAGATAAAGGTGGAGAAAATCGGTATTGGCCCGTTTGGGGCGCTAATTTTTGAGTGCGTGAAATATTAGCACCAGGTGCTGAAGTGCCTAAGCTTCCCCTAAATTATCTGCTAGCGCTCCTGGAAAGAACTGGAGCGCTAAATCAAGCGCTAATTATTTATGTAGGGCGCTACAGGGACGCTACCAGCAAAGCGACAAGGAATTTCGGCTGCTATGCAATCGGCAATGATGCTTCACATTGGCCCCTTCCAGCTCTTAAGGCAAGGTTGCTTCATTTTGCAGATCCTCGTTAGCAGCATTGCTGGCTGTGAACACGACCTGCAAACAATTGAATCCCCTGGTCGAGATGGGTGAGCCCAGGGAGAGAGCTCGTCGTTTTAAGAACGAGGCACTGGAGGCATTGGTTGCTGGTGTGGAGCAGAGGAGGGTAGTGCTTTCCCTGGACACTGGAAGGAAGCCATTGCCCCAGGTCTTTAGGGCAATGTGGACGGAAGTGGCGCAAAATGTATCAGTCAGTAGTGTGGTAGGACGCAGCCTGACACAGTGCCGGAATAAATTCAACGACCTCACTCGGGTGGTCAAGCTGATACTTGCTTCAACATGTCCTACATAACAGCATGTGAACCTCAGTCTGTACACACTGCACAAACCCCCACACCCCCACCGCTCACCCACCAAGCATCTGCACCTACCAAACACAAATCCACATTTCACAACTTGCCTGCAATCACAGCTATTCACCTACGGCAGGCATGTCACCCAAACACAAAACTGGACTCTGACTCACAAACATTCGATTACCTTGCAGGCCAATATGGCTCACAATAGAAGGGAGCAGCAGAAAACAGGTGGGCGTGATGCGCATCTCCAGCAGCATTCAGACTTGGAGTGGCGAGTGCTGTGACTCATTCAGCAGCAGGTGGTGGGCAGCATAGCCGTCGGTAAAGTCGACCCCCTTGGAGGGAATAGCGGTATGTTCATCCTCTCTCCTTCTCTACTAACACTTCCCCCTCACACCGCAAGCCTTTCCCACTTTCCAGCTCCTGACACTGTATGCATTCCTTGCTCCCTTCCTGCCCTCTTGACCTCAAATTAACATGAGTCTTGTACCGTTATGCTAACAGAGAATCAGCAACCAGGTGGCCAGCCTGTCTCTCAGCCTCCCACTGAGAGTGTGGAAAGAGAAGAGGAGGAGGAGCAAAGCACCGCATCACTGCATCACTCACCTGCAGGCACCAACTCACATACTAGCACTACGCAATTTTTAGTGTCAGGTTCAGTAGAGGGGTCTGCATTAGATGATGCACCAGGGATGTGCGGGCTGCAGAAAGGCCAGGGGGAAAGGATAGCTCGGGAGCCAGCTCCCCGGACGGCGAGTTCGCCCATCAATTCTGCTGCACAGGGCTCAGATGAGGAATTTGATAGAGAGGCGTTCACAAGAAGGCTGATGGCCACTAAATCCGAGATTGTAGGTGCAATGGTAAGGGCGCCCGAGAGCCTGTCGGCAATGGTAAGGAACGTGGAGGATTCCACATCCAACAATGCACAGAGCTCTTTGCACACCATGGAGCCTATCATTTCCACTCTGCAGGGGATGGTCGATTCCCAGTGAGACTGTACGGCTCCAGAACTCATGACGTGTGTCATGGGTGATGTGACAGCTTCCAATGCAGCTCAAGCAGAAGTGACACAACGCAGTGTGTTGCAATACAGACAATGGTTTGTGGCATCGAGTCTCAGACTGCTCTCATGCAGTCTCATCTTGATGCCACGCAAGCTGTAACTGCTGTCATCATCGCAGGATCTTCCACAATGCACCAGGCATCTCACCATTACACAGCACGCCAATCTGTGCTCCAGCAGATTGGTAGGGATGCTGAGGTGCTGCCCTGGTGGAGTGGCAACCTGCTGCCCTCTCTCAGGGTGACAGCTTTCCTGATCCCACCACTGCCACTCCGCCATTGCACTTGTCGCTGACAGTCATCCAGCAAGGCCTGACTGCCATTGTTGATCCTTCAGCATTGCACTGTAAAGCCGGGCCTTCCAGACCCAGACCTGGTCGAGGGCGTCCTGCAAGGCCATCTGTAGTCTCTGGCACCGACACTTAGCAGCCTTACAGCAGCCTTGCAGCAGCCACTGGGGAGATACTATGCAGGAGCAGTAGATTGGGAAACGCACTGCAAAGAGGACAAGTAAGGGATTGCACAAGGGTGATTAATTAATATTTTCTTGTATGTGTGTTCTCCCCGAATTTGGATACATTTATTATTGGAATGTAACAGTTTTGGGGCTTTCTCTCATTGAGCTTAGGGGTGTGGTATGGAATAAGAAATTGCTGGAATGATGGGGGTTGGCTGAGCAACTGGGAAGTGACCTCGAATTCATTAGAACCGAAGTCTGAAGAGGCGGATGCAATACCCTGCCACAAGACCGATGGAGTGGCTGCTTCCTCCATCGATGCTGGTCGTGCTCCTGTTCCTCCTCTTCCACCTTCTCCTCTGCCTCCTCTTCCTCCTTGTTTCCCTCTTCCTCTTCCTGAGGTTGTGCGGCTATACCTGTTGGCAATGTCTGCAGCTTCACGATGGCCAATCTGTGCAGGATGCAATAGACGATGATGAAAAGTGACACCCACTCAGCCGATTACTGGAGGGTTCCTCCCGAGCGTTCGAGGCAGTAGTACCATTGCTTGGTCACTTCGATGTTGTGCTCAACTATGTTCCTGGTCGCAACATGGCTCTCATTATATGAGTGTTGAGGTTGTGGAGGGGAGTGATGAGTCAGGTGTAGTGCCGGTAGGCCTTGTTTCCCAAAAACCAGCCATGAACTTGAGGTGGTGGTTGGAACAGAGCTGGTACACTGGCCTGGTGCAGGATGAAGGCATCGTGGCTGCTGCCAGGATAGCAGACATTGATGTTGAGGATTCAGTGAGTGTCGTCGCACACCTACCGGACAGTAAGTGAGTGGTAGCCTTTGCGGTTACAGAAGACCACAGGATTGTTATGGGGTGCTCGAATAGTGACTTGGGTGCATTCAATGACGCCCTGCCCCAGGGGGAATCCTGCTATCCTGGCAATGCGACATGCAAGCTTGCGCTGCTTCTCTCTGGTGATGGGGAAGGAAATTTCATCTCTTCTTCTGTAGAGAGCATTTGTGCACTCGGGGATGTAGCAATGGACGGTGAACTGCGATCTTAGATATGTCACCTGTTGCATACTGGAAGGATCCACTGTTGTAGAAATTGAGGGCTTTGACAGCCACTGAGCGAGCTGTGGTGGTCCTGATCTCAGGCTCGAGGTCTGGCTGCAGCAGGTGGCGGAGATCTGTGACCATATCCTTGGTGAAGCGGAGCCTTCGAATGCACTGTTCCTCAGTGAAACTTATGTAAGAGAAATGCTGTCAGAATACCTTGGGAGGGTAAGGCCTCCTGCAAAAAGCCCTGTTGGCCCTCCTCAATCTGGCTACATTTTGCAATTTTCTCTCTGCCTCTGCTACCTCCGACGTTGATGCTGGAGATTGAGGTCCAGTGAAGTACAGCCTGCATTATAGTATGGATATCTTGCTCTTCAAAATCACACCTAAGTGAAAGTGACTATTTTTTTCTGAGGCAGAATATTCCTTCAAGTAAAAAATGCAGGAAGTGCTCAAAATGCATATTTGCCTATTTCAAATTGGTTGACTAAAAATAAACCGGATGCTGACTCCATTATATAGGCTCCTCCAGCGCTTATGTGACTGCATACCGCCTCCTGAACTTGTTGTTGCTAATGGCAGGTGCTCAGGCAGGGGGCGAGAGTGTATTTCTGAGCAATGGCGCAAACAGGATGCAACGTAGCGCGATGACGTCACAATCTCCGGCCCAGGAGAGCGTGGCGTGAGTGGTAAACACCGCCGCATGCTTCAACTTGAATTTCGCCGACATCGGTACTATCGCCACGCTGAATTGCTAAGCCGGTAGCGCCAATTAATGCCCCATGGAGGCGCTAATGGGAGATGCTAAGGTACCGAATTTCTAGGCCTATAGGGACTTCTAACTGTAATTAGATTACGACAAAACCGGCACGATCTTGTTTTCCGTTGTATCAAGATTCAATTCACCCAGATAAGACCAAACCCCTCTATGCACAGAACTGGCTACAGCCTCCGTGGAAATTTAGAGATTCAGCCATGCTTTGTGAAGACTCTTCAAAGCTCATTTCTGTAGGTGCAATGGCGCTAATGGGCACGTATCAAAATTCTTTTAATATAAAACACATTTAATTTACCAAGAAGTTGACTAGTGCACACCAATATAACTATTGAATGGTTAAGTGCCGTTTTCAAAGTCGATTTCAGTTATTTTAAAACATCTTACTCAGAGGTGGAGGACTAGACAATCTAATTAAAATATGGATTTTAACTTATTTCAGCTGTAGGAATATCAATGCACCAGGTAACCACTGTTAAATACAACAAGCAATATTTTTTATTTGAACGAAAAATAAAGAACCGTTAATGCTCTATACACTGCTGGATTACTGTCAGGATTATGTTGGCCACCTGTTCTGGAGGCGTTGTTGAAATAGCAGTGTGTCCAGGGCAGGATGAGGAATATTCTTGCAAGGGAATCTGCCTTCACCCGTCATGTAGTAATATGGACAGCATCAGTACTGGAAATTCCACTTTCCATTTGTAAATAAAGTTTTAATTGTGAGAGTTTTTAAACATTTCAACTATTTCACTGAATTCGAAGTATCAGACAAAAGAGCAGCTTATCTGAGTCTATTTGTTAAATGACTGTAAATAATGCTCATTATGATTTAACCTCATTGACTCCTTGGCGGATTGATGTGTGGATGAATATAGGTTCCCTACCAATGTCTCAGCTGTGCGCCATTCAGAGTCTTTCAGCTCCTACAGAATTCATCCATTCTCAGAAAATGGGGTGATCAACTATTCTCATGTTAAAAGAGATTTACTACCCGATGCTCGCAGCCGTCGGTGTCCCTGGTGAGCCATTGTAAACTGTTTGTTATTAATCGGTTTTAAATATTCCCTTGTTCTTAATGCCTGTTGGATAAACATAGAAACATAGAGATAGGAACAGGAGTAGGCCATTCGGCCCTTCGAGCCTGCTCCGCCATTCAATGAGATCATGGCTGATCTTCGTCTGAGATCATAGCTGATCTTAACAGTTCAGTACCCCGTCCCCGCCTTTTCTCCGTAATCCCCTTAGCCTTCAGAAATATATCCAATTCTTTCTTGAAAATATTTATTGAATTAGCCTTCACAGCCCTCTGTGGCAGGGAATTCCACAGGCTCACCACTCTTTGAGTGAAGAAATTCTTCCTCATCTCTGTTTTAAATCATTTGCCCGCTATTTTTAGACTGTGACCCCTGGTTCTGTGCTCCCTGGCCATTGGAAACATTCTCTCTGAATTCAGCCTGTCCAGGCCTGCCATAATTTTATATGTTTCGATGAGATCCCCTCTCAATCTTCTAAACTCAAGTGAGTACAAGCCCAAACTATTTAATCTCTCTTCGTAGGTCATTCCCGCCATTCCAGGTATCAGCCTGGTGAATCACCGTTGCACTCTTTCCATGGCAAGAACATCCTTCCGCAGATGGGGCGACCAAAACTGTACACAATACTCCAGATGCGGTCTCACCAGCACCTTGTACAGCTGTAGTAAGGTATCCCTATTCCTATACTCGAACCCCCTTGATATGAAGGCCAACATACCATTTGCCTTCTTAATCGCCTGTTGCACCTGCATGCTCTCCTTCAGTGACTGGTGCACAAGAACACCCAGGTCCCTCTGCACTTCCCCATCTCCCAATCTATTGCCATTTAGATAATAATCTACCCTCCTGTTTTTACCCCCAAAGTGGATAACCTCGCATTTATCCACATTATAGTGCATCTGCCACGTATCCGCCCATTCCCCCAACCTGTCCAAATCGCACTGTAGCCTCCTGACATCCTCATCAGAGCCCACCCCTCCTCCTAGTTTAGTGTCGTCAGCGAATTTGGAAATATTGCATCCAATTCCCTGATTCAGATCATTTATATATATTGTGAACAGCTGGGGTCCCAGGACAGATCCTTGCGGCACCCCGCTGGTCACTGCCTGCCACTCCGAAAACGAGCCGTTTATTCCAACTCTCTGTTTTCTATCCGCCAGCCAGTTCTCTATCCACGTTAATACTTTGCCCCCAATTCCATGAGCCTTAATTTTGCATGATAATCTTTTGTGTGGAACCTTATCGAAGGCTTTCTGGAAGTCAAGGTACACCACATCCACTGGCTCTCCCCCATCTATTTTACCAGTTACTTCCTCAAAAAATTCCAGCAGATTAGTCAAACACGATTTACCCTTTGTAAATCCATGTTGACTCTGTCCGATCCTTTCCCCATTTGTCAAGTGCTCCGCTATTTTATCCTTAATAATGGACTCTAGCATTTTGCCCACAACCGATGTAAGGCTTACTGGTCTATAATTCCATGCTTTCTCTCTACCCCCCTTTTTAAATATTGGGGTAACATTAGCTACCCTCCAATCCACGGGTACTGTTCCCGAGTCAATGGAGTTCCGGAAGATGATCCTTAGAGCATCTGCTATCTCCAGGGCCACCTCCTTAAGTACCCTAGGATGTAGTTTATCAGGCCCCGGGGATTTGTCGGCCTTCAGTCCCCTCAACTTACCCAACACCATATCCCTAGAGATATTAATTTCTGTCAGCTCCTCCCTCTCATTAGTCCCTATGTTTGCCGATATTCCTGGGAGGTTATTTGTGTCCTCCTTTGTGAATACAGAACCAAAGTATGAGTTTAATTGGTCTGCCATTTCCTTATTCTCCATTATATATTCTCCCGAATCGGACTGCAAGGGACCGACTTGGGATTTTACCAGTCTTTTCCTCCTGATATACCGATAAAAGCTTTTGCAGTCTGTCTTTATGTTTGCTGCAAGTTTACTTTCGTATTCTATTTTCCCCTTCCTGATTAATCCCTTTGTCCTCTTTTGCTGTATCCTGTACTGCCCCCAATCTTCCGGTCTGGTGCTTTTTTTTGCCAGTTGATATGCCCTTTTTTTTTATTTTATGCTGTCCCTAATTTCCCTCGTTATCCACGGTTGAGTCACCTTTTTAGGTTTATTTTTATGCCAAACCGGTATAAGCATGTTCTGGAATTCTTCCATTCTATCTTTGAATGCTTGCCATTGTCTATCCACTGTCAATCCCACCAGAAACACCACCCAATCAATCTTACCCAATTCCCGTCTCATACCCTCGTAATTCCCTTTATTTAAGTTCTGGACCTTAGTCTCTGATTCAATTTCCTCACTCTCCATCTCGACTGAGAGCTCGATCATATTATGATCGCTCTGACCCAAGGGGCCTCGTACAAGAAGATTGCTGATAAGTCCCTTCTCATTGCACAATACCCAGTCTAAAATGGCCTGATCTCGAGTCGGCTCCTCGACATATTGGTCCAGATAACCGTCCCGAAAACATTCCAGGAATTCCTCCTCCTCAGAATTTTTACTAATTTGGGTAGTCCAATCAATATGTAAATTAAAGTCACCCATGATGACAGCTGTGCTCTTATCGCACGCTTCTCTAATTTCCCTTTTTATGCCTTCCCTCACCTCCATATTACTATTTGGAGGCCTATATATCACACCCACTAACGTTTTCCTCCCCTTGCTATTTCTCATTTCTACCCATACAGATTCCGTTTCATCCGAGTTAATATCCTTCCTTTCCATTGCATTAATCCCCTCCTTTACCAGCAATGCTACCCCACCTCCCCTACCTTTTTGCCGATCCTTCCTAAATATTGTATATCCCTGGATGTTAAGTTCCCAGCCTTGCCCACCCTGCAGCCACGTTTCTGTAATCCCAATCAAATCATACTTGTTTACCTCTATTTCCACAACTAATTCATCCACCTTGTTCCTAATGCTTCTAGCATTAAGATACAAAGCCTTCAGGCTTGCTTTTTTCACACTCTCATTATGAATTAGTTTGGCCCTTTGTGTTTCTCTCCTTTGCTTATTGCTTCTCACCTTTCTACCATCTATTTCTGACTTCATATGACTTCCCTCTTTTCCACTACCTAGGTTCCCATCCCCCTGCCAAATTAGTTTAAATCCTCCCGAACCGCCCTAGAAAATATTACCCCGAGGACATCGGCTCCCTCACAGTTCAGGTGTAGACCGTCCCCTTGGTACAGGTCACTCCTCCCCAAGAACTGGTTCCAATGCCTCAAGAATTTAAATCCCTCTCCCTTGCACCACTGCTCAAGCCACGTATTTAGCTTATCTATCTTACTCTCTCTAAACTTATTAGCTCGTGACACTGGTAGCAATCCAGAGATTACTACCTTTGAGGTCCTACTTTTCAATTTAGCTCCTAACTCCCTAAATTCAGCTTGTAGGATCTCCTCCCTCTTTTTACCTACATCGTTGGTACCTACATGTACCACGACAACTGGCTGATCCCCCTCCCCCTTCAGAATGCTCTGCACCCGCTCCGAGACATCCTTGACCCTTGCACCAGGGAGGCAACATACCATCTTGGAGTCTCGGTCTCGGCCACAGAAACTCCTATCTATCCCCCTTACAATTGAATCCCCTATCACTATAGCCCTATCCCTCTTTTTCCCGCCCTTCTGTGCAGCAGAGCCAGTCATGGTGCCCTGAACCTGGCTGCTGGTGCCTTCCCCTGATAAGTCATCTCCCCCAACAGTACCCAAAACGGTAAACCTGTTTTGGAGGGAGATGACCGCAGGTGACTCCTGCACTACCTTCCTGCCTTTACCCTGCCTTTTGGTCACCCATTTACTGTCTGAGCTAGCCTTTACCTGCGGTGTGACCAACTCACTGAATGTGCTATCCACAACATCCTCAGCATCGCGTATGCTCCAGAGTGAGTCCATTCGCAGCTCCAGCGCCGCCATGCGGTCCGCTAGGAGCTGCAGCTGGACACACTTCCTGCACACATAGTTGTCAGGGACAGTGTCCCTGATTTCCCAAATGGCACAGGAGGAGCATGACACGGGTCTGAGCTGCCCTTCCATGACTTAACCCTTACAATACCTTTTTATTTACTACGATTTAGCTTAATTATTGAATTCTACTTAGAATAAGTTTGTGAAAGTACTCACCAACCAGTCACCTACCTGTTTTCTGGTGTTGTATTTTCACTGCCGCCTCCTGTCCTGGAACCTTTTCCACCTAGGTTAGGCTCCTGAAATAAAATAAATTGAACCCACCTTTTCAACTTCCCCTAACCCCTAAAAGGTTAGAGGAGGTGGAAGGGTGGGAGACACTACACTGTAGTGTTTCGGGTTTAGCAACAGCTCCACCTATATAAGAGTTACTGGCCTCCTGTTCTCCCGACTGCACCAGCTGCTCCCTGGTGACGTCACACACTGATTACTATTTACCCCTCTCCTCTGCTGTTGATTTGGTATGCCTCGCAACTGCCGCCGGTTTTTAAGCCGGGCTCCTCCTCGCTGCTCTCTGCTGCTCCGAGTGGTCGGGCCTCGCAACTGCCGCCGGTTTTTAAGCCGGGCTCCTCCTCGCTGCTCTCTGCTGCTCCGAGTGGTCGGGCCTCGCAACTGCCGCCGGTTTTTAAGCCGGGCTCCTCCTCGCTGCTCTCTGCTGCTCCGAGTGGTCGGGCCTCGCAACTGCCGCCGGTTTTTAAGCCGGGCTCCTCCTCGCTGCTCTCTGCTGCTCCGAGTGGTCGGGCCTCGCAACTGCCGCCGGTTTTTAAGCCGGGCTCCTCCTCGCTGCTCTCTGCTGCTCCGAGTGGTCGGGCCTCGCAACTGCCGCCGGTTTTTAAGCCGGGCTCCTCCTCGCTGCACTCTGCTGCTCCGAGTGGTCGGGCCTCGCAACTGCCGCCGGTTTTTAAGCCGGGCTCCTCCTCGCTGCTCTCTGCTGCTCCGAGTGGTCGGGCCTCGCAACTGCCGCCGGTTTTTAAGCCGGGCTCCTCCTCGCTGCTCTCTGCTGCTCCGAGTGGTCGGGCCTCGCAACTGCCGCCGGTTTTTAAGCCGGGCTCCTCCTCGCTGCTCTCTGCTGCTCCGAGTGGTCGGGCCTCGCAACTGCCGCCGGTTTTTAAGCCGGGCTCCTCCTCGCTGCTCTCTGCTGCTCCGAGAGGTAACGAGGTTCCTTGAAGCCAGCATTACATAGTTGGCATTTACTGCAAAACTCGTGAACTGTAAGCCCGCACTTTCTGCATTTCCCTTAATCTGATAAACTCACTGATGTTGCAATGTTTTTTCAAGCTCCAACACAAGCATTTTAGCGGATTTCGGACGTCCTGCCCCACCGTGAGCGATGTAGCAGCTCATTAAAATGTTGGTTCTCCAGGTATTGGCTCCAATACTAATCCTGTTCTCACAATGCTCCGTGTTGATAATCACATTGAATTGAGTAAAATGTTCTCCATATATAGTTCAATGAGATCCTGGAACATGATATCTCTCCTGTGTCTTTTTTACAGCCAACTTGGTGACAATGGTGATTCTCTCCCGAGGAAACTACGGCCTTTCCAATTAAATCTCTGTTTACATGCTGGCCATCGCAACTGCAGATCTACTGGTCATGATCTTCAATGTAATGGTGTATTATATTTTCAGTTATCATTTTCCACTTTCGTTCCTGCCCCACACTCCCGTGTGTAAGTTCACTCTATACATCACTACTGCCAACCTAGATTTGTCTGTTTGGTTCACCGCCTCCTTCACATTTGATCGATTTGTCGTTCTCTGTTGCCAGAAGTTTAAAGCAAAGTATTGCACCGAGAGAACTGCGACCGTGGTTATAACAGTGTTCGCTGTTCTGACCTTGTTAAAGAACCTCCCCATAATATTTGCATTTGAACCACAGCAAATAATTAACAAGTGCAGTGGGGCTGCCGGTCAAGTGTGGTCTTCTTTACCTCACCTCCAGGTGCAGCGTACTTCTGGTTTCACACCGTCTGGGTAGTTTGGCTTCCTTTTACTTTAATCGTCTTTTGTTATTCTTTGACAATCAGACGTATTTTTGTTGCCAGCAGAGCCTGCAGAGGACTTCGGTCTCACAGGAGTGAAAATCAGAGCGATCCAGAGATGGAGAACCGAAGGAAATCCATAATTTTACTGTTCACTATATCGGGCAGTTTTATGCTGTTGTGGTTGACAGATGTCGTGAGTTTTGTAACTACCGGACTGACAAACATCAATTATTACCGAGGTGACTACACAAACCCTGGCTATATCGCCACTGAAACCGGAGCAATGTTGAAGCTTTTGAGTTCCTGTCTGAACACGTGTATTTATGCAGCGACCCAGAGGAAATTCAGAGAAGAGCTGAAGAAGGTGCTGCAATCTCCCTGGACATTGATTCTAAGACTGGTTAACAGTGAAAGAAATACGAAGTAGAGTTCCCTTTGGAACCTCGGAATTCACTGTTAGTTCCTATTCCAGCTTAGACTGGGGCTTCTCTCCTTTACAGCTACATCAAGATGGTTCTTGTAAAATCTCAAAGATACGCAACTATATCTGTGCCCATTGTGGCATTAAACCCAATATTGACCTTGGATTTGCGCAGTTGGTTATCTGATGACTCCTGACAAATAAGGACATTCTGCCATAAGTATGAAAAGTGTCGGTGAGGAATGAAGTTTAAAAATGGAATAGAATATTTGATCAAAGTGTGTAATATGTGACAGAGCGAGGACTGTAATTTACTTCTACCATGTAATTGACAGGAATATCCGTCAGATTTAGGATAAGGTTCGGTGGTTTAGAACTCCTGGTGACCTTACCTTTTCTCGTCGGTTTGCTGAAAGTGTTGCTTGGAGTGGTTGAAGCTGCACCGACCGCCTCATCCCGTCTCCTGGGAATATGGAGTGGAGCCACTGTCTCCTTCACAGTGTCGCGATGTTTCCCCATTTTTTAAAAAGTTAACAGAAGTTGTGTCATTTTCCCTGTTTTTCTGATGTCTCTACTACTGAGAATTAGTTGAAGGCTTTGCAGCTACAATAAATAAAGCTGATATTTATTTTTACTAATTTTGTCACAGGTAACCTTACTGCAGTTAATCTGAATCAGCGACATGGATCAACAGTTAAAACTGTGTAAGAATGCATAATATCCTAAATAACAGGGACAACTAATTCAACGATCTGTTCAATGTAAAAGTCAAATATTGAGATGGAACAATCCTCTGCCTGTGCTTGCACACAGTCAATAATATATAATACCCCCTGCCTTTTACCAACTGGTATCCCCGGTGCAAGTTGATGTATTGGGAGCTCTGCCCGGCAGCACTGTGGACCTGGGTTTGAGAGCGTTGCTCGGTGCAATGACATCAGATGAAAACTTGAGCCAATTAACCGACAATTAACATTTTTCCGCCCTCCTGTTGTGCCTCAGCTGAAACTGTTTTCTAAAATAAGCAGCGGTGTTTGGGTTAATGATTGGAGGATGTGGAGGATGGGCTGCCCCTGGGATTGTTCAAATCCACCGTTCACACTGCAGGATGTGTAAGATCAGCAGAGGAGATGTCGCAGACTGATTCCACTAGTCTGATCTTCAACATACGTGATTACACATAGAGTACAGCCAGCACAGTGTCCACTCGATCTTTACATGCCTTCCGTGATTGATTGGCATCGCATATATTGGTTGAATTTTCCTTTAGAATTTATTGTTTATAATGTTTTTTATGTAGGAGAACCGGTTTGTCCTCTGTTTTAATATACCGGTTTTCTGCAGTTCTCCTGATGGCACTGATTTGTGCCCAGTGCGGGAATTTCCCGACCTGAACCCAAGCGGAGGGGAGGGGCCATGATAGCTCAGGTTAGAGCTCTTGTGCTGTATGTCTGTAATGGGCTGGGGTCCACAACAAAAACAGTAATTGAGCTCGGAGTTTGCTAAAGTGCTCCCCATTGTTACACGAGTTGGCCTTGCATGGTACCTCTAATCTTCCAGTATCCTGGTCAGTATTTATTCCTGAACAAACAGAATTAAAACAGATCATCGGGGATGCAATTCGACATGGAAATGTTCGCAAACCAGATGATTCACATTTGCCGACCGTCATACGACAGGCCCGATATTCATTTCTAGTGACGTCAATGTAATGAATATCGGGCCCAGCGTTTAACAGGCGATCGATGAGATACCAACCGTTTTGTAACACCTGCCCATGCACAATTTTGACTCATCTAGACATTTATCGTATTGCTGTTCGTGGGACATTGCTATGCGCAAATTAACTTCTGCATTTCCTGACATTACTGCAGTGACAACACTTTAATAGTAGCTTGTTAGCTGTGAGGAGCGTCAGAACGTCCTGGGGCCTGGAAAGTCGCTATATAAATGCAAGGGGTTGAAATTCGATTTGGCGGTAAGGCAGAATTCGCTTCCTGTTAAAGACATCGTCCAATAATCAGTCCCATAACAGCGTATAACAGGCGACTGATGCAATACCGCCACTTTGGCCACTCCCCCTATGGCTAATTTCAACCCAAGTGTTATATTTCCAGCCAAACCTCCAGGACTAATTGTAAGGAGCATTTAAGCAACCACAATTTAAGTTGCTTAAACACAAGGGCCTAGAATTTCAGTTGGGCGCGCCAGCCGTTAGCACCTTAGGGGGAGTAGATCTCGAGCACTAGGCGCTTATCGCCCAGGCGCAGCGCGATCTGCGCCTCTCCCCAACTTCAGGACACATTTAGCGCCGGCGCAAAGTCTTAGCACGTGACCTGCTGCGCGCGCAGATCATGACGTCATTTAATAGTGCAACGCCCTTTGTGCACCCCAAACCGGAACTTCACTCGTGCCGGCCCATTGTGTGCCGGGCGTCCCGAGCGACTGTGAAGTGGAACGGTACACAGGCCAGCCGGGCTGGGGGGAGCGCTAATTAAAGGGCACTTACCCAGCAGTATAAAGGCCAGCCATTTTGCAGCCTTCACTCTTGTGCAACGGTTTTTTGGACAGAGACCAAGGATGAGAGTTTACTGCTTTGGACCAACACTTGGACAGGTATTTTTGGCTCAGGTCAGAGCTTACCAATTATCTTTGCCTTCATTCAGAGCTCAGTGTTTGCCAGCATATAATGGGGGCTGCATTGGGTGGCAACGCAGAATTTCAGCCTTATGCCAGAAGGGCTTACAGACGCCATGAGAGAGTGGCAGCCCTGGCTAGACGCAGAGGGGGCAACAGGCGTCGCCAACTGAGGCCTTACCCACGCAGGGTATACCGCCCGCAGACCTCCTATCTGACCATGTCTGCCGCGATGTGTGTTAGGAGGCTGCGATTCCGAAGGGAGGTGGTTGCAGACATCTGCCGGCTGCTTCAGAGAGATCTGCAGCCACAGCTGGTGCGCAGGACGTCTCTGTCAGTGGCAGTGAAGGTGACGGTGGCTCTCAACTTCTATGCCTCCGGCTCCTTCCAATCCACTACTGGGGATATCGCTAGCATCTCCCAGTTCGCTGTGCATTGCTGCATCCGCCAGGTGACCGAAGCCCTTTTCAGAAGGAGACATCAATTCATCTCCTTCCCCATGACCCTGGACAAGCAGCAGCAGCGTGCAGTGGGGTTTGCAAGAATAGCGGGCTTCCCCATGGTGCAGGGCGCCATTGACTGCACGCATGTGGCTTTGCGGGCACCTCTTGAGCATGCCGAGGATTATCGCAACAGGAAGGGCTACCATTCCCTCAATGTACAGCTGGTGTGTGACCACAGGCAGCGCATCCTAGCTCTCAATGCCCGCTTTCCAGGCAGCAGCCACGATGCCTTTATCCTGTGACAGACAACTGTGGCTGACATGTTCCAGGCACAGCCTCCCCCAAGAGGATGGCTTATCGGGGACAAAGGCTATCCTTTGTGTACCTGGCTCATGACCCCGCCCCGCGCGCCCACGACCCCTGCTGAAGAGGCATACAACGAGAGCCATCAAGCGACGAGGAACCTCATAGAACAAACAATCGGCGTGCTCAAGCAACGGTTCCGCTGTCTCGACCGCTCCGGGGGAGCACTCCAGTATTCGCAGGATCGAGTCTCCCAATTCGTCGTCGTTTGCGGCATGCTGCACAATCTGGCTATCCACAGGACTCAGGCACTGCCACCTCACGTTGGACCACCACCTCAGGAGGAGGAGCAGGAGGAGCATGAGGAGGACGAGGACGAGGAGTACCAGCCCAGGAGGGACGCACAAGGTCCAAGGGCCGCCTGTCGTCGGCTTATTGAACGTCACTTATAGGCCCCTGTCAGGGAATGGCTTGTGCCAATGATAGAACATGATTGCAGCCGCTCTGCAAGCCCTCAGCCGGTTAAGGCAACAAACACTTCAAAGATCATGGACAATGTGGATAAATAAAATGCTTTATTGTACAAACTCTGGGCCCTTCCCACATGAAAACCAAAAACAGATGAAACCCCCAAAAAACACTCAAACACATTACTCGCTCCCACAACCTGGGGAGGATTAACAAAATAGGGCAACTAAAATGGCCATCATTCTCGGCCTTCGTCCAAAACAAACATCACATCATCGGCCTTCAAAAAACAAACATCCAATTCTCGGCCTCAAGAAACAAACACAAATGGCCACACATTCGACTATTTGGCCTGCTATGGCGATGCCTTGGGCATCTTTGGGTGGCCCCTGCCCGCCCTGCTGCTCCGCCTCAAAGTAAGGCCATTGGCTGCTGCAAGGCTGGGGGCAGGCTCCTGAGGGGCACATGTCATGACGGCAGATGCCCTTGGGGGTCGGCCTAGTCGAGGTCTGGCCGTCGAGCGGCCGGCTGTTGATTGCTACAGCTGTGGCTGGTCAGCATCAGTCACTGCAGCAGCTCCTGGCAGCTCCACTGGGGGAGTGGCAGTGGTGGCTGGAGGAATGGCGGCAAGCTGGCGGATGGCAGGCGCTCGCTGGTCGCCTGAGACACTGGCACTCGCTGGGGCCAGCACTGCAGCATTCGCACCAATCTGCCGAGGGACAGACCGATGTGCTGCTGAAGAGCGCCGGGTGCCCTGGCGATGCCTGGCTGACACCGCGAGTGGGGCAGCAGTGAGTGCCCGTGTTGACCTGTTCACTGACTGCAGCAGAGCAGCCAGTGACTGGACGGCACCACTAATCACCTGGCCAGTTGCTGACAGATCTGCCCGGTATTCCACCCGACTGGTGGCCTCTAAGGGCCCGAACTCGGCCACACGCCAAGAGAGCGAATTGATGGACTCAGGCAACCATGCCACTGCCGCCATGAGCTCCGTGTGCCGGCGCTCCGAGTCCGCGGACAAGTCTTCGAGGCGTTCCATCTCCTCGGCGAAGAGCATCTCCTGACTGGAGGCTGGACTCTCCCTCTGGGGAGAAGGCCGACGAGCTGGCCGACCCTTCCTCCGTTGCTGGAGGCTGCTGGGCCCAGCAATTGGACTCCCCTCCGATGCATCCCCCCTCTGGGGAGAAGGCTGCCGAGCTTCCAACCCCCTCCTGCCTTTCTGCAGCACGCAGGTCCCAGGAGCTCCCCTCCCCTTCGACACTTCCGCCACGCTGCCCTCCAGGGAAGACGTGTCCCCTACATTGGCCTGGGTGGCCGCGGCCGAGGGTTCCCCTGATGGGCTGCCTTCCTCTTGCTCCTCCTCCTGCTCCTCCTCGGAGGGTCTGTCACTGGCAAGTTGAGGGACCTCCTCTTGACCATCTGAAAGCAGGAAGGCACAAGAGCAGCTTTAGAGTGAGGAGAGGGCGTCAGTGTGGGATGCATGAGTGGTGGCATTCAGCGCATTGGTCGGACAATGGCAAAGGATGTAGATCTGATGCGCAAGTGGGACGAGAGAGGTGCAAAATGTGATGTCCTTACCATTGCTGCCCAGAACAGGGTCGGCATCTCCACATGCAATGGGCCCAATCACCCGGCCACCCATGAGGTGCTCCACGCGATGTTGCAGGTCGGTGAGTGGCTGGATATGGGGTCGTCCTCCCCCGGTCGCAGTCCGGCTCTTGCGATTATTCGCCAGCTTGGCCTGCAAGAGAAAGGATGGCCTCTAAGTACAGTGTGTCACCGTGATCTTGTGTGCACTGCCTCCCATGGTGGAATAGCCTGGCCAGTATGTCGCCATGATCTGGTGTGCACTGCCCCCATGGTGGAATAGCCTGGCCAGTGTGTCGCCATGATCTGGTGTGCACTGCCTCCCATGGTGGAATAGCCTGGCCAGTGTGTCGCCATGATCTGGTGTGCACTGCCTCCCATGGTGGAATAGCTTGGCCAGTGTGTTCAGTGCAGAATGTGCAATTGATGCTCATGCCTGTGCCATAGCTGCTGGATGAAGGCTGGCCATTAGAGCTTTCAGGTCCCTTTGCCCGTAATGTGAGGGGCACATGCAAGGATGAGGCGGTCACTGGAAAGGGTACTAACCCTGACAATGCGTGTGAGGTCATTAAACTTTTTGCGGCATTGGGCACCGGTCCTGGGGACGTAGCTGTTGGCTGACAGCTTGCTGGCGACATGCCTCCAGGCTCTCCTGTAGACGTGGACTGTCGCCTTCTTGCCATTGTCTGGGTACAAACATGGCACCTCTTCTCCACAGCAGCAAGCAGCATACTCAGATCACGCTCTGAGAAGTGCTGCGTGCGTTCACGGGCCTTCTCCATGTCTTCAGGCGCTATTTGGGTCCAGCAGCAGTGTTCAGGCCTAGCTGGAGGGCTCCACTATCCAGGGCGTGGCAGCAGACACAGTCGACCCTTCCCCCTTAAGAGCTGGCCGGCGCCAGGGTGTCTGCTGTCAGTCATGAGATGGCCGCACCTGCGCTGCACCCGGCCTCGGCGCTTTCGATCACCACCTCCGGCTTAGCGCCCAAAGAGAGGCATCCAGCAGCAGTTTTAGCGCTCACCCGAACTAGTAGTGCGAAGCTAATGAATATCGGAGAAGTGGCCTAGACTTGGCGGCGGCCGCAAACTTTAGCAGACGCCCCACTTTAGCGCCCCAAAAGTGGCGTCAATGAATTTCTAGGCCAAGTTATTGAGTCAGTTATCGACCCAGTTGGGTTTAATGGAATCTGAATATTCGGAAACTAAAGTCATTTTCAATTTCGGCCTAGGTGGAAATCTGGCTAGAGCAGTATGTCCGCCAGTCATACATGCCGCCGAATTTCCCTTCCATTGATTCTAATGAAAAAGACAATTGGGCGGAGTCTTAAATATCGTACCGGCAGTTTACGCTCTATCGAATTTGGAAAGTTCATATGAATCTGTGGCTTATTCGGCAGAATTAACTAAAGCAGAGGAAATTTCAGTAGATACGAAGTTATTATCTTTTTCCATATTTTCCGAATACTAATTGTTAAATTGCAAACACTGGTGAAGTATCCTCCAATTGTTTCAAGACACTGCTATCAGAGTCAATTGGGCAATGGCAGCATTTGGATTGTGGGTCAGATTTCAGTTCCTGTAGATGAAACCGACTCTCATAAATTCTTAGACAAAGCAATAGATTTAAATGTTTGCTGTAAATCTATTGCATAATGAGGTCGAAAAAAAGACTGGAATAGTTGGACTGTAACTCACGCGAAGTTCTCCATCGTGTATCTACACGTCAGAACACGATGATCGCGTTGGATGTGTTTCTATAACAGAGCAGAGTGTTCTGTGGATGTAGACTGTTAGTGGAGGATTACAGAGTTCCGTCCTGAGTCTGACGGCCGACCTTTCCATCGGAATCTGTCACTTATTGCAGTTAAAGCTAGAAGAATCTAAAGGGATCTTTACCTCCGCCGGAACTAAATATATGTTGCATTATATTAAAGCGAAGAAAATCAATGCTGAGAGCAGATGTCCACAAGTCTAATATTAGTGAAAAACTGGAACCATAAATATTAGCGATTGATTTGTTATCCTTGAACAACAAAAAATAAAACAAAACTGCTGAACAAACAAACTGCAGGGATTGAAATGTGCAGGAGCTCCTGATTATAATTGGTGACACGTCACAGATTCGCCTGAGCATTGCACCCATTGGCTGTTAGTGTCAGAAGTGCGAAGAGCCAGACTCACCTTTGAAACGCGCCCTACGTCAGGAGGAGCAACCTACTCCAGACTGTGGCGCGCTTCACGATAGGCCGCATGAAGTGAGGCCATGGTCCGATTGTCTGAGAACAGGGAATGTGCTGCCGATCAGTCTCTGTGTCAGAATGCTTCGGCTTCCTCATTGACCAGATGTCTTTCTCCCCACTCCCGGAATTCTGCCGGACCAACAAGTTAGGGGAGTAAAACCCAACACCAAGTGCGTCAGCCCCACGGTATAAGTTCCCTCTACAACGCTACAAGCAAAGACAAAGAAAATTGGAACAATTATCACTGGGCAATGCAAATCGCACAGTAATTCTGTTCCTAGCAACAAACATGTACAGTAATGCCTAAGGTGCCATATATAACACTAGATTTAATTTAAAGTAATTTATTTAATTTCATTCAATTTCGTTCAATTTCATTTAATGTTATTTTATTTTCAAACACTCTTTAAGCTTCCATTGTGATTTCTGTACTGTTGAATTTAGATGCTGCAACTTACATTGATAACAACAGTGGATATTCCTGAAACCTGTTGGAACTCCAGGGTGCATCACCTCTCCATGGTAATCACGTGTCCATGAAGTGCCTCCATCTGCTCGAACGTAAGCTCAGAATTTCTGAGCTTGCGGAGCAGTTAGAGTCAGTGCAGGTCTGAGAATTCGCTCGACCACATATTCCAGGAGGTCGTCACCCCGCAGCCACAGTGAGTTCTGGAGGATAATAAGTTGGTGGCCATTGGCAGGGTGCGGAGAGCCAGGTGGTGCTGGTATCATGCAGGAGTGTGGCACTTTCAAAGATGGGGCCGATTACAGACCTAAAAGCAGATTTTGTTGCGCAGACAGGGAGCATGGGTTATATACTAATTGAATGTGTCTTCACTAAAGAAAACGATACAGCCAATGTCACAGTAAATGAAGCGATAGTAGAGAAATTCGAAAGGAAAAAATAAATAAGCAGGAGGTACTTAAAAGGTCGGCAGCACTCATAGTAGAAAAGTCACCTGGCCCAAATGAGTTGTATCCAAGATAGCTGAGGGAAGATAGGTTTCAAATTGCAGAGGCTCTGGAGTCACAAAATCTTCCAATCCTTCTCATATATGGGAGTGCTGCCAGAGTATTACAGACCGTTCAAAAACGTGGAGCGGGTTAAACCTGACAACTACAGGCCAGTCAGCCTAACGTCGTGCAGAAACATTTAGAAACAATAAACCGACAGAAACTTAATTGGTTGTTGGAAAATGTGGGTTATTCAATGAAATCCAGCACGGATTTTTTAATGACGAATCATGTTTTACTAACTTGATGGAGTCCTTTCATGAAGTAGCTGAGAGGTTTGATGTGGATAGTGCAGTTGATGTTGTGTACATGGACTTTCAAAAGGCATTTGACATGATAGACCTGTTAGAAAGATTGAAGCCAAGATTGAATTCATTATTGAATACAGAAAAAATGAAGCTTAAGATAAATGTAAGGTAAATAATTCAGTGGAGCACCAAGCTGAATAAAAATTAGGAAGGGTTTTGTTAAAATAAATAAAGAGACGTTATTTTAATGACAGGCTGCTCGGTAACAAGAGGACACAGATCTCAGGTAATAGGCACAAAGTACCAGGGTGACATGAGGTTAAATAAATGAAAAAACACCTAGCAGAGGAGTGGGACTAATTGGTTCTCGCTTTCAAAGTGCCGGCACAGGAACAATGGGCCTCATGTACTTTATAATTCTAAGATTCTACGATTGCATGATCTTCCGTGCCACTGTTCGTAGTGAGTCGCAGTGTAGGTTGTAAATGTATCAAATTTTGCACAAAGAAAGCGGAGATACTGATTGTGGGAAGCGGATCTGGAAGCTTTAACTATCTTTGGGAGATGTGGGCTCAGATTGAAGAGCTCAGACGGCAGAAAATGACACATATTCACGTGAACCCATCCGCGAGGCCTTTCTCACCAATTAGCACGGTTCATTTCCTTTAAGATAAATTAGAATCAGACAGAATAGTACAGCAATTGTTTTATTATTGTTAGTCGTTCAACTGAAGCGCATCGCTCACTATATCCAATCATTACAATATATTATTACAGGCATTACATTTATAAAAATCATTTAAATTTGAAATTGAAACTAAACACCAGGAGTTTATCAGCAATTATCTGATAGGAATGTCTCTTGTAGTTTCACCCCAATCTTGCATCTCTTTCAGGAGTCGGATCTTTATATTTTGCTAAAATTTCAAAATCAAAAGGCTCAGCCCAGTACCGGTCCACCATAATGCACCAGCTCCGTTTGCGTCTCTGTCACGGGTGCACTACAGCTCCCAGAATACAACAGGGTATCAGTGCAGGTCTGTCCGTGTAACTCTCAATTCTGCAATACAGCATAACCCTGTCCGTCCTCCTCTTCAGTCCAATTCCTTAGTAAGGGGTTATAGGAGTTAAATAAGGATTCATCTTGTCCCTCAGCATATATATTTCAGGATAATAAAATTCAGCTTTCCAACAATGGGCTCTCCACAGCGTTGGAAAATACTTGGATTCACAACACAATGCATTTGACGCTGTGCAGGGGCCACTTCAACACAACAGAACCAAATTCATCTGTGTGTACTTCAATAGAGTGCATAAAACTGGGTCTCCATCTTTTGATTTGTTACAGTCAGGACAGGCAACACAGACTATCCTATTACCAACTGTGAGAATGATTAGGTTAAATCGGCAACTTATCAACATAACGTTAAATAATAGAGTTCCTGTTATTGCCTCCTAAATTGCACTATATGGAGTGACAGGTGTACTCCACTTAAAGGTGTACTTTTTGATAATCTTCCCTTCTTTGAAGATAATTGTCTTGCTTTTTTCGTTAAATATCTTGATTGCTAAATTCCTCATATCGAAATTCATCAGTTAACCTTTGCCTGTGTTATGCAGCACATGAATGTTGCAGTTTGTTTACAGAAGGTTATGTTTGCCATGTGATGATTTTTCGATAATATAGTTGGCAACTTCAGAGCCAGATAAATAGATTTGTGCCGAAAGACCCTTCTGGTATTTCAATAAATAACATACAGGAGAAAGTTACCCAGTGAGCTGAAATGTTCTGCCCGGCTCCCCTTCTCATTCCTAATTTCACATTTTGATCTTATAGATCTTTATGATTGAATTCCTTGCTATAGTGAAGAATTTGAGTAAGTTGTGCATTCTCCTCGTTACATTAAAACTGACAATAGATCAGGTGGAGGTGTCCTCTTTTCTAAAGTTAGAAAGCAGGATTTTCTATAATTTCTTCAAAACTGGAATTGTGAATCCCTGGAATCTCTGGAACAGAGCGGTGCGACTTATAAAGTGCAGAAATATACTTTCCATGATTAGCTTACCAGAACTGCACACACAGCCCAAATGATTTAAACCCAACACGTCTTGTGTCAACAATGATAGATTTCATTGGAACTCTATCACTCTGATGTTCGAGGGGCCATTCTAGAACAAAGGGGAGATCTGGAACTGTAGGAGTGAGGGAACCCGTGGGACTGGAAACTGGCAGAGTGTGGGAACCCCTGCGACTGGGATCAGGCAAAGTGCGGGAACCCGTGGTACTGGGATCTGGCACAGGGCGGAAGCACGTGGGACTGGGAACTGGAAGAGTGCCGCAAACCCGTGTGCCTGGGATCTGGCAGAGTGCGGGAACCCCTGGGATTGGAATTTGGCAGAGTGTGAAATTCCCTGTGACAGGGATCTGGCAGAGTGTGGGATTCGGCCGAAAGAAAGGGAACCAGGAGATCGGGTCCTTTTTAGAAGGAGAGCGGGGCCATGATGAGAAGGAGAGCGGGAAGAGTCGAACAAATCAATAGATGGAGATAGCCCCACTTTGAGTTAAAAAAATATCAATCATATTTTTTCAGCTTTTAAATACCGATCGGTGAATTGAAATGAATATCGATCGATTAAATAGGTAAAGCAAGAGATTGGATCCTTTCAAAACGGGAATTTGTTAACATATTTAAAATGCTCTTTGCTGATTCTTGAATTGTTGATTATACAAAAAAAATAATGAATAATCTTCTAAACTGAGCAAGGAAGAGATCAAGATAAGCTTAGAGATACCCGGATGTAAGGTCTTGGGCGGGCCCTCGCCCACAGCGAGTGAAAGACCTGAAAACTGCCGATATGGCCGGAAGCTGGGGCAGTTCTCCATAGAGCAGAGAATGTTTATGGGAGATTTAACAGAGATGTTCAAAATTATGGGGCGTTTTGAGTAAATAAGGAGAGATTGTTTCCACTGGCAGGAGGGTCCGTAATCAGAGGACGCGAATTTAAGGCAATTGGATAATGATCCAGGAAGGAGATGAGGAGATTTTATTTACCGAGCGAACTGTTAGAATCCGGAATCAATTGCCTGAAAGGGTCATGGAAGCGAATTTAATAATAAAAAAGAAACTCTTTTCAAGATCCAACACATTCTAAAGCGCCTTACACCAATGACGTACTTTTGATGTGTAGACAACATTGTCATGTCGAAGGCGGGACAGCCCATTGTACACAGCAGGTCTCACCAATAACCATGAGATAATGACCAGGGATGTTGGTTGAGGGAGGAATGTTGTCCAGGACTCTTTGGAGACCTCCCCTGCTATTCTTTCAGATAGTGCTGTAGGGTCTTTTACCTCCTCCCGACAGGGCAGTTGGTTCCTCGGTTTAACATCCCATCTGAAAGATGGTCCCTCCGACAGTGCAGCATTCCCTCAGTACTGCATTGGAATGTCGACCTACATTTTGTGTTCAAGTCTCTGGAGCGGGACTTTTACCGACTGCCACCTGATTCAGAGGCGAGTGTGCTACCACAGAGCCACTGCTGACATCTTTATGAAAATAGTAACTTTAAAGAGAACTCGAAATTTACTTGAAAAGCCAAGATTTGCTGGCTTTGGGGAAAAAGCAGTGGAGTTGGAATAATTGGATACCCATCAAAGAGCCGGGGGAGGCCCGATAGGCTGCATGGTCTCCTTATGTGCTTTCTGATTCTATGATTCTATGCCGCCTGCGTTGTCTGCCCATTAATGTCAATGGAATTAAACTAAAAAGGGCGGGGGGGGGCTGTGTTTTCAGGAAAGAGTACATTTAAAAGCAGTGGAATGTCACGGCACTAGGAGAGGGTAGAGTTTTGGGTAAACATAAACAGAGTGGGTCAGGAAGGGACAGAGAGAATAAAAAAGGTAAAACGGCAATAGTGACTAAGGTGACAGCAGGGAACAAAGAGAAATAAGTCAAAGCTAAAGGCACTATATCTGACCGCGCAAAGCATTCACAATAAAAGAGATGAATTAATAGCGCAGCTAGAAATGAACAGTTTTGATGTAATAGCCACAACGGAGACGTGGTTCCAAAGTGGCCAAAGTTGGGAACTACATATTCCAGGATACGTAACTTTTAGAAGAGATTTGCAAAATGAAAAAGGAGGAGGGTTAGCCCTGATAATAAAGGATGGGACACAGACAGTAGAGAGAACATAAGAACATAAGAACATAAGAAATAGGAGCAGGAGTAGGCCAATCGGCCCCTCGATCCTGCTCCGCCATTCAATAAGATCATGGCTGATCTGATCCTAACCGCCAATCTACTATCACAGAGCCATCTCCTGAATCTAACAGAATTAGACACACGAAATAGGAGCAGGATCAGGATACACGGCCTGGGCCCGCTCCACTACCCACAGGGCCATGACCGATCCGAACCTAGACTCATGTCCAAATTCCTGCCCGCTCCCCGTAACCCTTAATTTCCTTTACTTCTAGGAAACTGTCTATTTCTGTTTTAAATTTATGTAATGATGTAGCTTCTACAGCTTTTTAGGGCAGCATATTCCATGGACCTACCACCCTCTGAGTGAAGTAGTTCCTCCTCATCTCAGTTTTGAAAGAGCAGCCCCTTATTCTAAGACTATGCCCCCTAGTTCTAGTTTCACCTATCATCGGGAACATTCTCCTCGCATCCACCCGATCCGACCCCTTCACAATCTTATATGTTTCAATAAGATCACCTCTCATTTTTCTGAACTCCAATGAGTAGAGTCCCAATCTACTCAACCTCTCCTCATATGTTCATCCCCTCATCCCCGGGATTAACCGAGTGAACCTTTTTTGTACTGACTCGAGAGCAAGTATGTATTTTCTTAAGTATGGACACCAAAACTGTATGCAGTATTCCAGGTGCGGTCTCACCAATACCTTGTACAACTGAAGCAATACCTCCCTATTTTTATATTCTATCCCCCTAGCAATGAAAGCCAACATTCCATTGGCCTTCTTAATCACTTGCTGCACCTGCATACTAACCTTTTGAGTTTCGTGCACCAGGACCCCCAGATCCCTTTGTACTTCAGTACTTTCCAGTTTCTTGCCGTTAAGATAATAACTTGCTCTACGATTTTTCCTGCCAAAGTGCATATCCTCACACTTTCCAGTATTGTATTCCATCTGCCAAATCTCTGCCCACTTACTTAGCCTGTCTATGTCCCCTTGCAGGTTTTTATGACCTCCTCACTCATTACTTTCCCCCCCCATCTTAGTATCATCTGCAAACATTGGTATGTTACACTCGGTCCCCTCCTCCAACTCATTAATATAGATTGTAAAGAGCTGGGGACCCAGCACCGACCCCTGCGGAACACCACTAGTTACTGATTGCCAGTCTGAGAATGAGCCATTTATCCCAACTCTCTGCCTCTTTTAGATAGCCAACCCTCTATCTATGCCAGAATCTTACCCCCAATCCCGCGATTTCTTATCTTAAGCAATAAAGTTTTGTGTGGCACCTTGTCAAATGCCTTTTGGAAGTCTAAATACACTACGTCCACTGGTTCCCCTTTATCTACCCTGTATGTTACTTCCTCAAAGAACTCCAGCAAATTTGTCAAACATGACTTCCCCTTCATAAAACCATGCTGACTTTGTCCTATTAAATTATGATTATCCAAATGTCCTGTTACTGTCTCCTTAATAATGGACTCTAAAATTTTACCTGCCACAGATGTTAGGCTAACCGGTCTATAATTTCCAGCCTTCTGTCTACTGCCCTTTTTAAATAAGGGTGTTACATTAGCAGTTTTCCAGTCTGCTGGGACCTTTGCTGAGTCCAGGGAGATTTGGAAAATTATTGCCAATGCATCCACAATCCCTGCCGCACTTCCCTCAAGACCCTAGGATGTAAACCATCCGGTCCAGGAGATTTATTCGCCTTGAGTCCCATTATTTTACCGAGTACCACTTCCTTAGTGATTTAGATCGTGTTTTATCCTCCCCCCCTATAGCCCCCTGTTTGTCCAGTGTTGGGATATTCTTAGTGTCCTCTACTGTAAAGACTGATGCAAAATATTCATTCAGCGTTTTTGCCATCTCCATATTTCTGACCCTAAATTTCCTGGTCTCATCCTCTAAGGGACCAACATTTACTTTAGCCACACTTTTTCTTTTCATATAACTATAAAAACTCTTACTATCTGTTTTTATATTTTATGCTAATTTACTTTCATAACCTATCTTCCCTTTCTTAATTAATCTTTTTGTTATTTTTTGCTGTCTTTTAAAGTTTTCCCAATCCTCTATCCTCCCAGTAGATTTGGCTACCTTATATGCCCTTGTTTTTAATCAAATACTACCCTTAATTTCTTTACTTAGCCACGGATGGCTGTCTTTTCTTTTACACCCTTTTCTTCTCAGTGGAATATCTTTTTTTGGAAGTTGTAAAATAACTCCTTAAATGTACACCACTGATCATGTATCGTCTTGCCCTTTAATCTATTTTCCCAATCCACTCTACTCAATTCCGCTCTCATACCTTCATAGTCTCATTTATTCAAGCTTAGCACGCTTGTTTGAGATCCAACCTTCTCACCCTCTAATTGAATATGGAATTCAACCATGTTATGGTCAATCATTCCAAGGGGATCCTTTACTAGGACATTTTTAATAAATCCTGTCTCGTTACACAGGACCAGATGTAAGGTTGCTTGCCCCCTGGTCGGTTCAGTTACATACTGCTCAAGAAACCCATCCCTAATACATTCAATGAACTCATCTTCAAGGCAGCCCTGCCCAATTTGATTTGTCCAATTAATATGATAGTTAAAATCCCCCATAATTATAGATGTTCCCTTATTACAAGCCTCAACTATTTCCTGATTGATGCTCCGTCCAACAGAGTTGCAACTGTTCAGAGGCCTATAGACTACGCCCACGAGTGCTTTTTCCCCCTTATTATTCCTTATCTCCACCCAAACTGTTTCATTATCCTGATCTTTTGACCCAATATCATTTCTCTGTATTACAGTGATTCCTTCCTTTAGCCACCCCACCTCCCCTTCCTTCCTGCCTGTCCTACCTGATCGTTAAATAACCTGGTATGTTTAATTCCCAGGCATTGTCAGCCTGCAGCCATGTTTCTGTAATGGCCACAAGATCATACCCATATGTACTTATTTGTGCCATTAACTCGTCTATTTTGTAACGAATGCTACGTGCATTCAGATAGAGAACTTTCAAATACGTTTAATGACACTTAGTTCCAGCTTTTGCCCTTTTTATTACTTTACCTTTTACTCCATACCTTCTGCGCCTTCCTGACACGCTCTGGTTTTTAATTTCCCCACTGCTACCTAAATCTATGACCTTCTCTGTTGTCATTTTTATTATTTGCTCTCCAGGAACCTCCCCGCCACTTGTTAGTTTAAAGCCCTCTCTACAGCCCTAGTTATATGATCCACCAGGACTCTAGCCCCAGCACTGGCCAAGTGAAACCCGTCCCAACGGAACAGCTCCCTCCTGCCCCAGTACTGGTGCAGTGTCCCAGGAAGCAAAACCCATTTCTCCCACACCAGTCTTTGAGCCACGCATTTAACTCTCTAATTTTATTTGTCCTAGCCAAATTCGCTCCTGGCTCAGGTAATAATCCAGAGATTATTACCCTTGAGGTTCTGTCTTATAATTTGACCCCCAGCTGCTCATACTCCTTTAACAGAACCGGCTTCCTAGTCCTATCTATGTCGTTTGTACCAACATGGCCCACGACAACTGGATCCACCCTCTCCCACTGCAAGTTTTTTTCCAGCCCAGAGGAGATGTCCTTAACCCTGGCACCGGGTGGGCAACACAGCCTACGGGACTCTCGCTCTCGGCTGCAGGGAAATCTATCTATCCCCCTAATAATACTATCACCTACCACTACTACATTTCTATTTACTCCTCCCCTCTTGAATGGCCCCCCGTTCCACGGTGCTGTGGCCAGGTTACTCATCCTCCCTGCAGTCCCTGCTCCTGTCCCCACAGGGAGTAAGAACCTCGAACCTGTTGGACAAGAACAAGGGCTGTGGCTCCACCAACACTACCTCCTGGATCCCCGTACCTGCCTCACTCGTAGTCACACCGTCCTGTCCCTGACCATGGGCTACATCTGAATTAATTAACTTCATAGGTGTGACCATCTCCTGAAACACAGAGTCCAGGAACATCTACCCCTCCCTGATGTGGCGCAGTGTCTGAAGCTCAGACTCCAGCTCATCAACACGGAGCTGGATTTCCTGTAGCAGCAGACACTTATCACAGACGTAATCACCGTGAGCCTCAATGGGATTCACCAGCTCGCACATCTCGCAACAGTAACACATCACCTGCTCCATTCTATGTAATTAATTAAATTTTTTATTGTTAGTTATGGACACCCTCTGCCCGATTATATATGCTAGTATCCCCTTTAATTTATTGGATTTAAATGAAATCAATCCCTCTAATTACACCAGTTAAATGGTTCACCAACAGTCACTCTGCACCAGAAAGGCCTTATTAACTGCAACCCACAGAGTTAAAGTTTGAAAAGAGCACCTAACACCCCACTTAGCCTAACTCACACTTACCCAAACTCACCACACTCTCTGCTGACCTCACACTCAGTGCTTGCTCGCACTAGCAATGGTCTTTTTATACTGTTTGTTTGTTTACAGCCAAATGAGTCACCCCTGCTGATTGGTTAGAAAACTGGTTTTCACTGCCTGCTGTGCCAATTTACTCCTACTGCAGTGTAACCTTGTTATACTCTTCTTAAACCAACAGAATCCCAAATACTTAACTTTTCCCCTTTACTTACCTGCTTAAGTAATCTTATTAATAATGATTTAAAGATCAATAACAATTAAAGAACTCTCACACTTACTCAAACTCACAGCACTCTCTGCTGACCTGGCACTCAGTGATCATAGCTCTGAAAATCAAGAAGTAGAATTAGTTTGGGAGGAGCTCAGAAACAGCAAGGGGCTGTATGCAAGATAACTTTCTCGATCAGTATGTTGAGGAACGAACGAGAGAACAGGAACTTAGATCTAGTATAGTGCAACGAGAAAGGGTTAATTAATAACCTTGTAGTAAAGGGGCATTTAGGGAAGAGTGACCATAATAGTACAGAATTTTATATTGAGCTTGAAAGTGACATAGCTAAATCCGAAACTAGGGTCTTAAATCTAAACTCAGCAAACTACATAGGTATTAAGGGCGAGATGGCTAAGTCAGATTGGGAAAATACATTAAAAGTTATGAGAGTGGACCAGCAATGGCTAACATTTAAATAATTAATACATAACTTACAACAAATATACATTCTTCAAGGCACAAAATCCCCAGAGGAAAAGTGGTCCAACCTTGGCTAACAAGAGAAGTTAAAGGTAGTAATAAAATCAGGAAATGCTCAGCAGATCAGGCAGCATCTGTGAAGAGTGAAACAGAGTTAACGTTTCAGGTCGATGGCCTTTCATCAGATCTGGAATAAAGCAGGAAACGGAACAGATTTTTAAGCCAGTGTAGGGGCTCCGAAAGGGGGGAAGGTATGAAAGAACATAAGGGAAGGTCTGTGATAGCATAGAAGGCAGGAGAGGTTAAGAGACTTTGAGAGATATTCAAGGCAAAAGGGGATGGTAATGGGACAGGTTAAGAAACAAAGGAAGGCTCTAGATGAAGTCTTACTTGCGCTGGCAGAATGAAAGACAGCTGCCATGTGGGAGAGAAGAAAAAAAGACACAGACAAAAAGTGTGGATAAAAAATATATATATGATAGTGGCCGAGGCTATGATCTGAAATTGTTGAACTATATGTTGTGTCCAGAAGGCTGCAAAGTGCCTAATCGAAAGATGAGGTGCTGTTCATAGAAACATAGCAACATAGAAACATAGAAGATAGGAGCAGGAGTCGGCCATTCAGCACCTCGACCTGCTCCACCATTCAATGAGATCATGGCTGATCATCCAAATTCAGTACCGTGTCCCTGCTTTCTCCCCATATCCCTTGATCCCTTTAGCCTTAAGAAATATATCTAACTCATTCTTAAATATATTTAACGAATTGGCCTCAACTGCCTTCTGTGGTAGAGAATTCCACAGGTTCGCCACTCTCTGGGTGAAGAAATTCCTCCTCATCTCTGTCCTAAATGGCTTACCCCTTATCTTTAGACTGTGACCCCTGGTTCTGGACTCCCCCGCCATCGGGAACATCCTTCCTGCATCTATTCTGTCTAGTCCTGTTAGAATTTTATAAGTTTCAATGAGATCCCATCTCACCCTTCTATACTCCAGCGAGAATAATCGCATTCGACCCAATATCTCCTCATATGTCATTCCTGCCATCCCAGGTATCAGTCTGGTGAATCTTCGCTGCAATCCCTCCATGGCAAGAACGTCCTTCCTCAGATAAGGCGTCCAAAATTGCACACAAGACTCAAGGTGTGGTCTCACCAAGGCCCTGTAAAACTGCAGCAAGACATCCTTGTTCCGTACTCGAATCCTCTCGCTATGAAGGCCAACATAACATTTGACTTCTTCACCGCCTGCTGCACATGCATGCTTACCTTCAGCGACTGGTGCACAAGGACACCCAGGTCTCGTTGCACTTCCCCTTCACCCAATCTATTGCCGTTGAGATAATAATCTGCCTTCCTGTTTTTGCCACCAAAGTGGATAACCTCGCATTTATCCACATTATACTGCATCCTTCCATATATCTGCCCAATCACCCAACCTGTCCAATTCATGCTGGAGTTTCTCGGCAGCCTCCTCACAGCACACATGCCCACCCAGCTTTGTGTCGCCTGCAAACTTGAAGATATTACATCTAGTTCCCTCATCTAGATCATTAATATATATATTGTGAATAGCTGGGGTACTAGCACTGATCCCTGCGGTACCGCACTGGTCACTGCCTGCCACGCGGAAAAAGAGCCATTTATTCCAAATCTTTGCTTCCTGTCTGCCAGCAGGTTCTCTATCCGAGTCAGTACCTTGCTCCCAATGCCATGTGCTTTAACTTTTGACGCTAATCTCTTATCCCGGACCTTATCGAAAGCCTTCTGAAAGTCCAAATACACCACATCCACTGGTTCTCTCTTATCGATTCTACCAGTTACATCCTCAAAAAATTGCAGTAGATCAGGCAAGCACGATTTACCTTTTGTAAATCCATGTTGACTTTGTCCGATCCTATCACTGTTTTCCAAGTGCTCTGCTATTACATCTTTTATAATGGAATCTAGCATTTTCCCCACAACTGATGTCGAGCTTACACTGAGCTTTAGTGGAACTATGCAAGAGGCCGAGAATGGTGAGGTCTGAATGAGAGTGAAGCGGAGAATTAAAGTGACAGGCGACGGGAAGATTGGGGTCCCCAGTACGGACCGAATGGAGGTGTTCCACAAAGCAGTCACCCAATCTCCGTTTGTTCTCCCCAAGGTAGAGGGGACCACATTTTGAGCAGCGAATACAGTATACTAAATTGCAAGAAGCACAAGTAAATCGCTGTTTCACCTGGAAGGGTTGTTTGGGGCCCTGGACCGTGGGAAGTGGGAGGTATAATGGCATGTGTTGCATCTCCTACACTTGCATGGGAACATGCCGGTGAAGGGGAAGGGGTGTTGGGGGTGATAGAGCAGTGGACCAGGGTGTCACGGAGGGAGCGGTCCCTTCGGAATGCTGAAAGTGGAAATGAGAGGAAGATTCCTTTGAGGTGGGATCATGCTGCATGTGGCGGAAATGGCGAAGGATGATCCATTGAATGTGGAGGCTGGTGGGTGAAAGGTGAGGACAAGGTGGAACTCTATCGTGTTTCCAGGAGGGAGGATCAGGGGTGAGGGCAGAAGTGTGGGGGATAGAATGGATATGGTCAAGGGCCTTAACAACCACAGTAGAGGGGAATCCTCGGTTGAGGACAAAGGAAGACATGTCGGAAGCACTGGTATGGAAGTTGGCATCGTCATCACAGATGCGGCAGAGATGGAGAAACTGGGAGAATGGAATAGAGCCGTTACAAGAAGCGGAGTGGGAGGAAGTGTAGTCCAGGTAGCTGTGGGAATCAGTGGGCTTTTGGTGTATGTTGGTCAATAACCTTTCCCCAGAGATGGAGACGGAGAGGTCGAGGAAGGGAGGGGAAGTGTCAGAGATGGACCATGAGAAGGTGAGGGAAGGGTGGAAATTGGAAGCAAATGAATTAAATTATCTAGTTCAGGGCGAGAGCAGGAAAGGGCACCGATACAGTCATCAATGTACAGGAAAAAGAGGTGAGGGAGGGGACCTGAGTAGAACTGGAACAAAGAGTGTTCCACATATCCCACGAAAAGGCAGGCATAGCTAGGACCCATGTGGGTTCCCATAGCAACACCGTTGATTTGGAGGAAGTGAGTGGAGTCAAAGGAGAAGTTGTTCAATGTGAGAACAAGTTCTGCCAGGTGGAGGAGGGTCGTCGTGGATGGGGTCTGGTCAGGTCTCTGTTCAAGGAAGAAGTGGAGCGCCCTCAGGCCATCCTGGTGGGGGATGGAGGTGTAGAGGGATTGTACATCCATAGTGAAAAGCAGGCGGTTGGGGCCAGGAAACTGTTAAAGTGGCGGAGGGCGTCAGAAGAGTCACAGATGTAGGTGGGAAGGGACTGGACAAGGGGAGAAAACATAGAATCGAGATAGGAAGAGATAAGTTACGTTGGGCAAGAAAAGGCTGAAACGATGGCTCTACCAGGGCAGTCCTATTTGTGGATCTTGGCAAAGAAGTAGAAGTGGGCTGTGCGGGTTTGGGGAACTATGAGGTTGGCGACCACGGGTGGAAGATCTCCAGAGGAGATGAGGTCAGTGACAGTATTAGGTCAAAGAAAGAGGCTATTAATGCTGCCACAAAGAGTAGTAAGCCTCAGGATTGTGAGGCGTTTAGAATTGGGCAAAGGAGGACCAAGAAATTTTTAAAGGAAGGGAAAATAGAATATTAGAGTAAACTAGCGAGAGACATAAAAACAGTCTGTAAAAGCTTCTATATATATGTAAAACGGCAAAGATTAGCGAAAGTAAATGTGGTTCCCTTACAGATTGAGACAGGAGAAATTATAATGAGGAAAAAGGAAATAGGCAGAGAAATTAAACAAGGCTTTGTGACTGTCTTCACAGAAGAAGACGCAAAAAAGTTCCCGGAAATAGTTGACTACCAAAGGCTTAGCGAGAATGAGGCGCGGAAAGAAATTAAGATTAGTAAAAAGGTAGTACTGGAGAAATTAATGGACCTGAAAGCCAATAAATCCCCTGGATCTGATGGCCTACATTCTAGGGTTTTGAAAGAGTTCGCTATAGAGATAGTGGATGCATTGCTTGTAATTTTCCAATATTCCGTCGTTTCTAGAATGGTTCCACGGATTGGCAGGTAGCACGTATAACCCCACTAGTTAAGAAAGGAGGCAGAGTGAAACCAGGGAACTACAGACCAGTTATCCTGACAGTTAGCAGGTGGCAGATCTCAGTGACCACCTCCCTTCTGAATTGCAGCCTCCGAACTCACTGCTCCTCGACATGTTCAGATACGAGAACTGCTGGTGGTATACCCTGGGTGGGTAAGGCCTCCTGTGCCGACACCTGTTGGCCCTTCTCCATCTGGTCATGACTGGCACTCTCTCACGGCATCTCTGATCCCTTTGAATGCAATGCAGAAAGCCAACATTCCCACCCATTGCAGCCCCCATTATATGTGGTGACTCAAGGCTATGGCACAGAAAGTGAAATACAAGTGCAAAGCTCTGGCTTGAAGCCAGAAGTAACTGTGCAAGCGCTGAGTCAAAACAGAAAGCTCTCTGCCTTTGTCTTTCTCCAAAATATCCGTCTCTCACACAGAAGGATTGGCACTAAATGGCTGCCACTTATAATACAGGAGGAGTGCCCTTTAAATAGCGACCCCGCACCCCGCAGTGATTGGGAACCGTTCCCCTCTACCAGTCGCTGGGGGCACCAGGCGCAAAGAAGGACGGCGCCATTGAAGTTCCGGTTTGGGGCAGACCAAGGGCGTTGCACCATGAAATGACGTCATGATCTGCGTGCGCAGCTGAGCTGGCACTGCGGTTCAGCACCACCACTAAATCTTGAGTGAAGTTCATGAGAGGCGCAGATCATGGGTACTAGCCGCTTAGCGCCCCACTTCTCCTCCTCCTAAGGCACGAGCGGCTGGCGCTAACAACTGAATTGTCTTTAATTACATTTCTTCTTACTGCATCCTGAATCTGACCATTGCTGCAGGGTGAGCCCTCGCTCATCAGCTCAGTGCTACTTTAAATTTACTGCTTAAAAGGCAAAGGCTAAAGGTTAACATTACTACAATATTAAAATAAACCAACACAGTATAACATTATCAAACTTCAGGACAGTCTGATTATCCCTTCCCGTACTGTGCCCTCTGTCATAGCATTAGAGTATTTAATGTTAGCATTAAACTATATCTGATCAGCAACGTATTTCTATCGCGGTCTATTCATTTGTGCAGAGCTCTACCCATTTATTTTACAGATTAAACTCTCCAGAACCACATTAACCTTTTCAAGTCGGGTTGTTTTCAGCATGTTTGGCCGTGTCTTGGACGTGTTCGCCATAGCATCTTCATGATGCATATCGCAAGCTAGTTGCTTCCTGCCCAACCCCTCACTTCTGCACACACAGCGATAATCTGGGATCATGCAGCACAATACATCCCACACAAAACCTTCTTGCCCTTTCTGTCAATCCGGGTCATGGGTGGGGGGTGGGGGGGTTGGCGCGGATTCTGTAGGTGTTAGATTTCAAGATATCAACTACATCATCCTTATTATTCAATTTAAGCAAGGACACAACCATCTCCAACGGAAAGATATCAATTAATCATCTTAACTCAAATTTCTTGACTTTCCCGAGATTGCGCATTGATTCCAGACTTATATCTTTTTTACAAGTCGTGCCAAGGTGACTTAAGTTAAGAAGGGACGTGATATCATAAATAGAAGGAGGCAGCTTCCATTAGTTGAGTATCAAGAACTATCTGCCATAGATAAAAGGATAAATGGAAGAGATTTAGAACTGAGAATAGTATAAACCTCTTTACATAGAGAGTTGTGAGGCTGTGGAATTCACAGAGGGAGAATTATTTCCATTTCCAGTTTAAATTGGATATATCAATGAATAAAAATAGGTTGATGGGATGTTGAGACAAGGCGTGTAAAGTGAATGGAACTATTTTCTCGGGTGCAGTGTAAACGCAGACAAGGGCTGGTTGGGTAAAATTACATCAATTCTACAACATTTTGAAGACCAATATGGGATTTAAGTAAATATCTGTGAACAAAGATGTCTAATGTCACATTGACGAGTCAAATTCCTACTGTCTCCATCATGAGACACTGATTAGGAGAGAGGGCCCCGTTCTATTGGTCCAGGAGACAATGCGGGAGGAGTCTGTTAGGGAGACCAACGCCTGCAACATTCACACCAGGATTGCAGAATTACAAATAACCACCATTATAATACATTGTTTCTATATTAAATAAATCTTTAACTATTAATTAAAATGGGGCGTCTCATTCCAGTACCTGCGGTGTAAGGCCGTTAACGCTGAACGCTGAAGCTCGGTCATGACAGTTCTCTTTGAATCTTGAGCGGGAAGAGCTCTGTTTTAGCGAGAATCGATTATGTTCACCAGGGGAATGCAGCAGACATCAGACACACGGCACAAAGTGGAGTTAATGTTCTCTGAATACTTTTTATTTTCACAACAGCAAACCATAGTAAATGAACTCTAGTTTGGACCGAAACCTTTGTTTTATTTTTTCATTTATTTGCAAATAAATGTCCAAGGGGCTTTCATCACCTGCTTCAGCTCTTTCCTGAATTTAGTTTGGGTCGCTGCATAAATACATGTGTTTGAACAGGAACTCAAATACAAGAGCATATATCCGGTTTCAACGGCAATATAGGCAGGGGCTGCATAATCTCCTCTGTAATGCACGGTGCTTGTCAGTCTGGTAATTGGAACAGATACGAGTGCTGTCAGCCACAACAACATAAAACTGCCCGATACAGAGAACAGTAAAATGATCGATTTCCTTCGGCTCTCCATCTCTGGATCGCACTGATTCTCACTGCTGTGACCCCGGAGTCTCCTGCGGGCTCTACTGGCCATTAAAATACGTCTGGCTGTCAAACAATTAAACAGTAATATCAAAGCAAAGCTAAGCCATGTAAAACAAATGCCACGTAACCAGGAAAACGCCACTCCTGCAGGCGATGAAATAAACTCCACTCTCGAGCGGCAACCCCAGTGAACATTGTTAATTATTCGCTCAGGTTCAAATGCAAACCAATACAGAAGGCTCTGTAAACAGATCAGGACAGAGACCGTTGTTATAACCGCGGCCGCAGTTCTCACTGTGCAATACTTTGCTTTAAACCTGTTACAACATATAGCTACAAATCGGTCAAATGTGAACGAGACGGAAAACCACACCGACAAATACAGGGCGACACATTGCAGGTATATAATGAACTTACAGACGGCAGTTAACGACAAGAAGGAACGTGTAAAGTGATAACGTAAAATTCGGTTCAATAATATATTGATGATCATGACCAGTAGATCTGCTGTTGCCATGGCCACCATGTAGACAGAGATACATTTGGAAAGGCCGCAATTTCCTCTGGGGAGAATCACGATTGTCAGTAGGTTCGCTGTAAGAAGCAGGGAAAAGAGGTCAGTAATGGGGTCATTGAGATAAACCTCACAGATTATTGAGGGGAAATTTTCGGATGTGTCCCTATTTAGTGTTATGCACACGGATTATTATCATTAATGTAGGCGAGGGTGAAGACACTTTATTTAAAGTAATGAAATCACTGAACATTCAATATAGAGGAACTGAAAATCTGCCGTCCATCCAGCGAATTAAATATAACACCACGGCAATTAATGGAAAGATATAATTCAAATAAAATATTCAACTACGTTAAAAAAATGTTCAAAATATACTCAAACGCTGTCGAGAGGAGGAGAGCTGAGCGGAAATTATTTCGCAAAATACATTTCAAAATCTCCTGTTGGTTGAAGTTTTCTGCAGTCCGAGTTATTATCCACTTAATGTAGACAAGGAACAACGGCACAAATTACTTGTTTACTATGGGCACTGAGCAACACATTCTTTATTGAGCTATGTGTTGTTGGAGGGGGCGAGGAATCAGCCTCGCCCTCCCTCAGTATAGGGAGGAACATTGACCGCCCGGTGCCCGCGATCCAGCGACCGGAACAGCGCCTCAGCGGTCGCGCGGACGACTGGGATTGCCGCTGATTTTCACCGACTGATCCCGGTGAATAAATGATTCTGCAATGTGGACATTGTCGGAATCTGTTACATTAACACTGAGCTAGTCAACAGGTATTAGGCAACAGGATACATTGACTTACCGGGAATGCCAAATGCTGCGAGGACATGGTAATAAATGTCCCGTATCTGTACAATTGCTGGCCGTACCATTGTTTTGAAGATCTGTGCGAATTCTGCGCTGCCTTGCGGTTCCGGCTGGAGTGTTTCTGAGAGCCGTAAATGCTCCCCCTTTATAGAACAATCGGTGCCCCGGTGAGATAATCCGGTTGCACAATAATTGGCGTTAGTTACAGTCACTTAACAAACAAGGGGCGATTTTCAACTTCAGTGCACCGGGGCCGCCACTGAGGAAATTCAACTGCTCAGTCCATGAAACTCTGTCCATTAAAATCAATGAACGGAAAGCAATCGCAGAGGAAATGGACTCTTGGCGTATCCAGTAAACCTTGAAGGATGAAGAAAACATCCCCCCGGACACTGCGTTGATTTCTTGGAGCCTCATCTTAATTTGCTGAAATTGTCACTCATCCTTTGCAAAATTAAAACTTGTTTTCTACTGAGATGATGAAGGATGTTGAATCGGCTCTAATATTACTGGTGGTGCCTCCACTCTAACATTACTGCTGGTGACTCTACTCTAATATTACTGGTGGTGCCTCTACTCTACTATTACTGTTGCAGACCGTACACTAACATTATTTGTGGTGACCCTAATCTAACATTACTGTTTATGACCCTACCCTGACATTACTGGAGGTGACTCTGCTCTAACATTACTGGTGGTGACTCTACTCTAACATTACTGGTGGTGACTCTACTCTAACATTACTGGTGGTGACTCTACTCTAACATTACTGGTGGTGACTCTGCTCTAACATTACTGGTGGTGGCCCTACTCTAACATTACTGGTGGTGACTTTGCTCTAACATTACTGGTGGTGGCCCTACTCTAACATTATTGGTGGTGCCCCTGCTCTAAAATTACTGCTGATGGCACTGCTCTAACAAACTGGTAGTGACCCTATTGTAACATTGCTTGTGGCGCCTGCAAACTAAAATGACTGGGGTTGGCCCTATTCAAGCATTACTGGTGGTGAAACTATATTTACATGACTGGTGGTGACCCTACTCTACCATTAATTGGTATTACCCTACTGTTACATTACTGGTGGTGACTCTACTCTAATATTACTGGTGGTGCCTCTACTCTAACATTACTGGTAGTGACTCTACTCTAACATTACTGGTGGTGACTCTACTCCAACATTACTGGTGGTGACTCTACTCTAATATTACTGGTGGTGCCTCTACTCTAACATTACTGGTAGTGACTCTACTCTAACATTACTGGTAGTGACTCTACTCTAATATTACTGGTGGTGACTCTACTCTAACATTACTGGTAGTGACTCTACTCTAATATTACTGGTGGTGACTCTACTCTAACATTACTGGTAGTGACTCTACTCTAACATTACTGGTAGTGACTCTACTCTAACATTACTGGTGGTGCCTCTACTCTAACATTACTGGTGGTGATTCTACACTAACATTATTGGTGGTGACTCTACTCTAACATTACTGGTGGTGACTCTACTCTAACATTACTGGTGATGATTCTACTCTAACATTACTGCTGGTGACTCTGCTCTAACATTATTGGTGGTGCCTCTACTCTAACATTACTGGTGGTGCCTCTACTCTAAAATTACTGGTGGTGACTCTACTCTAACATTACTGGTGGTGCCTCTACTCTAACATTACTGGTGATGATTCTACTCTAACATTACTGCTGGTGACTCTGCTCTAACATTATTGGTGGTGCCTCTACTCTAACATTATTGGTGGTGCCTCTACTCTAACATTACTGATGGTGCCTCTACTCTAACATTACTGGTGATGACCCTACTCTAACATTACTGGTGGTGACTCTACTCTAACATTACTGGTGGTGCCTCTACTCTAACATTACTGGTGGTGCCTCTACTCTAACATTCCTCGTGGTGACTCTATTCGAACATTACTGGTGGTGAATCTACTCTATCGTTAATGGAGGTGCCTCTACTCTGACATTACTGGTGGTGACTCTACTCTAACATTACTGGTGGTGACTCTATTCTAACATTACTGGTGCTGACTCTATTCTAACATTACTGGTGGTGATTCTACTCTAACATTATTGGTGGTGAACCTACTCTAACTTTACTGGTGGTGAACCTACTCTAACATTACTGGTGGTGACACTATTCTAACATTAGTGGTGGTGACTCTACTCTAACATTTCTGGCGGTGACACTACTCTAACATTACTGGTGGTGAATCTGCTCTAACATTACTGCTGGTGACACGATTCTAGCATTAGTGGTGGTGGCTCTATTCTAACATTACTGGTGGTGACTCTACTCTAACTTTACTGGTGGTGAACCTACTCTAACATTACTGGTGGTGAACCTACTCTAACATTACTGGTGGTAACTCTACTCTAACATTAGTGGTGGTGACTCTACTCTAACATTACTCGTGGTGACTCTACTCTTACATTACTGGTGGTGACTCTACTCTAACATTACTGGTGGTGAATCTACTCTAACATTACTGGTGGTGACTCTGCTCTGACATTACTGGTGGTGACTCTACTTTAACATTACTGGTGGTGACTGTACTCTAACATTACTGGTGGTGGCCCTACTCTAACATTACTGGTGGTGACTTTGCTCTAACATTACTGGTGGTGCCCCTGCTCTAAAATTACCGCCGATGGCACTGCTCTAACAAACTGGTAATGACCCTATTGTAACATTGCTGGTGGCGCCTGCAAACTAAAATGACTGGGCTTGGCCCTACCCAAGCATTACTGGTGGTGAAACAACATTTACATGACTGGTGGAGACCCTACTCTACCATTAATTGGTATTACCCTACAGTTACATTACTGGTGGTGACTCTACTCTAATATTACTGGTGGTGCGTCTACTCTAACATTACTGGTAGTGACTCTACTCTAACATTACTGGCGGTGACTCTGCTCTAACATTACTGATGGTGACTCTACTCTAATATTACTGGTGGTGCCTCTACTCTAACATTACTGCTGGTGACTCTGCTCTAACTTTATTGGTAGTGCCACTACACTACAATTACTGGTGGTGACTCTACTCTAACATTACTGGTGGTGACTCTACTCTCACATTACTGGTGGTGCCTCTACTCTACCATTACTGGTGGTGCCTCTACTCTAACATTACTGGTGATGACCCTACTCTATCAATACTAGTGGTGACTCTACTCTAACATTACTGGTGGTGACTATTATAACATTACTGGTGGTGAATCTGCTCTATCATTAATGGAGGTGCCTCTACTCTGACATTACTGGTGGTGACTCTATTCTAACATTACTGGTGGTGACTCTATTCTAACATTACTGGTGGTGACTCTATTCTAACATTACTGGTGGTGACTCTACTCTAACATTACTGGTGGTGAACCTACTCTAACTTTATTGGTGGTGAACCTATTGTACCATTACTGATGGTGACGGTACTCTAACATTACTGGTGGTGACCCAACTCTAACATTACTTGTGGTGACTGTACTCTATCATTAATGGAGGTGACTCTACTCTAACATTACTGGTGATGACTCTACTCTAACATTACTGGTGGTGACTCTATTCTCACATTACTTGTGGTGACTCTACTCTAACATTACTGGTGGTGACCCTACTCTAACTTTACTGGTGGTGAACCTACTCTTACATTACTAGTGTTGCCTCTACTCTATCATTACTGATGGTGCCTCTACTCTAACATTACTGGTGGTGACTCTACTCTAACATTACTGATGGTGACTCAACTCTAACATTATTGGTGGCGACTCTACTCTAACATTACTGATGGTGCCTCTACTCTAACATTACTGGTGGTGACTCTAGTCTAACATTACTGATGGTGCCTCTACTTTAACATTATTGGTGGTGACTCGACTCTAACATTTCTGATGGTGCCTCTACTCTAACATTACTGGTGCTGACCCTACTCTAACATTACTGGTGGTGACTCAACTCTAACATTACTGGTGGTGACTCTACTCTAACATTACTGGTGGTGACTCTACGCTAACATTACTGGTGGTGACTCTACTCTACCTTTACTTGAAACATAAAAACATAACAAATGTAGGAGCAGGATTAGGGCATTCGTCCCCTCGAGGCTGTTCCACCATTTAAAGAGATCATGGCTGATCATCCAAATTCAGTAAACTGTCCCTGCCTTCTCTCCAAATCCCTTGATCTGCTTAGCCTAAAGAAAAATATCTAACTCCTTCTTGAATATATTTAATGAATTGGCCTCAATTGCCTTCTGTGGTAAAGAATTCCACAGGTTCACCACTCTCTGGGTGAATAAATTCCTCCTCATCTCATTCCTAAATGGCTTACCGCTTATCCTTAGACTGTAACCCCTGGTTCTGGAATCCCCCGCCAAGGCGAACATGGTGTTAGGAAAATTGATGGGATGGAAGGCCGGTAAATCCCCAGGGCCTGATGGTCTACATCCCAGGGTATTTAAGGAAGTGGCCCTAGAGATAGTAGATGCATTGCTGGTCATCTTCCAGAACTCGATAGACTCTGGAACGGTACCCATGGATTGGAGGGTAGCTCATGTTACCACACTATTCATAAAAGGTGGTAGAGAAAAAGGGAAATTAAAGAAGCGTGCAATACGGGCACAGCACTCATCATGGGTGACTTTAGTCGACATATAGATTGGGCAACCAAATTAGTAACAAAACTGTGGAGCAGGAATTCCTGGAGTGTTTACGGGATGGTTTCCTGGACCAATATGTCGAGGAACCAACCAGAGATCAGGCCATCTTAGACTGGGTATTATGTAACGAGAAAGGATTAATTAGCAATCTTGTTGTACGAGGGCCCTTGGGTCGGAGCGATCATAATATGATCGAATTCTTCATTTAGATGGAGAATGAAGTAGTTGACTCAGAGACAAGGTTCCTCAATTTAAATAAAGGAAACTACGATGGTCTGAGGAGCGAGTTGGGTAGGATTGATTGGGGAATGGCACTCAAAGGGTTGACAGTGGATAGGCAATGGCAAACATTCAAAGACAGAATGGATGAGCTACAGAATTTGTTCATCCCAGTTTGGCATAAAAATATAACAAAAAAGTTGACTCAACCGTGGCTAACAAGGGAAATTAGGGATAGCATAAGATCCAAGGAGAGGACATATAAATTGACTAGAAAAAGCAATAATCCTGAGGGTTGGGAGCAGTTTAGGAGTCAACAAAGGAGGACATAGGGATTAATTAAGAAAGGGAAAATAGAATATGAGAGTAAGCTTTCAGGGAACATAAAAACTGACTGTAAAAGCTTTTATAGATATGTGAAGAGAAAAAGATTGGTGAAGTCAAGCATAGGTCCCTTACAGTCAGAATCAGGGGAATTTATCATGGGAAACAAGGAAATGGCAGAACAACTAATACATACTTTGGTTCTGTCTTCACAAAGAAGGACACAAATAACTTCCCAGAGATGTCGGGGAACATAGGGTCTGACGAAAGGGAGGAACTGGAATAAATCAGTATTTGTAGGGAAATGGTGTTAAGAAAATTGATGGGACTGAAGGCCGATAAATCCCCAGGGCCTGATGGTCTACATCCCAGGGTACTTAAGGAAGTGGCCCTAGAGATAATAGATGCATTGCTAGTCATCATCCAGAACTCGATAGACTCTGGAACGGTACCCATGGATTGGAGGGTAGCTAATGTTACCCCACTATTAAAAAAGGTGGTAGAGAAAAAGCAGGGAATTATAGACCGGTAAGCCTGACATCGGTAGTGGGGAAAATGCTGGAGTCTGCTATAAAAGATGTAATAGCAGAGCACTTGGAAAGCAGTGACAGGATCGGTACAAAAGGTAAACCATGCTTTACTAATCTACTGGAATTTTTTGAGGATGTACCTGGTAAAATAAATAAGGGAGAACCAGTGGATGTGGTGTATTTGGACTTTCATGAAGGCTTTCGATAAGGTCCCACATAAGAGATTAGCGTGCAAAATTAAGGCACATGGGATTCGGGGCAAGGTATTGACTTGGATAGAGAACTGGTTGGTGGACAGAAAGCAAAGATTTGGAATAAACGGGTCATTTTCCGAGTGGCAGGCATTGACTCGTGGGGTACCGCAAGGATCAGCCCTAGGACCCCAGCTGTTCACAATATATATTAATGATCTGGACGAGGGAATTAGATGTAATATCTCCAAATTTGCAGACGACACAAAGCTGGGTGGGAGTGTAAGCTATGAGGAGGATGTCGTGAAACTCCAGTACGATTTGGACAGGTTGGGTGATTGGGCAGAAACATGGCAAATGCACTAGAATGTGGATAAATGTGCGGTTATCCACTTTGGTGGCAAAAACAGGAAGGCAGTTTATTATTTGAATGGCAATAGATTGGGACAAGGGGAAGTGCAAAGAGACCTGGGTGTTATTGCACACCAGTCGCTGAAGGTAAGCATGCAGGTGCAGCAGCCGGTTAAGAAGGCAAATGGTATGTTGGCCTTCGTAGCAAGAGGGTTCGAGTACAGGAACAAGGATGTCTTGCTACAGTTGTACAGGGCCTTGGTGAGACCGCACCTTGAGTATTGTTTGCAGTTTTGGTCACCTTACCTGAGGAAGGACGTTCTTGCCATGGAGGGAGTGCAGCGAAGATTCATCAGGCTGATATCTGGGATGGCAGGAATGACGTATGAGGAGAGATTGTGTCGATTGGGCTTATACTCACTGGAGTTTAGAAGATTGAGAGGGGATCTCATCGAAACCTATAAAATTCTGTCAGGTCTGGACTGACTAGATGCAGGAAGGATGTTTATGATGGCCGGGGAGTCCAGAATCAGGGATCATAGTCTAAGGATAAGGGGTAAGCCATTTAGGACTGAAATGAGGAGGAACTTCTTCTCCCAGAGAGTGGTGAACCTGTGAAATTCTCTGCCACAGAGGGCGGTGGAGGTCAGTTCATTAAATATATTCAAGAAGGAGTTGGATATATTTCTTAAGGCTAAAGGGATCAAGGGATATGGGGAGAAGGCAGGGACCGGGTACTGAATCTGGATGATCAGCCACGATCTCATTGAATGGTGGAGCAGGCTCGAAGGGCCGAATGGCCTACTCCTGCTCCTATCTTCTATGTATCTATGTATCTAAGCTCCTTCCCATTGAGATTCTGCTCCGATTCCTTGGCGTTTCTCCCACAATCAGGCGAGGTCACCGATGAACAATATGTAAGTCATTCAAAGTTGCTGGTATTTTACAATTATTATTTGGATCAATGTGCAACTGCATAATAAAACGACAATGACCAAAGATTATTTCTGACCGTCTGCAAATGTTTAGCAAAACCACAGAATATTTAATATCGGTTTCATTTTATCTGAATTTCTGGCAGCGTTTTGCAGATAACTGGTATCTCATGCAATAGTTAATAACTTTATGAATAATCATTCATTTTTACATTCCTTTAACATTTTGTTTGGGAGACTGATTCCGACAGAATATCAATAATATTACACGTGACACTTTTATCAAAAGCACAAAACAAGAGCAGACTCCATCTTTGTGCAGAGTGAAAGACACCAGTCAGCGCACACTTGCGATTTCAAGTCCGTATCTGGGGCAAAAGAGGTGAAAGGTCACATCGATGAGCCGAGTTCCGACTGTTTCCTTCATTATAACACTGATCACGGGACAAGAGCCCGCTCTATTTGTCAATGAGGAATAGAGTCCGATAGTGAGACCCGCGCCTGAAATATTCACACCAAACTTCCAGGCAAGTTACCAATATCGGTGATCGCAAGACCCTCGATTTTTTCGGCAACGAATGAAACGTTATTGATGATTCTAAAGTGGCGCGCCCGATCCCAGTAGCTGCAGTGTAAGGTGGATTCCTCTGATTCTCACATGTCCGACTTCGCTGCTGAGCCTGATCGATGTTCTCTTTGATCCTAAAGCCTGGCATGTGCTAAATTTGCAGGAATAGTTATTTGCAGTTATGTTCACTCAGGGAAAGAAGAAAACTGACGTAAAGCAGACATCAAACGCAAACTACAAGACGGAAGAATTGTCCACACAAGGACTTTCGAATTTTTCACATTACCGGAAAAAAGGGCTCTACGGTGGAAACGGAGTTGAAATTGGGCTTTAGTTATGAGTCGGTTGACTTGATTCTTTTTATTCTCATTTTCTAACAAATCTCAGAATCAATGTCCAGGGGAATTATACCACCTTCTTCAGCTCTTCTCTGAATTTCCTCTGGGTCGCTACATACATGCATGGGTTTTGAAAGCTACTCAAAAACTTCAACATTGTTACGGTTTCGGTGGCGATATATCCAGGGACTGTGCGGTCACCTCGGTAATAGCTGATGTTTGTCAGTCTGGTAGTTAAAACTCACGGCAGCTGTCAGCCACAGCAACATAAAACTGCCCGATATAGTGAACAGTAAAATGATGGATTTCCTTCGGTTCTCCTTCTCAGTATCGCTCTGATTCTCAATCATTTGGCCCCGGAGTCCCCTGCGGGCTCTGCTGGCCACTAAAATACGTCTGATTGTCAAATAATTTAACAAGGCAATTAAAGTAAATGGAAGGCAAACTAACCAGGCGCTGTGAAACCAGAGGTGGGCAACACGTCGAGGTGAGCGAAAAAAATCTACACTCTCCCGGCAGCCCCACTGCACCTTATTAATGATTTGTTCGGGTTCAAACACAAACAAAATGGGGATGTCCTTTAAAATTTTAAGGACCGTGAACGCTGTTATAACCGCGGCCGCAGTTCCCTTGGTGCAATATTTTGTTTTAAACTTCTGGTAGCAGATAACCACAAAACGATCAAATGTGAACCAAATAGACAAATCGAGGTTGGCAGCAGCCACGTGTAGAATGATTTACACACGGGAGTGTGGGACAGGAACGGAAGTGGAATGTGATAATTGAAAATATGATAAAATATTACATTGAAGATCATGACCAGTAGATCTGCTGTTGCCATGGCCACCATGTAAACAGAGCTACACGTAGAAAGGCCGCAGTATCCTCGGGTGAGAATCAACATTGTCACCAAGTTCGCTGTAACAAAGAAAGAGGAGAGGAAAAATGTTCCAGTATCTGATTGAAATATATATGGAGATACTTGGAGCAGTGTGAGAACAGGATTAGTACTGGAGCAATTACCCGGGAAACCCCCCCACACATTTTAATGAGCTGCTGCTGCGCTAAATCTGCACGGGGGGACAAGACGATCTGGAAATCCGCTAAAATCCTTGTGTTGTAGCTTCAAAGAAAATTGTATTTTCACTAAGTTTATAGGATTAAGGGGAATGCGGTAATTTAGGACACGTGTTTCACGATTGGTTCCAGTCACTACTGACTGTGTAATGCTGCCATCTAGAAAACTCCTTACCTTATCCAACAATCTGTATATACATGGATACAGTTAACCCCGATTAACAAAAAACAGACTGCAATGGCTCTCTAGGGGCACCGACGGCCGCGAGAATCGGGAAGTAAATCACTTTGATCAGCACAGCAGTTCATTGCCCCTTTCTCTGTGAGAGCGGATGAATTCTTTAGCAGCTGCAAGACTCTGACTGACGCACGGCTGAGGCAATGGAAGGGAAGCTATATTTATACACATATCAATCTTCCAGCGAGTCAATCAGGTTTAATCATAATTAGTATTAGTTACAGTCGTTTAACAAATAGACTCAGGTCAGATTAAGAGAAATCTGTGAAACTGTTGTTGGATAGTTTTAAAAATGCAGAATTAAAACTTTGTTTACGAGTATGAAGTGCAATCTCCCAGTACTGGTGCACCAACTCCTCCAGAACAGACGGTAAAACAAATACTGCAATACAGTTATGAACTCAGTCTGGCAGTATAAGAGGTGACAGTGCTCCTCCTGTACTAGAGGTACACTACATTTATATTAAAGGGACAGTTCTCCTCCTGTAATACTGGCACCATATACTTACGCTAGCTGTGTCTGTGCTCCTCAGGCACTAGTGCCATGCCTACACTGGAGTTGAACGTGCTGCTATGGAAATAGTGGTAGCACTACACTAACACTACTATTGACAGTGCTCCTCCGGTACTAGTGGAATACCTACTCATACACAAGATGTGCTTGTGCTCCTCCTGTACAGTGGTATCTCTACACTTACACTAGATGTGACAGTGCCCCTCCTGCCCCAGTGCTACACCTACATTGACACTAGATGTGACCGTGCCGTTCCTGTCCCAGTTTTGCCCCTACACTGATACTAGATGTGACCGTGCCCCCCCTCCCAGTGCTACCCCTACACTTATGCTAGGTGTGATCGTGCCCATCCTGTCTTAGTGCTACCCCATCACCGACATTAGATGTGCCCGTGCCACTCCTGTCGCAGTCTACACCTTCACTGACACTAGATGTGACCGTACCCCTCCTGTCCCAGTGCTATCACTAAACTGACACTAGATGTTACCATGCCCCTCCTGCCCCAGTGCTTCCCCTACACTGACATTAGATGCGACCATGGTCCTCCTGTCCCAGTGTTATCTCTACGCTTACACTAGATGTGACCGTGTTCCTCCTGTCCCGGTGTTACCCCAACACTTACACTAGATGTGACCGTGTTCCTCCTGTCCCAGTGTTACCCCGACATTTACAATAAATGTGACCTTGCCCCTCCTGTCCCACTGTTACCCCTACACATTTACTAGGTTTTTGCAAGCTCCTCTGGTAATAGTTGTATCACTAAAATTACACCAGGGGTGGACGTTGTCCTCCAGTACTAATGGTACACCTACACATACACTAAAGGTGTCCGGGCACCTCCGGCACTGGTGTTACCCCTAAAATTACACTAGAGGTGACTGTGCTACTCCTGTTCTAGTGGTATCCCCAGTATTACACTGGAGGTGACAGTGCTCATATGGTACTAGTGGTACCCCTACACTTACACAAGAGGTAACCCTACTTTTACACTAGATTGTTGCATGCTGCTCCGCGAACTGTCATATCAGTAACGATTTCACTAGACGTGAATAGGCTCCCCCTACACTAGTGGTAACCCTACACTAACACTAGCAGTGACTGGGCTCCTCCGACACTAATGGTCCCCTACACTTACATTAGATGTGACCGGGCTCATACGGCACTAGTGGTACCCTACATTTACACTAGAGGTAACTGGGCTGCTACTCTACTAGTGGTGACCCTACACTTAAACTAGAGGTGACTGGGCTCCTCCTGTACTAGTGGTGCCCCTACACTTACAAAAGAGGTGAACCGGCTCCTCATGTACTAGTGGTTCCCTACACTTACACTAGATGTGACCGGGCTCCTCCTGTACTAGTGGTTCACTACACATACACTAGATGTAACTGGGTCCTACTGTACTAGTGGTGACCCTGCAATTATACTAGACGTGACCGGGCTCCTCCTGAACTAGTGGCACTCCTACACTTACACTAGATGTGATCGGGCTCCTCCTGTACTAGTGGTGCCCCTACTCTTAGAGTAGAGGTGACTAAGCTCCTCTTGTATTTTGGTGCCACTACACTAACAATAGTGTTGACCATGCTCCTCTTGTATTAGAAGTACCCCTACACTAACACTAGAGGTGACCAGGCTCATCTGTAAGTACTGATACCCTATACTTACAGTAGAGGTGACCGTGCTCCTCCTGTACGAGTGGTACCCCTGCACTAACACTAGAAGAGACCGGGCTCATCCAGTACTAGTGTTATCCTACACTTACACTAGCGGTGACCGGGCTCCTGCTGTACTAGTGGTTCCCTACACATACACTAGAGATAACCGGGCTCCTCCTGCACTAGTGGTGCCCCTACTCTTACACTAGAGGTGGCCGGTCTCCTCCTGTACAAGTGGGACCCCTACACTTAGACTAGAGGTGAACAGGCTCCTCTGGTACTGATGTTACCCAACACTTACACTAGAGGTGACCGTTCTCCTCCTGTACTAGTTGTACCCTACACTTACACTAGATGTGACAGGACTCATCATGAACTAGTGGCACCGCTGGACTTACACTGGTGTTGAACCTGCTACTCACATAATACTAGTGGTTCCAGTAAATTAACATTTTGTTGACCGGGCTCCTCCTGTACTCGTGGTGCCCCTACACTAACACTAGAGGTGACCGGGCTTCTCTGGTACTAGTGCTATGACTACACTAACACCAGAGTTGACCTGGCTCCTCCTGTACTAGTGGTGCCCCTACACTAATACTAGAGGTGACCAGGCTCCTCCTGTACTAGTGGTGCCCCTACACTTACACGAGAGGTGACCGGGCTCCTCTTGTACTAGGGGGTAGCCCTACACTAACACTAGAGGTGACCGTGTTCCTCGTGTACTAGTGCGACCGCTACAATAACACTACAGGTGACAGAGGACTCCTCCAGTACTAGTGGTACACTTACACTTAAACTAGAGGTGCCAGCGCTCCCCCTGTTCTAGTGGAACCCCTACACTTACACCAGAGGTGACCTATCTCCTCATATACTTGTGGTACCGCTAGACTTACACTAGTGTTGACCGTGCTCATCATGTAATAGCGGTACCACTACACTAACACTAGAGGTGACCTGGCTCCTCCTGTGCTAGTTGTGCTCCTACACAAATATGAGAGGTGACCGGGCTCCTCCTGTATTAGTGGTGACCCTGCACTTACATTAGATGTGGCCGTGCTCCTCCTGCCCCAGTGTGACCCCTACACTGACACTAGATGTGACCGTGCACCTCCTGCCCCAGTGTGACCCCTACACTGACACTAGATGTGACCCTGCCCCTCCTGCCCCAGTGTGACCACTACACTGACACTAGATGTGACCGTACCCATCCTCACCCAGTGTAACCCCTAAACATACACTAGATATGACCCTGCCCCTCCTGCCCCAGTGTGACCCCTACACTGACACTGGATGTGGCCGTGCCCATCCTCACCCAGTGTTACACCGATACTGACACTAAATGTGACCGTGCCCCTCCTCTCCCAGTGTTACCACGACACTTACACTAGACGTGACCGTGCCCCTCCTGTCCCAGTGTTAACCCTATACATACACTAGATGTGACCGTGCCCATCCTCTCCCAGTGTAACACATATACTGACACTAAATGTGACCGTGCCCCTCCTCTCCCAGTGTTACCACGACACTTCCACTAGATGTGACCGTGCCCCTCCTCTCCTAGTGTTACCCCTGCACTGACACTAGATGTGACCGTGCCCCTCATGTCCCAGTGTTAACCCTACACTGACACTAGATGTGACCCTGCCCCTCCTGTCCCAGTCTTGCCCCCTACACTGACACTAGATGTGACCGTGCCCCTCCTGTCCCAGTGTTACCCCTACACTGACACTAGATGTGACTGTGCCCCTCCTGTCCCAGTGTTACCCCTACACTGACACTAGATGTGACAGTGCCCCTCCTGTCCCAGTGTTACCTCTACACTTACACTAGATGTGACCGTGCCCCTCATGTCCCAGTGTTACCTCTACACTGACACTAGATGTGACCATGCCCCTCCTGTCCCAGCGTTACCCCTACACTGACACTAGATGTGACCATGTCCCTCCTGCCCCAGTGTTAACCCTACACTGACACTAGATGTGACCGTGCCCTTCCTGTCCCAGTGTTACCCCTACACATACACTAGATGTGACCGGGCCCCTCCTGTTCCAGTGCTACCCCTACAATGACACTAGATGTGACCGTGCCCCTCATGTCCCAGTGTTAACCCTACACTTACACTAGATGTGACCGTGCCCCTCCTGTCCCAGTGTTACCCCTACACTGACACTAGATGTGACCATGCCCCTCCTGTCCCAGTGTTACCACGACACTTACACTAGATGTGACCGTACCCCTCCTGTCTCAGTGTTACCCCTACACTTACACCATGATGTGACCGTGCCCCTCCTGTCCCACTCTTACCCCTACACAGGCACTAGGTTAGTGCAAGATCCTCTGCAAATAGGTGTATCACTATAATTACACCAGGTGTGAATGTTGTCCTCCAGTACTAATGGCATGCCTACACATACACTAAAGGTGACCGCGCTCCTCCGGTACTGGTGTTTCCCCTAAAATTACACTAGAGGTGACCGTGCTACTCCTGTTCTAGTGGTATCCCCAGTTTTACACGAGAGGTGAGAGTGCTCATCTGGTAGTGGTACCCCTACACTTACACAAGAGGTAACCCTACATTTACACTAGATTATTGCATGCTGCTCCGCTAACAGTCAAATTAGTAAAATTTCACTAGACGTGAAAAGGCTCCTCCTACACTAGTGGTAACACTACACTAACAATAGCGATGGCTGGGCTATCCGACACTAGTGGTTCCCCTACACTTACACTAGATGTGACCGGGCTCCTACGGCTCTAGTGGTACCCTACATTTACACTAGAGCTAACCGGGCTCCTACTCTACTTGTGGTGACCCTACACTTAAACTAGAGGTGACCGGGCTCCTCCTGTACTAGTGGTGCCCCTACACTTACAAAATACGTGAACAGGCTCCTCGTGTACTAGTGGTTCCCTACACTTACACTAGATATGACCGGACTCATCCTGTACTAGTGGTTCCCTACACAAGCACTAGATGTAACTGGGCTCCTACTGTACTAGTGGTGCCCCTACTCTTACACTAGAGGTGGCTGTCTCCTCCTGTATTGTGGTGCTCCTTCACTAACAATAGTGTTGACCATGCTCCTCTTGTATAAGAAGCACCCCTACACTAATACTAGAGGTGACCAGGCTCATCTGTTAATAGTGATACCCTATACTTACAGTAGAGGTGATCGTGCTCCTCCTGTATGAGTGGTACCCCTACACTAACACTAGAGGAGACCGGGCTCATCCAGTACTCGTGTTATCCTACACTTACACTGGCCGTGACCGGTCTCCTGCTGTACTAATGGTTCCCTACACATACAATAGAGTTAAGTGGGCTCCTCCTTTACTAGTGGTGCCCTTACTCTTACACTAGAGGTGGCCGGTCTCCTCCTGTACTAGTGGGACCCCTACACTTACACTAGAGGTGACCTATCTCCTCATGTACTTTTGGTAACGCTAGACTTATACTAGTGTTGTCCGTGCTCCTCATGTATTAGTGGTACCGCTACACTAACACGAGAGGTGACCTGTCTCCTCCTGTGCTAGTTGTGCTCCTACACTAATATGAGAGATGACCGGGCTCCTCCTGTAATAGTGGTGCCCTTACAATTACACTCGAAGTGACCGGGCTCCTCCTGTACTGGTGATGCAGCTACACTAATACTAGAGGTGACCAGGCTCCTCCTGTACTAGTGGTAGCTCTGCACTAACATTTCAGGTGACCGTGCTGTTCCTGGACAACTGGTAGCCCTGCACTAACCCTAGCAGTGACCGGGCTCCTCCGACACCAGTGGTTCCCCTGCACTTACAATAGATGCGACCAGGCTCACACGGTACGAGTGGTACACTACACTTACACTAGCGGTGACCAGGCTCCTCCTGTACGAGTGGTTCCTACATATACACTAGAGGCAACTCGGCTACTACTGTACTAGTGGTGACCCTGCACTTATACTAGATGTGACCGTGCCCCTCCTGTCCCAGTGTTACCCCTGCACTTACACTAGATGTGACCGTGCCCCTCCTCTCCCAGTGTTACCCCTACACCGACAGTAAATGTGACCGTGCCCCTCCTCTCACAGTGTTACCCCTACACTGACAGTTGATGTGACCGTGCCCCTCCTCTCCTAGTGTTACCCCTACACTGACACTAGATGTGACCGTGCCCCTCATGTCCCAATGTTACCCCTACACTGACGCTAGATGTGACCCTGCCCCTCCTGTCCCAGTCTTACCCCCTACACTGACACTAGATGTGACCGTGCCCCTCCTGTCCCAGTGTTACCCCTACACTGACTCTAGATGTGACTGTGCCCCTCCTGTCCCAGTGTTACCCCTACACTGACACTAGATGTGACCGTGCCCCTCCTGTCCCAGTGTTACCTCTACACTTGCACTAGATGTGACCGTGCCCCTCATGTCCCAGTGTTACCTCTACACTGACACTAGATGTGACCATGCCCCTCCTGTCCCAGCGTTACCCCTACACTGACACTAGATGTGACCATGTCCCTCCTGTCCCAGTGTTAACCCTACACTTACACTAGATGTGACCGTGCCCCTCCTGTCCCAGTGTTACCCCTACACTGACACTAGATGTGACCGTGCCCCTCCTGTCCCAGTGTTACCACGACACTTACACTAGATGTGACCGTACCCCTCCTGTCCCAGTGTTATCCCTACACTTACACCATGATGTGACCGTGCCCCTCCTGTCCCGCTCTTACCCCTACACAGGCACTAGGTTAGTGCAAGTTCATCTGCTAATAGGTGTATCACTATAATTACACCAGGTGTGAATGTTGTCCTCCAGTACTAATGGCATGCCTACACATACAATAAAGGTGACCGCGCTCCTCCGGTACTGGTGTTTCCCCTAAAATTACACTAGAGTTGACCGTGCTACTCCTGTTCTAGTGGTATCCCCAGTTTTACACGAGAGGTGAGAGTGCTCATCTGGTAGTGGTACCCCTACACTTACACAAGAGGTAACCCGACATTTACACTAGATTGTTGCATGCTGCTCCGCTAACAGTCAAATTAGTAAAATTTCACTAGACGTGAAAAGGCTCCTCCTACACTCGTGGTAACACTACACTAACACTAGCGATGACTTGGCTATCCGACACTAGTGGTTCCCCTACACTTACACTGGATGTGACCGGGCTCCTACGGCTCTAGTGGTACCCTACATTTACACTAGAGCTAACCGGGCTGCTACTATACTAGTGGTGACCCGACACTTAAACTAGAGGTGACCGGGCTCCTCCTGTACTAGTGGTGCCCCTACACTTACAAAAGAGGTGAACAGGCTCCTCGTGTACTAGTGGTTCCCTACACTTACACTAGATTTGACCGGGCTCATCCTGTACTAGTGGTTCCCTACACAAGCACTAGATGTAACTGGGCTCCGACTGTACTAGTGGTGCCCCTACTCTTACACTAGAGGTGACCAAGCTCCTCCTGTATTGTGGTGCTCCTACACTAACAATAGTGTTGACCATGCTCCTCTTGTATAAGAAGCACCCCTACACTAATACTAGAGGTGACCAGGCTCATCTATTACTAGTGATACCCTATACTTACAGTAGAGGTGATCGTGCTCCTCCTGTATGAGTGGTACCCCTACACGAACATTGAGGAGACCGGGCTCATCCAGTACTAGTGTTATCCTACACTTACACTAGCGGTGACCGGTCCCTTGCTGTACTAGTAGTTCCCTACACATACAATAGAGATAAGCGGGCTCCTCCTGTACTGGTGGTGCCCCTACTCTTACACTAGTGGTGGCTGTCTCCTCCTGTATTGTGGTGCTCCTACACTAACAATAGTGTTGACCATGCTCCTCTTGTATAAGAAGCACCCCTACACTAATACTAGAGGTGACCAGGCTCATCTGTTACTATTGATATCCTATACTTACAGTAGAGGTGATCGTGCTCCTCCTGTATGAGTGGTACCCCTACACTAACACTAGAGGAGACCGGGCTCATCCAGTACTAGTGTTATCCTACACTTACACTAGCCGTGACCGGTCTCCTGCTGTACTCGTGGTTCCCTACACATACAATAGAGTTAAGTGGGCTCCTCCTTTACTAGTGGTGCCCCTACTCTTACACTAGACGTGTCCGGTCTCCTCCTGTACTAGTGGGACCCCTACACTTACACTAGAGGTGCCCTATCTCCTCATGTACTTTTGGTAACGCTAGACTTATACTAGTGTTGTCCGTGCTCCTCATGTATTAGTGGTACCGCTACACTAACACTAGAGGTGACCTGTCTCCTCCTGTGCTAGTTGTGCTCCTACACTAATATGAGAGGTGAGCGGGCTCCTCCTGTACTAGTGGTGCCTTTACAATTACACTCGAAGTGACCGGGCTCCTCCTGTACTGGTGGTGCAGCTACACTAATACTAGAGGTGACCAGGCTCCTCCTGTACTAGTGGTACCTCTGCACTAACATTTCAGGTGACCGTGCTGTTCCTGAACAACTGGTAGCCCTACACTAACCCTAGCAGTGACCGGGCTCCTCCGACACCAGTGGTTCCCGTACACTTACAATAGATGCGACCGGGCTCACACGGTACTAGTGGTACACTACACTTACACTTGAGGTGACCAGGCTCCTCCTGTGCGAGTGGTTCCCTACATATACACTAGAGGTAACTCGGCTACTACTGTACTAGTGGTGACCCTGCACTTATACTAGATGTGACCGTGCCCCTCCTGTCCCAGTGTTACCCCTACACTTACACTAGATGTGACCGTGCCCCTCCTCTCCCAGTGTTACCCCTACACTGACAGTAAATGTGACCGTGCCCCTCCTCTAACAGTGTTACCCCTACACTGACAGTAGATGTGACCGTGCCCCTCCTCTCCTAGTGTTACCCCTACACTGACACTAGATGTGACCGTGCCCCTCCTCTCCCAGTGCTACAACGACACATACACTAGATGTGACCGTGCCCCTCCTCTCCCAGTGCTACAAGGAAACATACACTAGATGTGACCGTGCCTCTCCTCTCACAGTGTTACCCCTATACTGACAGTAGATGTGACAGTGCCCCTCCTCTCCTAGTGTTACCCCTACACTTACACTAGATGTGACCGTGCCCCTCCTGTGCCAGTGTTAACCCTACACTGACACTAGATGTGACCGTGCCCCTCCAGTCCCAATGTTACCCCTACACTGACACTAGATGTGACCGTGCCCCTCCTCTCACAGTATTACCCCTACAGTTACAATAGATGTGACTGTGCCCCTCCTCTCACAGTGTTACCCCTACACTTACGATAGATGTGACCGTGCCCCTCCTCTCCCAGTGTTTCCCCTACACTGACACTAGATGTGACCGTGCCCTTCCTGTCCCCGTGTTACCCCTAAACTTACACTAGATGTGACCATGCCCTTAATCTCCCAGTGTTACCCCTAAACTGACACTAGATGTAACCGTGCCCCTCCCGTCCCAGTGATACCCCTACACTTACACTAGGTGTGACCGTGCCCCTCCTATCCCAGTGTTATCCCTACACTGACACTAGATGTGACCGTGTCCCTCCTGTCCCAGTGTTACCCCTACACTGACAATAGATGTGACCGTGCCCCTCCTTGTCCCAGTGTTTCCCCTAAACTGACACTAGATATGACCGTGTCCCTCCTGTCCCAGTGTTACCCCTACACATACACTAGATGTGACCGTGCCCCTCCTCTCCCAGTGTTACCCCTACATTTACACTAGATGTGACCATGTCCCTCCTGTCCCAGTGTTAGCCCTACACTGACACTAGATGTTACCATGCCCCTCCTGTCCCAGTGTTAGCCCTACACTGACACGAGATGTGACCGTGCCCCTCCTGTCCCAATGTTACCCCTACACTTACACCAGATGTGACCGCGTGCCTCCTGTCCCAGTGTTACCCCTACACTTACACCAGATGTGACCGTGCCCCTCCTGTCCCACTCTTACACCTGCACTGGCACTAGGTTTGTGCAAGTTCCTCTGCTAATAGGTATATCACTAAAATTACACCAGTGGTGAACATTGTCCTCCAGTACTAATGGCATGCCTACACATACACTAAAGGTGACCGGGCTCCTCCGGTACTTGTGTTTACCCTAAAATTGCAGGAGAGGTGAACGTGCTACTCCTGTTCTAGTGATATCCCTAGTTTTACACTGGAGGTGACAGCGCTCATCTGGTACTAGTGGTACCCCTACACTTACACAACGTAACCCTACATTTAAACTAGTTTGTTGCATGCTGCTCCGCTAACAGTCATATCAGTTAAATTTCACTAGATGTGACAGGCTCCTCCTACCCAAGTGGTAACCCTGCACTAACGCTAGCAGTGACTGGGCTCCTCCGATACTATAAGTTCCCCTACACTTACACTAGATGTTACCGGGCTCATACGGCACTAGTGGTACCCTACACTTACACTAGAGGTGACCGGGCTCCTCCTGTATTAATGGTGCCCCTACACTTACACTAGAGGTGACTGGGCTCCTACTGTACTAGCGGTGACCCTGCAATTATATTAGAGGTGACCAGGCTCGTCCTGTACTAGTGGCACGCCTACACTTACACTAGAGTTGGTCGGGCTCTTCCTGTACTAGTGGTGCCGCTACAATTACATTAGAGGTGAACATGCTCCTCCTGTATTGTGGAGGCCCTACACTAACACTAGTGTTGCCCATGCTCCTCTTGTATTAAAAGTACCCCTAAACTAACACTAGAGGTGACCGGACTCATCTGGTACTAGTGTTACCCTATACTTACAATAGAAGTGACCGTGCTCCTCCTGTACTAGTGGTACCCCTACACTAACACTAGAGGTGACCGGGCTCATCCAATACTAGTGTTACCCTACACATACACTAGCGGTGACCGGGCTCCTCCTGTACTAGTGGTGCCCCTACTCTTACACTAGATTTGGCCGGGCTCCTCTGGTACTAGTGGGACCCCTACACTTACACTAGAGGTGAACAGGCTCGTCTGGAACTGGTGGTACCCAACACTTACACTAGAGGTTAACGTTCTCCTCCTGTACTAGTTGTACTCTACACTTACATTAGATGTGACAGGACTCCTGATGTACTAGTGGTACCGCTGGACTTCCATTAGTGTTGACCGTGCTACTCATGTAATCGTGGTACCACTAAACTAACACTAGATGTGGCTGGGCTCCACCTGTACTAGGGGCACGGTCACATCTAGTGTAAGTGTAGAGGGAAAACTGGGAAAGGAGGAGCGTGCTCACATCTAGTGAAAGTGTAGGATAACATTGGGACAGGAGGGATAGGGTCACACCTCGTGTAAGTGTAGGGGTAGCCCTGGGACAGGAGGGGCACAGTCACATCTAGTGTAATAGTAGGGGTAAAACTGGGACAGGAGAGACATGGTAATATCTAGTTCAAGTGTAGGGGTAGCACTGGGACAGGGGCGACATTGTCACATCTTGTGTCAGTGTAGGGGTAACACAGGGACAGGAGGGGCACTTTCACATTCCGTGTAATATTAGGGGTAAAACTGGGACAGGAGAGACATGGTAATATATAGTGTCAGTGTACAGGTAGCGCTGGGAATGGAGGGGCACGGTCACATCTACTGTCAGTGTAGGGGATTAACACTGGGACAGGAGGGACACGGTCACAACTAGTGACAGTGTGGTATTCCCACTGGGGCAGGAGGGACACGGTCACATCTAATTTCAGTGTGGGATTCCCACAGGGACAGGAGGGACACGGTCACAACTAGTGTCAGTGTAGGGGAAACAGTGGGACAGGAGGGCCACGGTCACATCTAGTGTAAATTTAGAGGTAAAACTGGGACAGCAGGGGCAGGCATACATCTAGTGTAAGTGTAGAGATAACACTGAAACTGGAGGGCCCATGTCACATCTAGTGTCAGTCTAGGGGTATCACTGGGACAGGAGGGGCACGGTTACATCTAGTGTCAGTGTAGGGGTAACACTGGGACAGGAGGGACACGGTCACATCTAGTGTCAGTGTAGTGGTAACAATGGGACAGCTGGGGCAAGCTCACATCCAGTGTTAGTGTAGGGGTAACACTGGCAAAGGAGGGGCACAGTTACATCTAGTGTAATTGTAGGGGTAACTCTGGGAGAGGAGGGGCTCAGTCACATCCAGTGTCAGTGTAGTGGTACCACTTCCACTGGAGGGCCGCGGTCACTTCTAGTGTAAATATACATGTCGCACTGGGACAGGACGTCAATTTTCACCACTGTTTTAAATTTACTGATAACACGATTACCAGAGGAGCTTGCACAAATCTAGTGTAAGTGTAGGGGTAGCACTGGCACTGGAGGGGCATGGTCACATCTACTGTAAGTGTAGGAGTAACAATTGGATGGCAGGGTTATGGTCACATCTAGTGTAAGTGTAGGGGTATCACTGGGACAGGAAGAACCTGGTCACATTTAGTGTCAGTGCAGGGGTAACACTGTGACAAGAGGGGCACGGTCAAATCTAGTTTCATTGTAGGTGTAAAACTGGGACAGGTGAGACACGGTAATATCTAGTGTCAGTGTAGGGGTAGCGCTGGACTGGAGGGCCTCGGTCACATCTAGTGTCTGTGTCGGGGTAACGCAGGGACAGGAGGCGCACTTTCACATTCCATGTAATAGTAGGGGTAAAACTGGGAGAGGATAGACACGGTAATATCTATTGTCAGTGTAGGGGTAGCGCTGGGACTGGAGGGCCTCGGTCACATCTAGTGTAAATGTAGCGGTAGCACTGGGAAAGAAGGAGCACGGTCAGATTTAGTGTCAGTGTAGGGGATTAACACTGGGACAGGAGAGACACGGTCACATCTAGTGTCAGTGTAGAGGAAACACTGGGACCGGAGTGGCATGGTCACATCTAGTGTAATTGCAGGGGTAGCACTGTGACAGGAGGGCCATGGTCACATCTAGTGTAAGTTTAGAGGTAAAACTGGGGCCGCAGGGGCAAGCATAAATCTTGTGTAAGTGTAGGGGTAACACTGGGACTGGAGGGGCAGGCTTACATCTAGTGTAAGTGTAGGGATAACACTGAAACTGGAGGGCCCCCGTCACACCTAGTGTCAGTGTAGGTGTATCACTGGGACAGGAGGGGCACGGACACATCTAGTGTAAGTGTAGGGTTAACACTGGGACTGGATGGGCAGGCTTACATCTAGTGTAAGTGTAGGGATAACACTGAAACTGGAGGGCCCCCGTCACACCTAGTGTCAGTGTAGGGGTAATACTGGGACAGGAGGAGCACGGTCACATCTAGTGTCAGTGTAGTGGTAACAGTGGGACAGCTGGGGTAAGCTCACATCTACTGTCTGTGAAGGGGCAGCACTGGGACAGGAGGGGCACAGTTACATCTAGTGTAAGTGTCGGGGTAATTCTGGGAGAGGAGGGGCTCGGTCACATCCAGTGTCAGTGTAGTGGTACCACTTCCACTGGAGGGCCTCGGTCACATCTAGTGTAAATGTAAATGTAGCACTGGGACAGGAGGACAATTTTCACCACTGTTTTAATTTTAGTGATAACACTATTACCAGAGGAGCTTGCACAAATCTAGTGTAAGTGTAGGGGTAGCACTGGCACAGGAGGGCCACAGTCACATCTGCTGTCAGTGTAGGGCTAACACTGCGGCAGGAGGGGCACGGTCACATCTAGTGTAAGTGTAGGGATAACACAGGGACAGAAGGGGCACGGTCACTTCTAATGTAAGTGTAGGAGTAGCACTGGGACAAGAGAGGGCGGTCAAATCTATTGTATGTGTAGCTGTAACACTGGGACAGGAGAGGCACGGTCACATCTACTGTAAGTGTAGGAGTAACAATTGCACGGGAGGGTTACGATCACATCTAGTGTACGTGTAGGGGTATCACTGGGACAGGAGGAAGATGGTCACATCTAGTGTAAGTGTAGCGGTAACACTGGGACAGGAGTGGCACTGTCACATCTAGTGTAATAGTAGGGGTATAACTAGGACAGGAGAAACACGGTAATATCTACTGTCAGTGTACGTGTAGCACTGAGACGGGAGGGACACGCTCGCATCTTTTGTCAGTGTAGATGTAACACTGGGACAGGTGGGGCACGGTTTCATCTAGTTTCAGTGTAGAGGGAATTGGGAAAGGAGAGGCACGCTCATATCTACTGTAAGTGTAGGAGTAACTATTGGACAGGAGGATTACGGTCACATCAAGTGTAAGTGTAGGGGTAGCAATGGGACAGGAGGAGCATGGTCACATCTAGTGTTAGTGTAGGGGTAACACTGTGACAGGATGGGCACGGTCACATGTAGTGTAAGCGTAGGAGAAGCGCTGGGACAGGAGTGGCATGGTCACATCTAGTTTCAGTGTAGAGGTAAAACTGGGACAGGAGAGTCATGGTAATATCTAGTGTCAGCGTAGGGGTACGCTGGGACTGGAGGGCCTCGGTCACATCTTGTGTCAGTGTAGGGGTAACACAGGGACAAGAGGGGCACTTTCACATTCTGTGTAATAGTAGGGGTAAAACTTGGAGAGGAGAGACACAGTAATATCTAATGTCAGTGTAGGGGTAGCGCTGGGACTGGAGGGCCTCGGTCACATATAGTGTAAATGTAGCGGTAGCACTGGGACAGAAGGGACACGGTCACATCTAGTGTAAGTTTAGGGGATTAACACTGGGACAGGAGGGGCACGGTCACATCTAATGTCAGTATGGGATTCCCACTGGGACAGGAGAGACACGGTCACATCTAGTGTCAGTGTAGGGGAAACACTGGGACCGGAGTGGCATTGTCACATCTAGTGTAAGCGTAGGGGTAGCACTGTGACAGAAGGGCCACGGTCACATCTAGTGTAAGTTTAGAGGTAAAACTGGGGAAGCAGGGGCAGGCGTACATCTTGTGCAAGTGTAGGGGTAACACTGGGACTGGAGGGCCCCATCACAACTAGTGTCAGTGTAGGGGTATCACTGGGACAGGAGGTGCAGGGTCACATCTAGTGTCAGTTTAGTGGTAACAGTGGGACATCTGGGGCAAGCTCACATCTACTGTCAGTGTAGGGGTAGCACTGGGACAGGAGGGCCTCGGTCACATCTAGTGCACGTGTAGGGGTAACACTGGGACAGGAGGGCCTCGGTCACATCTAGTGCACATGTAGGGGTAGCACTGGGACAGGAGGGCCTCGGTCACATCTAGTGCACGTGTAGGGGTAACACTGGGACAGGAGGGCCTCGGTCACACCTAGTGCACGTGTAGGGGTAACACTGGGACAGGAGGGCCTCGGTCACATCTAGTGCACGTGTAGGGGTAACACTGGGACAGGAGGGCCTCGGTCACATCTAGTGCACGTGTAGGGGTAACACTGGGACAGGAGGGCCTCGGTCACATCTAGTGCACGTGTAGGGGTAATACTGGGACAGGAGGGCCTCGGTCACATCTAGTGCACGTGTAGGGGTAACACTGGAACTGGAGGGGCACAGACACATCTAGTATCGGTGTAGGGTTAATGCTGGGACAGGAGGGGTACCGTCACATCTAGTGTCGATGTAGAGGGAAAACTGGGAAAGGAGTGGCACGCTCACATCTACTGTAAGTGTAGGAGTAACAATTGGATGGAAGGGTTACGGTCACATCTAGTGTAAGTGTAGGTCTATCACTGGGACAGGAGGGGCACGGTCACATCTAGTGTCAGTGTAGAAGTAACACTGGGACAGGAGTGGCACTGTCACATTTCGTGTCAGTGTATGGGTAAAGCTGGGACAAGAGGGGCATGGTCACATCTAATGTAAGTGTACGGCTAGCACTGGAACAGAAGGGGCATGGACACATATAATGTCATTGTAGCGGAAGCGCTGGGACAAGAGGGGTGCCATTACATCTTGTTTCATTATAATGGTAGCACTGGGACAGGAAGGGCAAAGTCAGATCTAGTGACAGTGTAGGGGTAACACAGGAACAGGGGGGGCACAGTCAGATCTAGTGTAATAGTAGGGGTAAAACTGGGGCAGGAGAGACACGGTAATATCCAGTGTCAGTGTATGGGTAGCGCTGGGAGTGGAGGACCTCGGCCACATCTAGTGCAAATATAGCAGTAGCACTGGGACAGGAGGGGCACTGTCTCATCTAGTGTCAGTGTAGGGGATTAGCACTGGGACAGGAGGGGCACAGTCACATCTAGTGTCAGTGTAGGGGATTAGTACTGCGACAGGAGGGGCACAGTCACATCTAGTGTCAGTGTAGGGGATTAGCACTGGGACAGGAGGGGCACAGTCACATCTAGTGTCAGTTTAGGGGATTAGCACTGCGACAGGAGGGGCGCGGTCACATCTAGTGTCAGTGTAGGGGATTAGCACTGGGACAGGAGGGGCACAGTCACATCTAGTGTCAGTGCAGGGGATTAGCACTGGGACAGGAGGGGCACAGTCACATCGAGTGTCAGTGTAGGGGATTAGCACTGGGACAGGAGGGACACGGTCACATCTAGTGTCAGTGTAGGGGATTAGCACTGGGACAGAAGGGGCGCGGTCACATCTAGTGTCAGTGTAAGGGATTAACACTGGGACAGGAGGGGCACAGTCAAATCTAGTGTCAGTGTAGTGGGTTAGCACTGGGACAGGAGGGGCACGGTCACATCTAGTGTCAGTGTAGGGGATTAGCACTGGGACAGGAGGGGCACGGTCACATCTAGTGTCAGTGTAGGGGATTAACACTGGGACAGAACGGACACGGTCACATCCAGTGTCTGTGTAGGGGTAACACTGGGACAGGAGGTGCCCGGTCACATCTAGTTTCAGTGTAGGGGATTGACACTGGGACAGGAGGGGCACGGTCACATCTAGTGTCAGTGTAGATGATTAACACTGGGACAGGAGGGGCACAGTCACATCTAGTGTAAGTGTAGGTGATTAACACTGGGACAGGAGGGGCACGGTCACATCTATGTGTAAGTGTAGGGGATTAACACTGGGACAGAAGGGGTATGGTCACATCTAGTTTCAGTGTAGGGTTAACACTGTGACAGGAGGGGCACGGTCACATCTAGTGTCAGTGTAGGGGGAACACTGGGACAGGAGGGGCACGGTCACATCTAGTGTCAGTGTAGGGGGAACACTGCAACAGGAGGGGCACAGTCACATCTAGTGTCAGTGTAGGGGGAACACTGGGACAGGAGGGGCACGGTCACATCTAGTGTCAGTGTAGGGGGAACACTGCAACAGGAGGGGCACAGTCACATCTAGTGTCAGTGTAGGGGATTAGCACTGTGACAGGAGGGGCAGGGCCACATCTAGTGTCAGTGTAGGGGTAACACTGGGACAGGAGGGGTGCGGTCACATCTAGTGTCAGTGTCGGGGATTAGCACTGGGACAGAAGGGGCACGCTCACATCTAGTGTCAGTGTAGGGGTAACACTGGGACAGGAGGGGCGCAGTCACATCTAGTGTCAGTGTAGGGGTAACACTGGGACAGGAGGGGCGCGGTCAAGTCTAGTGTCAGTGTAGGGGTAACACTGGGACAGGAGGGGCGCGTCACATCTAGTGTCAGTGCAGGGGTTTAGCACTGGGAGAGGATGGGCACGGTCACATCTAGTGTCAGTGTAGGGAATTAGCACTGGGACAGGAGGGGCATGGTCACATCTAGTTTCCGTATAGGGGATTAACACTGCGACAGGAGGGGCACGGTCACATCTAGTGTAAGCGTAGGGGACTAGCACTGCGACAGGAGGGCCACGATCAAATCTAGTGTAAGTTTAGAGGTAAAACAGGGGCAGCAGAGTCAGGCTCATATCAAGTGTAAATATAGTGATAACACTGAAACTGTAGGGGCTCGGTCACATCTAGTGTCAGTGTAGGGGTATCACTGGGACAGGAGGGGCATGGGCAATTCTAGTGTCAGTGTAGGGATATCACTGGGACAGAAGGAGCATGGGCAATTCTAGTGTCAGTGTAGGGGTAGCACTGGGAAAGGAGGGGCACGGTCACATCCAGTGTTAGTGTATTGGTACCACTTGGACTGGAGGGCCTCGGTCACATCTAATGTAACTGTAAGGGTAGCACTGGGACAGGACAATTTTCACCACTTTTTTAATTTTAGTGATAACATTATTATCAGAGGGCCTTGCACAATTCTAATGTAAGTTTAGGTGTACCACTGGCACAGGAGGGTCACGGTCACATCTAGTTTAAATTTAGCGGTAACCCTGGGACATGAGAGGTACGGTCACATCTAGTGTCAGTGTAGTGGTACCACTGGGACTGGAGGACCTCGGTCACATCTAATGTAAGTGTAACTGTAACACTGCGACAGGAGGACCTCGGTCACATCTAATGTAAGCGTAGCTGTAACACTGGGACAGGAGGGGCATGGTCACATCGTGTGTCAGTGTAGGGGGAACAATGTGACAGGTGGGGGACGGTCACATCTTGTGTCAGTGTAGGGGGAAACCTCAGACAGGAGGTGCACGGTCATATCTCGTGTAAGTGTAGGAGTAGCCCTGGGTCAGGAGGGTTACCGTCACTTCGAGTTTCAGTGTATAGATAGCACTGGGACAGGAGGGGCAAGGTCACATCTACTGTAAGTGAAGGGTTTAACACTGGGACAGGAGGAGCACAGTTACAGCTACTGTAAGTGTAGGGGTAACACTGGGACATGAGGGGCACAGTCACAACTAGTATAAGTGTAGGGGTAGCCCTGGGACATGAGAGGTACGGTCACATCTAGTGTCAGTGTAGTGGTATCACTGGGACTGGAGGGGCACGGTCACAACTAATCTCAGTGTATGGGTAACACTGTGACAGGAGGGGCTCAGTCACATCTAGTGTCAGTGTATGGGTAACACTGTGACAGGAGGGGCATGGTCACATCTAGTGTCAGTGTAGCGGTAACACTTTGACAGGAGGGACACGGTCACAACTAGTGTCAGTGTATGGGTAACACTGTGACTGGAGGGGCACGGTCACAACTAGTGTCAGTGTATGGGTAACACTCTGACAGGAAGGGCTCGGTCACAACTGGCGTCAGTGTATGGGTAACACTGTGGCAGGAGGGGCTCAGTCACATCTAGTGTCAGTGTATGGGTAACACTGTGACAGGAGGGGCTCGGTCACAACTACTGTCAGTGTATGGGTAACGCTGTGACAGAAGGGCTCGGTCACAACTAGTGTAAGTGCATGGGTAACACTGTGACAGGAGGGGCTCGGTCACAACTAGTGTCAGTGTATGGGTAACACTCTGACAGGAGGGGCACGGTCACATCTCGTGTCAGTGTAGCGGTAACACTGTGACAGGAGGGGCTCGGTCACATCTAGTGTCAGTGTATGGGTAACACTGTGACAGGAGGGGCACGGTCACAACTAGTGTCAGTGTATGGGTAACACTCTGACAGGAGGGGCTCGGTCACATCTAGTGTCAGTTTATGGGTAACACTGTGACAGGAGGGGCTCGGTAAGAACTAGTGTCAGTGTATGGGTAACACTGTGACAGGAGGGGCACAGTCACATCTAATGTCAGTGTATGGGTAACACTGTGACAGGAGGGGCTCGGTCACAACTAGTGTCAGTGTATGGTTAACACTGTGACAGGAGGGGCTCTGTCACATCTAGTGTCAGTGTATGGGTAACACTGTGACAGGAGGGGCTCGGTCAAAACTAGTGTCAGTGTATGGGTAACACTGTGACAGGAGGGGCTCAGTCACATCTAGTGTCATTGTATGGGCAACACTGTGACAGCAGGGGCTCGGTTACATCTAGTGTCAGTGTATGGGTAACACTGTGACAGGAGGGGCTCAGTCACATCTAATGTGCGAGGTGAGGCCCGATCAGAGCATCGGACCTGTGAAGGGGCAGTGACCGGCGGCAGTTAAAAGCGGCGGCAGATTCAAATCGGCGGCAGTGCGAGGTGAGGCCCGATCAGAGCATCGGACCTGTGAAGGGGCAGTGACCGGCGGCAGTTAAAAGTGGCGGCAGATTCAAATCGGCGGCAGTGCGAGGTGAGGCCCGATCAGAGCATCGGACCTGTGAAGGGGCAGTGACCGGCGGCAGTTAAAAGCGGCGGCAGATTCAAATCGGCGGCAGTGCGAGGTGAGGCCCGATCAGAGCATCGGACCTGTGAAGGGGCAGTGACCGGCGGCAGTTAAAAGCGGCGGCAGATTCAAATCGGCGGCAGTGCGAGGTGAGGCCCGATCAGAGCATCGGACCTGTGAAGGGGCAGTGACCGGCGGCAGTTAAAAGCGGCGGCAGATTCAAATCGGCGGCAGTGCGAGGTGAGGCATACCAAATCAACAGCAGAGGAGAGAGGTAAAAAGTAATCAGAGTGTGACGTCACCAGGGAGCAGGTAAGTGAATGGTTGGTGAGTATTTCTCTTTTTTAAACTGTAACTCTGTAGTTTATAGTTACTAGGGTCTTTTCTGGTGTAGCAGGGACTGTTGGTCGACTATACAAGCGCCTTAGAGATATTTTTAATTGGTGGTAGTAAATTAATTTAAATTAAGTAAAGGGAAGGTCATGCCAGGTGAGCCCAGCCCCGTGATATGCTCCTCTTGCTCTATGTGGGAATTCAGAGACCCCGGTGCCCCTGATGACCACGTGTGCCAGAGATGCATCCATCTGCAGCTACCAGCAGACCGCATTGAGGCGCTGGAGCTGTGGGTGGATGGGTTGTTGAGCATTCACGATGCTGAGAGGGTCGTGGATAGCACGTTTAGTGAGTTGGTCACACCGCAGGGAAGGGCTGCACAGGAAGACAGGAAATGGGTGACCACCAGGCGGAGCAATAGAAGCAGGCAGGTAGTGCAGGAGACCCCTGTGACCATTCCCCTCTCAAACAAGTATACCGCTTTGGATACTGTTGGGGGGGATGACTCACCGGGGGAAGGCAGCAGCAGCCAACTTGCTGGCACTTGGGTTGCTCCTGCTGCCCAGGAAGGGGGGAAAAAGAGTGGGAGAGCAATAGTGGTAGGGGATTCTATAGTAAGGGGAACAGATAGGCGTTTCTGTGGCCGTAGACGTGAATCCAGGATGGTTTGTTGCCTCCCTGGTGCCAGGGTCAAGGATATCACTGAGCGGCTGCAGGGCATTCTGGAGGGGGAGGGTGAACAGCCAGAGGTCGTGGTCCACTTTGGTACCAACGACATAGGTAAAAAGAGGGATGAGGTCCTGCAGCAAGAATTTAAGGAGCTAGGTGAAGGATTAAAGAGCAGGACCTCAAAGGTTGTAATCTCTGGATTACTCCCCGTGCCACGTGCTAGTGGGTATAGGAATAGGAAGATAGAACAGATGAATGCGTGGCTAAAGGGATGGTGCAGGGGGGAGGGCTTTAGTTTCCTGGATCACTGGGTCTGCTTCTGGGAAAGGTGGGACTTGTACAAGTCGGACGGTTTACACCTGAACCAGAGGGGAACCAATATCCTTGCGGGGAGGTTTGCTAGCACTGCTGGGGGGGGTTTAAACTAACTTGGCAGGGGGATGGGGTACAGAGTGGAGCTATAGTGGGAGGTGATTTACAGCCAAATACAGAGGAAAAAACAAGTCAGCTGGGAAGGCAGAGCAAATATGTGAAGGCAAAAGGGAATATGGCAGGGCTGGAAGGCATTTATTTTAATGCAAGGAGTCTTGCAAATAAGGTGGATGAACTGAAGTTGTTGTTGAACACATGGGAGTACGATATTGTTGCTATCACGGAGACATGGTTGAGGGAGGGTCAGGACTGGCAGCTCAATATTCCGGGGTATAGAATCTTCAGGCGAGACAGAGGGGGGTGTAAAAGGGGAGGGGGTGTTGCAATATTAATTAAGGAGTCAATTACTGCTGTAAGGAGGGACGATATATTAGCGGGTTCCTCTAATGAGGCCATATGGGTAGAACTTAAAAACAAAAAGGGGGCAAGCACTTTGCTGGGAGTGTACTATAGGCCCCCAAACAGTCAGGGGGAGATAGAGGAACAGATATGTAGGCAAATCTCAGAGAAGTGCGTAAATAATAGGGTAATAATAGTGGGGGATTTCAACTTCCCCAATATAAATTGGGATAGTCAGAGTGTGAAAGGCTTAGAGGGTGCAGAATTCTTAAAGTGCATCCAGGAGAGCTTTTTGAGCCAACATGTAGAAAGTCCTACAAGAGAGGGGGCGGTACTGGACCTAATCCTGGGGAATGTAGCCGGGCAAGTGGTGGAAGTATCAGTAGGAGAGCATTTTGGCGACAGTGACCATAATTCGGTGAGAATGAAGGTGGTCATGGAAAAAGACAAAGACGGCCCGGAAATAAGGGTTCTAAATTGGGGGAAGGCCGATTTTAATATGATAAGGCAGGATCTGGCCAAAGTGGACTGGGAGCAGCTACTTATAGGAAAATCCACATCAAAACAGTGGGAGACTTTCAGAAGGGAAATAGAGAGAGTACAGCGCCAACATGTTCCTGTAAAGGTCAAGGGTGGGACCAACAAGCAAAGGGAACCTTGGATGACAAGGGATATACAAAAATGCATTAGAAATAAAAGGAGGCTTTTGGCAGTTACAAAAGACTAAAGACGGAAGAAGTCCTAGAGGAGTATAAAAAGTGCAGGGGCATGCTTAAAAAAGAAATTAGGAGGGCGAGGAGGGGCTATGAAATAACACTGGCGAGCAAAATAAAGGAAAATCCTAAGATGTTTTATAAGTATATTAAGGGCAAGAGGATAACCAGGGAAAGGGTAGGGCCCATTAGGGACCAAAGTGGCAATCTGTGTGTAGAGCCAGATGATGTAGGCGGGGTTTTAAATGATTTTTTTGCATCTGTGTTCACTATGGAGAAAGACGATGCAGACATAGAAATCGGGCAAGGGGACTGTGACATACTTGAACATATTAGCATCGAGAGGGAGGAGGTGCTAGCGGTTTTAGCAGGCCAAAAAGTGGATAAATCCCCAGGCCCGGACGAGATGTATCCCAGGCTGCTGTGGGAGGCAAAGGAGGAGATTGCAGAGGTTCTGACACAAATTTTCAGAACCTCTCTGGCCACAGGGGATGTACCAGAGGACTGGAGAACAGCTAATGTAGTACCATTATTCAAGAAGGGTAGCAGGGATAAACCAGGGAATTACAGGCCAGTGAGCCTAACATCTGTGGTAGGGAAATAATTGGAAAAAATTCTGAGGGACAAAATTAGTCTCCACTTGGAGAGGCAAGGATTAATCGGGGATAGTCAGCATGGCTTTGTCAAGGGTAAATCATGTCTAACAAATCTGATCGAATTTTTCGAGGGGGTGACTAGTGGGGTGGATGAGGGAAATGCTGTGGATGTGGTTTACATGGACTTCAGTAAAGCCTTTGACAAAGTCCCGCATAGGAGACTGGTCAAGAAGTTAAGAGCCCATGGGATCCAGGGTGCCTTGGCGCGTTGGATCCTAAACTGGCTGAGCGGCAGGAGGCAGAGGGTGATGATCGAAGGTTGCTTTTGTGACTGGAAGCCTGTGTCCAGTGGGGTACCTCAGGGATCGGTGCTGGGTCCCTTGTTGTTTGTGATCTACATAAATGATTTGGGTGAGAATGTAAAAGGTATGATCAGCAAGTTCGCAGATGACACGAAAATTGGTGGGGTGGTCAATTGCGAGGAGGAAAGCCTCAGGCTACAGGACGATATAAACGGGTTGGTCAGATGGGCGGAAAAGTGACAAATGGAATTTAACCCTGAAAAGTGCGAGGTGATGCATTTTGGACGGACAAATAAGGCAAGGGAATACACAATGAGTGGTAGGACCCTAGGAAGTACAGAGGGTCAGAGGGACCTTGGTGTACATGTACATAGATCCCTGAAGGCAGCGGAACATGTAGATAAGGTGGTTAAAAAGGCATATGGGATACTTGCCTTCATTAGCCGAGGCATAGAATATAAGAGCAGGGAGGTTATGATGGAGCTGTACAAAACGCTGGTGAGGCCACAGCTGGAGTACTGTGTGCAGTTCTGGTCGCCTCACTATAGGAAGGATGTGATTGCTTTGGAGAGGGTGCAGAGAAGATTCACCAGGATGTTACCTGGGATGGAGCGCCTCAGCTATGAAGAAAGACTAAACAGGCTGGGGTTGTTTTCCTTGGAGCAAAGAAGGCTGAGGGGGGACCTGATTGAGGTATACAAAATGATGAGGGGCATAGATAGGGTAGACAAAGAGGAACTTTTCCCCTTAGTAGGGGGGTCAATAACAAGGGGGCATAGATTCAGGGTAAGGGGCAGGAGATTTAGAGGGGATTTGAGGAGGAACTTTTTCACCCAGAGGATGGTTGGAATGTGGAACTCAATGCCCAAAAGGGTGGTAGAGGCAGGAACCCTCACAACATTCAAGAAGCATTTGGATGAGCACTTGAAAGGCCAATGCATACAAGGCTATGGACCAAATGCTGGAAAATGGGATTAGACTGGACAGGGATGGATGGGCGGCGCAGACACGATGGGCCGAAGGGCCTCTTTCTGTGCTGTAAAACACTATGACTCTATGACTCTGTGACATCTAGTGTCAGTGTATGGGAAACACAGTGACAGGAGGGGCTCGGTCACATCTAGTGTCAGTGTATGGGTAACACTGTGACAGGAGGGGCTCGGTCACATCTAATGTCAGTGTATGAGTAACACTGTGACAGGAGGGGCTCGGTCACATCTAGTGTCAGTGTATGGGTAACACTGTGACAGGAGGGGCTCGGGCATATCTAGTGTCAGTGTATGGGTAACACTGTGACAGGAGGGGCTCAGTCACATCTATTGTAATTGTAGGGGTAACACTGGGAGAGGCGGGACACAGTCACATTTCTGTAATTGTAGTGGTAACACTGGGACAGGAGGGGCAATATCAAATATAATGTCAAAGTAGGGGTAACATTGTGACAGGTGGGGGATGGGCAAATCTAGTGTCAGTGTAGGATGAAACCTCGGACAGGAGGTGCACGGTCATATCTCGTGTAAGTGTAGGAGTCGCCCTGGGTTAGGAGGGTTACCGTCACTTCGAGTTTCAGTGTATTGATAGCACTGGGACAGGAGGGGCAAGGTCTTATCTCCTGTAAGTGAAGGGTTTAACACTGGGACAGGAGGAGCACAGTTACAGCTACTGTAAGTATATGGGTAACACTGGGACATGAGGGGCACAGTCAGATCTAATCTAGTATAAGTGTAGGGGTAGCCCTGGGACATGAGAGGTACGGTCACATCTAGTGTCAGTGTAGCTGTACCACTGGGACTGGAGGGGCACGGTCACGACTAGTGTCAGTGTATGGGTAACACTGTGACAGGAGGGGCTCAGTCACATCTAGTGTCGGTGTATGGGTAAGGCACAGGAGGGACATGGTCACATCTAGTGTCAGTGTAGCGGTAACACTGTGACAGGAGGGGCACGGTCACAACTAGTGTCAGTGTATGGGTAGCACTGTGACAGGAGGGGCACGGTCACAACTAGTGTCAGTGTATGGGTAACACTCTGACAGGAGGGGCTCGGTCACAACTAGTGTCAGTGTATGGGTAACAGTGTGAAAGGAGGGGCTCAGTCACATCTAGTGTCAGTGTATGGGTAACACTGTGACAGGAGGGGCTCGGTCACAACTAGTGTCAGTGTATGGGTAATAGTGTGACAGAAGGGCTCGGTCACAACTAGTGTCAGTGCATGGGTAACACTGTGACAGGAGGGGCTCGGTCACAACTAGTGTCAGTGTATGGGTAACACTCTGACAGGAGGGGCTCGGTCACATCTTGTGTCAGTGTAGCGGTAACACAGTGACAGGAGGGGCTCAGTCACATCTAGTGTCAGTGTATGGGTAACACTGTGACAGGAGGGGCTCGGTCACAACTAGTGTCAGTGTATGGGTAGCACTGTGACAGGAGGGGCACGGTCACAACTAGTGTCAGTGTATGGTTAACACTCTGACAGGAGGGGCTCGGTCACAACTAGTGTCAGTGTATGGGTAACACTGCGAAAGGAGGGGCTCAGTCACATCTAGTGTCAGTGTATGGGTAACACTGTGACAGGAGGGGCTCGGTCACAACTAGTGTCAGTGTATGGGTAATACTGTGACAGAAGGGCACGGTCACAACTAGTGTCAGTGCATGGGTAAAACTGTGACAGGAGGGGCTCGGTCACAACTAGTGTCAGTGTATGGGTAACACTCTGACAGGAGGTGCTCGGTCACATCTTGTGTCAGTGTAGCGGTAACACAGTGACAGGTGGGGCTCGGTCACATCTAGTGTCAGTGTATGGGTAACACTGTGACAGGAGGGGCTCGGTCACAACTAGTGTCAGTGTATGGGTAACACTGTGACAGGAGGGGCTCGATCACAACTAGTGTCAGTGTATGGGTAACACTCTGACAGGAGGGGCTCGATCACATCTAGTGTCAGTGTATTGGTAACACTGTGACAGGAGGGGCTCGGTCACAACTAGTGTCAGTGTATGGGTAACACTGTGAGAGGAGGGGCTCGGTCACAACCAGTGTCAGTGTATGGGTAACACTGTGACAGGAGGGGCTCAGTCACATCTAGTGTCAGTGTATGGTTAACACTGTGACAGGAGGGGCTCGGTCACATCTAGTGTCAGTGTATGGGTAACACTGTGACAGGAGGGGCACGGTCACATCTAGTGTCAGTGTATGTGTAACACTGTGACAGGAGGGGCTCAGTCACATCTAATGTCAGTGTATGGGTAACACTGTCACAGGAGGGGCTCGGTCACATCTAGTGTCAGTGTATGGGTAACACTGTGACAGGAGGGGCTCGGTCACATCTAGTGTCAGTGTATGGGTAACACTGTGACAGGAGGGGCTCGGTCACATCTAGTGTCAGTGTATGGGTAACACTGTGACAGGAGGGGCTCGGTCACATCTAGTGTCAGTGTATGGTTAACACTGTGACAGGAGGGGCTCGGTCACATCTAGTGTCAGTGTATGGGTAACACTGTGACAGGAGGGGCTCGGTCACATCTAGTGTCAGTGTATGGTTAACACTGTGACAGGAGGGGCTCGGTCACATCTATTGTAATTGTAGGGGTAACACTGGGAGAGGAGGGACACAGGCACATCTATTGTAATTGTAGTGGTAACACTGGGACAGGAGGGGCAATATCACATATGATGTCAGAGTAGGGGTAAAACTGGGACAGGAGAGGCAATGTCACATAAATTGTCAGTGTAGCGGTAACACTGGGAGAGGAGGGACACGGTCACATCTATTGTAATTGTGGGGTAACACTGGAACAGGAGGGGCAATGTCACATGTAGTTTCACAGTCGGGGTAATACTGCGACAGGAGGGGCAATGTCACATATAGTGTAAGTGTTGGGGTAACACTGGGACAAGACGGGCAATGTCACGTATAGTGTCAGAGTAGGGGTAACACTAGGACAGGAAGGGCAATGTCACATCTAGTGTAATTGTAGGGGTAACACTGGGACAGGAGGGGTGCGGACACATCTAGTGTCAGTGTAGGGTTAATAGTGGGACATTAGGGCTTGGTCACATCTAGTGTAAATATTGGGGTAGCACTGGGATAGGAGTGGTACACTCACATCTCGTGTAAGCGTAGGAGTAACACTGGGACAGGAGGGGCACTGTCTTATCTAGAGTAAATGTAAGAGTAGCACTGGGTCAGGAGGGGTACTGTAAAAATTCGTGTCTGTGTATGGGTAGGACTAACCAGGAGGTGCATGGTCACATCTAGTGTACGTGTAGGGGTAGCAAATGGACAGGAGGGACACGGTCACACCTAGTGGCAGTGAAGAGTCAACCCTGGGACAGGAGCGGCACGGTCATATCTAGTGTAAGTGTACGGCTGGCACTGGCACAGGAGGGTTACCGTCACTTCGAGTTTCAGTGTAGTGATAGCACTGGGGCAGGAGGGGCAAGGTCACTACTACTGTAAGTGAAGGGTTTACCACTGGGACAGGAGGAGCACAGTTACAGCTACAGTAAGTGTAGGGGTAACACTGGGATATGAGGGGTACCATCACATCTAGTTTCCGTGTAATGATAGCACTGGGACATGAGGGGCAAGGTCACATCTATTGTCAGTGTAGGGGTAACACTGGGAGAGGAGCAGCATGGTCGCAGCTAGTGTAAGTATAGCGGTAACACTGGGACAGGAGGGGCACTGTCTTATTTCGTGTCTGTGTATGGGTGGCACTAAACAGGGGGTGCATGGTCACATCTATTGTACGTGTAGGGGTAGCACCAGGACAGGAGGGGCACGGTCACATCTAGTATAAGTGTATGATTAGCACAGGGACAGGAGGGGCACGGTCATAGCTAGTGGCAGTGCAGGGATAACACTGGGACAGGAGGGACACAGTCACATCTAGTGTAATAGTAGAGGTAAAACTGGGACATGTGAGACATGGTAACAACTAGTATAAGTGTTGGGTTAGCAGTGGGACATGAGAGGCATGGTCACATCTTGTGTCAGTGTAGGGTTAACACTGGGAGAGGACGGACACGGTCACAATTTGTATCAGTGTAGGGGTAACACTGGGATAGGAGGGGCACTGTCACATTTCCTGTCAGTTTATGGGTAGCACTGGGACAGGAGGGCCTCGGTCACATCCAGCGTAATTGTAGGGATAACACTGGGACAGGAGGGGCAAGGTCACATCCAGTGTCAGTGTAGGGGTAAGACGGGGACTGGTGGGCCTCGGTCACATTATGTGTAAATATAGTGGTAGCACTGGGACAGCAGGGGCACGGTCACATCCAGTGTCAGTGTAGGGGTATCACTGGGACAGGAGGGACACGGTCCCATCTAGTGTCAGTGCAGGGGTAACACTGGGACAGGAGGGGCACGGTCACATCTAGTGTCAGTGTAGGGGTAACACAGGGACAGGAGGGACACGGTCACATCTAGTGTCAGTGTAGGGGTAACACAGGGACAGGAGGGACACGGTCACATCTAGTGTAAGTGTAGGTGTATCACAGGGACAGGAGGGACATGGTCACATCCAGTGTAAGTGTAGTGGTAACACTGGGACAGGAGGGGCACAGTCACATCTAGTGTCAGTGTAGGGGTAACACTGGGACAGGAGGGACGCGGTCACATCTAATGTCAGTGTAGGGGTAACACTGGGAAAGGAGGGACACGGTCACAGGTAATGTTAATGTAGGGGTAACACTGGGACAGGAGGGACACGGTCACATCTAGTTTACATGTAGGTTTAATACTGGGACAGGGGGGGCACTGTCTTATTTCGTGTCTGTGTGTGGGTAGCACTAAACAGGGGGTGCATGGTCACATCTATTGTACGTGTAGGGGTAGCACTGGGACAGGAGGGGCATGGTCACAGCTAGTGGCCGTGTAGGGGTAGTGCAGCACTGCAACAGGAGGTACATGGTCACATCTAGAGTCAGTGTAGTGGTGGCACTGGGACAGGAGGGACATGGTCACCTCTATTGTAAATGTAAGGGTAGCACTGCGACAGGATCGGCAAGGTCACATCAAGTTCAGTGTAGGGTTAACAATGGGACATGAGCGGCATGGTCATATCTGGTGTAAGTGTAGCGGTAGCACAGGGACATTTGGGGAATGTTCCTATCTTGTGTCAATGTAGGGGTAACTCTGGGACAGGAGGGGCACGGTCACCTCTAGTGTAAATGTAGAGGTACCACTGTATAGGAGGAGCTCACGCACATCTAGTTTATGAGGGGTTTTCCACTTGTACCGGAGGAGCACTGTCAATAGTGGTGTTTGTGTAGTGGTACCACGATTACCATAGCAGCACGTTCAACTCCAGTGTAGACATGGCACTAGCACCTGAGGAGCACGGACACATCTGGTATAAGTATATGCTGCCAGTGTTACAGGAGGGGAAATGTCCCTCTAATCTAAATGTAGTATACCACTAGTACGGGAGGACCACCATCACCTCTTACACTGCCAGACTGGTTTCATCACCAGTATTGCAGGATTTGTTTTACTGCCTGTTCTGTAGAAGTTGGTGCACTAGGAGTTAATCCAGCGCAGGTTCATGACAATTATTGCCTGGGGTGCTGCCTTCACCAAGCCTCTCAGATTACAATCATCACTAGTACTAGGAGATTGCACTTCCTACTTGTAAACAATGTTTTAATTCTGTATTTTGTAAAACTATCCAACAACAATTTAACATATTTCTCTTAATCTGACGTATCAGATAAAAAATCAATCTACCTGAGTCTATTTGTTTAATGACTGTAACTAATGCTAATTATGATTTAACCTGATTGACTTGCTGGAGGATTGACGTCTGGATAAATATAGGTTCCCTTCCATTGCCTCAGCCCTGCGCCAGTCAGAGCCCTTCAGCTCGGACAGAATTCATCCATTTTCAGGAAATGGGGCGAACAACTATTCTGCTGATCAAAGAGATTTACTACCCGATTCTCGCAGCCGTCGGTGTCCCTGGTGAGTGATGGTAACCTGTCTGTTGTTAATCGGGGATAACTGTATCCTTGTACATACAACATGTTTGATAATATAAGGAGTTTTCGAGATGGCAGCATTACACAGTCGGTAGTGACGAGAAACAAATCCTGACCCGTGTGTCAGCACTTACCACATTCCCGTTAACCGATAACTTCACTGATGTTACAATGTTGTTTGAAGCTACAACATAAGGATTTTAGCGGATATCCAGATCGTCTTGACACCCCGTGCAGAGCGAGCGCTGTAGCAGTTCATTAAAACTCGTGGGTGGGTTTCCCAGGTAATGGCTCTAATACTAATCCTGTTCTCACACTGCTCCAAGTATCTCCATATATATTTCAATCAGACATTGGAACATTATTTCTCTCCTCTCTCTTTCTTACAGCGAACTTGGTGACAATGGCGATTCTCTCCTGAGGAAACTGCGGCCTTTCCAAGTGTATTTCTGTCTACATGGTGGCCATGGCAACAGCAGATCTACTGGTCTTGATCTTCAATGTAATAGTGTACAATATTTTCAATTATCGCTTTCCACTTTCATTCCTGTACCACACTCCGGTGTGTAAGTTCATTATATGCATGACTGCTGTCAACCTCGATTTGTCTGTTTGGTTCACCGTCTTCTTCACATTTGACCGATGTCTTGTTATCTGCTGCCAGAAGTTTAAAGCAAAGTATTGCACCGAGAGAACTGCGGCCACGGTTTTAACAGCTTTCATGGTCCTAATCTTTTTAAGGGGCATCCCCAATTTGTTTGCATTTGAACCACAGCAAATAATTAACAAGGTGCAGTGTGACTTTTGTTTCCTCTCCTCCAGGTGTAGCCTACATCTGGTTTCACAGCGCCTGGGGCGTTTGGCTTCCTTTTACTTTAATTGCCTTGTTTAATTATTTGACAATCAGACGTATTTTAGTGGCCAGCAGAGCCCGCAGGGGACTCCGGGGTCACAGGAGTGAATATCACAGCGATCCAGAGATGAAGAACCGAAGGAAATCCATTATTTTACTGTTCACTATATCGGGCAGTTTTATATTGTTGTGGATGACAACTGCCGTGAGTTAAGTAACTACCAGGCTGACAAACAACACCTATTACCGAGGTGACCGCACAGACTCTGGATATATCGCCACTGAAACTGGAACAATGTTGAAGTTTTTGAGCTGCTTTCAAAACCCATGTATTTATGTCGCGGCCCAGAAGGAACTCAGAGAAGAGCTGAAGAAGATGGTAAAATCACCCTGGGCACTCATTCTGAGATTAGGTAGAAAATAAGGATTAAAGGAATCAATCAAACTAAAGCTTCCTCGTAACTAAATTTCCATTTCAACTCATTTTTCACAGTAGAAAGTCCTGCTTTCTGGTAATGTGAAAAATGGGAGAGAACTTGTGTGAAACTTTTATCCATTTAGCAGCATGCGTTTGATGTCTCCAATGCTCAGTTTTTCATGCTTCGTTCTATGAGTAAGCATATCCTATTGCTGCAAATTTAGCACATTTCAAGTTCCAGGATCAATGATAACAATGATGAGCTTCAGCAGTGGACATGTGGGCAACAGATGAAGCACCTTACACTGCAGATACTGGGATCTGGCGCGCCACTTTAAAATAATCAATAAAGTTTAATTTGGTGCCATAAACATTGGCCCAGATAATCGGCTCTCCACGGGTGAGTATGCACAGGGTACTCACCCGTAAGCCCAATGGAAGTGCCAGTTTCCTGTATGCACTGCGCATGCGTGGGAAACCAGCACTTCCGTTCCACTGAAAGGGGTTCAGAAGTCGAACGCATGCACAGGAGAGGCTGCGCATGCGCATCAAACTTGCGTTTTTTTCCAGGTTTTTGCAGGAGGGTAAGTCTCCAGAAGTTACACAGCAAGGCCTGCTTTTAACAAGGTAAGTGGTGAAGTAATTAAAATTAAAATATTTTTTCAACAAGTTTATTATTTTGAAATACTTTAAAGAAAGGTAAGTTTACTTTTAGCCCCGTTAGAAAATGTAATTATTTTTTTCAAAAATTTACATTATTGTTTCAAATAATTATTTCATGTAATTTATAGTTATTTTAAAAATGTTATTTCCTTTTTAATTTGTTTGACGTTTTGGTGATGTTTTGGGGCTTATAGTATTTATATGTTTGACAGCTCTTCCTGTCAAACTTATGAATGAAGCATTCCCTGCTACCATTGACTCTCCATGGCCGGGAATGCATCGAACTAACTGCGTCCCTGGGATACACAAGCACTGCATGCCGGCAGTTGGAAGAGGCCCAGGATCGGAATCCCACACGACCCCGCAGCTCAACGGTGCGCAAGGTAAATGCAGGTCGAGGGCTTGCATCTGCGGGAAGCCCCCGACCCAAATTTCTGGGCCATGCAAACGTCTCGCGATCACCGATATTGGTAATTTCCTGGAAGTTTGGTGTGAATATTGCAGGCGCGGGTCTCTCTAACGGCACAAATCCTCATTGACAAATAGTGTGGTCTCTTGTCACATGATCAGTTTTTGAATACAGGAGAGAATCTAAACTCGGCTCATCGATGTCACCATTCACCACTATTGTCTCAGCTACTGACTTAAAATCTCGATTGTGCGTGGACTGATGTCTCTCAATCAGCACATAGATGGAGTCTGCTCGTGTTTTGTGCTGTCGATAAAAGTATCATGAAAAATATTATTGATATTCTGTTGCAATTAGTCTCCCAAACAAAAGTGTAAAAGATAGTAAAATGAATGATTCTTTATAAATGTACTCATTATTACAATTATTGCAAGTGATCTTTTAAAAACACTGCCATGAATTCAGATAAATTAAAAATAATATTCAGTATTCTGTGTTTGGCTGAACATTTGAAGACGGCCAGATTGAATCTTTGATAATTATCATTTTATTATGCTGTTACACATTGTTCCAAATAATAATTGAAAACTACCAACAACTTTGAATCAGTTACAAATTGTTCATCTGTGATCTTGCCTGATTGAGCGAGAAACGCCAAGGATTGGGAGCAGATTCTCAATGGGATGGAGCTGAAGGGTGTGGATGAAGAGCGAGTGACAAGGGATCCAAATATCCAATTCCTAGAAAGTTCATGAGTAAACCAACTTGAATTATAGACAGGGACATTGATCACAAGAATAAACAAGTGATGATGAATCTTTACACAATACTGGTAAGGCCACTATTAGAAGAACAGGTACAGCTTCGGTCCCTCATTGTGAAAAGTCCATTAAACCCACTGAGAGCGGGCAGTGTAGATACACCTGGATGGTGCCATGGATCAGAACTATACTGATGATGAGAGGCAAGATATTGGGACTATTTACACTGGAGCAGCGAAAGCTGAGAGGATATTTATTAGAGGTGCTAAAAATTATCAACAGTTTCATCAGAGTGAAGAGAGAGAGATTACTCCATCTAGTAAGGGAGCTGGCAATAAAGGACGATTGCCTTAACATGGTCGCAAAGGGAATGAGCAGAGAGGTCATCAGAAATGTATTTATGCAGAGGGTTGCTGGAGCATGGAATGTCATGCGTCAGATTATAGTTAAGGGAAAGTCAGGTGAATATTTGTAAAAAGAGAAAATAATTTACTGCGGAGAGCGGAGGACAGTGCGGATAGTTTTTGATTGCTGTCTCAAAGAACCCAGTACAAATCGAATGGGTCAAATTACATACTCCCGCCCCGTACATTTCTATGGTTTTATAGTGTTAACTATGCTGGTATGATTTTCATTGTTTTTGTGTCTAAGTTGCCCTCAGCCCCATTTAGCTAATATTGAACAAAAGATTATAAATAAACTGACACCAAGGAAGATCCCAGATGTTCAATAGTCACCTTCCCTTACAGGTTCCCATTTGTCGATAACCAGCTTTCATTTTGTAATTAGCTCTCTGTACAGTGCCAGATCTCCCACTCATCCCATAATTTCTCACCGTTTGTAGATGTGGATCCTTGTTCTATGCTTCATTAAAATCCGACTAGCTCATTCCAGCTGAATTTCCCCTGCCCTACAGGCCAGTGATGTGTTTCAAAAACTCCAACAGGTTAGTTAAAGATGAAACATCGACCCTTAAACCAATATAATTCCCTTTTACATTGCATGTCTCCCAGGTGCTCAGCCACTGGATATCTGCTGGCCTTATTTTAAACACTGGGATTATTACATCCGCTGCTGGGACCTCAAGAATCTTCTCTAATTGAGGAAAATGCAGCAATGTCAGTAAACCATCAGTCCTGTCAATCCCCTTTCCTTTATCTCGCGGTGTCCGGGTCCCTGGATTCGAGAATCCTGTTTTATGTGTTTGATCACTGTAACTATATTTAAATAATGCCTTGATCACTGTCTCTCATACAAGCATTCAATGATTTACATGTGATCTACATAATTTATTTTATTTACCAAGCGGCCTTTGCTGGTCCTTACGATCCACCTGCGAGATTCGTTGAATAATTAAAAAAGCTTTTTATTAATTCTTAATAATGCTCCCGACATAATGACGTGGGCCCATGATGCCTACTATTCTCTTTTAAATTAATAAATATATTTTAATTTCACACCCACTACCTCCTTCTTAACTACTTCCTGCTTATCTAATCTAGCGTTCGGATCTCCTAGACCTGCACCACTGCCGGAGTTTCACACGCACATGGGTGGATTATTGGAAAATTATGGAACCGTTTCCTCAGCTTTTATTCCAGTGTCATTATTGGCTGAAGGTCACGGGCAATTCTAGAGGCATAGAAACGTAGAATCAAAGGCCCATAAGGAAGTCATGTGGCCATCATGCCTCTCTCGGCTCTTTGAACTAGGAATTCACACAGTCCAACTCCGCTGCTGTTTCCCCACAGCCCAGCAAACATTGCTTTTGCAAATATATATCCAATTCCCAGTAACTATTTTTATAAGGTTGTCAGCAGTGGTTCTGTGGTAGCACTCTCGCCTCTGCATCAAATGATAATCGGTTAAAGTCCCACTCCAGGGACTTGAACACAAAATCTATACTGACACCTCAATGCTGTACTGAGTGTGTGCTGCACTGTTGGAGGTGCCGTGCCGTCTTTGAGATGGGACGTCAAACCGAGGTCACGGCTGCTCTGTCAGGAGAACTTGAAAGATCCCACAGCACTTCTTCAAAGAAAACCATGGGAATTCTCCACAGAGTCCTGGCCAATATTCTTCCCTTGACCAACATCACTATAACAGATTATCTGGTCATTATCTCATTGCTGTTTGTGGGAGCTTGCTGTGCTCAAATTGGCTGTCCCGCTTCCTACATTATAACATTAACTGTACTTCAAGAAGTACTTCATTGAATGTAAAGTGCTTTGGGACATACGCAGGTCGTGAAGGGAGCTGTAATGTGCTTCTGGTAACATTCCACATCATAACAGCTCGCTATGTAAAAAGGAACTCTTCATCTCCTCGTTGGATCATTTCTCAATTACCTTAAATTGTGGCCATGATTACCAACGCTCCTGCCAGTGGAAACAATGTTGTCTTATTTAGTCAAAACCCCTCAGAATTCTTAACAAATCTCTCCTGTACTTTGCATGCTCCATGGAGAAATATCCCAGTTTCGAGCCATGTCGAAAGTTTTCAGGTCTTTCACCCACTGTGGACAAGGTCCAGCCCTAGACAACACGTCCAGGTACTTCTATTATCACCTTGATCTCTTTCTTGCCCAGTTTAGAAGATTACTCTTTATTTTTTATGTATAATCAACAATTTAAAATTAAGCAAAATACATTTCAATTATGTTAACCAATTCCTGTTTGAAACGGATCCAACTTCTTCCTTTAACAATGTTATCGATTCCCTGTTATTATCATTTCACCGATCGGTATTTAAAGCTGAGAACAAATTACAATTGATATATTATTAATCCAGAGTGGGGCTGTCTCCGATAATTGATTTGTTCGACTCTTCCCGCTCTCCTTCTCATCATCGCCCCGCTCACCTGGTTCCCTTTTTTCTGTCGGATCCCACATTCTGCGCTATCCCATTCTTATGGGTTTCCTCACTCTGCCAGTTACCAGTCCCACGGGTTCACGCACTCTGCCCGTTCCCGATCTCCCCTTGGTTCCAAAATGGCCCCTAGAGTATCTGAGGGATAGAGTTCCAATGAAATGTATTACTGTTGTCACAGACAACACAGATTTTACAAGAACAAACTGTTGGGCTTACCTCATTTGGCCTGTGCGGACACTTCAGGTAAGCTAATCATAGAAATGATATTTCCGCACTTTATAAGAGATTCTAGGGATTTACAGTTCCAGTTTTGAAGAAATTATAGAAAATTCTGCTTTCTATCTTTAGAAAAGAGGAAACCTCCAGGTGATCTAAAGTCAGTTTTAATGTTACGAGGAGAATGCACAAATTACTCAAATTCTTTACTGTAGCAAGGGCTTCAATCATAAATATCTACAAGTTCAAAATATGAAATTAAGAGTAAGAAGGACCGCTGGGCGGAACATTTCAGCTCACCTGGTAACTGTATTCTGTATGTTATTTATTGAATTACCAGGAGGGTCATTCAGCACAAACCGATTTATCTGGCTCTGAAGTTGACAACTATGTTATCAAAAGTTCCTCACATGACAAACATAACCTGTAAATAAACTGCAACATCCATGTGCTGCGTGACACAGGCAAAGGCAAACTGATGAACATCAATCTGAGGATTTTAACAATCAAGATATACAACGAAGAAAGCAGGAAAATTATCTTGAATGAAGCGAATAGCATCAAAAACTTACCTTAAATGGAGTACACCTGTCACTTTATTTACTGCAGTTTAGGAGGCAATAATAGGAACTCTATTATTTAACGTTATTTCGTTAAATTGCCGATTTATCCCAATCATCCTCACAGTTGTTAATGGGATAGTCAGTAGTGCCTGTCCCGACTGTAACAAATCCAAAGCTGGCGACCCAATTATATGCGCTCCATTGATGTACAAACAGAGGAATTCGGTTGTGTTATGTTGAAGAGGCCTATAACATCAAATACACGGAATCTCCTGTGTTGCGAATCCAAGTATGTTCCCACGTCATGGAGATCCCATTGTTGGAAAGCTGGATTTTATTATCCTGAAAGATATATGCTGAAGAAGAAGTTGAATCCTTCATACACTCCTTCAACTTATCAGTAACGAATTGCACAAAAGAGGAGTAGGGGCGGGGTTATGCTGCATTACAGAATTGATAGTTAAACGGACTGACGTGAACTGCGGCTCTGCTGCATTCTGGGGGCTGTAGTCCACCCATGACAGAGACTCAAAATGAACTGGTGCATTATGGGAGACTGGCTGAGTATCTTGATTTTGCAAATTTTGCAAAATATAAGTTTCCGGCTCCAGAAAGAGATGCAAGGTTGTGGAAAAACTACAGGATGCATTTCTCACAGGATTTCCTGTTCTAAGACAATCAGGCTGTGACCTCACTTCCTGCCGCCCATCATGAAGAATGCCACAGTCTGCAGTGGGTGGTTCCTGCTGACTGAGCGAGTGCTTCAATATTGAAACTGGTTCGTCAAACTTCTGACACTAACAGCCAATGGGTGCAGCGCTCAGCGGATTCTCTGACGTGTCACCAATTATATTCAGGAGCTCCTGCATTTATCACTTCTTGCAGTTTGTATGTTCAGTTGTTTTATTTGACTTTTTCAAGGATAATAAATACATCACTAATATTTATGCCTACTGTTTTTTCGGGATTATTAGACTTGTGGACATCAGCTCTGGGCATGGATGTTTTCCCCATTAATATAACATTAAAGTTATTTAACTCCGGCTGAGGTAAAGACCCCTTTAAGTTCTTCTAGCATTGTGTGGAACAAGAGGCAGATTCCGATGTTAAGGACCACCGTCAGACTCAGGACGGAGCTCTGTAATCCTCCACTAACAGTCTACATCCATAGAATTCTCTGCACTGTGACATAAACACATCCAACGTGATCATCGTGTTCCGACTTATAGATCCACAATGGAGAACTTCGCGTGAGTTACACCCCAACTGTGTAACTCTTTCTTTCGACCCGATTATGCAATCCACTTTAAATAAACGTTTACATCTGTTAATGAGTCTAAGAATTTATGAGGTAGGTTTCAACTAAAAGAATTATAAACGGGCCCACAATCCAAATACTGCCACTGCCCCAGTGACTCTCACAGTAAAGAATATTGAAACAATTGGAGGCTACTTCAAAAGTGTGGGTATTTTATAAATTATATTCGGAAAATAGGAAACATGTCAATCATTCCGTGATTTTACTGAACTTTCCTCCACTTTAGTGAATTCTGTCGATTGGCAGCGGCGTATTTTACACCCACAAATTTTCCTTTTCATTATAGTCAATGAAAAGGGAAATTCGGTGGGGTGTATGACTGGTGCACAGTGTGCTCCAGCCAGATTTTCGCCCAGGCCGAAATTGAAAATGACCTTGGTTTCAGAATGTTCAGATTGCACTAATCCCAAATGGACTGATAGTTAAAGGCACCGTGATAAAAATGCAATCCGACTGGGTGAAAAAAAATGCTTGCAAGCCAATCAGTTTAACCTAAATAAAAACCAACAAAACAATTAATATCTGCGGCGCCCATGAATTTCAGAAGGTTTGTAAAGATCGAGCTGACACAGCACTGTCTGTATATATGTGTAACCCGAGATACTGTATAGAACAGCGGAAGCTGTCAGAGACAGTCCGCTGACTTTCTTGCACATCCTGCAGTGTGAAAAGTGGATTTACCCAGTTCGAGGGACAACTTATCTTCGGCATCTTTCACTCTGCAACATATGTACTGCAGAATAAATTTGAAAACATTTTCAACCGAGGCGCTGAAATTAGCGGGTGGTCAAAATGCTAGTTCATTGGCTCGAATCCTCATCTGAATCCATTGCCCTGGGAAACGCTCTCAAACCCAGGACCCCAGTGATGCCAGAAGGCGCTCCCAATACACCGCGTTGCACTGGGGGTACCCGTTCAACACCAATTGACAAAAGGGATGGGCATATTACATTCTTATGTTAGTGCACCAACACACACAGCGGATTATGTCATGTAAATATCTGAGAGACCTGATTATTGATCCTTGCCTGAAATGCCCCGATTAGAAATTCTTAATCTTTACACTGTCTTGCCAGGTTACAGGGTCGCTGATTCACGTTAATAACACACAGATTCACCATGATATATATACTAACAGCAAGTAACAACTTTATTTAATATTGCTGGACAGACTTCAGCTATTTCTTATTAATAGAGACGTCAGAAAAAAAGGTAAAACGAGGCAACACCAGTAAACGTTCAAAAAGTGGTGAAACATCCCAACACTATGAAGGGGACAGCGGCACCGCTCCTTATTCCCAGGAGAAGTGGTGAAGCGGCCCTTGCAGCTGCAATCAGTCCAAGCAACAATTTCACCAAACCTGTGAGACAAAAGTAACTGGACCGAGAGTTGTAAACGGCAAAATCTTTCCCTAAAACTGGTGACTGATCTGGGCAATATATGACAGAACTGATCACAATCCTTGCAGGATCAGATATTAAACCCGTTGATCAACTTTTAAATTTCACTATTAAATTTCACTTCATCACTGACATTTTTCGTACCTAAGGGGGAATGACCTTGTTTGGGAGGAGACACTCGGCCAAAGAACTGCGGAAACCCACAGTCCTAGTTGGCGTTAAATGTTACAGAGTGTGCCAAATATACTCGCCTACCTGTGAGATTTTACAAGAACAATCCTGATGTAGTGGTTAGCGGAGAGAGCCTCTTTCTAAGCTGGAAAACGAGCTAGAACGGAATTCAAGTTATCCAACCGAAGCTCTAGTTTGGCTTTCTTTCATGTTTAACCAATCTCAGAATCAGATTCCATGGAGATTTCAAAACCTTCTTCAGCTCTTCTCTGAATTTCCTCTGGGTCATTGCATAAATGCACATGTTCGCACAGGAGCTCAAGAGCTTCAGCAGATCTCCAGTTTCTGCGGCGATATAGGCTAGTATTGTGCGGTCGCCTCGGTAATAATTGATGTTTGCCATTCTGGTAATTAAAAAATTCACGGCAGCTGTCAGCCACAGCAATATAAAACTGCCTGATATAGCGAAGAGGAAAATGATGGATTTCCTTCGGCTCTCCATCTCTGGATTGCTCTGATTCTCACTGCTCTGTTCCCAGAGTCCGCTGCGGGCTCTGCTGGCCAATAATATACGTCTGACGGTCAAACAATTAAACAAGGCCATTAAGGTAAAGGGAAGCCAAACGCAGCATACAGTGTGAAACCAGAGATACGCTTCACCTTGAGGTGAGGAAAATAAAGCTGCTCTGTTCCGACAGCCCCACTGCACGTTGTTAATTATTTGCTGCGGTTCAAATGCTAAAAATACGGGGATGCCCTTCAAAAAGACCAGGACCGAGAACGCTGTTATAACCGCGGCCGCAGTTCTCTCGGTGCAATACTTTACTTTAAATTTCTGGCAGCAGATAATTACACACCGGTCAAATGTGAAGGAGACGGTGAACCAAACAGACAAATCGAAAGTGACAACTTTCATGTATAGAATGAACATACACACGGGAGTGTGTGACAGGAATGAAAACGGAAATTGATAACTGAGAATATAATATATTATTACATTGAAGATCATGACCAGTAGATCTGCTGTTGCCATGGCCACCATGTAGACAGAGATACACTTGGAAAGCCCGCAGTTTCTTCGGGTGAGAATCACCATCGTCACCAATTTCGCTGTAAGAAAGAGGGAGCAGAGAAATGATGTACCACTACTGATTGAAATATATATGGAGATCCCTGTTGAGGACATTTTACTTCATTCAGTGTGATTATCAACACGGAGCAGTGGGAGAACAGGATTAGTATTGGACCCATTACCTGGGAGACCCACCCACACATTTTAATGAGCTGCTGCAGCGCTCACTCAGCACGGAGTGACAAGACTATCTGGAAATCCGCTAAAATCCCTGTGTTGGAGCTTCAAAGAACATCGTAACATCAGCAAGGTTCTGCCATTAAGGGAAAGTGTGGACACACGGTTCACTGTGCCATGCTGACATTTGATAAAACTGTTACCTTATCCGACATGAAATATGGACAGGGAGACAGTTAACACAGATTAGCAACAAGCAGGTCACAGCGGCTCACCAGGGACACCGAAAGCTGCGAGAATAGGGTAGTAAATCTCCTTTATCAGCATTATAGCTGGTCGCCCCATTTTCTGTGAGAATGGATGGATTCTGTTGGAGATGAAAGACTCTGACTGACGCACGGCTGAGACAATGGAAGGGAAGCTATATTTATCCACACATCAATCCGCAAGGGAGTCAATCAGGTTAAATCATAATTGGCATTATTTACAGTCATTTAACAAATAGACTGAGGTAAGCTGTTTTTTTGCTGACACGTCAGATTAAGAGAAATATGTGAAATTTTTATTGTACATTTTCAAAAACACGCACAATACAAACATGCTTAACAAATGGAAATTGGAATCACCCAATACTGGAGCGGACCCTATTTCAGCAGGACTGGTGGAAGCAGTTATATTGGTATCCATCGCCCTGACCCTGCCCTTCACTGACTCCTAGTGCTCCAACACCTCAAGAACAGGCGCTGAAACAAATCCTGCAATATTGGTGATGACCACAGTCCTGCAGCATTAGAGGCGACCGTGTTCTTGTGGTATTGTAGCTCCCAAAACTTACACTAGACATGATCGTGCTCCTCCACCACTAGGGCAGCACGGTGGCATAGTGGTTAGCACTGTTGCCTCACAGCGCCAGGGACCCGGGTCCAAATCCGGCCTCGGGTGACCGTCTGTGTGGAGTTTGCACATTCTCCCCGTGTTTGCGTAGGTTTTCTCCGGGTGCTCCGGTTTCCTCCCACAGTCCAAAGATGTGTGGGTTAGGTTGATTGGCCATGATTAAAATTGACCCTTAGTGTTAGCGGGATTAAATATGTGGGGTTACGGGGATAGGGCTTGGGTGGGATGGCTGTCGGTGTAGGGACCGGGTGCTGGGGTTTGGATGTTCAGCCATGATCTCGTTGAATGGTGGAGCAGGCTCGAAGGGCCGAATGGCCTACTCCTGCTTCTATCTTCTATTTCTATGTTAGTGATAACTTACACTAACATTAGCGGTGACCGTGCTCCTCCACTACTAGTGATATCCTACACTAAAACTAGTGCTGACCGTGCTCCTCCACTACTGGTGATAACCTACACTAACACTCGTGGTGACCGTGCTCCTCCACTACTAGTGATAACCTACACTAACACTAGAATTGACCTTGCTCCACAGGTACAATTTATACCTTATTTCTACAGTAGAGATGATCTTGCTCAACCAGAACTATTCATGCCCTGCAACTACAATATACCTAACCTTGGTCCTCCTGTACTATTTATATCCTGCACCCACAGTAGAGATGACCGTGCTCCTCCAGTACTATTTATATCCTTCACCAACAGTAGAGATGACCGTGCTCCACCGGCACTATTTATATCCTATACCTACAGTAGAGAAGACCGTGCTCCTCCTGTACTATTTATACCCTACACCTACAGAAGAGATGATCGTTCTCCTCCTGTACTATTTATACACTACACCTACAGCAGAGATGACCGTTCTCCTCCTGTACTATTTATACCCTACACCTACAGTAGAGATGACCGTGCTCCTCCTGCACTATTTATACCCTACACCTACAGTAGAGATGACCTTGCTCCACCTGTACTATTTATACACTACACCTACAGTAGAGATGACCGTTATCCTCCTGTACTATTTATACCTTACACCTACAGTAGAGATGACCGTGCTCCTCCTGTACTATTTATACCCTACACCTACAGAAGAGATGACCGTGCTCCTCCTGTACTATTTATACCCTACACCTACAGAAGAGATGACCGTTCTCCTCCTGTACTATTTATACCCTACACCTACAGTAGAAATTACTGTTCTCCTCCTGTACTATTTATACACTACACCTACAGTAGAGATGACCGTTCTCCTCCTGTACTATTTATACCCTACACCTACAGTAGAGCTGACCGTGCTCCTCCTGTACTATTTATATTCTACAACTACAGTAGAAATTACTGTTCTCCTCCTGTACTATTTATACCCTACACCTACAGTAGAGATGACCGTGCACCACCTGTACTATTTATACACTACACCTACAGTAGAAATTACTGTTCTCCTCCTGTACTATTTATACCTTACACCTACAGTAGAGATGACCGTTCTCCTCCTGTACTATTTATACCCTACACCTACAGTAGAGATGACCGTGCTCCTCCTGTACTATTTATACCCTACACCTACAGAACAGATGACCATTCTCCTCCTGTACTATTTATACACTACACCTACAGTAGAAATTACTGTTCTCCTCCTGTACTATTTATACACTACACCTACAGTAGAGCTGACCGTGCTCCTCCTGTACTATTTATACCCTACACCTACAGTAGAGCTGACCGTGCTCCACCTGTACTATTTATATTCTACAACTACAGTAGAGATGAACGTGCTCCTTCTATATTGGTGACAGTCTATATCTACACTAGGGGTGGGCGCGCTCCTGCGGTACTAGAGTTTTGCAATACATACAGAAGAGTGGACCAGGCCCCTCCCCCCACTTGTCTTACGTCTACACTTACACTGGTGGTGCCAGTGCTTCCCCAGTACTAATAGTAAATATACACTTACAGTATAGGTGAACGTGCAACTCCGGCACTCTTGGTATCCTACACTTACAGTAGAACTGACCGTGCTCCTCCAATATTAGTGACAACCTATACTTACACTAGAGTTAACCATCCTCCGCTGGTACCAGTAGTTCCACTACACTTATACTATGCTTCATAGGCTAGGATCTGATTTTCAGATTATAAAAAGAAAACAGAGGCACTGAAAGAGATGAAGAAGATATTTAAAGATTTTACACCAGAAATGAGAGATTATACATATCAGGAAAGATTGAACAAGCTGCGGATTTTTTCTCTAGAAAAGAGAGTGCTGACGGGTGACCCGATAGAAGTCGTTAAAATTATGAATGTGTTCGAAACGGTAAACGAAGAGAAGGCATTCCCACTTGTGAGGAGAAAAAAACTAGTGGCCATGAGTACAAGAAAGACAGCAATAAGTCCAGGAGTCCAGGAGAAAAGTATTCAACAGGAGACTGGTTAGAATGTGGAATTCGCGACTACAAGATTATTTGTGGCGAGTGACATCGACATATTGAAGGGGAAGCTCGGTAAGTACATAAGAAAGAAAGGATTTGAAAGAGTTGCTGATAGGTTCAGGTGAGTGAGGTGGGAGGAGGCTCGTGTGATGTATAAACACCGACATAGAACAGTTGGGCCGTATGGTCTGTTCCTGTGCTGTACATTCTATATAAATCTATATAAACAACACCATAAACAATCATTGGAACAGGTTCCCTGGAAAGACCTTGGAAGCAGTTAGAAACAACTAACTCAAATGAAAGTTAGAGAGATTGCTTTCAGAATGTAACATTTCGGGAAACGGTATATGAATTATTTGAGACATGACATAAGTGTGCAAGCTTGAGATGAACCAGTGACTTTGAACCGATGGGCCACACAGCGCTGCCTCACTGGGGATTTACTCTTGTCTTTACTGACTCTGCTGTAGACTAACTGATAGTGATTGCATGCGATGATTAATAAACAACTGTATTAATTAAACATGGGACTAGCAGGATGGTAGAAGGTGAACTAGATGAACTGTGGTCATTTTTCCTCTAGCAGTTCCTGTGTTTCTTTGTTCTTTGTCCCTCCTATTTCTCATCTATATGCTGCCCTTCAGCGACATAATCACCAGTGAATGGAGTAGATTTGGATTTTGAAAAAGCATTCGATAATGTGCCAAACAAAATGTAATTACACAAAATTTGGGCTCATGGGATTGGTGGTTACGTATTAGCATGGACTGAGAATTGGTTAACGGGCAGAAAATTATGAGTAGGAATAAACAGTTAATTTCAGGTTAGCAGCCTGTACCTAGTGGGGTACCGCAAGCATCAGTGTTGGGCCTCAGCTACTTACAATCTATATAAATGAATTAGATGAAAGGAACGAGTGGAATGTATCCAAGTTTGTGGAAGATACAAAGCTAGGAGAAAAATAAGTTGCGAGGAGGACACAAAGAGGCTGCAAAGGGATATAGACAGTTCCAGTGCCTGAGCAAGAACATGGCAGATGGAATATAACGTGGAGAAGTTTAAAGTTATCAACGTTGGAAGGAAATATAGGAAAGCAGAATATATTTTTTAACGTGAGAGATTGGGAAGCATTGGTGTTCAGAGGGACCTGGGTGCCTTGTACACGAATCATAGAAAGTTAACATGCAAGGAAAGCAAAACATTAGGAAAGCAAATGTTATGTTAGCCTTTATTACAAAATGATTAGAAGATAAGAGTAAAGACGTCTTACTGCAATTATATAAGGCCTTGGTGAGACCACACCTGGAGTACTGTGTACAGTTTTGGTCTCCTTATGTAAGGGAGGATATACTTGCCTTAGCGGGAGTGTCCCGGAGGCTCAATGTACTGCTACTTGGGATGGGTGTATTTTCCGCTGAAGAGAGATTGAGTAGACTAGGCCTATATTGCCTCGAGTTTAGTAGAATGAGAGGTTTTCACTGAAACGTTGAAAACTCTTAAAGGTCTTGACAGGGTAAATGCTGGGAGGATGTTCTCCCATCTGTGGAGTCTGGAACAAGGGGGTCACAGACTCACAATAAGAGGTCGGCGATTTAGAACTGAGATGAGGAGACATCTTCACTCAAAGGTTTGTGAATCTTTGGAATTCTCTCCTCCAGAGGGCTGTCGATGCTCAGTCATTGACTATAGTCAAGGCAGAGATCGATAGATTTTTGGATAATCTAAGAAAGGCGAGGCGATCCACTGAGAATCCCATTAGTAAAGGATTTGTTCAAGTTGAGAGTCTAACAAGCTATTTGCTGCCGCTTAATTTCTCGTAAAAAGCTAGGTATTTGTTGCGTCAATTTGATTGGTGGTTTACTGGTGTATAAAGCTCGCTCATACCTCACTTCAGAGTGTGTGACGCTTATATGTGCAGGGACTTTGGCCTTGTATTCATACCATGCTGTTCGTGAGATGCTGTGCTTCACTCTGTGTGGCGAACGAATATGCAGTGAGCTTTACACTGTATTTAAACCTGACCTGAGAGTATTTGATTGAACAGTTTCGAGGTACATTTACTCTGTACCTGACCCGTGCTGTTCCTCACCTGTGAGTGTTTTTCTGGGACAATGTCGAGGGAGCAGTATTCTCTATCTAGCCCGTTCTGAAACTGCCATGAGAGTGTATGGTGGGATTTTTTAGACGGAAATTTACTCTGCATTTTACCCAGAATGTACCTAACCTGGGTGTGTTTGATGGGACAGTGCTGACTGAACTTTACTCTGTACCTAACTCGAGCTATACCTGACCTGGTAGCAACTACAATGCTGCACGACTTTGTTGATGAATTAACAGGAAGGATTGATGAAGGGAATTCAATGGATGTTTTCTAAATGGATTTTGGGAAGGGTTTTGACACCACATAGAACGCTGGTTAACAAAATTTAGGCTCAGGGAATAGGTGGGTCACTGGTAACTTGGATAAGGAATTGTTTTAAAGACAGAAAACAGCGAGTTGTGATAAATGACTGCTTTTGAGACTGTCTGGATGTTAGAGGAGAATTTCTAAATTTGCCGATGACATCAATGTTAGAGTGTGCAAAAAGTGAGGATGATGCCAATCGACTGCAACAGGACATGAAAAGGCTAGCAGAATGGGTAGACAAGTGAGGTGATGCATTTTTGAAGAAGCAACGGGGAGAGTCAAAATGCACTTAATGACACAACTTGAAAGAGTGTGCAGATACAGAGGGCCCTGGGAGTTAAGGTGCATAGGTCCCGAAAGGTGGCGGCAGATATTGAGAGAGGGGTTAGCAAAGTATATGGGATCTTGGTCTTCATCAATAGAGGCATTAAGTACAAAACTAGAGAAGTTATGCTGAAACTTTATAAAGCACTGGTTAGGCCACAACTGGAGTATTGCACCCAGTTCTGGGCAACACACATTAGGAAGTGTGTGAAGGTACTTCAGATGGTGCAGAGGAGATTTACCAGAATGGTTCCGAGTATGGGGGATCTTAGCTACAAGGACAGTTTGGAGAAGCTGGATTTGTTTTCATTCGAGCAAAGCAGGTTGAGGGGTGATTTGATAGAGGTGTACAAGATTATGGTAGAGGTGTGCAAGATTATGACCGGTTTGGATAAGCTACACGGGGAAAGGCTGTTTCCACTAGTTGATCGTACAAGGACTAGGGGACACAGATTGAAGGTTTTGGGCAAGAGGTACAGGGGGGATGTGAGGAAAAACATTTTTACACAGCGGATGGTGAGGGCCTGGAAATCACTGTCAATGGAAGTGATAGAGGCGGAGACTCTCAACATTTTCATGGAAGACTGGATAGGCACTTGAGGGAAATAAACTTGCAGGGCTACGGGGATAGAGCGGGGGAATGAGACTGACTGGATTGCTCTACAGAGTGCCGGCATGGGCTCGATGGGTCGAATGGCCTCCTGCTGTGCCATAATGACTCTATGGGCTCGATTTGGCCAGGCCGAGGTGGCAGAATTAGATGCGTGTGAGGTGGTAACATCGCAAAAAATGTTGGGTGAGCCCGGTCCTGCCTCCATCCCATCTCCGAGCAATTGTCCCAAATGCATGGTTTCTGACACCATTTCCATCCCGCCCTTAAGGCCCTTAACAACCAGATATGTGCCTCTAGAATCCCATTTTGAGAGGCCTTTCTGATTTTAGCACTTTTCCCACGTCCTGCACGTCTTCTCTGGAACACGCCAGTGAATCCTGGTGTCCTCACAAGTGGACTGCTTACTAACAGCTGCAGCTCCACCAATAAAAGGAGTTTTCAGCAATCATCATTTGCAGGTGTCAGAACTTTGTTTCCTCAGGTCTGGGGGAACTTTAGCAGGCATACCCATTGTTGTTGAAGTTTGGAGCCTGACATGCGTGTCCAGTGTGACCTCCTGAGAAACCCCTCTCGCCATCTTGACTGAGCGCTTCCTCAACTGAGGCATATTCCAGAAGCATGGGAACCATTTATTTCCTTTCCTCCTGGACGTCAGATTCAGACGAAGAGCACCTGTGATAGCAGCAGAACCATGAACAACAGCAGCACCAACAGCAGCAGCAACATCAGGAGCACCAAGCTGCTGCTCACCTTCCTGAAGCTGCACAGGCCAGAAGGCACCAGCGCACAAACATATTGCTGCCCGGGATGCAAGGAACGCACTAACGTTGGCCAGATTTGCTTAGCCTGCCCAATCAAACACTTTTGCCTCGCACCTTCTTATCAGACCATCGACAATGGCCAAGAACCTGCGGATTCCTATCACTCTGACCACCATACTGACAATTGCAATTCGCCCTAAGCCTTCAATGTTGAAGTCCCATTAGCGAAATGACACACGCCACAACTGCAACAGTCTGGCATCATTACTTTATTATAACAATAAGCAACTGATGGCTTTTCAAAATTAAACACAACATTACACCCAAGTGACTACCCTTGTGACTACTTGTGCATTATCTTCCTCTTACACGTGATCCTACGTGGTGATTCCCCTGTGGCTTCAGCAGATGTGGAGACCATTTGCTTACTGTCTTGCTGCACCTGTCTCAACACGTTTGGTGGGCGTCCTCTGGAGTTGTGAACCTGTGAGGGCTCGGCAACAGTCTACTGCTCCTGCGGCTGTACAGCGGTTGAGACGCTGCTCCCAGTTGGGTGGGGACTCTGGTGGGGCTCTGACCTAGGGCTCTGCAGTGGCATGGTCGTGTGAGAGCTTGGAGAGGAGCCCCCACTTTCTTGCTGTATGCCACCAACATCCCTCTCATGGGTCAGCCTCACTGCAGAGCTAGTAAGTGGCTGGACAGCACCTTGCTGCACTGCAGGGAGGCCATGAGGACCCTTTTGTGCACTAGAAGTGCTACAGCAGAGGACTTGCATGAAGTTCTGGTTTGTTTGCTCAATAGCTGACCATCGCTCCTCAAGAGATGTCAGGCTATTCTGAACAATTACCATGTTTTCCATACACTGGCAACTACGCTCCTCCATGGACATAGCCATTCTCTCCTCCAACGTAGCCATCCTCTCCTCTACAGTAACCAGCCTTTCCTTGGTGGTAGCCATCCTTTCCAAGGAGGTTGTCATCCTTTCTATGGTGATGCGTTCATGCGCCAATGCCTCCACAAATGCTGTGGTCATGTTAGCAATTGACTCCTCCATTCGCTCCACACTCGCAGCGACCCTGGAGACAAAACCTGCCAGAGCCTCCTGAACCTGTTCCTGGAGTTCCAGCACCACTCTCCTTCTGGATGGACCCGGAGGCACAGGGTCTACATGCAGCGGAGCCGAGCTGAGAGCGTCCTCTCCACAGCGACGAGGGCTCTCCACTGCTGTTCCTGTCTCCACCAATTGCTGATGCTCACTTGTGAGCTGTGATACACCAGGTGACAACTCTACTCTATTTTCCGGAGGTCCCACCGAGGTGTGAGTGTCTGCGCTGGTGCAGGGTGCACTTAATTCTACTGACGGAGCACCTCATATGTTGCAACTTCCTCGGAGGAGTCTGGAAGCTCAGGCTCTTCCTGCTGCACAGTGGGAACGGGGGCTCTCGATGGTCCTGTGGGGGAGTAAAGGAAAGAGTTAGAGGTGTCAGGTAAATTTTGCACGCACATTGAAGTCAATCTGTTAGAGCATCAGAATCATTATCAGTCACTCATGCAATGTCAATGAGAGAGATGCCAAACTATTCTGTCAGCAGCTTGCTGTGATGCGCCCACCTGTCCGTCCCCCACTTGGGAATCCTCCTCGATCCCGGAAATTTCCAGGGCCACCTGCTCTGAAGCGGTGCGCTGAGCTACTGAAGGTGGCTCTCCTCCTGTCCTTGCTCTTTCCCTCTTATTGTGGGCAGTCTTTTCCCTGCAATGAGGGACACAAGTGGAGGTTGAGTGAGAATGAAGGAATGAGTGTAGAGAATCCATCGCATAGATGCTTAGGAGGAGACAAAAGACCCTCCCTGTGTGTTGTAAATTGTTGTCTTTGCGTCACAGTGATAGGAAGCGTGAGGGCTGCATGGTCGAATAGTTAACTGAATGTAACCATAGAGAGAGAGGGAATTGGTAAGGGTGCAGGGATGTCAGTGTCAAGTGGATGTGGAGGAAGAGATTGGCAAAGCAGAGTGCTGGTGAGGAGAGGCGATGGGGATGATATTGAGGTTGATGGGAAAATCATACTCACATTTCCTGTGCGGAGGTCATGGCACCTCTTCCTGCACTGCAGACATGTTCTGCGGCACATACAGATGGCATTGACCTCCTGGGCCACTTGCAGCCAGACAGCTTTAGTCTGTTGTGGTGGCTTTTTTCTCCCTGAGGAAGGAAAGAGCACCATCTTATTGGATCTTGCTCCCTGCACCAGATATTGGAGGGAGAGTTCATCAAAGCCAGGTGCATACTATTGCTTGCTGGTGGACATATTCGGTACATGAAGTTCTTCCTACAATACCCAAAGCGTTTCCAGTCTCCAGAAGAAGCAAGGCTGCATGCAGGCCTTAAGTGAAGCAGCACTTATGACGTCTTCGTGGGCAACTTTCAGGATGGAAAGATTAATTGGGCCAAGGGTTCCCACACACTGGAAATCAAGTGCCCAATTAGGGGAAAATCGCACTTTTTCCCACTTCACGTCGGAGTCGGGTTCCTGACAAGAAAACCACCTGACACACCCCAGCCCGCACCCAATGGCAAAATCGAGCCCTGTGTCTCCTGTCGCTCAGCCCATTTCCTAACCAGGACAATGATGTGCCTTCACCTCCACGAGCTTCAACTTCAGCTAACAGAGCCTTATGAGGGACTTTATCAAATGTCTGTTGCTCCATGTCTACTAGCTTATAATGATTTGTGAACTGGGACTCGCAAAGCTCTTAGCTCCTCAACAGTTAATGGCTTCCCATTATATATAAAATACTTCGAACTAGATTGAGCCAAAATTGTGCAGAGTGAATTTTAACATAATTTTTCCAGCTCACTCTATCTGTCTCTGTCCATTTTGTTACATCTCGTTTTAATTTGCACTACTACAGTTTGCGAACTTACTGCTATCTTCAAACTACGATCTACAGGGCTCTATTGCTCCATCCAAGTCAATAATAAATATGGCGAAAAGTTGAAGATCCAATAGAGATACCTGGGGGACCACACTTCTCACATCATACGCCGCTGCTACAGAGCGTCTCGTTTGATGGAGGTAGAATATTTCAGAAGTGAAGCCGGTTGGAGGCAGTCAGCCTGGGTGTGTGAGATAAATGCGTTGAACAGCCTGGATTATTGGAGAAGAAAATTGGATTAGTAGAGGGTGCAATGATGCACGGTTACCAATGGATGTCATTTTGTAAGCTTTCTTAGAGACGATCCCGGATAGTTCAGTCGGTAGCGCATCAGACTTTTAATTTGATGGTCCAGATTACAAGTTCCTGTTCGGGCGCTGCTTTTAAATCGAGAGTCCCATTTCCACATTCGTGCTCTGGTCAATTGACAATGAGAATATTAACAGAAGTAGGCCATTTAACCCTTCGAGGCTTTCTTGCTTTCAATGAATCTGTGACCGAACTCCATTTGCATCCCTTTGCTCCAGATCCCCTAATACCTTTGGTTAACAAAAATCTCTCAATATCAGGTTTAAAATTAACAACTGCCCCAGCATTAACTGCTGTTTACGGAATTGAGTTGGAAATTTCGACCACCCATTGTATGTAGAGGTTTTTCCTAACTTCACTCCTGAAAAGCTTGGATCTAATGCTTCGGCTATGTCCCCTAGCCCTAGACTCGCCAATCATCGGAAATAGCTGCTTTCTATCTATCCCTCCATTCCCCTTAATATCGTGAATACTTCAACCAAATGACCGCTTAAGCTTCTTAATCACAGGGAATACAACCCTAGTTTGTGCAATCTCTCTACTTAATATAGCCCTTGGACTCTATGCATCATTCTGTTAATCTACGCTTCACTCTTTAAGGCTAATGCTATGTTCCTAAGGTGTGGTGCCAAGAACTGAACACAGTGATCCAGGTGTGGTCTGAGCAGTGCTATGTATAGCGGTAGCATAGTTTCTCCCAGTTGCGATGCAGTCCTATAGTTATAAATTCCAAAATACAATTAGACTTTTTGATTCTTTTCTGCACTGTGCATGACAATTTAATGATAAATGTACATGGACCCTTAAATCTCTTTGGACATCCACTAGTTCCAGCTTTTCACCATTTAGAGATTATTCTGGTCTCTCCTTTTTAGATCCTAAGTGGATGAAGTCGCATTTGCTTTATTTAAATCAAATTGCCACACTTTTGCCCATTCACTTAATCTATTAATATCTGCTTTATTTCATGTTTACAGCTAATCTTCTTATAATGCCGCCTAGCTTAGTGTCATCGTCAAACTTGGATATGTGTCTCTCAATCCCATCATCTAAGCCGAAAATAAAAACAGTGAATAGTTGAGACCCCAAAATAGATCCTTCAGGGGCATCAGTAGTCATATCCTGCCAATTAAAGTGCCTGCCCATTATCCGTACACTGTGTCTCCTGTCGCTCAACCCATTCCCTAACCAGGAAAAAAATGTGCCTTCACTTCCACGAACTTCAACATCAGCTAACAATCCCTTATGAGGGACTTTATCTAATGTCTGTTGCTCCATGTCTACTAGCTTATAATGATTTCTGAACTGGGACACGCAAAGCTCTTTGCTCCACAACAGTTTATGGCTTCCCGTTATATGGAAAATACTCCGAACTGGATGGTGTCACACTTGCGCACAGTGAATTCGATTTTGACATAATTTTGCCAGCTTACTTTATCTGTCTCCGCCAATTCGGTTACATCCTGTTCCCATTTGCACTACTGCAGTGCCTCCGAACTTAGTGCGATCTTCAAACTTGCATTAACAGTGCTCTATTGCTCCATCCAAGTCAATAATAAATATGGTGAAAAATTTAAAAGCCAGTACAGATATCCGGGGAACAGCACTTCTCACATCTGACGTCGCTCCTAAAGTGCATGTTGTTTGAGGGATGGAGAATATTTCAGAAGTGAAGCCTATTTGAGGCAGTCAGTCTGGGTGTGTGAGCGAAGTCCGCTTAATAGGCTGGATTAGTGGAGAAGAAAATGGAATTTGCATGGGGTGCAATGATGCCCGGCAGCCAAGGCATGTTCTTCTGTGAGCTTTAGTCAAGTAGAGCCTGGATAGCTCAGTCGGTAGAGCATCAGACATTTGTATCTGAGAGTCTAGGTTTCAAATCCTGTGTGGGCGCTGCTTTTAATTCGAGATTCTCATCTCCACATTCGTGCTCTGATCAATTAACAGTGAGAATAGTAACAGCATTCGGCCATTTAACTGCTCGATCCTTTGGCTAGGACAAATAAAATTAGAGAGTTAAATGTGTGGCTCAAAGACTGGTGTGGGAGAAATGGGTTTTGCTTCCTGGGACACTGGCACCAGTACTGGGGCAGGAGGGAGCTGTTCCATTGGGACGGGCTTCACTTGGCCAGTGCTGGGACTAGAGTCCTGGCAGATCATATAACTAGGGCTGTAGGGAGGGCTTTAAACTAACTAGTGGGGGGGGAGGTTCCTGGAGAGCAAATAATAAAAATGACAACAGAGAAGGTCATAGACTTAGGTAGCAGTGGGGACATTAAAAACCAAAGCGTGTCAGGAAGGGGCAGAAGGTATGGAGTAAAATGTAAAGTAATAAAAAGGGCAAAAGCAGGAACTAAGTGTCACAAAACATATTTGAAAGTTCTCCATCTGAATGCACGCAGCATTCGTAACAAAATAGACGAGTTAATGGCACAAATAACTACATATGGGTATGATCTTCTGGCCATTACAGAAACATGGCTGCAGGGTGACGATGCCTGGGAATTAAACATACCAGGTTATTTAACGATCAGGAAGGACAGGCAGGAAGGAAGTGGAGGTGGGGTGGCTTTGTTAATAAAGGAAGGAATCACTGTAATACAGAGAAATGATATTGGGTCAAAAGATCAGGATAATGAAACAGTTTGGGTGGAGGTAAGGAATAATAAGGGGAAAAAAGCACTAGTGGGTGTAGTCTATAGGGCTCCGAACAGTGGCAACTCTGTTGGACGGAGTATCAATCAGGAAATAGTTGAGGCTTGTAATAAGGAAACATCTATAATTATGGGGGATTTTAACTATCATATTAATTGGACAAATCAAATTGGGCAGGGCTGCCTTGAGGATGAGTTCATTGAGTGTATTAGGGATGGGTTTCTTGAGCAGTATGTAACTGAACCGACCAGGGGGCAAGCAACCTTAGATCTGGTCCTGTGTAACGAGACAGGATTAATTAAAAATGTGCTAGTAAAGGATCCCCTTGGAATGAGTGACCATAACATGGTTGAATTCCATATTCAATTAGAGGGTGAGAAAGTTGGATCTCAAACAAGCGCACTAAGCTTGAATAAAGGAGGTTATGAAGGTATGAGAGCGGAATTGAGTAGAGTGGATTGGGAAAATAGATTAAAGGGTAAGACGATACATGATCAGTGGTGTACATTTAAGGAGTTATTTTACAACTTCCAAAAAAAAGATATTCCACTGAGAAGAAAAGGGTGTAAAAGAAAAGACAGCCATCCGTGGCTAAGTAAAGAAATTAAGGATAGTATTCGACTAAAAACAAGGGCTTATAAGGTAGCCAAATCTAGTGGGAGGATAGAGGATTGGGAAAACTTTAAAAGACAGCAAAAAATAACAAAAAGATTGATTAAGAAAGGGAAGATAAATTATGAAAGTAAATTAGCAAAAATATAAAAACAGATAGTAAGAGTTTTTATAGTTATATAAAAAGAAAAAGGGTGGCTAAAGTAAATGTTGGTCCCTTAGAGGATGAGATCGGGAAATTAATGGTGGGAAATATGGAGATGGCAAAAGCACTGAATGAATATTTTACATCAGTCTTTACAGTAGAAGACACTAAGAATATCCCAACACGGGACAAACAGGGGGCTAAAGTGGGGGAGGAGCTAAACACGATCAAAATCACTAAGGAAGTGGTACTCGGTAAAATAATGGGACTCAAGGCAAATAAGTCACCTGGACCTGATGGCTTATATCCTAGGGTCTTGAGGGAAGTGGCGGTAGGGATTGTGGATGCATTGGTAATAATTTTCCAAAACTCCCTGGACTCGGTAAAGGTCCCGGCAGACTGGAAAAGTGCTAATCTAACACCCTTATTTAAAAAGGGCCGTAGACAGAAGGCTGGAAACTATAGACCGGTTAGCCTAACATCTGTGGTAGGTAAAATTTTGGAGTCCATTATTAAGGAGGCAGTAACAGGACATTTGGATAATCATAATTTAATAGGATAAAGTCAGCATGGTTTTATGAAGGGGAAGTCATGTTTGACAAATTTGCTGGAGTTCTTTGAGGAAGTAATGTATAGGGTGGATAAAGGGGAACCAGTGGACGTAGTGTATTTAGACTTCCAAAAGGCATTTGACAAGGTGCCACACAAAAGATTATTGCTTAAGATAAAAAAATCACGGGATTGGTGGTAATATTCTGGCATGGATAGAGGATTGGCTATCTAACAGAAGGCAGAGAGTTGGGATAAATGGTTCATTCTCAGACTGGCAATCAGTAACTAGTGATGTTCCGCAGGGGTCAGTGCTGGGTCCCCAACTCTTTACAATCTATATTAACGATTTGGAGGAGGGGACCGTGTGTAACATATCAAAGTTTGCAGATGAAACTAAGATGGGAGGGAAAGTAATGAGTGAGGAGGACATAAAAAACCTGCAAGGGGACATCGGCAGGCTAAGTAAATGGGCAGAGATTTGGCAGATGGAATACAATACTGGAAAGTGTGAGGTTATGCACTTTGGCAGGAAAAATCGTAGAGCAAGTTATTATCTTAATGGCAAGAAACTGGAAAGTACTGAAGTACAAAGGGATCTGGGGGCCTTGGTGCACGAAACTCAGAAGTTTAGTATGCAGGTGCAGCAAGTGATTAAGAAGGCCAATGGAAAGCTGGCTTTCACTGCTAGGGGGATAGAATATCAAAATAGGGCGGTATTGCTTCAGTTGTACAAGGTATTGGTGAGACCGCACCTGGAATACTGTGTACAATTTTGGTGTCCATACTTAAGAAAGGACATACTTGCTCTCGAGTCAGTACAAAGAAGGTTCACTCGGTTAATCCCGGGGATGAGGGGATGGACATATGAGGAGAGGTTGAGTAGATTGGGACTCTACTCATTGGAGTTCTGAAGAATGAGAGGCGATCTTATTGAAACATATAAGATTGTGAAGGGGTTGGATCGGGTGGATGCGGGGAAGATGTTCCCGATGATGGGTGAAACTAGAACTAGGGGGCATAGTCTTTGAATAAGGGGCTGCTCTTTCAAAACTGAGATGAGGAGGAACTACTTCACTCAGAGGGTGGTAGGTCCATGGAATATGCTGCCCCAAAAAGCTGTAGAAGCTACATCATTACATAATTTTAAAACAGAAATAGACATTTTCCTATAAGTAAAGGGAATTTAGGTTTATAGGGAGCGGGCAGGAATTTGGACATGAGTCTAGGTTCGGATCGGTCATGGCCCTGTGGGTAGCAGAGCGAGCCCAGGGGCCGTGTAGCCTGATCCTGCTCCTATTTCATGTGTCTAATTCTGTTAGATTCAGGAGATGGTTCTGTGATAGTGGATTGGCGGTTAAGATCAGATCAGCCATGATCTTATTGAATGGCGGAGCAGGCTCGAGGGGCCGATTGGCCTACTCCTGCTCCTATTTCTTATGTTCTTATGTTCTTATGCCATGCAATGAGATCTGTGACTTTTCTCCAAATACCTTCAGGTTAACAAAAATCTCTCAATCCCAGCATAAATTGCTGTTTGCGGAAGTGAGTTGCAAATATCGACCACCCATTGCATGTAGAAGTGTTTCCTAACTTCACTCCCGAAAAGCTTTGATCTAATGTTGAGGCTGAGTCCGCTAGTCCTAGACTCGCCAATCATCGGAAACAGCTTCTTTCGATCGAACATTCAGTTCCCCTTAATATCGTGAATAATTCAATGAAATCACCCGTTAAGCTTCTAAATTGCAAGGAATACCACCTTAGTTTGTGTAATCTCTCCTAGTAATATACAACCCTTGGAACCTATTTAACATGCTCATAACTCTACGCTTCACTCTTTGAGGCGAATACTACGTTCCGAAAGTGTGGTGCCCAGAACTGAACACAGTGATCCAGGTGTGGTCTGACGAGTGCTGTGTATAGTTGTAGCATAATTTCTACCGCTTCTATTGCAGTCCTATAGACATAAATGCCAGCGTACAATTAGAAGTTTGATTATTTTCTGTATTCTGTATTTTTTCAAGTAGAGCCCGGATAGCTCAGTTGATACAGAATCAGACTTTTATATCTGAGGGTCTAGCATTCAAATCCCTTTTGGGGTGCTGCTTTTAAATCGAGATTCTCAGCTCCACATTAATGCTCCAATGCTTTAACAGAGAGAATAGTAACAGGAGCAGGCCATTTAAACCCTCGACCCTTTCTGCCATTCAATGAGATCTGTGACAAACTCTCTTTGCTCCAGATTCTTTAATACCTTTGATTGACAAAAATCTATCATAAAGTCATAGAGTCATAATGGCACAGAAGGAGGTCATTCGGCCCATCCAGTCCGTGCCGGCTATTTGTAGAGAAATCCAGTCAGTCCCATTACCCTACTCTATCACTGTAGCCCTGCAAGTTTATTTCCCTCAAGTGACTACCCAGTCTACCTTTGAAAACATTGAGGCCCGAATTTTCCGGTACCTATGTGTGTTTACGAGCTGTGTACACACCTGTAGGGAACTCGCAAGTGCCGGTTTCAGGCAAATGAAGTGTATGGGCTGAAAACCGGCATTTCAGATCTGTCATGAATTCACTTGACAGATCCTCCACCTGCCCAGAAGCTCGGCCTCTGCGGGGAGAGAGTTGCGCTTTCTGTAGCACCTCCGCCTGCTGAAATCCCTTAAAATCTTACACCTCCTTTTACCAGCATAAGAGTTTAAAGAGTAAAAAAATATTTGTTCTTTCACTCATTTATAATTTAAAAATATTTTTCAAAAAGGTAAGCTTATTTTTAGATACTTAAAAGCCTTTGATTTGTTTTCAAAAATTATTTTTTTGTTTAAAATATTTAATTAAAAGTAATTTAAAATAATGTTACCTAATTTTAAAAACGTGATTTTTAAAATGTGTTTCATGTTTTGATGTTTTTTGGAGTGATTTCCATTCGTACAGGTCTAAGCTGTCAAATGTATGAAGGGAGATTCCTTCTGGTTCCCCATGGCCCACGTCATCCTCGGGATGCTTGAGAACCAAATGCCCCCCTGGAATGCGTGGGCCCTGCACATTTTGTCGCGGGGAGGCCCAGGAGAAGAAATGGCCAGACCTCTGGAGACGTCAGGTAAGGGCGTAGATTTTTCCCAGATCATAGACCTCCGCATGCACAAATCCTCCGATCATAAAATACAGGCCTGAATGTCTCGCTTCCATCATTTCTGTCGGCAGCGAATTCCAGGTCATCACTTCTCGCTGCGGAAGAAAGTTTTTCCTGCATCTCTTGGCCAAAACCTTCAATCTGTGTCCCCTAATCCTTCTACCATCAACTAGTGGGAACAGCCTGTCACCACATAGCCGATACAAACTGGTCATAATCTTGTACACCTCTATCAAAGCACCCGTCAAACTCCATTGCTCTAAGGAAAACAAATCCAGCTTCTCCAACATGTCTTTCTAGCTACGATTTTAAAGGTTCAGCATAAATGCCCTACTTTTGTACTCAATACCTCTATTTATGAAGCCCAAGATCCCATATGCTTTGTTAACCACTCTCTCAATATGTCCTGCCATCTTCAGAGACCTATGCACATTAACTGCCAGGTCCCTCCGTCCCTGCACACTATTTAAAACTGTTCCATTAAGTGTATATTGCCTCTCCCTGTTCCTTCTGCCAAAATGCATCACCTCACACTTCTCTATTAAATTGCATCAGTCACTTGTCTGGCTATTCTGTTAGCCTTTCTGTGCCCTGTTGCAGTCGACTGATATCATCATCACTGTTTGGCACATCCCCAAGTTTAGCATCATCAGCAAATTTAGAAATTATTTTCTGCATTCCAATATCCAGGTCAACAGGCAGCGGCCCCGGCACTGACCCTCGGGGAACACCAGTGTCTAGCATCCAGCAGTCTCAAAAACAGCCATTTACCACAACACGCTGTTTTCTGTCTTTAAGCCAATTCCTTATCCAAACTGCCACTGACCCACCTATTCAATGAGCCTCAATTTTGATAACCAGCCTTCTATGTGATACATTGTCAAACGCCTTCCAGAAATTCATGTAAACAACATCCATTGCATTCCCTTCATCAATCCTCTCTGTTACTTCATCAAACATTTAAACAGATTTGTCAAACACGATCTGCTTAATACAACCCCGTGTTGCTTTTCCTTAATTAGCTTAAACCTCTCAAATTACCGTTAATGTTTTCCTTGATTACTGTTTCTAAATCTTTGTCCATCACCGATGTTAATCTGACCAGCCTGTAGTTACTAGGATTGTCCTTACACACTTTCTTGAACAATGGTGGAAGATTTGCAAATTTCCAATCCTCAGGCAGTTCCCCCGCATCCAGGGAAGATTGGAAAATGATGGCAAGCCCTTCTGCTCTCTCCTCCCCAATTCCCATAGCAACCTGGGATGCAAGCCATCTGGACCAGGTGACTTGTCCACTTTATGCATACCCAGCCTTTCTAGTATATCCTGTCTATCAATTGTCATCCCTCCCATTGATTCAAAGTTTTCCACTTCTACCGATATTTTGTCAGCATCCTCCTCCTTAGTGAACACCGAATCGAGTTACTCATTGAGTATTCTAGCCTTGCCCTGCACCTCTAAGCATATATCACCTTCATTGTCTCTAATAGGCCCCACCCATCTCTTATTGCCCACTTAATCTTTCAAGCTGGTAGAAGATTTCAGGGTTCCCTTTTATGTTAGCCACCATTCTACTCTCATATGATCTCTTTGCCAATCTTATTTTCACCTTCACATCCACTCTCAACTTATAGTAACAGGCGTAGGCCATTTAACATCTCGAGCCTCTCTGCCATTCAATGAGATCTATCAACTACCTCCATTTGCATCCCTTCTATCCAGATCCCTTAATACCTTTGGCTAACAAAAATCTATCAATCTCAGGTTTAAAGTTAACAATTGACCCAATATCAGCTGGTGTTTGCAGACTGGAGTTAAAAATTTCTACCGTTGCATATAGAAGTCTTTCCTAACCTCACTCGGGAAAGGCTTGACTGTAATATTAATGCTATTTCACCAAATTATTGACTTGCGAATCATCGGAACTTGTTTCTCTCTATCTGCCCTGTCAGTTCCCCTTAATGTCGTGACTAGTTTAATAAAATCACTCCTTAAGCTTCTAAATTCCAGTGATTAAATCCCTGGTTTGTGTAATCTACCCTTGTAATGTATCCTTTGGGCTCTATGTTTCATTCTGTTAAATCTACGCTTCACTCTTTAAGTCTAATACACCCTTTCTGAGGCATGATGCCCAGAACTGAACACTCCATTTGTGGTCTAACCAGTGTTTTGTATAGCTGCAGCATACTTTCTCCCCCTTATATTGTAGTCGTATAATACCACCAATCAATTAGCATTTTGATCTTTTCTGTACCTGTCCATGACAATTTAATGATAAATGTACACAGACCTTAAAGTCTATTTGGACCTCCACTGGTTCCAGCTCTTCGCCGTTGAGAAAGTATTCTGTTCTCTCTTTTTCAGATCCAATGTGGATGAACTCACACCTGCTTATATTTAAATCAATTTGCCATTGTTTTGCCAAATCGCTTAATCTATTAATATCTCTTCTAATTTCATGTTTCCATCTAAACTGCTTATAATGCCGCCTACCATTGTGCCATCATCAAACATTGATATGTGGCTCTCAAACCCATCAACCAAGTCATTAATAAAAGTGGTGAATAGTTTCTGCCCCAAAATAGGTCTGTCCTGGTAAACTTGACTGGATCTCCATTTGACTGAAGCTAAAAGTGACCAAATGTACTGACAAGCTTTGAGGGCAAGGGACTGCATGGCTGAAACCATTTGCAAAATTATAATGTGCTGGTACTTTTCCTTCAGAAGATAAGATCTTGAAAATTCTATGAGATCCTCAAAAGCCCTGCAGATGTGAAAAACAATGACTGTCTCCGGTCCTTGGGTCTGGCATTGGAGAGCTGAGCGTCAAAACAGAGCGAGACAGATAGAGAGAGAGAGAGAGAGAGGAAAACTACATTCCCCACAGTTTGGGACATGAATATTGGGGGCCAGTTGACCAGTTTTGGGTTATAAATATTATTGGACACTGATATCCGGGGCTTTATTCGATGGTGACCTGGCCAGTTGCCAGTTACAGTTAGTCTCACATCTGTCATCGTTGAATTGACCTCTCACCTGGTGAATAATCTGGTTTTAATTATAATCACCTGAGCTAAAAGTCAATGATATTAGATGCTTGCTTGTGATAAGTTCATGAATTGAGTAGAGTTTGTATTCTGGGAATTCCTGGTAAACTCTTGTTGATTTTTAAGTAGAAGAATGTTCACAGATTGTGTTGTCTGTTCCACGAGTCTGAACTCTATAAACTTTCAGACAATCAGAACGTCTTACTGATATATAGGCGCCTGAACAGGAACTCGTTTGGAACAAACAATGGCAAAAACAATGGATGAGTTAGTCAGGAAATATGTGACAGCGAAGTCAACCTTCATGGAGGGGTGGGTATCGGTCATTATTGATGGAGAAGGCCCAGTGGCTGAGGCTATACAGTGGAGTCAAGGGTCCACCTACCGGCCAGGGATGGTAAAGGCCCTCTGGCTAATGGCTTCCGGAGGCAATTTAAGAATGATGTGTATAAAATGGCTCAGATGCATAAGGAGATGGAAGAGATGGCAAAGGATGTCAGTGATAAGGAAGCGGTTGTAACTAGACTTCGACAGGAATTAGAGGGTGAAAGAGAAAGTAAGAAAAGTCTCAGGGGACAGCTTGAAAATGTAAAGGAGAGGCAGTGTAATAAAGAGCAGGACCATGCGAGCCAACGTGTAAATAATCAAAATCAGTGTGATGTTTGATCAGAGGAGGCGGCCAACCAGAGAAAGCGGGCACAACAGGCAGAGAAAGCTAATGAGGATCTGAAGGCTGCATTCAGTGTCACTCAGTGTTCTGGACCATGTTTCCAGCAGATAGCACCCTCTGGTGGTGGTTATTGTGTTAGCAGTGTGTTTGTATGAAGCTGAGGTCATTTGACCTTTGTTCCTTTCTTTCTGTGTGAGGTCATTTGACCTTTATTCCTTTCTTCCTGTGAGAGGTCATTTGACCTTCGTACCTTTCATCTTGTGTAACACAGGAAGTAGAATCCCAGGAAGTAGAATTCCAGGAAGAACCTGGCAGTAATGGAGGATTCCATAAGGGTTTCATTATCCAATGTAATCGGATTTCATATGTTAGGCCAAGCGCAATATCTGTGAGTATCTTTGTTTGTTAGCATAATAGCAACGTTGTCAGAGTAGTATTTTGACAATAATATGTGTATAAAAAGTAATAGTTGATAGTTATTGAAGTTAGTCCAAATGTTAGTTAGTTATACAATTAGTCTATTCTACTGTTGTAAATATGTTTATATCTTATGTAATATCGAATGTATAGTACTCAGTTTATGTACAAAACATACTTTATCTTTGTTTACAGTTTCACAAAAATTTGTTCAAGTAATGGCTTCAAACAACAAACGGCTTCACGAATAATAATTTTGAATAAGTGTTTAACTTGCTGGATAACTAGATAGGAGCACATCTAGCGCGGCCAGTACAGTGAAAAGAAAGCAATACGGCTAGCAGTGAAAAGATATCAGTGAAAAGATATCAGTGAAAAGATAGCAATACGGCTAGCTGTGATGAGCGGAGCAGGAGGAACCCAGAGTAAGCCGTAACCTCGTAGAGCACATCTACCTCACATCAACATGCCAGAAGATAATAACGAAAATGCTTTGCACCAATTAGAAGATACTAAACAGGCAGATGAAACTGTAGAACATGACAATCGGTCTATAAGCTCCGATTACTACAGATCACAATTTGGTTCACGGTCATTGGGTGGTTCTAGAGTAAGTATAGCCATCGCCAAAGCACAGGCTAAGCTAGTAGCAGCTCAAGCCAGAGCTGCGCATGCGGACAGTGAAATAGAAATAAAAGACAGGCCCGTCTGCAAGCTGAATCACAAGCCGAACAGGCCCGTCTCCAAGCAGAACAGGCCCGACTCCAAGCGGAATAGGCCCGTCACCAAGTGAAACGCCAGGCTGAACAGGCCCGTCTCCAAGCCACATTAGATGCTCTGCAGCAACAAAAGGAGATAGATGCTGCATTAGCCGAGACATGATTGTTATTCAGAAGAGTTAAAGTGCATAGCAGCAGAATGGAAGACACGGTGCAGAGGAATAAGGATGCCGAATAGAGAAAGTCAGAGGCAAATCCCCTCTCGGTTCCTTGAGACCCCCAACAGAGCCCATAGCCAAGGCAACCCTGGCATAGGTCCCAGCACCTACGACCTTGCCAAATACCTTGCACGCACCCAGCTGGTGACTTCGGGGTTAATCAAGTTTGATGACAGGCCGGAGAATTATCCAGCTTGGAAGTCCTGCTTCCACGATGCCATATCGGGCTTAGACCTGTCGGCAGGAGAAGAGCTCGGCCTCCTTATCAAATGGCTCAGCCCGGAGTCCGCCGGACAGGCCTGCAGGATAAATGCGGCCAATGTGGGACAGCTGTCAGAGGGGTTGGAGAAGGTTTGGGCGAGGCTGGAAGAAAGCTACGGCTCGCCCGAAGCCATTGAAAGGGCTCTCTTTGACAGGTTGGAGAACTTTCCGAGGTTGACGAGGAAGGAACCCCAGAAGCACCGCCACCTCGGTGATCTGCTGTCGGAACAAGAAGCCGCAAAGCAGGACGGCTACCTACCCGGTCTATCATACTTAGACACTTCCAGAGGGGTAATCCCATCATTACAGAATCACAGAATCACAGAAACACCACAGTGCAAATAGAGGCCATTTCGGCCCATCGAGCCTGCACCGACACATATCCCACCCGATCCCCGTAACCCCTACACCAACACATATCCCACCCTATCCCGGTAACCCCATGTATTTAATGCCCCTAACACTAAGGGTCAATTTATTATAGCCAATCAACCTAACCCACACATCTTTGGACTGTGGGAGGAAACCGGAACACCCGGAGGAAACCCACGCAAACACGGGGAGAATGTGCAAACTCCACACAGACAGTCGCCCGAGGCCGGATTCGAACCCGGGTCCCTGGCGCTGTGAGGCAACTTTGAGAAGCTTCCATTTAACCTGCAGGAGAAATGGATAATGTTTGGATCAAAGTATAAGCTCAAGCACAACGCTGCGTTCCCACCATTCTCTGCATTCGTTAAATTCATCTGTAAAGAAGCCAAAGCCAGGAACGACCCCAGCTTTAACTTCTTCTCCTCCCACCCAGCTCTTGCCAGAAGAGACAAGTTCGACAGACATGGAAAGACACACATATCTGTCCACAAAATGCAAGTGTCCTCAATTGAGAACACAAAGATTCAGAAGAAACCTGAGGATATGAACAAACAATGCCCTATCCACAACAAGCCCCATCCTTTAAAGAAGTGCAGCGGCTTCAGGGAGATGTCCCTGGAAGATCAGAAACAATATCTTAAAGAGAACTCTATATGTTTCAAGTGCTGCTCTTCCACGAGCCATCCCGCAAAGAACTGCAAGGTAGATGCAAAATGCACAGAAGGCGAAAGTGATCGGCACGTTTCAGCACTACACCCAGGCCCAACTCTTTGGAAGTCAGAGACGCCTCCTCCCGCTTCAGAGCACGGCGGGGAGAAAGAGGGAGCTGCTGGTCCAAAGATTACATCCAGGTGCACCGAGGTGTGGAGAAGGAGTGAGCGCAAGAGCATGCTCCAAGATATGCCTCGTTAATGTGTACCCTGCAGGACGTCGCCAAGAATCTGAGAAGAAGCCATCTCAGGTGAGCACACTCAAGACTTCTATCTTGGAGAATGGTCGTCCAAGCTACCTTACCCCATGCAGTACTGTCTACGTGGTGTTTGACTCCAGTGCACCATATCAGGGAGTCTCTTTCAACGACATACTTCTCACAGGGCCCGATCTTAACAACAACCTCTGAGGAGTGCTCATGAGATTCAGGAAAAATCCCGTCGCAATCACTGCCGATATCCAGCACATGGTTCATTCCTTTGTGGTGAGAAAAGACCACAGAGACTTCCTCCGCTTCCTGTGGTATCGGGACAATGACCCCAATAGAGACATTGTGGACTACAGAATGCGTGTCCATGTCTTTGGGAATAGCCCGTCCCCTGCTGCCGCCATATACAGACTAAGGAGGGCTGCCAAGGAAGATGACGACCTTGGCAGTGATGCGAGAGGGTTCATCGAACAAGAGTTCTATGTCGACGACGCACTGAAGTCATTCCCGACCGAAGCAGAAGCCATCAGTACCCTCAGACGAGCCCAGGAACTACTTGCACTATCCAACCTCAGGCTGCATAAGATAGCCTCTAACAGACCAGCAGTGATGGAGGCATTCCCCCCTGAAGATCGTGCTAAGGACATCAAGGACCTAGACCTCTTCACTGATGACCTCCCCTTACAGCGTAGCCTAGGGGTGTCGTGGAACATAGCAACAGACACATTCACGTTCCAAGTCTTAGATGTCAAGAAACCCTTCACACGTAGAGGAGAGCTCTCTACAGTTAACAGCCTAACGACCCTCTCGGCTTCTTAGCCCCTGTCACCATACAAGGCAGGCTGCTCCTCAGGGAACTCTCCACACGCACTGAAGGGTGGGATTCACAACTCACTGAAGAGATGGAAGCAGAGTGTGACAGATGGAGAGACTCACTCCAAGACTTACAGGAGATCCGAATACCTCACTGCTATTCGTCTTTCTCTCCCTCAAATGCCCAATTCAAAGAGCTTTGTGTCTTTGCAGACGCATCCGCTAAGGCCATGACAAGTGTGGCTTATCTGAAGGTCACCACTCAAGAAGGATAAAGCAAAATCGGCTTCGTCTTTGATACAGGCAAGTTCGCGCACCAGCCAGACCTCACCATACCCAGATTGGAACTGTGCGTAGCAGAACGCAACCTACCTCCTCACAGCAGTCTATGGAAGCTGCATCCTATCATCGATACCGACAGACTGTCTCTGAGGTGGTTCTTCTTTTGTCGCCAGAGGAGTCCAGTGACAAGTAGATTTCGGACTATGTGGAGTCGTTAACGACCCCAGACGGGGAGTGTTCTGGACCATGTTTACATGCAGATAGCACCCTCTGGTGGTGGTTATAGTGTTAGCAGTGTTTTTGTATGAAGCAGAGGTCATTTGACCTTTGTTCCTTTCTTCCTGTGAGAAGTCATTTGACCTTCGTACATTTCTTCCTGTGTAACACAGGAAGTAGAATCCCAGGAAGTAGAATTCCAGGAAGAACCTGGCAGTAATGGAGGAGTAAAAAAGGGCTTCACAATCCAATGTAATCTGATTTCATACGTAAGGCCAAGCGCAATATCTGTGAGTATCTTTTTTTGTTAGCATAATAGCAACGTTGTCAGAGTAGTATTTTAACAATAATATGTTTATAAAAAGTAATAGTTGATAGTTACAGAAGTTAGTCCAAAAGTTAGTTAGTTATACAATTAGTCTATTCTACTGTTGCAAATATGTTTATATCTTATGTAATATCGAATGTATGGTACTCAGTTTATGTACAAAACATACTTTATCTTTGTTTACAGTTTCACAAAAATTTGTTCAATAAAGGCTTCAAACAGCAAACGGCTTCACGAAGAATAATTTTGAATAAGTGTTTAACTTGCTGGAGAACTAGATAGGAGCACGTCTAGCGCGGCCAGTACACTCAGAGATAGGTTCCAGAGGACCGGAGTGCTGCCGGGGATCACACTGAATGGAAGGAATGGATTAGGGAGCTGGAGGTAAAGTTGAAGGTCCAGAGGGGTATTGTGTGTGCCATGACTCCTGTAGTTGGAGGAGATAGCAAAGGGGTTTATAAAATCACCTGGATGGGGGCCCAGAACCTGGAAGTAGCCCACAGGAGGGAGTCAGACCGCCACCTATGGCCCCGATGTGTCTAAAGCGGTCCCAGGCACCGGCCGTGTGGGCGGGTGAAGGAGCGTTGGGCGCGCTAGAGAGGGAGTTTGTGGTTCCGTATAAAACTTAGGAGTTAAGGAAAATATCCAGTGATATGAACAAGTTGTCAATGAGAGCGGGCCCCCAAGTGCATTATCTGGAGGTAGAACAGAGGGCTGCTTTAAATGACCTGGTTGAGGATGAAAAGAAGTGCTTGCTGCTATTTACCCTAAGCTCCAGTGTATTTGCTGGACTTCCACCAGAAAATAAGAGAGAACAGGACACTTACGATGCGCTAAAGTTGAGGGTTGACCAGTTGTTGGGTCAGGGCAAAGGGGGTAATTTTAAGGCCGTGGCGGACCTGGATCAAGGCCCTTACGAAGACACGGCAGCTTTTGCTGAGAGGCTATGGCCGAACTATAATGCAGCCATGGGAGGAGTGGTAAGGAGAGCAGACCACGACTGAGAAGAGCGGAACCATTGGTTGCGGACACTGATCTCCCACAGTCTGCCCTATTTATAAGCCGCAATGGCGGACTTTGACACAGAAGATAGCACCAATGCCGAGGTCAGGGTGCTGCAGGCAATTACCCTGCATTTCGACGTGCAACAGGTAGATAAAAAGAACTTGCGGTAATAAGCAAATCAAAAGGCAATGTCAGTGAAATGAAGGGGGGGAGGGGACCTCGGAAGTGGCAACAAGCGGAGAGTCAGGGAAAGAAGTGCTCTGCCTGTGGCGTGGTGGGACACGATGCACACAACTGTATAATATCACCGAAGAAATAAATGGTTGAGGCTGCCCCAAGTGAGGCAGTGTTTCAGCCCAGAGCACCCAGTTATGAAGATATCATTAGATATGCAGCTAAGCAGATGAAAGAGCTTGAACCATCTTAAGGAAAGGTCCAGGCGGCCCATGGGGAGGATCGTGGGGAGATCCGAGCATGATGGGGCCGCGCCCAGCCCGAGTAACTGTGTCCACTCAGGTACGGTAATTGGGGAAGACCGTGTATAGACATCCTGATTGAGAGTGAGAGAGGGGACTGTTTGGTAGACAATGCAGCTTCAGGCAGGGTAGATCCATTCACCCAGCCCGATGTTGTCTCCCTGGTCAAGTGGAGCCCCCTATGTTTCAGGAAGTTTCACGGGTAACTCAGCAGCTGGGTCAGTCTCAGAAACTGTAATTTTCACAATCGGACCCCTACAAACAAAGTGGACATGTTTACGAATGAAATGGGATCAGCCAGGAATGGGATTGCTGGGCACTGACAGGATGTTGGCCCAAAATGTGACAGTTGATATGGATAATAACATTTTGTGGGGTGGAGTGGACTGTGGTGAAGAAGTAATCGTTATACCCCCGAGACATGGAGAAGCGTGGGTGGTTATACCTGCGGGTCCCTGTGACTTAGAAACACTAATGGCCAGGGTGCCCGAGAGGTATTAAACCACACTGCAGAATATCAAGCGAGCTTGTGCTATCCACAAACATGATTGTGGAAGGGTGACAGAAGAAGAGGTGCGTGTGGGGTGTGAGCCAATGTCCCGGCCCCAGAAACAGTGTACATTCCCCAAGGAAGCAGAGAGAGACCTAAGAAAATCTGTTGCGGCCTTAGTAGAACACGTGGTCCTGAGACATATTGTGACGCATGTTTGGCCAGTGAAGAAGCCAGACAGTTCCTGGCAGATGACTGTAGGTTATAGAGTCTTGAATAAAAGCATCCCTGCTTGTGGTCCCACAGTAGCAGCTGTGATTGATTTCATCGGCAACATCCCCTGCTCTGCCCGAGTGTTCCCAGTACTGGACAAATCTAATGGATTCTGGTCAATTCCCTTACACCCGGAGGACCAGTATAAGTTCGCTATTACCTTTAAAGGTCAACAGTATGAGTGAAATAGTTTGCCAAAGGGATTCCACAGTAGCCCGCCTATTATCCACCAGTGTATGGCTAACAGCCCATCAGAATTCAGTCAGCCAGGCCAGCTTGTGCAGGGTGCATATGATTTACTGCTGTTCTCAGATAGCGAAGAGGAACATGAGGAACTATTGCAGGAATTGTTAGAATTGCTTGCAGCTGTAGATAGGGCAGAGAGAGGTTCAGTTTTTTAGACTGACTATTCTATCAGGGGAGCACGCGATAGATGAAGCAAAGCACAAAACTGTCCAGAAATTGCACCGCCCAGATTCAATAGCTGCTCTCAGATCATTGCTAGGTCTGACAGGGTACTGTAGATAAATTATTGAGAATTAGGCAGCGACAGCAGCTCCTTTGCTGAGATTACTCAGAAAGGGAGTGGAATGGGATGGGATGAGCGCTGTGAGGAAGCTTTTGTAAAGTTGAAAAAGGACCTACAAGCAGCCCCAGCATTGGGGGCCGTCGACCCTAAGAAGGATTTCTTTTTGGATGTAGCAGCAACAGACGGCAGGAAGTGAATGGGCGTCTGATACCAGTTGCTAATGTCTCCAAAGTTATAACTGAGGTGGAGAAGTGATACTCTACCTGTGAGCGGCACTTCCTGGCCCCATTCTGGGCAGTGAAGCATTTTGCCCTATTCTCGGGGACCCAGCCCATCACTCACCTTACCCACTAACTTAATGGCCCAGAACTTGGTGTCGGGGGCTTGCTGCGCGTGGAAGCCCCCGATCTGCACTCACCCTGCGCGCTGACACCTGAAGCCCGGGCCTGCTTGCTTTTCCTGTCACAGGCCCAATTCAGATGTCAGCGCGCAGTGCTTACCTGATCCAGCGGCATAGTTAGTGCGATGTGCCAGCTGGGATCAGGTGAGCAATCTACAACCAATCAGGGGAGGGGAAGGTTCATTCATGAGTTTGAGAGTATGAACTGTCAAACTCATGAAAACTACGGGGGCCCAAAACACTACTTAAACTTTAAATAAAAATTTAAAAAACATCTCAATCATTAAATTAAGTATAAATAAGTAAAAAAAAAAATTTAAACAATAATTTTTTTTTTTGAAAAATATTAATTTTTAATACAAAGGGTCTAAAACTAAACTTACCTTATTGTAGATTCTTTAAAACAATAAACCTGTGGGGAAAAAAATTCTAAACTGCAATAAAACACCACTTACCTGTAAAAATAAATAGGTACGTGTGCTTTTTACAAGCGTAAAGACTGGAGGCCTTTACACATGCGCAAATCCCCCAAAACAGAGGAAATCCAAGACGCACGTGCGGCCCCCTACAGCGCACGCGCTAGCCTCTTCACACCTTGGGTTAGAGGAGAGGAAATGCCGGTTTTCAGCGCATGCGCTGTGCATGCTGGAAACTGGCATTTCCTCTGGCCAGACGCGTGAGTACCCCTTCCATATTCAAGCGTTTGGGGAGGAATTACTGCCCCAATAAAACTCACTATGCAAATGGTTTGAGCATAAAGCAAGGCTTTAATCAACTTGTTTCAGAACATGGAAGTCTAGTTGTATGCACTAGCTCCTTGTCTTTACAAAATGTCCCTGGTAAGCTGGGGCCAATGCCCGAGTATTTATACTCCTTGGACGGCGCCACCAGCTGGCCGTCCAATGTTATTTCTTAGCTAGTTTCTCGATGATGAGATTTATGACACCCACCACACGCCAACCCACCTCCTGTTAGAAGGCCGAATTAAGTAGGAAACAGTGTCAAGCACTCGGGCAGCGACATGTACCCTACAGTTAGAAGGTAGCACCTGAAAGTGAAACCGATAAACGATCCGAAATTAGCGCCCAGCCTTACATATATGGGGGAATCCCACACTTGTGCAGGCGAGGGGGTGTGAGAAACAGAAGGCGGTTTCAAAATTGCTATCCACCCTGAAGGGAGAGACATATATTTGGATGGGTCTAGATTTATGGAAAAGGGGGAACGTAGACAGGATGTGGAATTTACAACCCACAGAAAGGAATAGAAGTGGCGATTAAGTTGCCCACCACTCTTAGTTCTCAGCAGGCAGAGTAAGCAGCCATAACTTATGTGGTAACAAATCCAGCTGATTTCTCCCCACACTATACGATCTGCTCTGACTCTATGTTTACTTGAAAATCTTGCACAGAATATTTAGCGATTTATGCTAGAAGAGGCTTTAAATCAGCAGATGGCAAGGCACTGGTTAGCGCACCAATGTAGCAACCATAGTGGAAGTCATAAGCAGGGTAAGCAAGTAATGCTATACACATGAGGTCAAAACCGCTCTAAAACAGAACCTAGATGGGAGGGGAATATGAAAGCAGATGAGCTTGCTAAGTTTGGAGCAGAGAGAGAGGTCCCGAGGGACACGTATCAATCGGGAGTGGTAGCAGCCGTCACTGCAGCTGTTAGTATTCCGCTTCCCCCGGATATCAAAACAATACAGCTGACACAAGTAGTGCTAAAAGCTGTCCTCAAGGAAAGAGAAGCAGGTCAGATTGTCAAAGGAAATATGGCCCAGAAAGTCGGCTCTCCCCGGGTGAGTACGCACGGGTTGCTCACCCGTAGGCTGAATGGAATTGCCGGTTTCCTGCATGCACTGCGCATGCGCGGGAAACCCGCACTTCCGATCCTCTGAAAAAAGGAGTTCAGAAGTCAAACGCGCGCGCAGGGGAGGCTGCGTGTGCGCTTTGAACTTAGGTTTTTTTTACAGGTTTTCCCGGGAGGGTAAGCCTGCAGTATTTACACATTTAAACAGCAGGCATAAGGCATGCTTTTTACAGGTAAGTGGTCAATTAATTAAAATTAAAACATTTTTTCCACAGGTTTATTATTTTTAAATACTTTAAAGCAAGGTAAGTTTATTTTTAACCCCGTTATAATAAAAAAAAAAAAATTAAAATTTAAATTATTGTTTAGAATAGTTATTTAATGTAATTTATAGTTTATTTAAAAAGTGTGATTTAAAAAAAAAAATATTTGAGGGTTTACTGCTATTTTGGGCCCGTAGTATTTATAAATTTTGACAGGTCTACCTCTCAATCTTATGAATGGGCTTTTCCCTCCTCCGATTGGCTGCCCATGGCTCACGTGATCCCAGGGGATGCATCGCACTAACTGCACCCCTGGGACATGCAAGCATAGCGCGCCGGCAACTGGGCCAGGCCCCGGAGCAGAGTTCCACGGGGCCCTACAGCTCAACTGCCGGCATGAAAGGTAAGCGCAGGTCGGGGGCTTGCACCCGCGGGAAGCCGCCGACCCGAACTTCTGGGCCATTAACAGAAAAACTCAGCAGGCCAGGCAACATCCGTGGAGAGTAAATAGAGTCAACATTTCGGGTCAAACCCTTTGTCAAGACTGGAAAAGCACAGGAAATGAAATAGATTGAAAGGCCAGGCTGGGACAGAACAAAAGAGAAGTGAAGAAACATTAAGAGGTAATCAAAACGAGACGAGATGGTGATAGGACTAGTGGAGACAAAAGACGGCTGTAGATTAGGTGTGAAATGTGCTGGCAGAATGATAGACAGCTGCCATGTGGGAGAGAAAAAAGGGGGAAAGGGCCAAAACAAAGGTGTGGATAATTAATAAGTAAAAATGTAATGGGGGCCGAGGTTATGATCTGAAATTGTTGAACTCGATATTGAGTCTGGAAGGCTGTTAAGTGCCTGATCAGGAAGATGAGGTGCTGATGCTCGAGCTTACGCTGAGCTTCCGTGAAACAATGCAAGAGCCCGAGTACAGTGAGGTCTGATGGGAATGGGGTGGTGAATTAAAATGACAGGCGACCGGAAGCTCGGGGTCATTCTTACGGTCTGAACTGAGGTGTTCCACAAAGCGGTCACCCAATCTGTGTTTGGTCTCCCCAATGTAGAGGAGACCACATTGTGAGCAGCGAATGCAGTATAGTAGTTTGCAAGAAGTACAAGTAAATCGCTGTTTCACCTGGAAGGAGCGTTTGGGGCCCTGGACAGTGGGAAGGGGGGAGGTAGAATGGCAGGTGTTGCATCTCCTGTACTTGCACGGGAAGGTGCGGGGCGAAGGGAAAATGTGCTGGACGTGATAGAGGAGTGAACTAGGGTGTCTCGGAGGGAGCTGTCCCTATGGAATGCTGAAAGGCGAAGGGAGGGGAAGATGCATTTGGTAGTGAGATCACTTTGGAGGTAGCGGAAATGGCAAAGGATGAGCCATTGAATGTGGAGGCTAGTGGGGTTAAAGGTGAGGACAAGGGGAACCCTATCGTGGTTCTGGGAGGGAGGGGCAGTGGTGAGGGCAGAAGTGCGGGAGATAGAATGGACACGGTCGAGGGCTGTGTCAACCATGGTAGAGGGGAATCCTCAGTTGAGGAAAAAGGAAGATATGTCAGAAGAACTGTAAAAGGGCCTTATGGGGCCAAAGATGTAAACATCAGGGAAGGTATGCTATTCAAAGGAGATAAGTGGGTTGTGCCCGAGGGATACAGGGAGGATTTTTCACATCTAGCTCACAGGGGACAGGGAGCTGGACACACCGGACCCGAAACAACCTGGAAGCAGGTCGAGGAGGTAGTTAGGTGGCCTCATCTCAGGAAAGATATAGAAGATTAGTGTAAAACCTGTTTAGTGTGTGCTGCTAACAATCCTGACCCACATAAAAGAAAGGCTCCCCTCGGGCACCCCCGTCAACCAGAAGGATCGTGGCAGTGTATCCAGATGATGTTATTGGACCCCTAACCACGACTAAGAAGGGCAATAAGTAATGTCTAGTCCTAGTGGAAAATTTAACCAAGTGGGTCAAAGCTTTCCCGTGCAAGTCGGCCAAAGCATTGTGGACGGCCAAGACCCTAGATACGGAGGTTTTTTCGAGATGGGAGCTCCCTCGATTGGTAGAGTCAAACGAAGGGAGACATTTTACAGGTCACGTGATGCAAGACACCCTGAAATTGTTTTGAATTGAAAGGAAATGACACGTAACCCACAACCCGCAGTAATCAGGGATGGTAAACAGAATGAATCTCACTTTGAAGCTGGCCCTACGAAAGTAATTAAACAAACAGCACACTAAGTTGGATGAGGTACTTTCCCTAATACTTATGGGGATACGTAGTAACAAATCCAAAGAAACGGGTCAATCCACTTTTGAATTGGTAACAGGACTCTGACTGATAAACAAATGAAAGAAGTCACTCGGGACAAAATCCTAAAGACCTATGGGGAACTTTGAAAGAACTGAAATTGAGAACCACCCACAACACTGGGAAGACACAGCAATGCAACAGATTAGCCCTGGCTCCGAGTAAACCCCAGGAGTGGGAAGTAGAGAGCCAGGTAACGGTATGAAACTATGGGAGAGTGGGAGTTTTCGAAGCCCGCTACAAGGGACCGTACAACATTGTTGACAAAACTTGTCCTATGGTAAACGGGGTTCAGTTACATAAGTAAATCAAATGGTTTCACGTTAGTCAGATGAAGCTTTCTCAGCCCACAAGAAGTTCAAGAAGACAGCAAGCCACGATCATGAACATGGTGAGACTGACTCAGCCACTCCAATGGGATGATGGAGAAGGAGTGTCTAATGCGACGGCCCCACCTGAGGCACGTCCGCATGAAGAGGTGCCTCCCCAGATACAGGATGATGATTATGATCTGAGGCAACGAGCTGGGAAACGGCCACGGTGTTCCAGTGAATAGTCAATGCAGAGCCTACAAGGCCAATGGTGGGAAGAATGGAGGCAGGACTGGAAGTAACACTTCGTTTTGTTCCCCTCTTCCACAGGCCAGAACAAGGCAGAGAAATGTGGAGGATATTTTAGTTGCTGTGTGACATAGCGCTCCATCTCGAAAGGGCAGCAGGAAATCATGGGGAAGCATCCAGTGATTCAATTACGACAGTCAGAATACCATTGCCCGTAACTCCGTCCCAAGGTATCGCTCGGGTGGTTACCCTCCGACCTATCAAGGGTGCGTGTGACACAAGTTGTTCAGCAAAGCACAGGTGAGCACATACATGGTCCAAGACAGGAGGGGAATATGTATAAAGTGTAAGAGTGGGACCGTCAATCAGCCGTGTGTATGGTTCATTCATGCAAAGGTGGGTGCCAATATTAGTTACCGCCAGACAGGAGATCCTTAGCGATATAATGGGAGCCCAACTCAATCGGAAGAAAATGGGGAAACCATGTTTTGTTGGCCACGGTGGTGGCAGGAGCATGAGGATATATATGGATGTGTAAACCATCGACCAGGCCCACTGAAGAATTGGGTCAATTTTGGTTCCGAATTCTCGGTTTGCAGACTTTCTCCTGCGTTTGTGTACAGTGCAGAAAATTAGCCCCTTATCAATGGATGCTGGATGAAAAGGAGGGTTGGGCTATGCCAAGAAACGTGTGTTACTTATCCTGAATCGAAATGCGTAAACGGAACCATAGATGCCATAGAATTAAAAGTGAAACTCCTTCCTAAACTCCCCCCAAGCCCCCCCAACTCCCCCCCCCACCCCCCGCGCCGACCCCCCACTGCAAATAAAACACAATCGCGGGAAGAACAAGAAGAAACCTGGGTTGTCTGTCCCAAACACACTCTGGGACCGACAAATGGGTTAGTGGTCCTCCCAACTCGAATATTGTACCATGATGCGCATCACAAGGTGGTGCCTGTGAAACTAAATCTGACCGAGGTGCGAATATTGGACCGGTGCAAATCAGAAACAGTGCAGTTATATAGGAGAATGTTGTGGGAATTAATAAAACGATTTTGGGAAAGAGCTGGCACAACTTTGGCGGAATCGAACTTAGACCCATTATATTGCAAGGGATCAAGAGACTCTAATGAATATAACAATAACTTTGGGGAAAATACTGAGATCACTGAAGGAAGCAACGTCGTTTACGTTGTTAAAGGGGACCATATCAGAGCATGACGGTATCTGATAAATAATGCAGTCACTGGTTTAATACCGGAACCTCCCTCGTTAATAGACTTGATTTGGCTAATTTGGATCAATCAGGAAAAGCCAGTTAGAAATCGTCTAAAGGAAATTCTGAATAAAATGAATGGTCTGGAACAAGAGGAATCATGATATATTCATCTGAAGGACATGGTTAACTATTTAGAATCCAATGCTAAAAAGCTAAAACAAATTTTAAAGGAGAATCTGAATGCCTCCAGTGAGGCCGCACAGAATCATGTTTGTGTAATGTATGGATCTTGGTTAGTGGAACAAGCCCGTGATAACCTGCAGAGCATTGTTGAGTGGATCTCCCAAAGTGGGTGACTGATCGACTCCTGAGGGCAATGTCCACTTATCAATTTACCATGAATATGTGTAATGTCAGGGGGTTGGTACAGGTGTACCCAGTGAAACATGAATGCCATTTGCAGGAACAGAACGACATCACCTTATTAGGGATGGTATTGTGTTATCCCATCCTGCACGTAAAAACGACCCCAAATCCTCTATTCACCTTGGAGAATATAGGAGTACGCCAGGGAGACCACTTAGTAAGGAATGACGAACCCCCGCAGTATGTGACCTGGGTGGATGGGGCCACATGGGTGGCCCCAGATCTTACTGGGTGCGCTCATGCTCGGGATGCATTCATCTGCCCTTATCACGTGGTAGAACGTGCAGTGCCTGTGTCCAAATTCGATTGGGATGGGATAGAATGGAACTGCACCGTGAAAGTATTGGCGGGAAAGGTGAGTATTGTTTCACCATCATACACCGGGAATACCAGTATGGTAACAATCTGACTTCTCCCATTGCGGCGGGAACTGTAATGATCAATAAAATGTCATTCTAGAATAGTATACTAGGTGGAGCTATAGAGCTGTAGAGCTGTATACTGCTGTGTGATTAGTTGAATGTGTTTAAGACTACACTACCCACGATGCACTAGGCTACCCAGAAAGCAATAGTCAAGATGGCTGCCTCTACAGGATGCTGTACAAGTCCACATGGCATGAATAAATGTCTAGCTCTAAGCTAGCTGCTCATAATGCAAAGGACTAGTTATTAATGAACATAACAGGAACTTTTTGCTTTACCTCAGTCCAACCTGTAAGACTTGGGGCGTTGGTTTTATGAAGCATTTATTCGCACAGGCAAGTAGATATCACTGTAGAAGATAAAGTAAAAGTTCAATTACACCAGTACGTGACACGATTCGGCTATGACATTCCACCTCTACCAGAACACCTGGTAGACTTAATGCAACGAGTTAGTCAGTCTTAAAAGGACTTTTATTCCCTGGCCCAGAAAAACCGGAACCTAAGTGAAGAAATATCTAAGATTGGGGACGATTCGTCTTGGTGGGATATCGGTATGAGTACTGAGGTTCATCCCTGGATTAGAATTGTCTCACATGTTTTGGTAATTGTTCAGTTGGTGATTGTGTTATATTTACTATTGATAACTTGTTGAGTCAACAGATGCCGCAAGCAGCAAGCATTGGTCAAGCTGTTACAGAAGAAGCCGAAGGAAGAACACAGTACCTACACGTTGTAAGTGACTGTGAGCCATGACTCGGGAGCACTGCCATTGAGGGTGGACACTGTAGGTCACATTATTTGAGGGTGGACATTGCAGTACACACTTTTTGAGGGTGGACACTGTAAAACACACTATTTGAGGGTGGAAACTGAACAATACACTATTTGAGTGTGGACTCTGTAGAACACACTATTTGAAGGTGAACACTGTAGAACACACTTTTTGAGAGTGGACACTGTAGAACACAATATTTGAAGGCGGACTCTGTAGAACACACTATTTGAGGGTGGGCACTTTGGAACACACTGTTTTAGAGTGGGGACTGTAGAACACACTATATGAGGGTGGACATTGTAGAACACGCTATTTGAGGGTGGACACTGTACAACACACTATTTGAGGGTGGAAACCGTAGAACAAACTATTTGAGGGTGGACACTGTACAACACACAATTTGAGGGTGGGCACTGTACAACACACTATTTGAGGGTGGAAACTGTATAACACACTATTTGAGGGTGGACACTGTACAACACACTATTTGAGGGTGGAAACTCTAAAACACACTACTTGAGGGTGGACACTGCACAACACAGTATTTGAGGGTGGACACTGTACAACACACTATTTGAGGGTGGACATTGTAGAACACAATATTTGAGGGTGGAAACTGTACAACACACTATTTGAGGGTGGACACTGTGGAACACACTATTTGTGGGTGGACACTGTGGAACACACTATTTGAGGGTGGAAACTGTAGAACACACTACTTGAGGGGGGACAATGTGGAACACACTATTTCAGGGTGGACACTGTGGAACACACTATTTGAGGTTGGGCACTGTACAATACACAATTTGAGGGTGTGCACTGTAGAACACACTATTTGCTGGTGGACACTGTACAACACACTATTTGAGTGTGGACACTGTGGAACACACTATTTGAGGGTGGACACTGTAGAATACATTATTTGAGGGTGGACACTGTAAAACACACTACTTGAGTGGGGACACTGTACAACACAGTATTTGAGGGTGGACACTGTACAACACACTATATGAGGGTGGACATTGTAGAACACAATATTTGAGGGTGGACACTGTGGAGCACACTATTTGAGGCTGGACAATGTAGAACACACTATTTGAGGGTGGACACTGTGCAACACACTATTTGAGGGTGGACACTGTACAACACACAATTTGAGGGCGGACACTGTACAACGCACTATTTGAGAGTGGACACTGTAGAACACACTATCTGAGGGTGGACACTGTAGAACGCACTGTTTGAGGGTCGACACTGTGGAACACACTATTTGAGGTTGGACACTGTACAACACATTATTTGAGGGTGGACAATGTACAACATACTATTTCAGGGTGGACACAGTAGAACACACTATTTGAGGGTGGACACCGTAGAACAAACGATTTGAGGGTGGACACTGTACTACACAATATTTGAGGGTGGACACTGTAGAGCACAGTACTTGAGGGGGGACACTGTGGAACACACTATTTGAGGGTGGACACTGTAGAACACACTATTTGAGGGTGGACACTGTAGAACACACTATTTGAGGTTGGGCACTGTGGAACACACTATTTGAGGGTGGACACTGTACAACACACTATTTGAGGGTGGACACTGTAGAGCAAAATACCTGAGGGGGGACACTGTGGAACACACTATTTGAGGGTGGACACTGTACAATACACTATTTGAGGGTGGGCACTGTAGAACACACTATTTGAGGGTAGACACTGTACAACACACTATTTGAGGGTGGACACTGTAGAACACTCTATTTCAGTGTCGACACTGTGGAACACACTATTTGAAGGTGGACACTGTACAACACACTATTTGAGGGTGGAAACTGCAAAACACATTATTTGAGTGGGGACACTGTACAACACAGTATTTGAGGGTGGACACTGTACAACACACTACTTGAGGGTGGACACTGTGGAACACACTATTTGAGTGTGGACACTGTTGAACACACTATTGGAGAGTAGACACTGTAGAATACATTATGTGAGGGTGGAAACTGTAAAACACACTATTTGATTGGGGACACTGTACAACACAGCATTTGAGGGTGGGCACTGTAAAACACACTAATTGTGGGTGGACAATGTAGAACACACTATTTGAGGGTGGACACTGTGCAACACACTATTTGAGGGTGGACACTGTACAACACACTATTTGATGGCGGACACTGTACAACATACTATTTGAGAGTGGACACTGTGCAACACACTATCTGAGGGTGGACACTGTAGAACACACTATTTGAGGGTGGACACTGTGGAACACATTATTTGAGGGTGTACACTGTACAACACACTATTTGATGGCGGACATTGTACAACATACTATTTGAGAGTGGACACTGTGCAACACACTATCTGAGGGTGGACACTGTAGAACACACTATTTGAGGGTGGACACTGTGGAACACATTATTTGAGGGTGTACACTGTAAAACACACTATTTGAGGGTGGACATTGTAGAACACATTATTTGAGGGTGGAAATTGTACAACACACTACTTGAGGGTGGACACTGTGGAACACACTATTTGAGGGTGGACACTGTAGAACACACTATTTGAGGGTGGACACTGTGGAACATACTATTTGTGGGTGGACACTGGAACACACTATTTGAGGGTGGAAACTGTAGAACACACTACTTGAGGGGGGACAATGTGGAACACACTATTTCAAGGTGGACACTGTGGAACACACTATTTGAGGTTGGGCACTGTACAATACACAATTTGAGGGTGTGCACTGTAGAACACACTATTTGCTGGTGGACACTGTACAACACACTATTTGAGTGTGGACACTGTGGAACACATTATTTGAGGGTGGACACTGTACAACACACTATATGAGGGTGGACATTGTAGAACACAATATTTGAGGCTGGACACTGTGGAGCACACTATTTGAGGCTGGACAATGTAGAACACACTATTTGAGGGTGGACACTGTAGAACACACTATTTGAGGGTTGACACTGTGGAACACACTATTTGTGGGTGGACACTGGAACACACTATTTGAGGGTGGAAACTGTAGAACACACTACTTGAGGGGGGACAATTTGGAACACACTATTTGAAGGTGGAAACTGTAGAACACACTACTTGAGGGGGGACAATGTGGAACACACTATTTCAGGGTGGACACTGTGGAACACACTATTTGAGGTTGGGCACTGTACAATACACAATTTGAGGGTGTGCACTGTGGAACACATTATTTGAGGGTGGACACTGTACAACACACTATATGAGGGTGGACATTGTAGAACACAATATTTGAGGGTGGACACTGTGGAACACACTATTTGAGGGTGGACACTGTAGAACACACTATTTGAGGGTGGACACTGTGGAACACACTATTTGTGGGTGGACACTGGAACACACTATTTGAGGGTGGAAACTGTAGAACACACTACTTGAGGGGGGACAATTTGGAACACACTATTTGAGGGTGGAAACTGTAGAACACACTACTTGAGGGGGGACAATGTGGAACATACCATTTCAGGGTGGACACTGTGGAACACACTATTTGAGGGTGGGCACTGTACAATACACAATTTGAGGGTGTGCACTGTAGAACACACTATTTGCTGGTGGACACTGTACAACACACTATTTGAGTGTGGAAACTGTGGAACACATTATTTGAGGGTGGACACTGTACAACACACTATATGAGGGTGGACATTGTAGAACACAATATTTGAGGGTGGACACTGTGGAGCACACTATTTGAGGCTGGACAATGTAGAACACACTATTTGAGGGTGGACACTGTACAATACACTATTTGAGGGTGGACACTGTAGAAGACAGTATTTCAGTGTCGACACTGTGGAACACACTATTTGAAGGTGGACACTACAACACACTATTTGAGGGTGGAAACTGTAAAACACACTATTTGAGTGGGGACACTGTACAACATAGTATTTCAGGGTGCACACTGTACAACACACTATTTGAGTGTGGACACTGTGGAACACACTATTTGAGGGTGGACACTGTAGAATACATTATTTGAGGGTGAACACTGTAAAACACATTACTTGAGTGGGGACACTGTACAACACAGCATTTGAGGGTGGACACTGTACAACACACTATATGAGGGTGGACATTGTAGAACACAATATTTGAGGGTGGACACTGTGGAACACACTATTTGAGGCTGGACAATGTAGAACACACTATTTGAGGGTGGACACTGTGCAACACACTATTTGAGGGTGGACACTGTACAACACACTATTTGAGGGTGGACACTGTACAACACATTATTTGAGAGTGGACACTGTAGAACACACTATCTGAGGGTGGACACTGTAGAACACACTATTTGAGGGTCGACACTGTGGAACACACTATTTGAGGTTGGACACTGTAAAACACATTATTTGAGGGTGGACAATGTACAACATACTATTTCAGGGTGGACACGGTAGAACACACTATTTGAGGGTGGACACCGTAGAACAAACTATTTGAGGGTGGACACTGTACAACACACTATTTGAGGGTGGACACTGTCATAGAGTCATAGAGTCATAGAGTTTTACAGCACAGAAAGAGGCCCTTCGGCCCATCGTGTCTGCGCCGCCCATCCATCCCTGTCCAGTCTAATCCCATTTTCCAGCATTTGGTCCATAGCCTTGTATGCAATGGCATTTCAAGTGCTCATCCAAATGCTTCTTGAATGTTGTGAGGGTTCCTGCCTCCACCACCCTTTCAGGCATTGAGTTCCACATTCCAACCACCCTCTGGGTGAAAAAGTTCCTCCTCAAATCCCCTCTAAATCTCCTGCCCCTTACCCTGAATCTATGCCCCCTTGTTATTGACCCCCCCACTAAGGGGAAAAGTTCCTCTTTATCTACCCTATCTATGCCCCTCATTATTTTGTACACCTCAATCAGGTCCCCCCTCAGCCTTCTCTGCTCCAAGGTAACAACTCCAGCCTGTCCAGCCTCTCTTCATAGCTGAGGCGCTCCATCCCAGGTAACATCCTGGTGAATCTTCTCTGCACTCTCTCCAAAGCAATCACATCCTTCCTATAGTGAGGCGACCAGAACTGCACACAGTACTCCAGCTTTGGCTTCACCAGCGTTTTGTACAGCTCCATCATAACCTCCCTGCTCTTATATTCTATGCCTCGGCTAATGAAGGCAATATCCCATATGCCTTTTTAACCACCTTATCTACCTGCTCTGCTGCCTTCAGGGATCTATGTACATGTACACCAAGGTCCCTCTGACCCTCTGTACTTCCTAGGGTCCTACCACTCATTGTGTATTCCCTTGCCTTATTTGTCTGTCCAAAATGCATCACCTCGCACTTTTCAGGGTTAAATTCCATTTGCCACTTTTCCGCCCATCTGACCAACCCGTTTATATCGTCCTGTAGCCGGAGGCTTTCCTCCTCGCAATTTACCACCCCACCAATTTTCGTGTCATCTGCGAACTTACTGATCATACCTTTTACATTCTCATCCAAATCATTTATGTAGATCACAAACAATAAGGGACCCAGCACCGATCCCTGAGGTACCCCACTGGACACAGGCTTCCAGTCACAAAAGCAACCTTCGACCATCACCCTCTGCCTCCTGCCACTCAGCCAGTTTAGGATCCAACGCGCCAAGGCACCCTGGATCCCATGGGCTCTTACCTTCTTGACCAGTCTCCTATGCGGGACTTTGTCAAAAGCTTTACTGAAGTCCATGTAAACCACATCCACAGCATTTTCCTCATCCACCCCACTAGTCACCCCCTCGAAAAATTCGATCAGATTTGTTAGACATGATTTACCCTTGACAAAGCCATGCTGACTATCCCCAATTAATCCTTGCCTCTCCAAGTGGAGATTAATTTTGTCCCTCAGAATTTTTTCCAATAATTTCCCCACCACAGATGTTAGACTCACTGGCCTGTAATTCCCTGGTTTATCCCTGCTACCCTTCTTGAATAATGGTACTACGTTAGCTGTTCTCCAGTCCTCTGGTACATCCCCTGTGGTTGAGAGGTGCTGAAAATTAGTGTCAGAGCCCCTGCAATCTCCTCCCTTGCCTCCCACAGCAGCCTGGTATACATCTCGTCCGGGCCTGGGGATTTATCCACTTTTTGGCCCGCTAAAACCGCTAGCACCTCCTCCCTCTCGATGCTAATATGTTCAAGTATGTCACAGTCCCCTTGCCCGATTTCTATGTCTGCATCGTCTTTCTCCATAGTGAACACAGATGCAAAAAATTCATTTAAAACCCCGCCTACATCCTCTGGCTCTACACACAGATTGCCACTTTGGTCCCTAATGGGCCCTACCCTTTCCCTGGTTATCCTCTTGCCCTTAATATACTTATAAAACATCTTAGGATTTTCCTTTATTTTGCTCGCCAGTGTTATTTCATGGCCCCTCCTCGCCCTCCTAATTTCTTTTTTAAGTATGCCCCTGCACTTTTTATACTCCTCTAGGGCTTCTTCTGTCTTTTGTCTTTTGTAACTGCCAAAAGCCCCCCTTTTATTTCTAATGCATTTTTGTATATCCCTTCTCATCCAAGGTTCCCTTTGCTTGTTGGTCCCACCCTTGACCTTTACAGGAACATGTTGGCGTTGTACTCTCTCTATTTCCCTTCTGAAAGTCTCCCACTGTTTTGACCTGGATTTTCCTATAAGCAGCTGCTCCCAGTCCACTTTGGCCAGATCCTGCCTTATCATATTAAAATCGGCCTTCCCCCAATTTAGAACCCTTATTTCCGGGCCGTCTTTGTCTTTTTCCATGACCACCTTAAATCTCACCGAATTATGGTCACTGTCGCCAAAATGCTCTCCTACTGACACTTCCACCACTTGCCCGGCTACATTCCCCAGAATTAGGTCCAGTACCGCCCCCTCTCTTGTAGGACTTTCTACATGTTGGCTCAAAAAGCTCTCCTGGATGCACTTTAAGAATTTTGCACCCTCTAAGCCTTTCACACTCTGACTGTCCCAATTTATATTGGGGAAGTTGAAATCCCCCACTATTATTACCCTATTATTTTCGCACTTCTCTGAGATTTGTCTACATATCTGTTCCTCTATCTCCCCCTGACTGTTTGGGGGCCTATAGTACACTCCCAGCAAAGTGCTTGCCCCCTTTTTGTTTTTAAGTTCTACCCATATGGCCTCATTAGAGGAACCCGCTAATATATCATCCCTCCTTACAGCAGTAATTGACTCCTTAATTAATATTGCAACACCCCCTCCCCTTTTACACCCCCCTCTGTCTCGCCTGAAGATTCTATACCCCGGAATATTGAGCTGCCAGTCCTGACCCTCCCTCAACCATGTCTCCGTGATAGCAACAACATCGTACTCCCATGTGTTCAACAACAACTTCAGTTCATCCACCTTATTTGCAAGACTCCTTGCATTAAAATAAATGCCTTCCAGCCCTGCCATATTCTCTTTTGCCTTCACATATTTGCTCTGCCTTCCCAGCTGACTTGTTTTTCCCTCTGTATTTGGCCGTAACTCACCCCCTACTATAGCTCCACTCTGTACCCCAACCCCCTGCCAAGTTAGTTTAAACCCTCCCCAGCAGTGCTAGCTAACCTCCCCGCAAGGATATTGGTTCCCCCCTGGTTCAGGTGTAAACCGTCCGACTTGTACAAGTCCCACCTTTCCCAGAAGCAGACCCAGTGATCCAGGAAACTAAAGCCCTCCCCCCTGCACCATCCCTTTAGCCACGCATTCATCTGTTCTATCTTCCTATTCCTATACTTACTAGCACGTGGCACCGGGAGTAATCCAGAGATTACAACCTTTGAGGTCCTGCTCCTTAATCCTTCACCTAGCTCCCTAAATTCTTGCTGCAGGACCTCATCCCTCTTTTTACCTATGTCGTTGGTACCAATGTGGGCCACGACCACTGGCTGTTCTCCCTCCCCCTCCAGAATGCCCTGCAGCCGCTCAGTGACATCCTTGACCCTGGCACCAGGGAGGCAACAACGCATCCTGGATTCACGTCTACGGCCACAGAAACGCCTATCTGTTCCCCTTACTATAGAATCCCCTACCACTATTGCTCTCCCACTCTTTTTCCCCCCTTCCTGGGCACAGTACTTGAGGGGGGACACTGTACAACACACTATTTGAGGGTGGACACTGTAGAACACACTATTTGAGGGTGGACACTGTGGAACACACTATTATGGTTGGACACTGTGGAACACACTATTTGAGGGTGGACACTGTAGAACACACTATTTGAGGGTGGACACTGTAGAACACACTATTTGAGGTTGGCACTGTAGAACACACTATTTGAGGGTGGACACTGTACAACACACTATTTGAGGGTGGAAACTGTAGAGCACAGTACCTGAGGGGGGACACTGTGGAACACACTATTTGAGGGTGGACAATGTACAATACACTATTTGAGGGTGGGCACTGTAGAACACACTATTTGAGGGTAGACACTGTACAACACACTATTTGAGGGTGGAAACTATAAAACACATTATTTGAGTGGGGACACTGTACAACACAGTATTTGAGGGTGGGCACTGTAAAACACACTAATTGTGGGTGGACAATGTAGAACACACTATTTGGGGGTGGACACTGTACAACACACTATTTGATGGCGGACACTGTACAACATACTATTTGAGAGTGGACACTGTACAACACACTATCTGAGGGTGGACACTGTAGAACACACTATTTGAGGGTGGACACTGTGGAACACATTATTTGAGGCTGCACACTGTACAACACACTTTTTGAGGGTGGACACTGTACAACACACTATTTGAATGTGCACACTTTAGAACACGCTATTTGAGGGTGGACATTGTGGGACACACTATTTGAGGGTGGACACTCTACAACACACTATTTGAGGGTGGGCTCTGTAGAACACATTATTTGAGGGTAGACACTGTACAACACACTATTTGAGGGTGGACACTTTAGAACACACTATTTGAGGGTGGACACTGTACAACACACTATTTGAGTGTGGACACTGTGGAACAAACTATTTGAGTGTGGACACTGTGGAACACACTATTTGTGAGTGGACACGGTACAACACACTATTTGATGGTGGAGACTGTACAACACACTATTTGAGGCTGGACAGTGGAGAACACAATATTTGAGGGTGGACACTGTAGAAGACACTATTTGATGGTGGACACTGTACAACACACTATTTGAGGGTGGACACTGTGGAACACAGTATTTGAGGGTGGACAATGTAGAACACACTATTTGAGGATGGACACAGTACAACACACTGTTTGAGGGTGGACACTGTACAACAAACTATTTGAGGGTGAGCACTGTACAGCATTCTATTTGAGAGTGGACACTGTACAGCATTCTATTTGAGGGTGGACACTGTACAACACATTTTTTGAGTGTGGACACTGTACAACACACTATTTGAGGGTGGACACCATAGAACACTCTATTTGAGGGTGGACACTGTACTACACACTATTAGAGGGTGGTCTCTGTAGAACACATTGTTTGAGGGTAGACACTGTACAACACACTATTTGAGGTTGGACACTGTAGAACACTCTATTTGAGGGTGGACACTGTTAAACGCACTATTTGAGGGTGGACACTGTAGTACACCCTATTTGAGGGTGGACACCGTAGAACACACTATTTGAGGAGGACACTGTGGAACACACTATTTGAGGTTGGACACTGTGGAACACACTAACTGATGGTGGACACTGTGCAACACACTCTTTGAGGGTGGACACTGTACAACACACTATTTGAGGGTGGACACTGTGGAAAACACTATTTGAGTGTGGACACTGGAACACACTATTTGAGAATGGACACTGTAGAACACACTATTTGAGGGTGGACACTGTGGAACACACTATTTGAGGGTGAACACTGTAGAAAACACTATTTGTGTTTGAGCACTGTACAACGCACTATTTGAGGGTTGACACTGTAGAACACACTGTTTGAGTGTGGACAATGTGGAACAAACTATTTGAGGGTGGACACTGTAGAACACACTATTTGAGGGTGGATACTGTAGAACACACTACTTGATGGTGGACACTGTGCAACACACTATTTGAGGGTGGACACTGTGCAACACACTATTTGAGGGTGGGCACTGTGGAACACACTATTTGAGGGTGGACACTGTAGAACACACTATTTGAGGCTGGACACTGTACTACACACTATTTCAGGGTGGTCTCTGTAGAACACATTATTTGAGGGTAGACACTGTACAACACAATATTTGAGGTTGGACACTGTAGAACAATCTACTTGAGGGTGGACACTGTAAAACACACTATTTGAGGGTGGACACTGTAGAACACACTATTTGAGGGTGGACACTGTGGAACACACTATTTGAGGTTGGACACTGTACAACACATTATTTGAGGGTGGACACTGTACAACATACTATTTCAGGGTGGACACGGTGGAACACACTATTTGAGGGTGGGCACTGTGGAACACACTAGTTGATGGTGGACACTGTGGTACACACTATTTGAGAGTGGACACTGTAGAACACACTATTTGAGGGTGGGGACTGTGTAACACACTATTTGAGGGTGGACAATGTGGAACACACTATTTGAGGGTGGACAGTGTAGAACACCCTATTTGAGGTTGGACAATGTACAACACACTATTTGAGGGCGGACACTGTAGAACACACTATTTGAGTGTGGACACTGTGGAACACACTATTTGAAGGTGGACACTGTACAACACACTATTTGAGGGTGAACTCTGTGGAACACACTATTTGAGGGTGTACACCGTAGAACACATTATTTGAGGGTGGACACTGTACAACACTCTATTTGAGGGTGGACACTGTACAACACACTATTTGAGGGTGGACACTGTGGAACACACTACTTGATGGTGGACACTGTGGTACACACTATTTGAGGGTGGACACTGTGGAACACACTATTTGAGGGTGGGGACTGTGGAACATACTATTTGAGAGTGGACACTGTAGAACACACTATTTGAGGGTGGGGACTGTGTAACACACTATTTGAGGGTGGACAATGTGGAACACACTATTTGAGGGTGGACACTGTAGAACACCCTATTTGAGGTTGGACAATGTACAACACACTAATTGAGGGTGGACACTGTAGAACACACTATTTGAGTGTGGACACTGTGGAACACACTATTTGAAGGTGGACACTGTACAACACACTATTTGAGGGGGAACTCTGTGGAACACACTATTTGAGGGTGTACACCGTAGAACACATTATTTGAGGGTGGACACTGTACAACACACTATTTGAGGGTGGACACTACAACACACTACTTGCCGTAATAGTTGATCAAATTTACCATCATGCTTCATGAGAACAAAGACTGGTTGCTGTGAGGACTTTGCAAAATAAACTGTTTGACTTGTACGCTGGAAAAGCTGCCAATTGCTCTGCACCATATATGGAATGCAAGCTTATTGAGCTTCTGTTGGAAAACGATATTGACTTTGAAATCAGTGTAACAACAAAACATCGTCAGATTATGGACTGTACCTAGTCTTGAGACCCACAGTTGTTCAACAAACATATGAAAAGAGGGTCTGAGAATAAATTAATGACCATTATGCCAAATAGTTAGAAATATAAATGCAGTGGGCGAGTTGTCAAGTTTTGGGGTATAATTGCTGTTGGACACTGAGTTTCGTGGCTATAGTCAAAGTTACCTGGTCAGGTGCCAGTTTCGGTTAGTCATACATCCAGTCATCATTGAATTGACATCTGATCTGGTGAATAGTTTGGATGTGGTTTTGTTATAATCACCGGAGATTGAAGTAAATGATTTTAGATGCTTGCTTGTGATATGTGCATGAATTGAGGGCAGATTGTATTCTGGGAATTACTTGTAACCTCTTGTTGAAATTTAAGTAAAAGAGGTTTCACAGGTGCATTGGGTTTTGTGCTGTCTGTTCCACGGGTCGGAACTCTATAAGCTCTCAAACAATCAGAACGTCTTACAGAACTGGTCCAGGCATTCTCCAGAGGAGACTGGCCGAGGCCTTCTCCAGAGGAGACTGACCGAGACCTTCTCCAGAGGAGACTGACTTCTCTAGAGGGGCCTGATGCAGACATTCTCCAGGGGAGACTGACCGAGACCGCATCCAAGGGAGACAATCCGAGACTTTCTCCAGAAGAGATGGACCGAGGCCTCCTCCAGAGGGGACTGACTGAGACAACCTCCAGAGGGGACTGACCGAGACATACGCCAGAAGGGAATGACTGAGACTTCCTCCAGATGGGAATGACCGAGACCTCCTCCAGAGGGGACTGACCGAGACCACCTCCAGAGGGGACTGACCGAGACATCCTCCAGTGGGGATTGACTGAGACCTCCTCCAGAGTGAGGCTGAACGTGGCCTCCTCCAAAGGGGGCTGGCCTATAGCTCCTCCAGAGGGGACTGACCGAGACCCCCTCCAGAGGGAAACTGATCGCGGCCTCCTCCAGAGGGGACTGACTGAGATCTCCTCCAGAGGGGACTGGCCGAGACCTCCTCCAGAGGGAGACTGAACGCGGCCTCCTCCAGAGGGGAGTGACTGAGTCCTCCTCCAGGGGGGACTGAGCGAGACCTCCTCCAGAGGGAGAATGAACATGGCCTCCTCTGGAGGGAGAATGAACATGGCCTCCTCCAGAAGTGAGTGACCGAGACGTGCTCCAGAGGGGACTGACCGGGACCTCCTCCAGGGGAGACTGACTGAGACCTTCTCCAGTTTAGAGTGAACGAGAGCTCCAGGGGAGACTGAACGTGGTCTTCTTCCCACGTTGTACACAAAGTGCCCCACGTGAATTTTGTCTGTTTATTACCTGGTGTTACATTTCCTCTCTGTGTCCTGGTTTTGTTACCTCGTGTTAACAAGTTCCTGTTTGATGGTGGCCCTTGTGTTTTAAAGAGGTTAAAGCCTGGGGTTAAAGTAGCACTGCCTGCAATTTTGCAAATACATGTTCACTCGGTGTGTGACGAGCAGGGGCTGAAAGTAAATTAAAGTCGGATACGTGAACCCGTGGATGGACATTTCAAAATAATGCTTGTGTTTCAGAGCAATGCGACAACGTTGAGGTGGCATGGAGGACATTTGAGGGGATTTGATAGAGTAAATATGGAGAAATTATTTCGGGGGCAGGAGGCTGGGTAACCAAAGCACACAGGTTTGAAATAATTGGCAAAAGAACCAGAGCAGAGATGAGGATGATGTTTTATGCTGCAAGTTGTTCTGATCTGGAATGCACTGCCTGAAAGGGTGGTGGAGGCAGATTGTGCATAACGTCACCATTTGCAGGGCTACGGCGAGCGAGAGGGACTAATTGGATCACTCTTTCAAAGAGCCGGCAGAGGCAGGATGGCCCGAATGGGCTGTATGATTCTATGATTTGTAGCAGATTGATGGGGCCCATTTCGCTGTAGGGTGATGTTGACCATTTTGCGACAGGTTCATGGCGGCCATTTCCAGTTGCCTGTGGGGTGCCATTTTTAGAGTCCCAGCTGCGCCCTTTTGCTGACCCTCAGTCTCACCTTCTTGTGTAAATTGTATACCCAGCCTCCCGAGTAAGACCACCCACTTCAATAGACCGCCAGGTCGTGTCTACTGTTTCATTTGGAGAAGGTGGGATGTAGTTTTGAGGAAACTTTATTTAATATATTAAAATAATGAAGCCAGTTTTTTGAAAATAAGGAGGAGACCAGACGCGAGCTAAAGTAAGCGGCGGAAGTTTATAAACACAACACAGGGACAACAACAATAACTTGCATTTATATAGCAGCATTAATGTAATGAAACGGCAAAAGGCAATTATCAGACCAAGTTTGACACTGAGCCACAATATTAGGACAGATGACCAAAATCTCGGTGAAAGAAGTAGGTGTTAAGTTTGGTTTAAAGGAGGAGGAAAGAGAGGCACAGCTGCAAAGAGGTTTAGAGAGGGAATACCAGAGTTTAGGGCCTTGGCAGCTGAAGTCATGGCTCCAATGTGGAGCAACGAAAATCTTGGATACGCTTGAGGTCAGAGGAGTGCAGTGATCTCGGAGGGTTGTAGGGAGACTTGTTACAGAGTCTGTCTTCTCACTGGGAGTGACACATACTGTACACTGGGACACTTGTTACAGAGTCTGACTCCTCACTGGGAGAGACACACTGTACACAGGGACACTTGTTACAGAGTCTGACTCCACACAGGGAGAGACACACTGTAAACAGGGACGCTTGTCACAGAGTCTGACTCCACATTGGGAGAGACACACTGTAAACAGGGACACTTGTCACAGAGTCTGACTCCACATTTGGAGAGACACACACTGTACACAGGGACACTTGTCACAGAGTCTGACTCCACATTGGGAGAGACACACTGTAAACAGGGACACTTGTCACAGAGTCTGACTCCACATTGGGAGAGACACACTGTAAACAGGGACACTTGTCACAGAGTCTGACTCCACATTGGGAGAGACACACTGTAAACAGGGACACTTGTCACAGAGTCTGACTCCACATTGGGAGAGACACACTGTACACAGGGACACTTGTCACAGAGTCAGATTCCACACTGGGAGAGACACACTGTACACAGGGACACTTGTTACAGAGTCTGATTCCACACTGGGAGAGACACACTGTAGACAGGGACACTTGTTACAGAGTCTGACTCCACACTGGGAGAGACACACTGTACACAGGGACACTTAGAGTCATAGAGTCATAGAGTAATACAGCACGGATAGAGGCCCTTCGGCCCATCGTGTCCGCGCCGGCCATCAAGCCCTGTCTAATCTAATCCCATATTCCAGCATTTGGCCCGTAGCCTTGTATGCTATGGCATTTCAAGTGCACATCCAAATGCTTCTTAAATGTTGTGAGGGTTTCTGCCTCCACAACCCTTTCAGGCAGTGAGTTCCAGACTCCAACCACCCTCTGGGTGAAAAAGTTCTTTCTCAAATCCCCTCTAAACCTCCCGCCCTTTACCTTGAATCTATGCCCCCTAGTTATTGACCCCTCTACTAAGGGAAAAAGCTCCTCAGCATCCATCCTATCTATGCCCCTCATAATTTTGTACACCTCAATCATGTCCCCCCTCAGCCTCCTCAGCTCCAAGGAAAACAAACCCAATCTGCCCAGTCTCTCTTCATAGCTGAAGCGCTCCAGCCCTGGTAACATCCTGGTGAACCTCCTCTGCACCCTCTCTAACGCGATCACATCCTTCCTGTAGTGTGGCGACCAGAACTGCACACAATATTCCAGCTGTGGCCTAACCAGTGTTTTATACAGCTCCATCATAACCTCCTTGCTCTTATATTCAATGCCTCGGCTAATGAAGGCAAGTATCCCATATGCCTTTTTTACCACCTTATCCACCTGTTCCGCCGCCTTCAGGGATCTGTGTACTTGCACACCCAGATCCCTCTGACCCTCCATCTTGCCTAGGGTCTTTCCATTCATTGTGTATTCCTTTGCCTTGTTAGTCCCCCCAAAGTGCATCACCTCGCACTTTTCCGGGTTAAATTCCATTTGCCACTGTTCCGCCCATCTGACCAACCCATCTATATCGTCCTGCAGACTGAGGCTACCCTCCTCGCTATTTACCACCCTACCAATTTTTGTATCATCCGCGAACTTACTGATCATACCCTTTACATTCATATCCAAGTCATTAATGTAGACCACAAACAGCAAGGGACCCAGCACCGATCCCTGTGGTACCCCACTGGCCACAGGCTTCCAGTCACAAAAACAACCTTCGACCATCACCCTCTGCCTTCTGCCACTAAGCCAGTTTTGTATCCAATGTGCCAAGGCACCCTGGATTCCATGGGCTCTTACCTTCTTGACCAGTCTCCTGTGCGGGACTTTATCGAAGGCCTTACTGAAATCCATGTATACCACATCCACTGCGTTACCCTCATCCACACACCTAGTCACCCCCTCAAAAAATTCAATCAAATTAGTCAGACATGATCTTCCCTTGACAAAGCCATGTTGACTATCCCTGATTAATCCTTGCCTCTCCAAGTGGAGACAAATTTTGTCCCTCAGGATTTTTTCCAATAATTTTCCTACCACTGATGTTAGGCTCACTGGCCTGTAGTTCCCCGGTTTTTCCCTACTACCCTTCTTGAATAATGGTACTACATTAGCGGTTCTCCAGTCCTCTGGCACATCCCCTGTGGCCAGAGAGGTCCTGAATATATGTGTTAGAGCCCCCGCAATCTCCTCCTTTGCCTCACACAGCAGCCTGGGATACATTTCATCCGGGCCTGGGGATTTATCCATTTTTAGGCCAGCTAAAACCGCCAATACCTCCTCCCGCTCGATGTTAATATGTTCGAGCATATCACAGTCCCCCCGCCCTATTTCTATGTCTACATCGTCCTTCTCCATAGTGAAAACAGATGCAAAAAATTCATTTAGAACCCCTCCTACATCTTCCGGCTCCACACACAGATTGCCACTTTTGTCCCTAATGGGCCCTATTTTTTCCCTAGTTATCCTCTTACCCTTAATATACTTATAAAACATCTTCGGATTTTCCTTTATTTTGCTTGCCAGTGTTATTTCATGGCCCCTCCTTGATCTCCTAATTTCTTTTTTAAGTATCCCCCTGCACTTTTTGTACTCCTCTAGGGCTTCCTCCGTCTTTAGCCTTTTGTATCTACCAAAAGCCCTCCTTTTTTTCCTAATCCATTCTCGTATATCCCCTGTCATCCAAGGTTCCCTGTGGTTTTTGGAACCACCCTTGACCTTTACGGGAACATGTTGCCATTGTATGATCTCAATCTCCCTTCTGAAAGCCTCCCATTGCTCCGATGCGGATTTTCCTACAAGTAGCTGATCCCAGTCCATTTTGGCCAGATCCTGCCTTATCCTATTAAAATCGGCCTTCCCCCAATTTAGAACCTTTATTTCCGGCCCATCCCTGTCCTTTTCCATGGCCACCTTAAATCTTACCATATTATGGTCACTATCACCAAAGTGCTCACCTACTAGCACTTTTTCCACTTGGCCGGCCACATTCCCTAGAATTAGGTCCGGTACCGCCCCCTCTCTTGTAGGACTTTCTACATGCTGGCTCAAAAAGCTCTCCTGGATGCACTTTAAGAATTCTACACCCTCTGAGCCTTTCACACTCTGACTATCCCAGTTAATATTGGGGAAGTTGAAATCCCCCATTATTATTACCCTATTATTTGCACATTTCTCTGAGATTTGCCTACATATCTGTTCCTCTATCTCCCCCTTGTTCCAGAGTCTGACTCCTCACTTCTGGTCACCACACATTAGGAAGGATGTGAAGGCCCTTGAGAGGGTGCAGATGAGATTTACCAGAATGATTCCGGGGTAGGGGATCATAGCTACAATGACAGGTTGGAAAAGCTGGATTTGATTTAATTAGAGCAAAGGAGATTGAGGGGTGATTAAATGGATGCATACAAGATTATGAAGGGTTTTGATAGGCTAGATTGGGAAAGGTTATTCCCACTAATTGATGGTACAAAGACATGTGGACATAGATTTAAGGTTTTGGGCAAGAGATACAGCGGGGAGGGGGGAGGAAAAAGTTGTTTACGCAGTGAGTGTTGATGACCTGGAATTCGCTGCCGATGGAAGTGGTGGAAGCGGTGACACTCTATGTTTTCAAGGGAAGACTGGATAGGAACTTGAGGGAAATAAACTTACAGGGCTACGGGGATAGAGCTCTACAGAGAGCCAGCATGAACTCAATGGGCCAAAGGCCTCGTTCTGCGCAGTTATGACTCTATGACACTTGTTACAGAGTCTGACTCCTTACTGGGAGAGACACACACTATACACAGGGACACTTGTTACAGAGTCCGACTCCTCACTCGCAGAGACACACACTGAAAACAGGGGTGCGTGTTACAGCATCTGAATCCTCAATGGGAGAGACACACACTGGACACACGGACATTTGTTACAGAGTTCGACTCCTCACTGGGAGAGACACACACTGTACACAGGGACGCTTGTTCCAGCGTCTGACTCCTCACTGGGCGAGACACAGATTTTACACAGGGACACTTGTTACAGAGTCTGACTCCTCACTTGCAGTGATACAGATTGTACACAGGGACACTTGTTACAGAGTCTGACTCCTCACTGGGAGAGACCCACACTGTACACAGTAACACTTGTTACAGAGCCTGACTCCTCACTCGCAAAGACACACACTGTACACAGGGACACTTTTTACAGATTCTGACTCCTCACTTGCAGTGATACACATTGTACACAGGGACACTTGTTACAGAGTCTGACTCCTCGCTGGGAGAGACCCACACTGTACACAGTAACACTTGTTACAGAGTCCGACTCCTCACTCGCAAAGACACACACTGTACACAGGGACGCTTGTTCCAGCATCTGACTCCTCACTGGGTGAGACACAGGCTGTACACAGGGACACTTGTTACTGAGTCTGACTCCTCACTGGGAGAGACACACACTGTAGAAAGGGTCACTTGTTACAGAGTCTGACACCTCACTCACAGAGATACACACTGTACACAGGGACACTTGTTACAGAGTCCGACTCCTCACTGGGAGGGACATCCAGGAATACTGAGTGCAATTTTCTGTGTCCTACTGCAGCCGAGACTGAGCTCCAGACTGAGCCCTTCCTGTCTGTGCATTTCCCCAGTGCCCCATTGGATAACATTCAGCCCCAGATATCCTGCAGGAGCAGCGCTGTGGGGCCGGGCAGCTGAGTCTCCTGACCCAGTGGATGGGCCTCTGACCTCACAATGGGAGATGACGCTCGCTCAGCTCCAGCTGGAAACCCTTGAAGGGGCCGATAGTATTTAAACCCAGAGCGTGGTCACTTAAAGGGGAGGGGCAAAAAATCGGACAAAATGACCATATAATGAGATCAATAATGGTCACTAATTGAAATGTTCACACAAACACTCTCAGTCCGGGTCTCGATTCCCACAGCGACTGCAGGTCCCTCTTTCCATCTGAACTGAACTGATTCCTCAACAGTCTGAAACAGATTAAAGATTAAACAGGAAATAAACAGATTGCACAACAGTGTCAATAACAGGGAGACTGGGATTAATATTTCAAAAATAATTACGACAAATATTACACATAAAAGTGATTCAATCCCTTTTATATTTTATTTATTACATTAAGCCTTTACACAAACACTCACCGGATCCACTTCAGACTCCTGCAGGTCTGTATGAGGCGGAGGAGAGTGGGGACAGATCGGTCTGTGAAGAAGTTTGATCCCAGGTTCAGATCCGTCAGTGACCGGTTTGTACTGAGAGCAGTGACGAGATCCTCAGTACAAGGATCTGTGAGACCGACATCCCATAGCCTGTGGATCAGAGAGAAATAACAGGAATCAGTGTAATTCGCAAGGTTACTAATATCACTATTATTGTTACTATTAATAATGTACACTATTTATTAAAAACATTATTACTGAAGCCAATAATAATGTACTGTGTCAGACATATAAACACATAAGCAAAATCTCACACAGTCGGGTACTTACTGCAGTTCCTGTATTTTACAGTCCGGGTTCCTCAGAGCCACAGATAGTAGTTTCACTCCTGAATCTCCCAGTTTATTGCTCCTCAGTCTAAACTCAGAGAGTGAGAAACAAACTGAATCAAAGCCGGGATCTGATATATTTTTCTCTCTCGGATATTGCGGCAATCACTGAAACTGCTTCAGAAAATTAATAACCCGGTTTCGCCCCGCGACATCCCACTTTGGTGGGTCCGGTTGGGCCGGGGTAGCTGGCGAGTCCCAGCCCTGTTCTGTCGAAGGACCTTCCCCTGATTGGCTTGGAAAGCCACGTCCAGTGCATTTCCCGGCCAATTAGAGGTAGTGGGTCTGGTGCCGTCACTTGATGACTCGCCAGCAGCCATTTCCCTTAAAGGGGCCATGCACAAATTTAGCTTGACATTTGTGCTGTCAGTGCTCTACAGCACTGAGATGCTGCAAGTACTGACAAGCACTGCACAAAGGTGCATGGCTGCGCGCAGCACGCAGGGAGGTTCCCTTCCCTTCAAATGGACGGAAGAGACCTCCCCATGACACCAAAGCAGACTGGTTGCACATTGCATAGGAGGACACAAGCAGGAATGTCGTGAGGAGGACCAGGCTGCATTGACACAAACCTTTCAATGATCTCAGTAGATCACGAAACGTTCCTGCAAAGACACACTCAACCTCATCCTTCTGTGCCACCCATCACATCCTCATCACTCTGCCTTCCCTACCCTACTCCGGCACATCCTTACTCACACCAACTTACCTTGCACCTCCACCCATCCCTCTCTATCTACATTATCACATCCCCATCTCACTCACCCTCATCCTAGTCCAATCATACCAACTAATAACACACAAGGGAAGACAAATGTGTGTTTTAGCAAATGATCAAGTGAAATTTCTGTTAATGTGCTGCCAAACATTAAAATCATTCTATTCAATACATTCCGTTTTTGGCAAGATTTGTGTGCACCTTTGGAAGCGGTTTTAGTGTTGCAGTGAATGGTGAGAAATAACGGTACCCTCTGCAATGCTGATCAGTGTGAAAGGAATGGCTTGGCCATTGTAGGGATGCTTAATCTTGTCTGTTTGGGGTGGTGCCAACTTGGCGCATCATGTGGCAGCCAGTGCATACAGCGTCAAGTGAAGTAAATCTGGCCTTGTTGAGGCCATCCCTGTCGTCCCAGGCAGCAATGTGGACACAATTAAATGATAAAGTGGTGAATCCCGGTTCTTGATACTCTGTGCATTATATTAATCTGTATAATAGCTCGGATTCAGTTATATTGTGAAATGGCGCTAACTGCTGCTGTAAAATCCGCCCCCCCCAGGTTTTTACGTAACAAGTATAATTTATTCTGTCCTTTTACACTTTTTAAATGTCCTTCTGCTCCTAGTTTATAGGGGAGGGGAGTCTCTCACTTTATTCCCCGTTAAACAGGCTCCAGATTTATGTCAGGAGTAATTGGTCGGACAGTTTTTGGGGAATTCGGGGCCTCACACACAGGGGGCAGATTATGGGGAATTCCTGGGTTCAATGCCCCCAGTTTACCCAGGAGCCACCCGCTTTGTGTGCGAGGCCCCACCACTGGCTGGCGTGTGTCTGTACTCCAGTACTCACGCCCCACCACAGGTTAGATTGGAATCATTATACCGGCAGAATTAAGATCCTGAATATCAATCTTTACTCAATGGTCAGGACTGTGTATAATTGTAAATATTTACAGTTGAAAGAATTCCCATTTCCCCAATATTCGCAATCCATGAAACTTCCTCCTCGACAAGACACAGCCTGCAAGGTATTGGAGTAAATACCTAACTTGTTAGTGATTTAAACTTGGGTTTCTGTGCTGTTTCTAGTTGAAATGGTGGATGAGGAAAATATTTTAAATCAATTTTATCTTTACTGCCAGATTATATTTTATGTTTATATCCCATTGCCCCGCCTTATTAAATATGATTTATTGCAAATAAATTATCAGACTCTCAGTGACCTGTATTTACTGATCCGATAAAGACTGTAAAACCCCTACTTGTTCACAAGGATCGATTTTAGATTCTCCAGGCCTTAGGGAATTACTAACCTATCCTCTTATTTTTGGTCATATAATTATTGAATCTGCTTCTCTCTGGTTTAACGGAACTCTTTGTTTCTCTTCATTACAGAGCAAAAACACAATCCGTGACTGTTCTACAATTCGCCCAACAGATAGTGCCAAATAAGCAGTTACCTCAACGCACGGCATTTGTGCAGTACGGCTCCCAGCCGCTGGAGTCCTTCACACTGAATGGAGCAGCCTCCGAAATCGAGGTTTTTTATTGTATCACAGAATCCAATGACATGAGACAGGACCACACAATCAATCGGGGTCAGTTGCAATCCATTAAATGTAACTGTTTCCACAGATCCCACGGTGGCCCGAGCCAGTGCTTTATTCTGAGACTCAAACAGGTAGTGGAATGTGTTCAGGAGGTTCCTTTTATCAGTTACACTCTCTATGTTTCCCATCTGTCCTTCAAACTTCTCCTTCACCCACTCAATGACTCGGCAGGTGGTTTGATGAAGGAATGGACCCAGAAACTCCTCCAGGGGCCGAGCTGCCTGTGGGGAGGAGAGACCAGCAACAAAACGGAGAAATATCTCAAATCGCCCATCTTCATTGCTGTGGGCTTCACTGAGGAGTTTCCGGATGTCCCCGGGACCTGGAGTCAGGAATTGTGCCAGTGCGGCTACAAACTCTTGGATGGTGAGGTGCGGGAATGTGTACACCACGCTCTGGGCAGAATCATCTCTCTCCAAAAGTTCCCTCATGAACCCAGACAGGAACTGGGAAGGTTGCAGATTGTACTTGATCAAATCTCCATTTCTAAACACAATCTTCTTCTCGGAGACTCCTGTGAAGGCCATATCACCAAGCTTCAGCAACACATCACGGGAGCTTTCAATCTCTGGGCCATGGTTTTTCAGAATGATGTAAATATAGTAGGAATATAGTTGGGTGATGGTCTTGGGAACTTCCTTATGTTCTCTGTCTCCTTGTGTAAAGAAGTGGCCCAGTGTCAGAGCGAGGATCCAACAGTAGGAAGGGTTGTAGCACATGGTGTACAGGATCTCGTTCTCCTCCACGTGTTTGAAAACAGCTGTAGCCACCGCCCGCTCTTCAAAAAACTTGCTGAAATATTCCTCCCATTCTTCACCAACAAATCCCAGGATTTCAGCCCAGACACTAATTTCAGCCTTTTCCAATAAATGTAATGCATTGGGGCGACTGGTCACTAGCACTGAACATCCTGGGAGCAGCTTGTGCTGTATTAAACTGTACACAATGTCAGACACTTCACACCAGTCTTCGGGATCTGTGCACATGTGCTGAGGTTCTGTATTTCTCCGATTGTCAGCAAAATCGATCCTGTCATTGAATTCATCCAAACCATCGAATATAAACAGCAATCTCTCTGGGTTCTTCCAGAGCTCTCCCAGAACATTCCCAAAGTAAGGATACAGATCCAGTATCAGATTCCTCAGGTTTATTCTACAGTTAATAGCGATCAAATCCCGGAATTTAAAGCTGAAAACAAATTGAAAGTGTGGGTATATTTTCCCAGTAGCCCAGTCATAAACAATCTTTTGTATCATTGTTGTTTTTCCAATCCCCGGGACTCCGCTCACTGCTGCTGAACTCCCAGAATTGGATCGCCAGAAGACTCCCTTAATTTTCTGGAGCAAACTGCCTGTCCAGGAAAGGTTGCTCTGGAACAATTGATCAGTTCGGATTTTTTCCAGTTCTCTCCGGAGATGTTTCTCTCTCCACTCTTCATTGTCTCGGCCTCTTGCCAGCAGTTCATGTTCTGCAAGTGTCTGATCTTGAACAGTAGAAATGACCGTTAGCTCAGCGTATCGATCAACCAGCTGGAAAAACTTAACCTTCTCCTTTATTAGGATAGAGCTCACTCTCAGTGTCTCAGTTTGTACCCGGAGTGTTTCCTTGTGTTTCTTTTGAACATCTTCAATTAGAACAGACAGAAAGTGGTTCTCAATATTAGTTATATTGACAAATACAACTTCTCATAGAAACATAGAAACATCGAAAATAGGAGCAGGAGTAGGCCATTTGGCCCCTCGAGCCTGCTCCACCATTCAATGCGATCATGGCTGATCATCCAAATTCAGTACCCTGTCCCTGCCTTCTCCCTATATCCCTTGATCCCTTTAGCCTTAAGAACTTTATCTAACTCCTTCTTGAATATATTTATTGAATTGGCCTCAACTGCCTTCTGTGGTAGATAATTCCACAAGTTCACCACTCTCTGGGTGAAGAAAGTCCTCCTCATCTCAGTCCTAAATGGCTTACCCCTTGTCCTTAGACTGTGACTCCTGTTTCGGGACTCCCCCGCCATCGGGAACAACCTTCCTGCATCTAGGCTGTCTAGTCCTGTTAGAATGTTATAAGTTTCAATGAGATCCCCTCTCATTCTTCTAAACTCTAGCGAATATAAGACTACTCGACCCAATCACACTTCATACGTCATTCTCGCCATCCCAGGTATCAGTCTGGTGAATCTACGCTACACTCTCTCCATGGCAAGAACATCCCTCCTCAGATAAATCGACCAAAATTGCACACAATAATCACGGAGTGGTCTCACCAAGGCCCTGTACAACTGCAGCAAGACATCCTTGCTCCTGTACTCGAATCCTCTCGCTATGAAGGCCAACATTCCATTTACCTTCTTAACTGCCTGCTGCACCTGCATGCTTACCTTCAGTGACTGGTGCACAAGGACACCCAGGTCTCATTGCACTTCCCCTTTTCCCAATCTATTGCCATTCAGATAATAATCTGCCTTCCTGTTTTTGACACCGAAGTGGACAACCTCGCATTTATCCACATTACCATGCATCTGCCATGCAGCTGCCCAATCACTGAGCCTTTCCAAATCATACTGGAGTTTCTCTGCATCCTCCACACAGCACACGTGCCCACCCAGCACTGTGTCGTCTGCAAACTTGGAGATATTACACCTAGTTCCATCGTCTAGATCATTAATATTTAATGTTCAGTAAAATATTGCAAGATTTAATACACTGCTTCAATTGAGTTGCGTGTAGAAATTAAATATCAGTTAATGGAAGCATCATTTGAAAGTGAACAATGGCTGAGAAGAATTTGAAATCCTCACTTGATTCTACTATTCACTGAACATGGTGATTTCTATGAAGCTGATATTTTCCCTCTGATTTTTAATACAATCCGGCGTTCCCTGTGCTATAGACATCTCAGTATAAATACACACATGATCCTGTTCATACGACAGTAGAGGTTCTAGTTGATCAATCTCTGAATCCGTCAGTGGTGCTTCCCTTCTGCTGCAGTGGAACACGTGATTGATTGCTCACTGAGAGGGGCAATGTGCAGAAGGTCCACTGATACTGTATCACGCATTGGGCCTGTTATCTGGGTCAGTGTGGGCACAGGGAGAGGGACATTCTGTGAATGGACAGAACTTGCACTGTTACCATATCAAACCTTGGGCAAGTTAACTGGGGTAGTCTGCACACTGGGAGAGGGACAGATTGTGAATGTACAGAAGTTCCACAGTTAGTGTGCGAGATCCTGGTCAGGTATTGTGTGCTCTTCTAATCACAAAACCACAGGAATAGTGATATTGCAATGCTGTAGGTGCAGAGAGAAATAAGATCATTATGGCACAATTAAGGCAGAGGAAATGGTGCGGTGTTAGATTTGTACCATTTGGAATAAGAGACTTTGGATATTGGATTATTGCTCAGAATTTCTAATGGAAGTCACATAATTAATGCCGGAATGAGATTCACAATGTACACAAATGATTAAGAGAAAACTGAGACTAGGAAGCCAGGATTAAGAAGGGAAATCAGAGTAATCTTTTTCACCAAAGGGTGATAGAGCAGGACACCAGTTAACAGCGAGGACACTAAGGGCCAGTGTAATTGGGAACAAGAGACAATTGGTTGTGTTTCTGTGGCTACGCTGAGAGGAGGGGCAGGTGGGTTCATCTCTAACAGGAACAGACTTGTTTAGACTAAAGTGGTCTTTTGTTCCCCTAAATATCCTCCTGTTGTGTTTCAGAAAATACGATCAGCTTGCTGTAATTTTACACTTTTATTATTTTTAAGTAACAATCTTATCAGACAACCGATCAGAATCAGAAATAGAACTACTGACCATTCCACTCAGTATTACGTTAGGGAAGAAAGGATTGAGAGTTCATTTCAACAGTTACAATTATTAAACTCCATCGTTTCATTTGGATACGAGTTTACTACAACGTAGTTTTGAAAATTACAAATATCATTCTGTTAATCGGTTAATTGGGATTCAAAATCTCCCTGAATGAAATGATGCTTCGTTCAGTACAACAAGCTTCAGTGCTCCTAGTTTGTCTGTTTTACTGCCAGAGGTAATCGGTTCAATCAATTTCAAATCACCCATAACATGTCATTTGCCTCATGTTCCTGGGGATGCACAGTGCATCAGGATCCTGCCAGGTATGTATGGGGTTTCACAGTGTATCAGGATCCTGCCAGATGAGTATGTGGTTTCACAGTGTATCAGGATCCTGCCAGGTGAGTATGGGGTTTCACATTGTATCGGGATCCTGCCAGGTGTGTATGGGGTGTCACAGTGTATCCGGATCCCGCCAGGTGTGTATGGGGTTTCACAGTGTTTCAGGATCCTGCCAGCTGTGCATGTGGTTTCACAGTGATTAAGGATCCTGCCAGGTATGTATGGGGTATCACAGTGTATCAGGATCCTGTGAGTCTTAAATGGGGTTTTACAATGTAGTTCCTGCCAGGTGTGTATGGGGTTTCACAGTTCATCAGGATCTTGCCAGGTGTGTATGGGGTTTCAAACTCTATCGGGATCCTGCCAGGTGTGTATGGGGTTTCACAGTGTATCAGGATCCTGCCAAATGTGTATGGGGTTTCACAGTGTATCGGGATCCTGCCAAGTGTTTATGGGCTTTTGCAGTGTATCAGGATCCTGCCAGGTGTATATGGGATTTCACAGTGAATCAGGATCCTGCCAAACCTATTTGGGGTTTCACAGCATATCGGCATCCTGCAAGATGTGTATGGAGTTTTGCAGTGTATCAGGAACCTGCCAGATATATAAGGGGTATCACAGTGTATCAGGATACTTCCAGGTGTGGAAGAGGCTTTCACAGTGTATCAGGATCCTTCCAGGAATGTTTCATTTCACAGTATACCTGAATCCTGCCAAGTGTGTATGGGGTTTCACAATGTATCCGGATCCTGCCAGGTGTGTATGGGATTTCACAGTAAATCAAGATCCTGCCAGGTGTGTATGGGATTTCACAGTGTATCAGGATCCGGCCAGGAGTGTATGGGATTTCATAGAAACATAGAAGATAGGAGCAGGAATAGGCCATTCGGCCCCTCGGGCCTGCCCCACCATTTAATGAGTTCATGGCTGATCATCCAAATTCAGTACCCTGTCCCTGCTTCCTCCTCATATCCCTTGATCCCTTTAGCCTTACAAAATATATCTAACTCCTTCTTGAATATATTTAATGAGTTGGACTCAACCGCCTTCTGTGGTAGAGAATTCCACGGGTTCACCACTCTCTGGATGAAGAAATTGCTCATCATATCTGCCCTAGTGTATCAGGATTCTGCCAAACGTGTATGGGGTTTCACACTATATGAGGATCTTGCCAGGTGTGTATGGGGTTTCACATTGTAGCAGGATCCTGCCAGATGTGTATGCGATTTCACAGTGTATCAGGATCCTTCCAGGTGTGTATGGGGATTCACAGTGTATGAGGATACTGCCAGGTGTGTATGGGATTTCACAGTATATCAGGATCTTGCCAGATGTGTATGGGGATTCACAGTGTATGATGATCCTGCCAGGTGTGTAAGTGGTTTCACAGTGTATCAGGAGATTCACAGTGTATAATGATCCTGCCAGGTGTGTATGTGGTTTCACAGTGAAGCAGGATCCTGCAAGGTGTGTATGCGGTTTCGCACTGTATCAGGATCCTGCCATGTGTATGCGATGTGTGATGCAATCACTGGAGCATACGAGATTTGCAAATTCATCAGAAATTCAAAAATCGGCTTTAATTGTTAATTTAATCTATGCAAAGCTTTAGTGGTTTAATCACGTATCCAAACAATGTTCAATCCTATTTCCTTAGCCTTTTAACTTCTCATTCCCAGATTCTGACAATCTTTAATCAATCAGCTCCAGTCAATCATTCGGATTCTATAGTGAAATAACTGTATATAAAACTCCTTGTCATCAATTACCTTTCAGGTGACTGGGTATTTTGAATACAGCTCGTGCGATGTTCATGTAATCAAATGGATCAGAACCTGTTTAAATCAATTAGCTTTCATTAATTCAGATCTGTGAAATATTATAGCAAAATCGTTTTTGAATCTAAATTTGAATTCAGTGTGATTTTACCGTACCAAATTCCTGCATTTCTTTCAGTATTTTGTGCAACTTTGGCACCCCATGGCGCATTTTCATGAAGGCTTCCCACATCACCCTTCGAGCCTGAGAGCCTTTCTCCATCACCAGATTTAGGAGAAGTTTGGAACTGTCTGCCCGGTTTCCCTGCTCCACAAGATCAATGATTTTCTGTAAGTAATAATAATGAATATATTGAGGAGCGAAGTGAAAGATAAACACTGAGAATGAGAAGGAAAGGATCTGCACAGTGATGGGCTCTCCCAGTTGGTGAGAACAGAAAGCAGTTACTGGGCCGGGTTCTGATCCATTCTGAACATGGGCTAAATATTCTGTAAGCATCTTGATTCAATCATTAATGGCAAGAAATTTGATGAATTATAGTTCTCGGAGAGTGAGGAATCACTGAGAATCTGCAGCAGTTTTAATGTGATTTGTTTTCTCTGTCCTTCAGTGTCCAACATGACATCAAATTACTGAATAACAATATGATAGACTCGTTTCTCACATTGTTTCCTGCTGCCACACTTTCAGATTTACTGAGAAATAAAACAGCAGCAAGTCAGAACTCCAGTTGCAGGGTAGAAACGAAGCTGAAGTGAGAGAAAAAGATAGAGAGAAATTATCATTGACTAATTGAAACAATCACTGTTGATGTATCGGGCCGGAGAATCGACCAATTAAAATAATGCTAAAACATCTAATCACTTTTTCCCTCGGTAAGTGAAATGTCTGGCACCCATTAGTTTGCACACCCACTGCTGGTATGAAACCTTCTTAACCGAGAACAGAGATCCAGCAATGGGTTTTGTGTAGTCAGGTATTACATCATCAAAGGTTACACTTATATAACACCTTTAAGGCAGAAAAGAAAACCTCGAATGGCACTTCACGGAGGTGCAATCTGACAGTGGATATAGAGATGGCGAGGCACCGAGAACGATAGCATGTTCATTATATTACTGGACGTGTAATCCAGAGACAACAATGCAAATCCCATCGTGCTTGTTTCATGAATTTTAATTCAAATTGGAATTTGAAGCATTTTGAAATAAAAAGCTGGTATTAGTAAAGATTGTCGTAAAACCCAATGGTCTATACGTGACTCCAGTCCTTCACCAATGTGATGGCCTCTGAAATGGCCTAGAAATCCTAAAGAAAGATATAGAAGAATAAAACTGGGTGGACCACTCGGCTTCAGCATTGGATTCGGACACGACGAAGGAACACCAAGCCCAGCCAACCCTGCAAAGCCCTCCTCACTATCATCTGGGGACTGGTGCCAAAGTATGGAGAAGTGGGCCACACATTAGTCACGCAACTGTGTGACGGGGTGATACTTATAAAATCATAGTTATTAGCCAACGTCCCAGGCACCTCCATCAGCATTCAGCAGGATTTCCTGTCCCACCGGCAGGACAGACCCACCAGCGGTGGGCCACAGTGATATACCCTCAGGTGCAAGTGCCCTGGGAATCATTAACATTGACTCCAGAGCCAATGAAATCTCATGACTTCAGGTCAAACATGTGCAATGAAACCTTCTGCTGATTATCACCTACCACCCTCCCTCAGCTGATGAATCAGTACTCCACCATTTCGAACCCAACTTGGAGGAAGCACTGAAGGTGACAAAAGGACCAGAATTTAAATTAGATGTGAGATTTATTGCCTAGTTGTTCCCACAATTCGATATCAAGAGACAAATGAATGCACTGGGCACAGCAAATGCTACAGGTCCCGTCAACATTCTGGCTGTAGTGTTTGAGATCTGTGCTCTGGAACTAACTGCACCTCTAGTCAAGTTGTTCCAGTACATCCACATCACTGGACTCTGCCCGACAATGTAGAGAATTATCCAGGTATGACCTGTCCGCACAGAGCAGGACAAATCCAACCCGATCAATTACCGCCCTATCAGCCTCCTCACAATCAACATCAAAGTGTTGGAGGGAGTCATCAACACTGCTATCAAGCAGCACTTAGTCACAAATATGCTGCTCACTGAGGCTCAAGTTGAGTTCCACCAGGACCAATCGACTCCAGCTGTGAGGTGAGAGTGATTGTGTTTGACATCAAGGCATTGATCGACGTGTGTGGCACACAGGATTGTGGTTGTTGGAGAAGAATCACCTCAGCACCAGGTCATCAATGCAGGAGTTCCTCGCAGCAGAGTCCTCGGACTAACCATTTCAGCTGCTTCGTCAATTACCTTCCCTCCACCATAAAGCCAGGAGTCGGGATGCTCTCTGATGATTGCACAGTATTCAGCTCCATGTTCAATTCGTCAGATAATGAAGTGGTCCATGCTCGAATACAGCAACACCTGGACAAAATCTAGACTTGGGCAGAAAATTGGCAAGTAACATTCACGCCACACATGTGCCAGGCAATGCCCATCTCCACCAATAGTGTTCAACCATGTCCCTTTTTCATTCACTGACATTGCCATCGTCAATTCACTACCATTGACTAGCCACAAAAAAACTCGTGGCTACTACAGCAGGTCAGAGGCTGGGTATTCTGTGGCGAGTGGATCACATCCTGTTCACCCAGGAGCCTCTCCTTCACCTATAAGGGACAACAGTGGCGTGTGATGGAAAACTCTGCATTTGCCTGGAAAGGTGCAGCTGCAACAACACTCAAGAAGCTCCATGCAATCCAGGACAGAGAAATATGCTTCATCGGCAGCCCTCCCACCACAGTATACATCCAATCCCGCCACCGACGGTGCACCATCGCTGCAGTGTATGCTATTAACAGAAAGAACTGCAGCAGTTCGCCAAGGCTTCTTTGACAGCACCTCTCAAACTCGCGGACTCTGCCACCTAGAATGACAAGAGCAGCATCCGCATGGAAACACAACCACCTCCAAGTTCCACTTCAAGTAACATACGATCCTGACTTGAACATATATCACTGTTCCTTCATCGACAGTGTAAATTAGAGCCAAAATGCCCAGCGCCGTCTACAGAGGGAACAGGAGAAGCGACTGCATGTTTCATTAACAAATCAGCTTGAGGAATTCTTACGCAAAGCCTGAAACAAGATTTTTTTGTTAGAACATAGAATGCAATGTCAAATCACGAGCAGAAAGTGAAATAAAGAGAGGGAAAGAAAGATTGGATTCAGAATGCATCTCACTGAAACATTCAAAAATCTTACAGTGCTTGACAGGGTAGATGCAGAGAGGATGTTTCCAATGGCTGGGGAGTCTGCAACCAGAGGTCACAGTCTCAGAAAAAGAGGTTGGCCATTTAGTTCTGACATAAGGAGACACTTCTGCAGTCAGAGTGTGGTGAATCTTTGGAATTCTCTACCCCAGAGTGTTGTGGAGGCTCAGTCGTTGAATATATTCAAGACAGAGATCGATAGATTTTTGAATCTTAAGAGAATCAAGGGATATGTGGATAGTGCAGGAAAGGGGAGATGAGGTAGAAGATCAGCAATGATCTTATTGAATGTCGGAGGAGGCTCGAAGGGATAAATGGCCTACTCCTGCTGCTATTTTGTATCTTATGTTCAGAGGGAGCGAAAAAAGAGACAGAAAGAAAAGGTACAAATATTATTGAATTTTTGTTTGTACAGCTCCAACAATAATTAAAATCCGAAGGAATGAGACTCCACACTTGTAAAAGTTAATTTTCAGTGCAAGAGAAATTGTCTGGCATTGGTTAAGACTGATCACGCCGTTAAACAATTAATTACACTGGAATAGGCAAGCACTGACTTTTCCTGGTGAGTTTTGTCTGTATCTTTCAGATAAGTGCAGTAATGTTACGCTGTTCCATGCATTTCAATGGCGAGTCTCTCAGCGAGATACCATTCGCGCACAGCTTTGGGAGCAGCAGGGCAACTTGGGCAGGACCTTCCTGATTTTCGTGTTTAACTCTGCATGTGCGGTCGCTGGAATTTGCTGTCCCATTTACACTTTAATAACATTGAGCGCTGTTAGCCCCAACGTTATTTCTACTGCAAAATCTGGCCTATTACAAAAATATGAAACTACCACTATTTCACCCCCCAGCCTTTCACTCCATGAACAGAATGAAGAAGAAACCAAACCATTAAAGTGAGCGGACGGAAAATGACAGACTAAATAATCTCAATTTCCTGATTTTCCTCCCTGGGGAGTGACGTTCCACATCAAGAGCAGAGGGGCTGGTAATTTACCCAGTAGTGTATAATTTTGGACACTCCATTTATAGGATGTAAAAGCAATGGAAAAACTGGCGTGCAATTGCAGTAGGATGTTACGAGGGATTTGGATATGATCAAATAAATAGCTGCTGACACTTTCCACTGATTAGTCAGAGGACACATATTTAGGCTAATTCGAAGAATTCGAGGTGAATGTTCATACATTTACTTACACACGAGGTGTTTGGAAAGCATAATTCAATCCCACAAATAATTTTGGAAGCAAGTCGACATTTTTTTGATAACATCTATTTCTGTTGCTGCGTCGATAGAACAGAGGTGTACAGAAGATTGCACCTGGACTATTTGGGATACTAACCATAATGTGGTCAGCAGGAAGTTGGAATTAGACTAGTTGGGATATTAACGGTAATGGGCAGTGAGCAGCAGGTTGGGATCAGACTAGGTGGGATATTAACGGTAATGGGTAGTAAGCAGGAGGTTGGGATTAGACTAGGTGGGGTATTAACAGTAATGGGTAGTGAGCAGGAGGTTGGGATTACACTAGGTGGTATATTAACGTTACTCGGTAATGAGCAGGAGTTTGGGATCACACTAGATGGGATATTAACAGTAACGGGTAGTGAGTAGGAGGTTGGATTAGATTGGTGGGATATTAAAAGTAATGGATAGTGAGCAGGTGGCTGGAATTTGACTAGGTGGGATATTAACGGTAATGGGTAGTGAGCAGGCAATTGGAATTTGAATAGTTTGGATATTGACGGTAATGGGTAGTGAGCCGGCGGTTGGAATTTGAATAGTTTGGATATTGACGGTAATGGGTAGTGAGCAGTCGGTTGGAATTTGACTTGGTGCGATGTTAATGGTAATGGGTACTGAGCAGGAGGTTGGGAATTGACAAGGTGGGATATTAACTGTAATGGGTACTGACCAGGAGGTTGGGATTAGATTAGGTGGGAAATTAACAGTAATGGGAAGTGAGCAGGAGTTTGGGATTAGACTAGGTGAGATAATAACGGTAATGGGTAGTGAGCAGGAGATTGGGATTAGACTAGGTGGGATATTAACGGTAACGGGTAGTGAGCAGGAGTTTGGAATTAGACTAGGTGAGATATTAACGGTAATGGGTAGTGAGCAGGAGATTGGGATTAGACTAGGTGGGATATTAACGGTAATGGGCAGTGAGCAGGAGTTTGGGATTAGACTAAGTGAGATATTAACGGTAATGGGTAGTGAGCAGGAGATTGGGATTAGACTAGGTGAGATATTAACGGTAATGGGCAGTGAGCAGGAGATTGGGATTAGACTGGGTGGGATATTAATGGTAATGGGCAGTGAGCAGGCGGCAGGGATTAGACTAGGTTAGCTATTAACTGTAATGGGTAGTGAGCAGGAAATTGGGAATAGACTAGGTGAGATATTAACGGTAAGGGGTAGTGAGCAGACGATTGGGATGAGAGTAAATTGCCGAGATTATCAACTGGGAAAGTTGGTAGCATGTCGACCGTCCATTATACACCCTGCCCGATTATCATTTCCATTTAGTTCTATTCCATTAAAAGTAACTGACAGAACTTTACAGGCTGCTTGCTGTAATTTCCTGAAGTGCTGTTCCGGGAAGTGACGCTCCAAGACAGGTTCTACCACCCGTATTGCGTCTCTGCCGAAATTGGAATTGACCCCCGGTGATGCAGCCGGAGGAAAAATCTGCACAGCATCGAGTTTTCAATCCTCATTTTACATAAGAACATAAGAAGTAGGAGCAGGAGTAGCCCATACGGCCCCTCGGGCCTGCTCCACCATTCAATAGGGTCATGGCTGATCCGAACCTCGACTCACGTCCACTTCCCTGCCCGCTCCCCGTAATCCTAATTCCCTTATCAGCTAGGAAACTGTCTATCTCCGTTTTAAATTTATTTAATGTCGCAGCTTCCACAGCTCTCTGAGAGGTAGTAAATTCCTTAGATTTACTACCCTCTGAGTGAAGAAGTTTCTCCTGATCTCAGATTTTCGGCTGGTTATTTTTCCTGTTTGGGTCCCATACATTTTAACCAATTAACCATGTTGTTTTTGTTGTTGAAATGCCTCTCATTTACTCCGGAGATCATTTATCTCGTCTCTCAGTTCCTTAATTTCCTTTAAGTAGTTTCCTGGTTAGTAAACTCATGACCTTCCCTTTAATCCCTGTCTATTGCCCCTGGTTTCTCCTTTTCCCAGTCCCACTAAAACTGTTTCCCTTTGTTTTCAGTCCACACAAGTGTTATACCCGAACCGCTCACCTGTCCTTTGTACAGATACGGACGATCCGCTGGTTATTTTCACCTCTTCGTATCCTTGTGTCAGATACACAATATTTTCAGTTTTACCTATTTCTTTCCTATTTGGCCTGTCTTACTCCAGTAAAATTCTAAGATCTGATTTCCTGTCAGCTCTGTGATGTTTAAATAATCCCAGCACGTTCTCTGTCCCTGCCACTTACCCGATGTTCTTGTCCACTGAAAAGCCTCTCGTCTTTTAACAACGAGCTGACTCCATCCACCCCTCCTTCAATCGCCTGTTCCAGTCTGACCTGGTAGAATTTCGTTAACTGGAACAGCTGGCAATCGTCGCAATTTGTCAAGAATTCAATGTTTGTAGAGTTTGGATCTGTTAACACAAATGAAGGAAACTAAACACTTCATCCACTTTCTATCCAGGCTGCTCCATTTCGTCTTATACTAAAAGTCTGAAGCCTCCTGTGAGCCATATTATCAATCACCTTCTGATAACCCACATCCACCTCATGTACGACATTCTATCAACCTGAATTGTCACGAATCAACAAAACTGTATCTTAATGTGTTGGGAGATTAGGCATATGATATTTAGCTTGGATAAGTGCCGTGTTTTGCCTGTCGGCAGGGTGACTGCTCAACATCCATACACCCTTCATGGAGAAGTATTAAAGAAGGGGGAGGTAGGAAGATATGGGCATTCTAATGTATATATCTCTAAAGGTACAGGAGCAATGCTGTGTAGCGATAGCTAGAACAAAGACGGTGTTGGGTGCATTCATAGGAGAGTTGGGTATAACACGACCTATTTTGTCCTAGTACAAGACTTTGGTAAACGCCTCACTTGGAATACTGTATCCAGTTTTGGTCTCCTCACATGGTGGCTGATATTGAGGCTTTGAAACTGTTGCAGAGGAGGGACATTAGACTAATTCCCAATGTAAAGCAACTTAATTATCCAGAAAGGCTAAGAATTTGGACTCTACACTTTAGAGAAGCAAAGACTTAGTGGTGATATGATTGAGGTTTATAAGATGGTGAAGGGAATCGATTGTGTTCCAGTTGAGAGTTTGTTCCAGTTACATAGCTTAGGGCGGGCCAGGGGTCATAATTTAAAGTTGTGCAAGGCCAGATATAGGTTAGATGGCAGGAGGTGGTTCTTTTCCCACAGAATCCCCAGGGCCTGATAATCAGCATCCCAGAGTAATAAAAGAGGTAGCCATGGAAATAGTGGATGCATTAGTTGTCATCTTCTAAAATTCTTTAGATTATGGAACAGTTCCTGCAGATTGCAGGGTGGCAAATGTAACGCCACTATTTAAAAAGGAGGGATAGAGGAAAGAAGTGAACTAAAGACCGGATAGCCTAACATCAGTAGTAGGGAGAATGCTAGAGTCTATTATAAAGGATGTGATAACAGGACATTTAAAAAATATCAACAGGATTAGACAAAGTCAACATGGATTTATGAAAGGGAAATCGTGTTTGACAAAACTACTGCAGTTTTTTGAGGAAGTAACTGGTGGAATGGATAAGGGTGAACCAGTGGATGTCATGTATTTGGGTTTTCAGAAGGCCTTTGATAAAGTCCCACATAAGAGGTTAGTGTGCTATATTAAAGCACATGGGATTGGGGGTAATATACTGGCATGGATTGAAAATTGGTTAACAGACAGAAAAAAGAGAGTAGAAATAAATGGTTCTTTTTCAGGGTGGCAAGCAGTGACTAGTGGGGTACTGCAAGGAGCAGTGCTTGTGCCCCAGCTATTCACAATATATATCAATGATTTGGATGAGGGAACCAAATGTAATATGTCCAAGTTTGCTGACGACACAAAACTTGGTGGAATTGTGAGTTGCGAAGAGGATGACAAGAGGCTTCAAGGCAATTTGGACAAGTTGAGTAAGTGGGCAAAAACATGGCAGATGTAGTATAAGGTGAATAAATGTGAAGTTATCCACTTCGGTAGGAAGAACAGAAAGGCAGAGTATTATTTAAATAGTGATAAATTTGGAAATGCTGATGTACAAAGGCACCTGGGAGTCCTTGAACACCAGGCACTGAAAGCAAACATGCAGGTGCAGCAAGCAGTCAGGAGGGCAAATCGTATGCTGGCCTTCATTTCAAGAGGATTTGAGTACAGGAGCAAAGATGTCTTACTACAATTGTACAGGGCCTTGGTGAGACCACACCTGGAGTACTGTGTGCAATTTTCGTCTCCTTACCTAAGAAAGGATAAACTTGCCATAGAGGCAGTGCAGCAACGGTTCACCAGACGGATTCCTGGGATGGCAGGACTGTCGTATGAGGAGAGATTGGGTCGAATATGCCTGTATTCGCTAGAGTTTAGAAGAATGAGAGGGGATCTAATTGAATCGTGTAAAATTCTGACCGGGCTGGACAGACTGGATGCAGGGAGGATGTTTACACCGGCTGGGGATCTAGAAAAAGGCGTCACAGTCTCAGGATACGGAGTAGGACATTTAGGAGTGAGATGAGGAGAAATGTCTTCAATCAGAGGGCGGTGAACCTGTGGAATTCTCTACCACAGAGGGCTGTGGAGGCCAAGTCACTGAATATATTTAAGAAAGAGATAGATAGATTTCTAGACACAAAACGCATCAAGGGGTATGGGATTGAGATAGAGGATCAGCCATGTTCATATTGAATGGTGGAGCAGGCTCGAAGGGCCGAATGGCCTCTTCCTGCTCCTATTATCTATGTTTCTCTGTTTCTAGAATAGTCGACCTCTGAATCAGGATACCTTCTCTGGCAGTGGACGCTGACTCACTAAATTCTTTCAGGCGAGAGCTGGACATATTCCTGCTTGGAGAGGACATCACCTCTTACAACAGGTAGGACCTTCCTGGGATTCAATGCACCAGTGATCTGCTGGACTAGTTTCTAACCCCTTGATGGTATCGGAGAGGATTTTCTCGTATTTTTGTCCCCCAAATTGGTCTGTGTTATTACATGTTTTTTTTTCACCTCACCCAGGAAATTACATGGTTTGTTTGGGATTGCTAAAACAATGTATGCCAAAATATCGCAATTGGCTGGGAAAGTCTGGATGTACCAATCGGTATTTACCTGTTCATCATTGTTTGTAAAATTGTCGTAAGCGACTTTTCTACAGCTAATCTGTCCCAGCCTCCCCTCATCATCCTCTTTATCGCTAAATGCTCACTAGCTCGACCTGGATTAACAGGTTTGGTGTAGTGTCTACACAATGGTCTCTGGTTACCAGGTTGATCCTCTCTCCACATTGGAACAGAAACATCACTTGCGCTCCTTCAGTCCACCTGTATATTTTTGATATCAAACGTGGGTTAAAATGTCGTGGTCAGTCCCTCCTATCTCCTCTCTGACTTCCTTTAACAGTCTGGGATGCATTATTTCTGAGCCCAGTGACTTCTCCACCTCGGCTATGTTACTCAGATCCAAATCCTTCTCTACAGTTATCTCTAACTGTGGACCCACATCCACCTCTAGTACATCAAAACGTCACTTCCACCATCTTTTTTAGAAAGCTAAGGAAATATTTTGTATCTCCCCAAAATTCCATCCTTCACAATTGGTTTCCCCAGTCCCCCCACTCTCTCACCTCAACTGCTTGCTGGCCTGCAAAATCCACTGAGAATTGTGCTAATTCACTTCCTATTGCCGAACTGTGCACATATGGATTCAATCTTAGCATAGCTCCCTGGCACAGCTTTACTTTCTAAACCTCCGCGCCTCTCTCTTTCATTCTCCTCCTTTCAGACGTACCTTAAACCTTACCTCAGTGTCAAATTTTGATTGATAACACTCCTGTGAAGCACCTTGAGACATTTTTTACATTAAAGGTGCTATATAAACGCCAGTTTGTTCTTGCTGTTGTTGTTGCGTTGTCATAAAACGCTTTATTGATACTTGGGTCCACAAATTATTTGATCTTCCCTCAAAATGTTCTCACCAGAAACATCTCCATCTGAGTCCTGTGAAATCCCAGACCCTGTCTAATAGATACTAGATCACATAGAGTCATAGAGTCATAGAGTTTTACAGCACAGAAAGAGGCCCTTCGGCCCATCGTGTCTGCGCCGCCCATCCATCCCTGTCCAGTCTAATCCCATTTTCCAGCATTTGGTCCATAGCCTTGTATGCAATGGCATTTCAAGTGCTCATCCAAATGCTTCTTGAATGTTGTGAGGGTTCCTGCCTCTACCACCCTTTCAGGCATTGAGTTCCACATTCCAACCACCCTCTGGGTGAAAAAGTTCCTCCTCAAATCCCCTCTAAATCTCCTGCCCCTTACCCTGAATCTATGCCCCCTTGTTATTGACCCCCCTACTAAGGGGAAAAGTTCCTCTTTGTCTACCCTATCTATGCCCCTCATCATTTTGTACACCTCAATCAGGTCCCCCCTCAGCCTTCTTTGCTCCAAGGAAAACAACCCCAGCCTGTCCAGCCTCTCTTCATAGCTGAGGCGCTCCATCCCAGGTAACATCCTGGTGAATCTTCTCTGCACCCTCTCCAAAGCAATCACATCCTTCCTATAGTGAGGCGACCAGAACTGCACACAGTACTCCAGCTGTGGCCTCACCAGCGTTTTGTACAGCTCCATCATAACCTCCCTGCTCTTATATTCTATGCCTCGGCTAATGAAGGCAAGTATCCCATATGCCTTTTTAACCACCTTATCTACCTGTTCCGCTGCCTTCAGGGATCTATGTACATGTACACCAAGGTCCCTCTGACCCTCTGTACTTCCTAGGGTCCTACCACTTATTGTGTATTCCCTTGCCTTATTTGTCCGTCCAAAATGCATCACCTCGCACTTTTCAGGGTTAAATTCCATTTGCCACTTTTCCGCCCATCTGACCAACCCGTTTATATCGTCCTGTAGCCTGAGGCTTTCCTCCTCACAATTTACCACCCCACCAATTTTCGTGTCATCTGCGAACTTACTGATCATACCTTTTACATTCTCATCCAAATCATTTATGTAGATCACAAACAACAAGGGACCCAGCACCGATCCCTGAGGTACCCCACTGGACACAGGCTTCCAGTCACAAAAGCAACCTTCGACCATCACCCTCTGCCTCCTGCCACTCAGCCAGTTTATGATCCAACGCGCCAAGGCACCCTGGATCCCATGGGCTCTTACCTTCTTGACCAGTCTCCTATGCGGGACTTTGTCAAAAGCTTTACTGAAGTCCATGTAAACCACATCCACAGCATTTCCCTCATCCACCCCCCTAGTCACCCCCTCGAAAAATTCAATCAGATTTGTCAGACATGATTTACCCTTGACAAAGCCATGCTGACTATCCCTGATTAATCCTTGCCTCTCCAAGTGGAGACTAATTTTGTCCCTCAGAATTTTTTCCAATAATTTCCCTACCACAGATGTTAGGCTCACTGGCCTGTAATTCCCTGGTTTATCCCTGCTACCCTTCTTGAATAATGGTACTACGTTAGCTGTTCTCCAGTCCTCTGGTACATCCCCTGTGGCCAGAGAGGTTCTGAAAATTTGTGTCAGAGCCCCTGCAATCTCCTCCTTTGCCTCCCACAGCAGCCTGGGATACATCTCGTCTGGGCCTGGGGATTTATCCACTTTTTGGCCTGCTAAAACCGCTAGCACCTCCTCCCTCTCGATGCTAATATGTTCAAGTATGTCACAGCCCCCTTGCCCGATTTCTATGTCTGCATCGTCTTTCTCCATAGTGAACACAGATGCAAAAAATTCATTTAAAACCCCGCCTACATCATCTGGCTCTACACACAGATTGCCACTTTGGTCCCTAATGGGCCCTACCCTTTCCCTGGTTATCCTCTTGCCCTTAATATACTTATAAAACATCTTAGGATTTTCCTTTATTTTGCTCGCCAGTGTTATTTCATGGCCCCTCCTCGCCCTCCTAATTTCTTTTTTAAGTATGCCCCTGCATTTTTTATACTCCTCTAGGGCTTCTTCCGTCTTTAGTCTTTTGTAACTGCCAAAAGCCCCCCTTTTATTTCTAATGCATTTTTGTATGTCCCTTGTCATCCAAGGTTCCCTTTGCTTGTTGGTCCCACCCTTGACCTTTACAGGAACATGTTGGCGTTGTACTCTCTCTATTTCCCTTCTGAAAGTCTCCCACTGTTTTGATGCGGATTTTCCTATAAGTAGCTGCTCCCAGTCCAATTTGGCCAGATCCTGCCTTATCATATTAAAATCGGCCTTCCCCCAATTTAGAACCCTTATTTCCGGGCCGTCTTTGTCTTTTTCCATGACCACCTTAAATCTCACGGAATTGTGGTCACTGTCGCCAAAATGCTCTCCTACTGACACTTCCACCACTTGCCCGGCTACATTCCCCAGAATTAGGTCCAGTACCGCCCCCTCTCTTGTAGGATTTTCTACATGTTGGCTCAAAAAGCTCTCCTGGATGCACTTTAAGAATTCTGCACCCTCTAAGCCTTTCACACTCTGACTATCCCAATTTATATTGGGGAAGTTGAAATCCCCCACTATTATTACCCTATTATTTTCGCACTTTTCTGAGATTTGCCTACATATCTGTTCCTCTATCTCCCCCTGACTGTTTGGGGGCCTATAGTACACTCCCCGCAAAGTGCTTGCCCCCTTTTTGTTTCTAAGTTCTACCCATATGGCCTCATTAGAGGAACCCGCTAATATATCATCCCTCCTTACAGCAGTAATTGACTCCTTAATTAATATTGCAACACCCCCTCCCCTTTTACACCCCCCTCTGTCTCGCCTGAAGATTCTATACCCCGGAATATTGAGCTGCCAGTCCTGACCCTCCCTCAACCATGTCTCCGTGATAGCAACAATATCGTACTCCCATGTGTTCAACAACAACTTCAGTTCATCCACCTTATTTGCAAGACTCCTTGCATTAAAATAAATGCCTTCCAGCCCTGCCATATTCTCTTTTGCCTTCACATATTTGCTTTGCCTTCCCAGCTGACTTGTTTTTCCCTCTGTATTTGGCTGTAAATCACCCCCTACTATAGCTCCACTCTGTACCCCATCCCCCTGCCAAGTTAGTTTAAACCCCCCCCAGCAGTGCTAGCAAACCTCCCCGCAAGGATATTGGTTCCCCTCTGGTTCAGGTGTAAACCGTCCGACTTGTACAAGTCCCACCTTTCCCAGAAGCAGACCCAGTGATCCAGGAAACTAAAGCCCTCCCCCCTGCACCATCCCTTTAGCCACGCATTCATCTGTTCTATCTTCCTATTCCTATACTTACTAGCACGTGGCACCGGGAGTAATCCAGAGATTACAACCCTTGAGGTCCTGCTCTTTAATCCTTCACCTAGCTCCCTAAATTCTTGCTGCAGGACCTCATCCCTCTTTTTACCTATGTCGTTGGTACCAATGTGGACCACGACCACTGGCTGTTCACCCTCCCCCTCCAGAATGCCCTGCAGCCGCTTCTCTCATGCTTCTGAATGTTTGGAATGATTTGTACACTCACATACACGACACTCAATACTAACTCCAACGTATAAAATGTTGACTTGCCCCCGTTTCTTCTTTTTTAAAAGAGCAACGTTTTCTCTCATTATTTCAAAACGTCTTTCCTTTTTCCTGCCAATAACTTTTCAATATATTTTAAATCTTTTGTATCCACTGCAGCATTTTTATTAATTACTCTCTCTCATCTCAGATCGGGATATTTTCCACTTCGGTCACATCCCCTGATACCCTCCCACTGCTCCATCTACCTTTTTTGTAAAACCATTATTGTTGGTTGGTACAGAGGGCGGCCGCCCCTTCCCTTCCAACGGACCTCATTCTAGCAGCCCAAGAACATGAACGGTCTCCTCCTGCTCCAGCCCTGCAGCCGCAAATTGACAAGACTCATATTTCCGTGCTTAAGCAGCCCAGTGCAAAACAGTCCGGGGTTCAACAGCTTTAGACCTGGTTTCATAGGTTAGTGCCTTAATATTCCCTCCATAAACGTATTTCTCTCCATGTTACTGGATACGAACATGGCTAACTTCTGCTCTCCTTTGCTTCCCAGAGGTGATCCCACCTGTTCAAAGATGTTATTCACTGGCACCAGGGAGGAAACTAACCATTCAGGACATGCAGAAGAGGTTGTTTATTCCCGTGACTATACAATCTACCACCAGTATCGCTCCCCTTATTCCTTTGCCCCACCTGCCTCTGACTCTCGCTCTGTTGAGTGGCCTCCTGCTCCCTGGAGTCACACTGTTGTTAAAGAAGACCCTCCACTGAGTCACTCTCTCTATCCACCTTACACTCTCCAATACCAGGTATCCATTGGACAGTTCCAGCACTCAGGGGCTCCTCCACCTGTGACTGCGGTGTCCCTCTTTGTACTCAGTCCCTGCCCTGTTCCCTCTTCCTGTGTGAGCTACAGGTTCTTGCACTAGTTCTGGACCTTTTTTCGGGACAGAAATTGTATTTTAAAGTATTTTGTGAACCTACCGGTGTCCATTCTCATTCTTTTTACAGATGTTCGATCTTCTCCCCTGTTTGGACCTTCAGCCATGCTGGTGACAGGCGTTCCCAGGCTCTGATGCTCTGTAATAAATATAATATTAATAGGAAGGTTCGAGGAAAATATTAAAATGAGAAGGAGAACGTTGCCTTGTTAAAGATGATATTAGATCCCTCGTCCCCCATCACTACACCACCTGTTAGCTCTGGGATCTCTGAAAACACCATGAATATACAAGTGGTAGATTCTACTGCGGTGTTACAGTCATAGTTCTCCACTTGGTTGTGTTCCCGTGCATGTGCATCAATTGAAATTATCAATCAGCGCCCTGTCCTTTCCCCACTGTGGAAATGTAGATGCGATTCAGTTAATTTATAAACAGTTTGAGCTTTACAAAATTAGTACATTGCTGTTTCACTAACGCTGCCACTAGTGTAATGAACTCACAACAGCAACAACAGAGGGGCAAGGATAATGTTTAAGAAATGAATATCGGTAAAATAATAGGGTTGGGGAAACACTGTGGCCTAGAAATTCAGTAGTGTTCGCCAGCCGTTAACGCCTTAAGAGGGGTAGATTTCCAACGCTAGGCACTTAGCGCCCGGGCGCAGTCCGAACTGCGCCTACGCCCAACTTCAGTTGACATTTAGCGCCGGCGCAAAGTGTTTGCACCCGCTCAGCTGCGCGCGCAGCTTATGACGTCATTTCGTCGTGCAACGCTGTTTGTGTGCCCCAAACCAGAAATTCAGTCGGGCCCGCCCAATGTGGGTGTGGCACTGTTAAGAACTGTGAACTGGAACGCAGCAGAGGCCCTGCGGGCCTCGGGGAGCGCTAATTAACGGGCACTTAGACTGAACTATAAAGGCCAGCCATTTTGCTGCCATGACTTTAGTGCTTTGGATTTCTGGACAGAGACCAAGGAACAGACCTTATTGATTTGGGACAACATAGGTGAGGTATTTTTGGCTTCTGGCCAGAGCTTGGAAATTAGACTCATTGTGATTTCACTGTTTGCAAGTTTATTATGGGGGCTGCATGGGGTTCCAACCCTCAGTTCCAGCATTATGTGCGAAGGGCTCGCAGACGCTGTGTGAGAGGGCCAGCCATGCCTAGACGCAGAGGGGCCATCAGGCGTCGGCAACGTAGGCCTTACCCACTCAGGGAATGCCGGCAGCATGTGTCCTATCTCACCATGACTGCGGCGCATTGTGTTAAGAGGCTGCGCTTCAGAAGCGAGGTGGTTGCAGAGATCTGCCAGCTGCTTCAGAGAGATCTGCGTCCACAGCTGATGTGCAGGACGTCTCTGTCGGTGGAAGTGAAGGTCACGGTGGCTCTGAACTTTTATGCAAGCGGCTCCTTCCAAGCCGCTGCTGGGGACATAGCGAACATCTCCCAGTTTGCCGTGTATCGCTGCATCCGGCAGGTCACCGATGCCCTTTTCGCAAGGAGACACCAATTCATCTCCTTCCCCATGACCCTAGAGAGGCAGGAGCAGCGTGCAGTCGGATTTGCCAGGATCGCCGACTTCCCCATGGTGCAGGGCGCCATTCACTGCACGCATGTGGCTGTGCGGGCACCTATCGACAATGCCGAGGATTACCGCAACCGGAAGGGCTACCATTCCCTCAATGTACAGCTGGTGTGTGACCACAGGCAGCGCACCCTAGCTGTCAATGCCCACTTTCCAGGAAGCAGCCACGATGCATTTATCCTGCGCCAGACTACTGTGGCTGACATGTTCCAGGCACAGCCTCCACCAAGGGGATGGCTTATTGGGGACAAGGGCTACCCTTTGTGTACATGGCTCATGACCCCGCTCCGCGCGCCCAGGACCCCTGCGGAGGAGGCATACAACGAAAGCCATCAAGCCACAAGGAACATCATAGAGCAAATGATTGGTGTCCTCAAGCAATGATTCCGCTGCCTGGATCGTTCCGGCAGATCTCTACAGTATTCGCCGGATAGAGTCTCCCAGTTTGTCGTCGTTTGCTGCATGCTGCACAACCTGGCTATCTGCAGGACTCAGGCACTGCCACCTCGCGTTGGACCACCACCACAGGAGGACGAGCAGGAGGACCATGAGGAGGAGGAGGAGGAGGAGGAGTACCAGCCCAGGAGGGAGCCACAAGGTCCAAGGGCAGTCCGCCGGCGGCTTATTGAACGACACTTCTAGGCCCCCTGTCAGGGAATGGCTTGTGGCAATGAACGCACCTGAATGCAGCCGCCCCGCAAGCCCTCAGCCGGTTAACGCAACAACCACTTGAAACATGACAACTGGACAAGCTGAAAAAATAAAAAGCTTTATTTAACAAACTCAGGGCCCTTCCCACATGAAACAGAAAAACAGACAAGACCCCAAATAACAGTCAAAAACATATCTCACTCCCACAACCTGGGGAGGAATAACAAAAATTGTCCTTCCAATTGGCCTTCATCCTCGGCCTTACCAAAATAAGCCCCCCCCCTCCAGAACACAAACATCCCTATATAAAAAAAACAGTTGGCAACACACTCTACTTGGTGTGCCGAGAGGGCGGGTCCTTGTGCAGGCTTCTCCGGCCCCTGTCCGACCTGTTGCTCCGCCTCAACCTGGGCCCTGTGGGTGTTGCAAGGCTGGGGGAAGGCTCCTGAGGGGCACAATGCGTGACGGCAGATGCCCTTGGGGGTCGGCCTAGACGAGGTCCGGCCCTGAAGGGGCCGGATTCTGACTGCTGCAGCTGTGGCTGGCCAGCATCAGTCTCTCCAGCAGCTCGTCGCACCTTGGCTGGGGGAGTGGCAGTGGCAGCTGCAGCAATGGGGCAAGCTGGCTGATGCCAGGCGCTCGCTGGTCGCCAGAAACACTGGCACTCGGCCGGCCTGGCACTGCAGCAAGCGCAGCAATCTGGTGAAGGACAGACCACTGTGCTGCAGCAGGGCGGCGGGTGGCCTGGTGATGCTTCCATGACACAGCGAGTGTGGCAGAAGTGAGTGCGCGAACTGCCCTGGTTTGTGCCCGCATCAGATCAGCCAGTGTCTGGACGGCACCACTCATGAACTCGCGACTCACGTCCTGTGCTGCCGCGAGTTGGTCGACACCCCTGGCCTGTGCTGCCGCGAGTTGCTCGACACCCCTGGCCTGTGCTGCCGCAAGTTGCTCGACACCCCTGGCCTGTGAGTCCCCGAAATTGGCGACACTATGAGCCAGGGACTCAATGGCCTGAGGCAACTGTCCCATAACCCATATGAACTCATTGTGGCGCCGCTCCGAGGCCGCGAACATTTCATCACGGAGGTGCACCTCCTGGGCGAAGACTGTCTCCAGACTGGAGGGCGGACTCTCCCTCTGGGGAGAAGGCCGCCGAGCTGCCCGACCCTTCCCGTGTGCCTGGACGCCACTGGGCCCAGCAACTGCCCTCCCCTGCAACACTTCCCCCCTCTGGGGAGAAGGCAGCCGTGCTGCCCGACCCTTCCCGCGTGCCTGGACGCCACTGGGCCCAGCAACTGCCCTCCCCTGCAACACTTCCCCCCTCTGGGGAGAAGGCAGCCGTGCTGCCCGACCCTTCCCGCATGCCTGGACGCCACTGGGCCCAGGAGCTACACCCCCCTGCAACACTGCCCCCTGGCTCTCCTCCAGGCAAGATGTGTCCCCTCCATTGCCATCCCCTGGCGTGGATGAGGGTTCCCCCGATGTGCCGCCTTCCTCTTGGTCCTCGTCGTCTTCCTCTTCCGAGGGACTGGCACTCTCAGCTTCAGGGACCTCCTCCTCACCAGCTGAAAGCAGGAAGGCACAAGAGTAGCTTTAGAGTGAGGACAGGGCGTCAGCGAGGGAGGCATGAGTAGTGCCATTATGCGCATTGGTGTGACAGTGGCAAAGGATGTAGATCTGAAGCACAAGGGGAACCAGAGAGGTCCAAACGGTCATGTCCTTACCATTGGGTCCCAGCACAGGGCCGGCATCTCCAATAGCAACGGGGCCAGTCACCCGGCCACGCACGAGTCGAGCCACGCTCTCCTCCAGCTGATTGAGCTGCTGGAACTGGGGACGGCCTCCCCCGGTGACAGTCTGGCTCTTCAAATTCCACGCCAGCTTGGACTGCAAGAGAAAGGACGGCCTCTAAGTACAGTGTGGTGCCCTGTTGTTGTGTGCACTGCCTCCCATGGTCGAATAGCTTGGCCAGTGTGTTAAGTGCAGAGAGTGCTATTGATGATCATGCCAGTGCCATAGCTGCGGGAGGAGGGCTGGCTATTAGGCCTTTGAGGTCCCTTTGCCCATAATGTGAGGTGCACATGCAAGGATGAGGAGGACACTGGAAAGGGTACTTACCCTGACCAATCGACTGAGGTCGTTGAACTTCTTGCGGCATTGGTCAGCAGTCCTGAGGACATCGCTGTTAGCTGACACCCTCAGGGCGATTTCCCTCCAGGCTCTCCTGCACTGCCACCTGGGAGACTTCTTGCCACTGTCCGGGCACAATATTTCTCTGCTCTTTTCCAACCCCCTAAGCAGCACCCTCAAAGCATGCTCTGAGAAGCGCTGCGCTCGTTCACGGGCCTTCTGCATGGCTTCAGGCGCTATTTGGGTCCACCAGCAGTGTTCAGGCCTAGCTGCAGGGCTCCACTATCCAGGGCGTGGCAGCAGACCAAGTCGACCCTTCCCCCTTTAAGAGCTGGCCGGCATCAGGGTGTCTGCTGTCAATCAAAACATGACCACACCTGCGCTGCGCCCGGCCTCGGCGTTATCAGTCCGCACCGCCGGCTTAGCGCCTAAAGATGTGAGTGCAACGCCAGTTTCAGCGCTCGCCCAAACTCCTTGGCCAAAGCTACTGAATTTCGGCGAAGTGGCCTCCACTTTCCGGCAGGCGCTAACTTTACCGCCCGCCCGACTTTACCGCCCCAAAAGTGGCTATACTGAATTTCTAGGCCTGTGTGTGTGTGGATAAACCTGTATAATCCCCGTTTAACTGCTGTATTCCCCTCCCCCCGCAAGACAGTTGCAAGCTGAAAGGAATAAGGCATGTTCAGACTTGCCTGCTGCTGAGAGAAGGAAAACCAATCAGGTTCCAGCAGGTGACCAATCTGTGAGTCATCACAGGCTCGCGGGCTTTACGAATTCAGTACTGTATTGTGAGAGTTGCAGCAAAGACCTATTTCTTGTAGCTCACTGTGTTGCCTATTTCTTTACGCGGGAGACTGTAGTCTCCCACTAGGGAATATTAATGCCTTTATAAACATATAAATCATGAAAGAATAGTCCAAGGAATGTTGGGGCCGATTAACGACGACATGGCTGATCATCCAAACCCTAGAACCCGGTCCCAACACCGAAAGCCATCCCACCCAAGCCCTATTCCCGTAACCCTGTAACCCCACATATTTAATCCCCCCTAACACGAAGGGCGAATTTTTTTATCATGGCCAATCAACCTAACCCACACATCTTTGGACAGTGGGAGGAAACCGGAGCACCCAGAGGAAACCCAGGCAAACACGGGGAGAATGTGCAAACTCAACACAGGCAGTCACCCGAGGCCGGATTTGAACCCGGGTCCCTGGTGCTGTGAGGCAACAGTACTAACCACTATGCCACCGTGCTGCCCCACCTTGTGGAAGGGAATCATCTTGTGGAAGCTGAGGACATGGCTGAGGTACTAAATTAACACTTTGCATCCGTATTCTCGAAAGGAGAGGATGCTGCCAATCGTACAGTAAAGGAGGAGGTGGTGGAGAAATTGGAGAGGATATAAATAGATTAAGATGATGTACTAAAATGGTTGCAGGGCTCAAAGTGGAAAAGTCACCCAGTCTGCCACAATCCTTGGATATGGGAAAGTGCCAGAGGACTGGAGGGTTGCAAATGTTACTTCCCTGATCAAAAAAGTGGAGCGTGATGAAGCAAAGAATTACAGTCGAGTCAGATTAACATTGATGATGAGGAAACTTCTAGGGAGAAACATCCAAATCAAAATTCATTGTCACTTGGAAGAACATGAGTTAATACAACGGAAGATGTTTTTTGCGATTGAAGGGCAATCATCACAGCCGCAGGACAGCACTGCAGATGTTCCTCGGGGCAATCTCCTAGGCCCAAACATCTTCAGCTGCTTCATCAATGAACTTTCCTCCAACATAAGGCCAGCAATGGGGATGTTCGCTGATGACTGCACAATGTTCAGTGCCATTCACAACTCCTCAGATAATTAAGCACTCCATGCCCGCATGCAACAAGACCTGGATGACATGCAGGCTTGGGTTGATACGTGGCCAATAAAATTTGCGCCACACAAGTGCCAGGCCATGACTACCTCCCACAAGCAAGAGTCTAACCATCGCCAAATTCCCCTCAATCAATATCCTGTGGGTCACTATTGACCAGAAACTTAACTGCACCATCCACATATATATTGTGGTGTAGCGGTTCGTGTAGATCGCCACTAAATAAGAGAGTTTGAGATCGACGAACTATAAATAAGTTGTTTATTTACTAGAACAGGATAATTACAGCAGGTAAGATGGCTGACTGCAGGAGCACCATGTTGTTGGTCTTATCCCAGCGGGGACTCCACGAGGACTGAGTTCGCAGTCCTGTGGGGAGCGTGATGATGTCATCATGCTCGCGTGCGCTTAAGCGGTCATGTGACCTGCGCCATTGCGTCGGTGCCTCTTCCTGGTATGGAGGCTGGCCGTTGAGACCGAGGTCGCGAGGCCGGGCTGTGCCGGTGCTTGCCGCGGGAGCGGAGGATCGCTTCACTCCCGCCAGCTGGCCGATGCGGCCGAAGACGCTAGGACGGGTTGTGCCAGCAGCCGTCCTGGTAGGCCGAGTTGGGCCGACGGCCGCCGCACACACGTCACGCCGTACGTGACGTCAGCGCACTAGGGCACGTCTTAAAGGGGCAATGGCCCCAACAGGTAAGTTAAAAGGGCAACGGCCCCACAGGTAAGTTAAAAGGGCAACGGCCCCAACAGGTAAGCTAACATATATAAGTAAGTTAAGTACATACAGTTAGGTAAGTTAAAGGGAATTATGTGTCTCAATGTAAGGGGCAACCAGTGGTACCACCACACAGGCAACAAAAGCAGGTCGGAGGCTAGGTATTCTGTGGTGATTGTCTCACCTCCTGACTCCCCAAAGCCTTTCCACCATCTACAAGCCACACGTAAGGAGTGTGATGGAATACTCACCAATTGCCTGGATGTGTGCAGCTCCAGCAATACTCAAGGAGCTCGACACCATCCAAGACAAAGCAGTCCGCTTGATTGGCTTCCCATATACCACCTTAAACCACGGTGGCATAGTGGTTAGCACTGTTGCCTCACAGCGCCAGGGACCCGGGTTCGAATCCGGCCTCGGGCGACTGTCTGTGTGGAGTTTGCACATTCTCCCCATGTTTGCGTGGGTTTCCTCCGGGTGCTCCGGTTTCCTCCCACAGTCCAAAGATGTGCGGGTTAGGTTGATTGGCTATGATAAATTGACCCTTAGTGTTAGGGGGATTAAATACGTGGGGTTACGGGGATAGGGTGGGATATGTGTCGGTGCAGGCTCGATGGGCCGAAATGGCCTCTATCTGCACTGTGGGGTTCCTGTGATTTCCTGTGATTTCACTGCCTCCACCACCGGCGTACTTTTGCTGCAGTGGGTACTATCTACAAGATGCACTGCAGCAACTCACCAAGGCTTCTTCGGCAGCACCTCCCAAACTCGAGGCCTCTTCCAGCTAGAAGGACAAGTGCAGCAGGCGCATGGGAACACCACCACCTCCACGTTAACATCCAACAACATCCTGACTTAGAAGTGTAGTGCCGATCCTTCATCGTCGCTGGATCAAAATCCTGGAGCTCCCTCCCTAACAGCACTGTGGGAATATCTTCATCACACAGACTGCAGCGGTTCAAGAAGGTGGCTCACCACCACCTTCTCAATGGCAATTATGGATGGGCAATAATTGTGGGCGACGCCCACGTCAAATAACCGAATAAAAAAAGAGCACCAGCCAAAATTGACCTTTTTAAAGGCAAATCAAATCTGGCTGACTTGATTGGGTTAATCGATGAAATAGGACAGGGTTGTTGAAGGTAGTGCAGTTGATGTTCTGTATGTGGATTTTCAGAAGGCATTTTAATAGAGTACCTCACAATAGACTGGTTACCAAAATTAGAACCAATGATATTAAAGGTGTAGTGGCAGCGTGGATACTAGATTGGCGAAGTGACAGAAAACAGAAAATAGTTGTGAACCGATATTTTTCAAACTGGAGGAATATATACAGTGGAGACCTCAGGGCTCGGTAGTATGACCACTGCGCACTTTGATATATATTAGTGACCTGGACTTGTGTATACAGTGCATATTTAAAAGTTTGTAGATGACATGAATGTCGGAAAAGTCGCAAACCGTGAGGAGGATAGCAGAAGATTTCAGAAGGAAATAGACCGTCTGGTGAAATGGACAGGCACATGGCAGGTGTAATTTAACACGGAGAAGTGTGAAGTGATGCACTTTGGAAGGAAGAATGAGGCAATATTCAAAAAATGTTACAAATCTAAAGGGGTTGCAGGAACAGGAAAACATGGGGGTACACATATAGAAATCTTTGAAGGTGGCAGGATAGGATGATAAATCATTCAGAAAAGTATATGAGACCATCAGCTTTATATATAGAGGCATAGGAATATAGGAACATAGCAACAGGAGTAGGCCACTCATTCATTCTAGCTTGTTCCTCCTTTCAATTCGATCATGGCTGAGCTGTATCTTAACTCCATCTACCCGCCTTGGTTCTGTAATACAAAATACCACAGCCTAACAAAAATCTATCATTAGCTATTTTCTAACTTTCAATTGACCGAGCCTCAACAGCTTTTTGAAGACGAGTGTTCCAGATTTCCACTACACTGTATCCGAAGAAGTGCTTTCTAATATCACCCCTGAACGGCCGAGCTGTGCGTTTAAGGTTATGCCACCTTTTTCTGGACTAATCTACCAAAGGAAATAGTTTAACTCTTTCTATCCCAGTATTTCCTTTGATCATCTTAAACACCTCAATTAGATCACCCCTTAATCTTGTATAATCAAGGGAATAAAAGCTTCGTCTGTGCAATCCACTCACATAACTTAAAACTTTTAGCCCCGGTATCATTCCAGTGAATCTGAGCTGCACCACCACCAAAGCCAAGATACTGTTCGCGAGGTGCAGTGCCCAGAACTAAACACAGTTCTCTAAATGGGTCTAACCAGAGCTCTGTACAGCTGGAACAGAACTTCTACCCCTTTGTATTCCAGCCCTCGAGATAATGGCCAACATTCCGTTAGACTTTTAAATACTTTTGTTACCGATCATTAGCTGCCAGTGATTTCTGTACATGGGCCACTCGTTCTCACTACTCATCCATAGTTCCTAACTTCTAACCAATTATAAAATACTCTGATCTATTCTTTTTAGATCCAACGTGAATGAACTCACACTTTCCCAAACTGATCTCTATCTGCCACAGTTGTGCAAAGCAAGGAAGTTATGCTAAACCTTTACCAAACACTGGCTAGGTCGCACCTGTTCAATTCTGGACACAGCACTTTACGAAGGCTGTCGGAGCCTTGTAGAAGGCGCAGATGAGAATTACTAGAGTGGTAACAGAAATGAGGGACTTCGGTTACATGAGGAGACTAGAGAAGATGGAATTGTTCTCCTTAAATCAAAGAAGGTTAAGACGAGATTAAATAGAGGCGTTCAAAGCCGTGCAAATTTGCTATTTTCATAGAATTAAGAAGGAAAAACTGTATCTATTGACCGAAGGGTCGGTATAAAGAAGACACAGATTTAATGCAATTGGCAAAAGTGCCAGAGGTGAGATGAGGAGATATTTTTAGGCATCGAGTTATTCTGTTTCTGGAATGCAATTCCCGAAATAGTGGTAGAAGAAAATGCAATAGAAACTTTTAAAATGGAATTGGACAAATAACTAAAGTGGAGAACATTGTAGGGCTCAGGGGAGAGAGCAGGGGAGTGAGACTAATTAGATTGCTCTTTTAAAGTTCTGGCACAGGCTCGCTGTGCCTTCTGTGCTGAATGATTCTATGCTTCTATGACGTAGCCCTCTGACTCTTTGTTCCTAAACGTGTTTTACATGATAAATGTACTTGAATAGTATTTACAGCAGCAGAATTTTAGCGTGTGAAATTACATTGGAAGTTTTATTCTGTTAAATCACACAACTCCCAGTAAATTAATTTCTGAAAATACACTTTTTGTTACCTGTCCATTATTGTCATGTAAACTTGTCTATATCTTTGAACTGCTGCGCAAATAAATGGCAATTTCGCTACTTTAAAACACAAGCATTTTACTCAGTACATTCCGGGTGCTTACGTTGTGCTGTGGCTCCTGGCTCTGTTTCCAGAGAGTCCGGGTAAGTTAGCGTTGTGGGTTCTGCACACCCTGGTTAAAGTTAGTTACACTTCACAATTATAAACCCAACCGTCAGCCTGATCAGTACAATCCCTCCCCGCCCTGTGCTCTGGTGCAGGACTCGATCAGAATCACACATGCTCTCATTCAGTTTGAATTGTTCTGTTAAATTACTGACCTTTTAACCAAACTCATTAATCCTCTGTGTGGTAACAATGATTACATTTCCCCGCAGCTCTTCCATCTGTGGTTCAGAAAACCGCGCAGTGAAACGATGTTCTGGAGTGGGAATCAGTTTTGTTTCCTCAACTATATCTCATTGCTCAGCATAAAACCAGGTTATTTTCGGATCAGAGAAGGGCAGAGATGGCAAGGGAGAAAGATCGCTGATTGCAATCTCGAGCAAATAGACTCTAGTTAATGAGTAACAGTCTGGGCCTTGATCAGGATGGTAACACCCATGAGTCTCAGGCTGCGGGTTTCAGTAACTGGAACTGAATCAGACAATGTGGGAGGTAAACAAGTAAAAATCTGCTTCGTCGGCCTGTTAAATTTTAGTGGTCCTGATGTAATTTCACATTTTCTTATAATCTTTGAAATAACAGTTTAGCAGCGGTTTATATTTATTATTAGACTGGGAAACTCTGAACATTGAATTAATTTGCTAATTAGCTCTTGTATTTAATACTAGCTGGGGGTGCCCGGCAGTGCTGAGGTTTTTTTGAGGGCATGTTGTTGTTGGAAGAGAGAGACGGAGCGACTGGGGGGAAGAGAGAGAGTGACTGGGAGGAAGAGAGAGACGACTGGGTGGAAGAGAGAGAGCGACTGGGGGGAAGAGAGAGAGCGACTGGAGGGGGAGAGAGAGAGCGAGAGACGGGGTAGTGAGCATGACTGGGGGGGTAGAGAGAGAGCGACTGGGGGGGAACAGAGAGAGCGAGAGACGGGGGAAGAGAGAGAGCGAGAGACTGGGGGGAACTGAGAGAGCGAGAGACTGGGGGGAAGAGAGAGAGCGAGAGACTGGGGGGAAGAGAGAGAGAGCGAGCGACGGGGGGAAGGGGGAGGAAGGGAAGGGGGAGGAAGGGGGAGGGGGAGTGGGGAGGGGGAGGGGGAGTGGGGAGGGGGAGGGAAGGGGGGAGGGGGAGGGAGGGAATGGGGGAGCAGGAGGGGGGAGAGGGGAGGCTGGAGGGTGGAGGGAAGGTGGGGTAGGGAAGGGAAGGGGTAGAAGGTGGGGGAGGGAGGAGAAGGAGAGAGAGGGGAGGGAGAGAGGGGAGGCAGAGGGATGGAGAGAGAGAGAGAGAGGGAAGGAGAGAGAGAGAGAGAGGGAAGGAGAGAGAGACAGAGAGAGCGGGAAGGAGAGAGAGAGAGAGAGGGAAAGAGAGAGAGAGAGGGAAGGAGAGAGCGAGAGAGAGGGAAGGAGAGAGAGAGAGAGATTGGGACTGTTAGAGGGAGAGATTGGGAGTGTGAGAGAGAGAGATAGGGAGTGTGAGAGAGAGAGAGATTGGGCGTGTGAGAGATAGAGATTGGGAGTGAGAGAGAGAGAGAGAGAGCGACTGGGAGTGTGAGAGAGCGAGATTGGGAGTGTGAGAGAGAGAGATTGGGAATGTGAGAGAGAGACATTGGTAGTGTGAGAGATTGGGAGTGTGAGAGAGAGACTGGGAGTGTGAGAGAGAGAGACTGGGAGTGTGAGAGAGAGAGATTGGGAGTGTGAGAGAGAGAGATTGGGAGTGTGAGAGAGAGAGAGATTGGGAGTGTTAGAGAGAGAGATTGGGAGTGTGAGAGAGAGATTGGGAGTGTGAGAGAGAGAGAGATTGGGAGTGTGAGAGAGAGAGAAATTGGGAGTGTGAGAGAGAGAGAGATTGGGAGTGTGAGAGAGAGAGAGATTGGGAGTGGGAGAGAGAGGGAGATTGGGAGTGTGAGAGAGAGAGAGAGATTGGGAGTGTGAGAGATAGAAAGATTGGAAGTGTGAGAGAGAGAGATTGGGAGTGTGAGAGAAAGAGATTGGGAGTGCGAGAGAGAGAGATTGGGAGTGTGTGAGAGAGAAAGACTGGGAGTGTGTGAGAGAGAGAGACTGGGAGTGTTTGAGAGAGAGAGACTGGGAGTGTGAGAGAGAGAGAGATTGGGAGTGTGAGAGAGAGAGAGATTGGGAGTGAGAGAGAGAGAGAGACTGGGAGTGAGAGAGAGAGAGAGATTGGGAGTGTGAGAGAGAGAGAGATTGGGAGTGTGAGAGAGGGAGAGATTGGGAGTGTGAGAGAGAGAGAGATTGGGAGTGTGAGAGAGAGAGAGAGATTGGGAGTGAGAGAGAGAGAGAGAGATTGGGAGTGTGAGAGAGGGAGAGATTGTTAGTGTGAGAGAGAGAGAGATTGGGAGTGTGAGAGAGAGAGAGATTGGGAGTGTGAGAGAGAGAGAGATTGGGAGTGTGAGAGAGAGAGACTGTGAGTGTGAGAGAGAGAGATTGGGAGTGTGAGAGAGAGAGAGACTGGGAGTGTGAGAGAGAGAGAGACTGGGAGAGTGAGAGAGAGAGATTGGTAGTGTGAGAGAGAGAGAGACTGGGAGTGTGAGAGAGAGATTGGGAGTGTGAGAGAGAGAGAGATTGGGAGTGTGAGAGAGAGAGATTGGGAGTGTGAGAGAGAGAGATTGGGAGTGTGAGAGAGAGAGATTGGGACTGTGAGAGAGAGAGAGATTGGAAGAGTGAGAGAGAGATTGGGAGTGCGAGAGAGAGAGGCTGGGAGTGGGAGAGAGAGAGACTGGGAGTGTGAGTGAGAGAGAGAATGGGAGTGTGTGAGAGAGCGAGACTGGGAGTGTGTGATAGTGAGAGACTGGGAGTGTGAGAGAGAGAGATAGGGAGTGTGAGAGAGAGAGCGATTGAGAGTGTGAGAGAGAGGGAGATTGGGAGTGAGAGAAAGAGAGAGATTGGGAGTGAGAGAGAGAGAGAGATTGGGATTGTGAGAGAGAGAGAGATTGGGAATGTGAGAGAGAGAGAGAGATTCGGAGAGTCAGAGAGAGAAATTGGGAGTGTGAGAGAGAGAGAGATTGGGAGTGGGAGAGAGAGAGATTGGGACTGTGACAGAGAGAGAGATTGGGAGTGTGAGAGAGAGAGAGATTGGGAGTGTGAGAGAGAGATTGGGAGTGTGAGAGAGAGAGAGATTGGGGATCTGAGAGAGAGAGAGAGATTGGGAGTGTGAGAGAGAGAGATTGGGAGTGAGAGAGAGAGAGAGATTGGGGGTGTGAGAGAGAGAGAGATTCGGAGTGTGAGAGAGAGTTTGGGAGTGTGAGAGAGAGAGAGATTGGGAGTGAGAGAGAGAGAGAGATTGGGAGCGAGAGAGTGAGATTGGGAGTGTGAGAGAGAGAGAGATTTGGAGTGTGTGAGCGAGAGAGATTTGGAGTGTGAGAGAGAGAGATTGGGAGTGTGAGAGAGAGAGACTGGGAGTGTGAGAGAGAGAGATACTGGGATTGTGAGAGAGAGAAATTGGGAGTGTGAGAGTGAGAGAGATTGGGAGTGTGAGAGAGCGAGATTGGAAGTGTGAGTGAGAGAGAGATTGGGAGTGTGAGAGAGAGAGAGATTGGGAGTGTGAGAGAGAGAGATTGGGAGTGTGAGAGAGAGAGAGATTGGGAGTGAGAGAGCGAGAGAGATTGGGAGTGTGAGAGAGAGAGTGATTGGGAGTGTGAGAGAGAGAGATTGGGAGTGTGAGAGAGACAGAGATTGGGAGTGTGAGAGAGAGAGAGATTGGGAGTGTGAGAGAGAGAGAGATTGGGAATGTGAGAGAGAGAGAGAGATTGGGAGAGTCAGAGAGAGAAATTGGGAGTGTGAGAGAGAGAGAGATTGGGAGTGGGAGAGAGAGAGATTGGGAGTGTGACAGAGAGAGAGATTGAGAGTGTGAGAGAGAGAGAGATTGGGAGTGTGAGAGAGAGAGATTGGGAGTGTGAGTGAGAGAGATTGGGAGTGTGAGAGAGAGAGGGATTGGGAATGTGAGAGAGAGAGAGAGATTGGGAGTGTGAGAGAGAGAGATTGGGAGTGTGAGAGAAAGAAAGATTGGGGGTGTGAGAGAGAGAGAGATTGGGAGTGTGAGAGAGAGTTTGGGAGTGTGAGAGAGAGAGAGATTGGGAGTGAGAGAGAGAGAGAGATTGGGAGCGAGAGAGTGAGATTGGGAGTGTGAGAGTGAGAGAGATTTGGAGTGTGAGAGCGAGAGAGATTTGGAGTGTGAGAGAGAGATTGGGAGTGTGAGAGAGAGAGACTGGGAGTGTGAGAGAGAGAGAGACTGGGAGTGTGAGAGAGAGAGATTGGGAGTGTGAGAGAGAGAGAGATTGGGAATGTGAGAGAGAGAGAGAGATTGGGAGTGTGAGAGAGAGATTGGGAGTCTGAGAGAGAGAGAGATTGGGGGTGTGAGAGAGAGAGAGATTGGGAGTGTGAGAGAGAGTTTGGGAGTGTGAGAGAGAGAGAGATTGGGAGTGAGAGAGAGAGAGAGATTGGGAGCGAGAGAGTGAGATTGGGAGTGTGAGAGAGAGAGAGATTTGGAGTGTGTGAGCGAGAGAGATTTGGAGTGTGAGAGAGAGAGATTGGGAGTGTGAGAGAGAGAGACTGGGAGTGTGAGAGAGAGAGAGACTGGGAGTGTGAGAGAGAGAGAGATTGGGAGTGTGAGAGTGAGAGAGATTGGGAGTGTGAGAGAGAGAGATTGGAAGTGTGAGTGAGAGAGAGCTTGGGAGTGTGAGAGAGAGAGAGATTTGGAGTGTGAGAGAGAGAGATTGGGAGTGTGAGAGAGAGAGAGATTGGGAGTGAGAGAGCGAGAGAGATTGGGAGTGTGAGAGAGAGAGTGATTGGGAGTGTGAGAGAGAGAGATTGGGATTGTGAGAGAGAGAGATTGGGAGTGTGAGAGAGAGAGAGATTGGGAGTGTGAGAGAGAGAGAGATTGGGAACGTGAGAGAGAGAGAGAGATTGGGAGAGTCAGAGAGAGAAATTGGGAGTGTGAGAGAGAGAGAGATTGGGAGTGGGAGAGAGAGAGATTGGGAGTGTGACAGAGAGAGAGATTGGGAGTGTGAGAGAGAGAGAGATTGGGAGTGTGAGTGAGAGAGATTGGGAGTGTGTGAGAGAGAGAGATTGGGAATGTGAGAGAGAGAGAGATTGGGAGTGTGAGAGAGAGAGATTGGGAGTGTGAGAGAAAGAGAGATTGGGGGTGTGAGAGAGAGAGAGATTGGGAGTGTGAGAGAGAGTTTGGGAGTGTGAGAGAGAGAGAGATTGGGAGTGAGAGAGAGAGAGAGATTGGGAGCGAGAGAGTGAGATTGGGAGTGTGAGAGAGAGAGATTTGGAGTGTGAGAGCGAGAGAGATTTGGAGTGTGAGAGAGAGAGATTGGGAGTGTGAGAGAGAGAGACTGGGAGTGTGAGAGAGAGAGAGACTGGGAGTGTAAGAGAGAGAGATTGGGAGTGTGAGAGAGAGAGATTGGGAGTGTGAGAGAGAGAGAGATTGGGAGTGTGAGCGAGAGAGTTTGGGATTGTGAGAGAGAGAGATTAGGAGCGTGAGAGAGAGAGATTGGGAGTGTGAGAGAGAGAGAGATTGGGGGTGTCAGAGAAAGAGAGATTGTGAGTGTGAGAGAGAGAGATTGTGAGTGTGAGAGAGAGAGATTGGGAGTGTGAGAGAGAGAGATTGGGAGTGTGAGAGAGAGAGAGATTGGGAGTGTGAGAGAGAGAGTGTGGGAGTGTGAGAGAGAGAGAGATTGGGAGTGTGAGAGAGTGAGTGATTGGGAGTGTGAGAGAGAGAGAGATTGGGTGTGTGAGAGAGAGACAGATTGGGAGTGAGACAGAGAGAGAGATTGGGAGTGAGAGAGAGAGAGAGATTGGGAGTGCGAGAGAGAGAGATTGGGAGTGCGAGAGAGAGAGAGGATGGGAGTGTGTGAGAGAGAGAGACTGGGAGTGTGTGAGAGAGAGAGACTGGGAGTATGAGAGAGAGAGATTGGGAGTGTGAGAGAGAGATTGGGAGTGTGAGAGAGAGAGAGATTGGGAGCGAGAGAGAGAGTGAGATTGGGAGTGAGAGAGATAGAGAGTTTGGGAGTATGTGAGAGAGAGAGATTGGGAGTGTGAGAGAGAGAGATTGGGAGCGAGAGAGAGAGAGAGATTGGGAGTGAGAGAGATAGAGAGTTTGGGAGTATGTGAGAGAGATAGATTGGGAGTGTGAGAGAGAGAGATTGGGAGTGAGAGAGAGAGATTGGGAGTGTGAGAGATAGAGAGACTGGGGGTGTGAGAGAGAGATATTGGGAGTGTGAGAGAGTGAGAGACTGGTAGTGTGAGAGAGAGAGAGACTGGGAGTGTGAGAGAGAGAGAGATTGGGAGTGTGCGAGAGAGAGAGACTGGGAGTGTGAGAGAGAGAGAGATTGGGAGTGTGCGAGAGAGAGAGATTGGGAGTGTGAGAGAGAGAGAGATTGGGAATGTGAGAGAGAGAGAGATTGGGAGTGTGAGAGAGAGAGAGATTGAGAGTGTCAGAGAGAGAGATTGGGAGTGTGCGAGAGAGAGAGATTGGGAGTGTGAGAGAGAGAGAGATTGGGAGTGTGACAGAGAGAGAGATTGGGAGTGTGACAGAGAGAGATTGGGAGTGTGTGTGAGAGAGAGATTGGGATTGTGAGAGAGAGGGAGATTGGGAATGTGAGAGAGAGAGAGAGATTGGGAGTGTCAGAGAGAGAGATTGGGAGTGTGAGAGAGAGAGAGATTGGGAGTGTGAGAGAGAGAGATTGGGAGTGTGAGAGAGAGAGAGATTGGGAATGTGAGAGAGAGAGAGAGATTGGGAGTGTGAGTGAGAGAGAGATTGGGGTGTGAGAGAGAGAGAGATTGGGAGTGTGAGAGAGAAATTGGGAGTGTTAGAGAGAGAGAGATTGGGAGTGAGAGAGAGAGAGAGATTGGGAGCGAGAGAGAGAGATTGGGCGTGTGAGAGAGAGAGAGATTTGGAGTGTGAGAGCGAGAGAGATTGGGAGTGTGAGTTAGAGAGATTGGGAGTGTGAGAGAGAGAGACTGGGAGTGTGAGAGAGAGAGAGAGACTGGGAGTGTGAGAGAGAGAAATTGGGAGTGTGAGAGAGAGAGAGATTGGGAGTGTGAGAGAGAGATTGGGAGTGTGAGAGAGAGAGAGATTGGGAGTGTGAGAGAGAGATTGGGAGTGTGAGAGAGAGAGAGATTAGGAGTGAGAGAGAGAGAGAGATTGGGAGCGAGAGAGAGAGTTTGGGAGTGTGAGAGAGAGAGAGATTTGGAGTGCGAAACCGAGAGAGATTGGGATTGTGAGAGACAGAGATTGGGAGTGTGAGAGAGAGAGACTGGGAGTGTGAGAGAGAGAGAGACTGGGAATGTGAGAGAGAGAGATTGGTAGTGTGAGAGAGAGAGAGACTGGGAGTGTGAGAGAGAGAGATTGTGAGTGTGAGAGAGAGAGATTGGGAGTGTGTGAGAGAGAGAGTTTGGGAGCGTGAGAGAGAGAGAGATTGTGAGTGTGAGAGAGAGAGAGATTGTGAGTGTGAGAGAGAGAGATTGGGAGTGTGAGAGAGAGATATTGGGAGTGTGAGATAGAGAGATTGGGAGTGTGAGAGAGAGAGAGATTGGGAGTGTGAGAGAGAGAGAGACTGGGAGTGTGAGAGAGAGAGAGATTGGGAGTCTGAGAGAGAGAGATTGGGAGTGTGAGAGAGAGAGATTGGGAGTGTGAGAGAGAGAGAGTTTGGGAGTGTGAGACAGAGGGTGATTGGGAGTGTGAGAGAGAGAGAGATTGGTTGTGTGGGAGAGAGACAGATTGGGAGTGAGAGAGAGAGAGAGATTGGGAATGAGAGAGAGAGAGAGATTGGGAGTGCGAGAGAGAGAGATTGGGAGTGCGAGAGAGAGAAAGGATGGGAGTGTGTGAGAGAGAGAGACTGGGAGTGTCTGAGAGAGAGAGACTGGGAGTATGAGAGAGAGAGATTGGGAGTGTGAGAGAGAGAGATTGGGAGTGTGAGAGAGAGAGAGATTGGGAGCGAGAGAGAGAGAGAGATTGGGAGTGAGAGAGATAGAGAGTTTGGGAGTATGTGAGAGAGAGAGATTGGGAGTGTGAGAGAGAGAGATTGGGAGTGTGAGAGAGAGAGAGATTGGGAGCGAGAGAGAGAGAGAGAGATTGGGAGTGAGAGAGATAGAGAGTTTGGGAGTATGTGAGAGAGAGAGATTGGGAGTGTGAGAGAGAGAGATTGGGAGTGAGAGAGAGAGATTGGGAGTGTGAGAGATAGAGAGACTGGGAGTGTGAGAGAGAGAGAGATTGGGAGTGTGAGAGAGAGATATTGGGAGTGTGAGAGAGTGAGAGACTGGGAGTGTGAGAGAGAGAGAGACTGGGAGTGTGAGAGAGAGAGAGATTGGGAGTGTGCGAGAGAGAGAGATTGGGAGTGTGAGAGAGAGAGAGATTGGGAATGTGAGAGAGAGAGAGATTGGGAGTGTGAGAGAGAGAGAGATTGAGAGTGTCAGAGAGAGAGATTGGGAGTGTGCGAAAGAGAGAGCGGCCGGGGGATCGGAGCCAGAACAGCGCAGGAAAACCCGGGAACAGAGAGAGAGAGAGAGAGCAGAGCCCGAGCAGCAACCGGAGCACGGAGCCTGAAGCCGGAGAAAGGCCCGAGGAACCGGGCCGAGCGAGGCACCGGAGAGAAGGAGAGCGAGCAGCAACAGGAGTCGACCCAGACCGGGAGGAGCGGCCCGAGCCAGTCAAAGAGGCGAGTGGAGAGGTAGGGGTGCCGGATCGGGTCGGGCCTGGAGAGCGAGCAAGCCCGAGGCCTGAAACCCGAGAAACTCCGGGGTCGGAGAAACCCGAGAAACTCCGGGGTCGGAGAAACTCGGACAAACACCGGGCCGGGACAGCACAGCCGAGCCGAGGGGCTGGGGCAGGGCAGAAGCCCGGAGAGAGCGTTGGGAGCTGAGAGCTGAGAGCGCGAAATTTGAACGAAGGGAAACGGCTGAAAGGAGAAAAGGAGCAAAGAGAGGTAACTGCACCTAGAGAGAGAGAGACGGAGCGTGAGAGAGAGAGAGGAGAGGAAACACCAGCTGGAGAGAAAAAGCCGGAGAAATAAGTTTTACCTAACTCTAGTTAAAGTTAGTTCGGAAAAAGTTTAATTTTATTTAAGTTTAGCTCGAAAAAAAAAAAACCTGAAAAAAGAACAACAAACCCGCGAGGAAAAGTAATAGAAACCCGAGAGAAACGATAAACTACCCGAACCAACAGCCTGTGAGAAAAAGAGAAAGATAAACCTTTAAGAGCAGCTATATCAAAGATGAACCCCTGAAAAACTCCCAATTTTGGACCTAAAAGTGGGCTAAGGTGGAACACGACACAAAAAAGAGAAAAAAAAAAAGTTATCTATCTGAGACAAAAAACAAACGACTACAATGAGCAGGGAAATGATATATCCTGAGCAATGCACAAAAAATAAAGCAAAGGAAAAATACAAGTACACAACACTAAAAAATAACCCAGAAATCCTCTACGTGGACTATACCACACACAAAGGGACTAAGCTGAAGAACAACCTCATATTCTACACCGAATACGTCACCTCCTGGAAGGAGATTTTACAAAAACACTACACATACGTCTCCAGTGAAGGTATTGGCAGTGGAGGCAGACTGAAAATATGTAAAGATGGAAACCTAGATAAAGATGACCCCCTGCTAACCATAAGCTACTACAACAAAAATAGAAAGATCATGATACAGGGGAATGTGGAAAATCTGGACACCTTCGAAAAGGAATTCCCCCAGTTGAAAACTAAGGCAGACACAAAGAGGACCAATGGACAGGAAGCAAAAGAGAGTCGAACAGAGGATGAGGAGAGCCAAGTGGAGGAAGAAGAAGAGAGACCAGCAGAGGAAAACACCTCCCTGTCCATCTCCACCCCCCCACACCTCTCAACGAAAACAAAATGATGAAAGAGAATCTGGCCAAACTAGAACTTGATCTCAACGAATACAGAGAAACACTGGCCAAGAATTTGAAGGAGGAATTCAAACAGCTAAAAACGGAACACGAGTCCACCATCCACAAGCTGAGAAAGACCATAGAGGAGCAAAGAAATGAGATCAAAGAACTCCGTACTCAACTAAACAAAATGAAGGAGACCGTAGAAAGGCTCAGCTGGCAACACAAACCTCTTAAGGTCCAAAAACCTGAGGACACAAAAACAACACACACAAGGATACAGAACCCACCGGATGCCACCCCACACGAAGACACACCGAAAGCCACAAACCCCGCTCCAACCAGCCCTCAGTCGAGTCATGCCCAGACAACTGCTACCCAGTCCTCACACACAGGAACACAAAAACCGACAGATACCCCCCCAAACGAGGACACACCGAAAGCCCCAAACCCCGCTCCTGCCACACAACATATCCCAGAAACCCAGCCAACAACCAGCCACCAGGCGAGTCCTACCCAGACTACTGTTACCCAGTCTGAAAAACCAGCCCCTCAGGCGGTCCTGCTGACCGACTCCAACGGAAAGTTTCTGGACCCCCAGAGGCTGTTCCCAGACCATCAAGTCCTGAAAAAATGGTGCAGCAACACAGGCCAAGCAATGAAGATCCTGAACAAAGAATCCCTTGGAAGCCCCAAATGGATTGTGATCCACACAGGCACGAACGACCTACGCACCCTACAGGAAGGCACGGCTTGGGCGGTGAGCAGGATGGCAGAAAAGGCCAGCAGGGAATTCCCCGAGGCGCGGATCGTGATCTCCACACTACTGCCCAGAAAGGACACCCCAGCCTATATAATCCACAACACCAACAGGGAGATCGACACGAGATGTTCTGTCCTCCCCAACGTCTCCCTGGCCCATCATCCAAACATCAACACAAGGGACCTCTATGACGAAATACATCTACTCAAACAGCGGATGTGGGTCTTCGCAAGAAACCTCATAAACACTGCCAAAAGACGCAGCCCTCCCACCCCCCCTACCATTGGGAGCCCAAACAGGACCACCAATGTCCCCCACCCCCCTTTACAAAACCGACAACAGAACCGTGCTTTTATACCTGACCCAAGACCCCCCTCTAGACCACAGACTGTAGACCAAGAACTGAGAAAGATCATGACGATGCTGAACAGCCTGATAGAAAGCCGGAGAAATTACTAATATTGTTATTTATTATTATCATTACTGTTATCTTACCAGTATTATTACTATTATTAGATAGATATATGTGCATGCCTCATGAAATTTATACTAAATCATCATTTAGCATTATAGAAAATAGTGTTTCCACACTCATCCCACAAAATAGGTCCATTTTATTTCGTTTTATTGAACTATATAAATGCGTTCTTTCCACATAAGCTGCTGGAATATCCAGGGCCTCCGCTCCTCAACTTTTGGGATGAAGAGTACAGACCCTGAATTCCTAAAAGCTATAAAAGACATTGATATAATTGTGTTAACAGAAACATGGTGCCAAAAGGACATGCCGACCCACTGTCCTCCAATGTACCATGAAATCATTGTGCCCTCAGTAAAGAACACTAAAACACGCAAGGGCAGAACCTCCGGGGGAATATTGGTGTGGTATAAGGGAGAACTGGACAAACACATCTCACCGGTAAAAAAGGGGAAATCACACGTATGGCTAAAACTAGATAAAAATATAGGAATAGCAAAAAAAGATGTTTACTTATGTGCGATCTACATACCTCCAATAGATTCGCCATATTTCGAAGAGGAGTTATTTGATACTCTCCACATGGAAATCAGCCATTTCCAGGCCCAAGGAAAGGTGATAATATGTGGGGACCTAAATGCAAGGACCGGTTGTGAACCTGACTTCATAGACCCACAGGGAAACAACCATGTGTTTGGCCAGACCCCTTTAGATGTCACACCAGCCATCGCAAATCGGAACAACCTTGATCGTGAAATAAATAAAAGCGGTAGGGAGGTAGTGCAACTCTGCCGAGCCTTAGGCCTGTACATAGTTAATGGTAGGTTCAGAGGGGACTCCCTAGGGAGACTCACATACTCCTCAACTCTTGGGTCTAGTGTGGTGGACTATACAATCACTGACCTGGACCCCTGCGATATCAACGCATTCACTGTCAGGCAGCAATCCCCCCTCTCAGACCATAACCAAATAAATGTGTACCTTAAACTTTCTGCCCAAAATACAGACACAAAAAAGGAACACAGGCCCCCAGCTGTTCACAATTTACATTAATGACCTGGATCAGGGAGTCGGATGCAGCATTTCCAAATTTGCAGACGACACTAAACTAGGAGGGGGGGTGGGCTCAGAGGAAGAGACCAGGAAGCTCCAGAGCGATTTGGACAGACTGGGCGATTGGGCGGATAAATGGCAGATGCACTATAATGTGGACAAGTGCGAAGTTATCCACCTTGGGTGCAGGAACGGGAGGGCAAATTATTATTTAAATGGCAATAGATTGGGAGAGGGGGAAGTACAGAGAGACCTGGGTGTTCTTGTACACCAGTCACTGAAGGCGAGCATGCAGGTGCAACAGGCGGTCAAGAAGGCAAACGGTATGCTGGCCTTCATAGCAAAAGGGTTAGAATACAGGAACAGGGATACCTTGCTGCAGCTGTACAGGGCACTGGTGAGACCACACCTCGAGTACTGTGTACAGTTTTGGTCGCCTCATCTGAGGAAGGATGTTCTTGCCATGGAGGGGGTGCAGCGGCGATTCACCAGGCTGATACCAGGAATGGCGGGAATGACCTATGAGGAGAGACTATGTAGTTTAGGGATGTACACACTGGAGTTTAGAAGATTGAGAGGGGACCTCATAGAAGTGTATAAAATTCTGACAGGTCTAGACAGACTGGATGCAGAAGGAATGTTTCCCTTGGCGGGTGAGAACAGAACTAGAGGACATAATTTGAGGATAAGGGCTAAACCATTTAGGACAGAGATGAGGGGGAATTTCTTCACTCAGAGAGTGGTGAACCTGTGGAACTCATTGCCACAGAGGGCAGTGTACGCCAGCTCATTAAATATATTTAAGAGGGAATTAGATATATTTCTACGGGCAAAAGGGGTTAAGGGTTACGGAGAGAAGGCGGGGACGGGATACTGAATTAAAGGATCAGCCATGATCTCATTAAATGGCGGAGCAGGCACGAAGGGCCGAATGGCCTACTCCTGCTCCTATCTTCTATGTATCTATGTATCTATGTATAAAATAAACCAGACATACAGATGGGCCCCAGACAGTGGAGATAAATTCATCACAGCACTAAATTCACCTGATCTCACAAGTAAAATTTCAAAATTTAAAGAAAATCTATATGAGATCACCAGAGATGGTGTAAACACGGCCATAGAGGATATAAACATGATCTTCCATGAGGCAGCTATAAAAGCCGACCTCGTGAAACAGAAGAGGAAGCATCAAAAAAGACAAAATAAAAATATGAAATGGTTTGACCACGAATGCAAAAATGCCAGAAAAGACCTGAGAAAAATATCAAACCAAAAGCATCGGCAACCAAACAATCCGGACCTACGTACTAGATACAATGAAACCCTCAAAAGATATAAACACACCATTAGGAACAAAACACAAAAATATACCCACAAAATACTCGAAGAAATTGAAAACTCCACCAATCCAAAACAATTCTGGGAAATGTGGAATAACCTGAGTACAACACAATTGCAAGCATTACCAATCCAAGATGGCGACATCTGGAGAACACATTTTGAAAACCTCTACAAAGACATCCCAAAAAACAAAACAAATCCAAGTCAACATCAGGTCACAGAAAAACTCCACACATTAGAAGCAACAATTAAAGACAACCAAAACCCTCTAGACTCCCCAATCACATGGAAAGAACTGGCCACAAAAACAAAATCTCTCCACCTAAAGAAAGCCTGTGGCCCAGACAACATCAAAAATGAAATGCTAAAGTTCAGTAATATGGAGATGCAGGGTGCGATACTCAAACTATTCAACATCATATTACGCTCAGGCTGTTTTCCCGATATCTGGTGCCAAGGACTAATCTCCCCCATATATAAAAGTGGAAACAAATCAGACCCAAATAACTACCGCGGCATCTGTGTCAACAGTTGTCTAGGGAAGTTATTCTGCAGTATTCTAAATAGTAGATTACTTGATTTTCTTAACAAACATAATAGCCTCAGAAAAAACCAAATAGGCTTTCTTCCAAAACACCGCACCGCCGACCATATCTATACCCTTCACACCCTCATCGAAAAACATAAACACCAAACAAAAAATGGGAAAATATTCGCCTGTTTCATCGACTTCAAGAAAGCCTTTGACTCTATATGGCACGAAGGGCTCTATTATAAACTTCTTCAGTGTGGAATAGGGGGCAAAGTCTATGACCTTATTAAATCAATGTATCTGAAAAACAAATGCGGGGTCAAGATTGGAGACAAACGCACCGATTTCTTCACCCAGAGAAGAGGCGTCCGGCAGGGCTGCAATTTGAGCCCGACCCTGTTCAACATATACATAAATGAATTAGCAGACATGCTGGAGCAAAGCGAGTCACCAGGTCTCCGTCTCCTTGATGGAGAAGTGAAATCCCTGTTCTATGCGGACGACCTGGTTCTGCTGTCCCCCACAGAACAGGGATTACAGCAACAACTAGACCTACTCGACAAATACTGCCAAAATTGGGCTCTAACAGTAAATCTAAAGAAAACCAACATCATGATTTTTCAGAAAAGACCCAGATGTCAGGAAAACAAATACCAGTTTACCCTCAGTGATACCACTATAGAACACACTATGAGCTACACCTACCTTGGTCTAACTATTACAGCATCAGGGAGCTTCAGCATAGCAGTGAATGCACTAAAAGAAAAAGCCCGAAGAGCCCTATATGCAATAAAAAGAAAATTCTACAACATCCAAATCCCAATCAAAATCTGGCTCAAAATGTTTGACAGCATAATCCTGCCCATTGCACTGTACGGTAGTGAAGTATGGGGCCCGCTAAATCACCAAAGCTACACTAAATGGGAAAAACACACAATAGAAGCCCTACATGCAGAATTCTGCCGAAGCATCCTTCGCACCCAAAGAAAAACGCCAACAAATGCATGCAGAGCCGAACTAGGCAGATACCCACTGATAATAAACATCCAAAAACGAGCACTAAACTTCCTAAATCACCTCAAATCTAGCTCCCCAGACACCCTTCATTTCAAAGCCTTTCAGACCCAAGAGCTAAACCCAGAAAAGAGTCCCCTGAGTCAGCTGCTACTGAAACTAAGTACTCAGCCGGACCCTGACCAGCCCCAGACCAACACAGCCGTCCAAACACCAATCCGAGTGAACCAAATCATTAAAAAATGCAAAGAAACCTACCTGGAACATTGGAACAAAATAACCGAAAGCCAAAGCAGATTAGAATGTTACCGGGCCCTAAAAAGAGAATATAAACTGGCAGACTACCTCACGACCATCAGAGACACAAAACAGAGACAGACCCTCACCAGGTACAGACTAAGCGACCACCAACTGGAAATTGAAAAAGGCAGATACAAGAAATCCTGGCAGCCTAGAGAGAATAGAATATGCGATCAATGTCTGGCTGGCGAGGTTGAAACAGAAATGCATTTCCTCCTAAAATGCGAAAAATTCAACACATCAAGAAACATATTATTCAACAAGCTAAGCCAAACAACCCCAGATTTCAAGGAATTGGATGATCTGTCAAAATTGAGATTAGTCCTAGGAGAAGGAGACAGACCATACCTTGGGGCTAAATATGTAACAACATGTCACAACCTGAGGACTGTTTAAAAGTAAGACTGTTTAAAATTAATATTGAACGTACCAAATGAAGTAGAAAGACTGTTTAAAATTAATATTGTTTAAAAGTAATATTGTATATACCCAACAAATGTCAAATCGATTGACACCTACAGAATGTTGGAAAACTGTACCTTTTTGCTATGTAAGCTTTGGCAATATGGTTCTCTGTAAACTTTCATGCCAATAAAGCATTTGAACTGAACTGAACTGAACTGATTGGGAGTGTGAGAGAGAGAGAGATTGGGAGTGTGACAGAGAGAGAGATTGGGAGTGTGACAGAGGGAGAGATTGGGAGTGTATGAGAGAGAGAGATTGGGATTGTGAGAGAGAGGGAGATTGGGAATGTGAGAGAGAGAGAGAGATTGGGAGTGTCAGAGAGAGAGATTGGGAGTGTGAGAGAGAGAGAGATTGGGAGCGTGAGAGAGAGAGATTGGGAGTGTGAGAGAGAGAGAGATTGGGAATGTGAGAGAGAGAGAGAGATTGGGAGTGTGAGAGAGAAAGAGATTGGGGTGTGAGAGAGAGAGAGATTGGGAGTGTGAGAGAGAAATTGGGAGTGTTAGAGAGATAGAGATTGGGAGTGAGAGAGAGAGAGAGATTGGGAGCGAGAGAGAGAGATTGGGCGTGTGAGAGAGAGAGAGTTTTGGACTGTGAGAGCGAGAGAGATTGGGAGTGTGAGTTAGAGAGATTGGGAGTGTGAGAGAGAGAGACTGGGAGTGTGAGAGAGAGAGAGACTGGGAGTGTGAGAGAGAGAAATTGGGAGTGTGAGAGAGAGAGAGATTGGGAGTGTGAGAGAGAGAGAGATTGGGAGTGTGAGAGAGAGATGGGGAGTGTGAGAGAGAGAGAGATTAGGAGTGAGAGAGAGAGAGAGATTGGGAGCGAAAGAGAGAGTTTGGGAGTGTGAGAGAGAGAGAGATTTGGAGTGCGAGACCGAGAGAGATTGGGATTGTGAGAGACAGAGATTGGGAGTGTGAAAGAGAGAGACTGGGAGTGTGAGAGAGAGAGAGACTGGGAATGTGAGAGAGGGAGATTGGTAGTGTGAGAGAGAGAGAGACTGGGAGTGTGAGAGAGAGATTGTGAGTGTGAGAGAGAGAGATTGGGAGTGTGTGAGAGAGAGAGTTTGGGAGCGTGAGAGAGAGAGAGGTTGTGAGTGTGAGAGAGAGAGAGATTGTGAGTGTGAGAGAGAGAGATTGGGAGTGTGAGAGAGAGATATTGGGAGTGTGAGGTAGAGAGATTGGGAGTGTGAGAGAGAGAGAGATTGGGAGTGTGAGAGAGAGAGAGACTGGGAGTGTGAGAGAGAGAGAGATTGGGAGTCTGAGAGAGAGAGATTGGGAGTGTGAGTGAGAGAGATTGGGAGTGTGAGAGAGAGAGAGTTTGGGTGTGTGAGAGAGAGAGAGATTGGGAGTGTGAGAGAGAGAGAGATTGGGAGTGTGAGAGAGAGAGAGATTGGGCGTGAGAGAGAGAGAGATTGGGAGTGAGAGAGAGAGAGAGATTGCGAGTGCGAGAGAGAGAGATGGGGAGCGCGAGAGAGAGAGGGAATGGGAGTGTGTGAGAGAGAGAGACTGGGAGTGTGTGAGAGAGAGAGACTGGGTGTGTGAGAGAGAGATTGGGAGTGTGAGAGAGAGAGATTGGGAGTGTGAGAGAGAGAGATTGGGAGTGTGAGATAGAGAGAGATTGGGAGTGTGAGAGAGAGAGAGAGTCTGGGAGTGAGATAGAGTGATTGGGAGTGTGAGAGAGAGAGAGATTGGGAGTGAGAGAGAGAGATTGGGAGTGTGAGAGAGAGAGAGATTGGGAGTGTGAGAGAGAGAGATTGGGAGTGTGAGAGAGAGAGATTGGGAGTTTGAGATAGAGAGAGTTTGGGAGTGAGAGAGAGAGATTGGGAGTGTGAGAGAGAGAGAGACTGGGAGTGTGAGAGAGAGAGATAGGGAGTGTGAGAGAGAGGGAGATTGGGAATGTGAGAGAGAGAGAGAGACTGGGAGTGTGAGAGAGAGAGATTGGGAGTGTGTGAGAGAGAGAGATTGGGATTGTGAGAGAGAGGGAGATTGGGAATGTGAGAGAGAGAGAGAGATTGGGAGTGTCAGAGAGAGAGATTGGGAGTGTGAGAGAGAGAGAGATTGTGAGTGTGAGAGAGAGAGATTGGGAGTGTGAGAGAGAGAGAGATTGGGAATGTGAGAGAGAGAGAGAGATTGGGAGTGTGAGAGAGAGAGAGATTGGGGTGTGAGAGAGAGAGAGATTGGGAGTGTGAGAGAGAAATTGGGAGTGTTAGAGAGAGAGAGATTGGGAGTGAGAGAGAGAGAGAGATTGGGAGCGAGAGAGAGAGATTGGGCGTGTGAGAGAGAGAGAGATTTGGAGTGTGAGAGCGAGAGAGATTGGGAGTGTGAGTTAGAGAGATTGGGAGTGTGAGAGAGAGAGACTGGGAGTGTGAGAGAGAGAGAGAGACTGGGAGTGTGAGAGAGAGAAATTGGGAGTGTGAGAGAGAGAGATTGGGAGTGTGAGAGAGAGAGAGATTGGGAGTGTGAGAGAGAGAGAGATTAGGAGTGAGAGAGAGAGAGAGATTGGGAGCGAGAGAGAGAGAGTTTGGGAGTGTGAGAGAGAGAGAGATTTGGAGTGCGAGACCGAGAGAGATTGGGATTGTGAGAGACAGAGATTGGGAGTGTGAGAGAGAGAGACTGGGAGTGTGAGAGAGAGAGAGACTGGGAATGTGAGAGAGAGAGATTGGTAGTGTGAGAGAGAGAGAGACTGGGAGTGTGAGAGAGAGAGATTGTGAGTGTGAGAGAGAGAGATTGGGAGTGTGTGAGAGAGAGAGTTTGGGAGCGTGAGAGAGAGAGAGATTGTGAGTGTGAGAGAGAGAGAGATTGTGAGTGTGAGAGAGAGAGATTGGGAGTGTGAGAGAGAGATATTGGGAGTGTGAGATAGAGAGATTGGGAGTGTGAGAGAGAGAGAGATTGGGAGTGTGAGAGAGAGAGAGACTGGGAGAGTGAGAGAGAGAGAGATTGGGAGTCTGAGAGAGAGAGATTGGGAGTGTGAGAGAGAGAGATTGGGAGTGTGAGAAAGAGAGAGTTTGGGAGTGTGAGAGAGAGGGTGATTGGGAGTGTGAGAGAGAGAGAGATTGGGTGTGTGAGAGAGAGACAGATTGGGAGTGAGAGAGAGAGAGGGATTGGGAGTGAGAGAGAGAGAGAGATTGGGAGTGCGAGAGAGAGAGATTGGGAGTGCGAGAGAGAGAGAGGATGGGAGTGTGTGAGAGAGAGAGACTGGGAGTGTGTGAGAGAGAGAGACTGGGAGTATGAGAGAGAGAGATTGGGACTGTGAGAGAGAGAGATTGGGAGTGTGAGAGAGAGAGAGATTGGGATCGAGAGAGAGAGAGAGATTGGGAGTGAGAGAGATAGAGAGTTTGGGAGTATGTGAGAGAGAGAGATTGGGAGTGTGAGAGAGAGAGATTGGGAGTGTGAGAGAGAGAGAGATTGGGAGCGAGAGAGAGAGAGAGATTGGGAGTGAGAGAGATAGAGAGTTTGGGAGTATGTGAGAGAGAGAGATTGGGAGTGTGAGAGAGAGAGATTGGGAGTGAGAGAGAGAGATTGGGAGTGTGAGAGATAGAGAGACTGGGAGTGTGAGAGATAGAGAGATTGGGAATGTGAGAGAGAGAGAGATTGGGAGTGTGAGAGAGAGAGAGATTGAGAGTGTCAGAGAGAGAGATTGGGAGTGTGCGAAAGAGAGAGATTGGGAGTGTGAGAGAGAGAGAGATTGGGAGTGTGACAGAGAGAGAGATTGGGAGTGTGACAGAGAGAGAGATTGGGAGTGTGTGAGAGAGAGAGATTGGGATTGTGAGAGAGAGGGAGATTGGGAATGTGAGAGAGAGAGAGATTGGGAGTGTCAGAGAGAGAGATTGGGAGTGTGAGAGAGAGAGAGATTGGGAGTGTGAGAGAGAGATATTGGGAGTGTGAGAGAGTGAGAGACTGGGAGTGTGAGAGAGAGAGAGACTGGGAGTGTGAGAGTGAGAGAGATTGGGAGTGTGCGAGAGAGAGAGATTGGGAGTGTGAGAGAGAGAGAGATTGGGAATGTGAGAGAGAGAGAGATTGGGAGTGTGAGAGAGAGAGAGATTGAGAGTGTCAGAGAGAGAGATTGGGAGTGTGCGAAAGAGAGAGATTGGGAGTGTGAGAGAGAGAGAGATCGGGAGTGTGACAGAGAGAGAGATTGGGAGTGTGACAGAGGGAGAGATTGGGAGTGTGTGAGAGAGAGAGATTGGGATTGTGAGAGAGAGGGAGATTGGGAATGTGAGAGAGAGAGAGAGATTGGGAGTGTCAGAGAGAGAGGTTGGGAGTGTGAGAGAGAGAGAGATTGGGAGTGTGAGAGAGAGAGATTGGGAGTGTGAGAGAGAGAGAGATTGGGAATGTGAGAGAGAGAGAGAGATTGGGAGTGTGAGAGAGAGAGAGATTGGGGTGTGAGAGAGAGAGAGATTGGGAGTGTGAGAGAGAAATTGGGAGTGTTAGAGAGAGAGAGATTGGGAGTGAGAGAGAGAGAGAGATTGGGAGCGAGAGAGAGAGATTGGGAGTGTGTGAGAGAGAGAGATTGGGATTGTGAGAGAGAGGGAGATTGGGAATGTGAGAGAGAGAGAGAGATTGGGAGTGTCAGAGAGAGAGATTGGGAGTGTGAGAGAGAGAGAGATTGTGAGTGTGAGAGAGAGAGATTGGGAGTGTGAGAGAGAGAGAGATTGGGAATGTGAGAGAGAGAGAGAGATTGGGAGTGTGAGAGAGAGAGAGATTGGGGTGTGAGAGAGAGAGAGATTGGGAGTGTGAGAGAGAAATTGGGAGTGTTAGAGAGAGAGAGATTGGGAGTGAGAGAGAGAGAGAGATTGGGAGCGAGAGAGAGAGATTGGGCGTGTGAGAGAGAGAGAGATTTGGAGTGTGAGAGCGAGAGAGATTGGGAGTGTGAGTTAGAGAGATTGGGAGTGTGAGAGAGAGAGACTGGGAGTGTGAGAGAGAGAGAGAGACTGGGAGTGTGAGAGAGAGAAATTGGGAGTGTGAGAGAGAGAGACTGGGAGTGTGAGAGAGAGAGAGAGACTGGGAGTGTGAGAGAGAGAAATTGGGAGTGTGAGAGAGAGAGATTGGGAGTGTGAGAGAGAGAGAGATTGGGAGTGTGAGAGAGAGAGAGATTAGGAGTGAGAGAGAGAGAGAGATTGGGAGCGAGAGAGAGAGAGTTTGGGAGTGTGAGAGAGAGAGAGATTTGGAGTGCGAGACCGAGAGAGATTGGGATTGTGAGAGACAGAGATTGGGAGTGTGAGAGAGAGAGACTGTGAGTGTGAGAGAGAGAGAGACTGGGAATGTGAGAGAGAGAGATTGGTAGTGTGAGAGAGAGAGAGACTGGGAGTGTGAGAGAGAGAGATTGTGAGTGTGAGAGAGAGAGATTGGGAGTGTGTGAGAGAGAGAGTTTGGGAGCGTGAGAGAGAGAGAGATTGTGAGTGTGAGAGAGAGAGAGATTGTGAGTGTGAGAGAGAGAGATTGGGAGTGTGAGAGAGAGATATTGGGAGTGTGAGATAGAGAGATTGGGAGTGTGAGAGAGAGAGAGATTGGGAGTGTGAGAGAGAGAGAGACTGGGAGAGTGAGAGAGAGAGAGATTGGGAGTCTGAGAGAGAGAGATTGGGAGTGTGAGAGAGAGAGATTGGGAGTGTGAGAAAGAGAGAGTTTGGGAGTGTGAGAGAGAGGGTGATTGGGAGTGTGAGAGAGAGAGAGATTGGGTGTGTGAGAGAGAGACAGATTGGGAGTGAGAGAGAGAGAGGGATTGGGAGTGAGAGAGAGAGAGAGATTGGGAGTTCGAGAGAGAGAGATTGGGAGTGCGAGAGAGAGAGAGGATGGGAGTGTGTGAGAGAGAGAGACTGGGAGTGTGTGAGAGAGAGAGACTGGGAGTATGAGAGAGAGAGATTGGGACTGTGAGAGAGAGAGATTGGGAGTGTGAGAGAGAGAGAGATTGGGATCGAGAGAGAGAGAGAGATTGGGAGTGAGAGAGATAGAGAGTTTGGGAGTATGTGAGAGAGAGAGATTGGGAGTGTGAGAGAGAGAGATTGGGAGTGTGAGAGAGAGAGAGATTGGGAGCGAGAGAGAGAGAGAGATTGGGAGTGAGAGAGATAGAGAGTTTGGGAGTATGTGAGAGAGAGAGATTGGGAGTGTGAGAGAGAGAGATTGGGAGTGAGAGAGAGAGATTGGGAGTGTGAGAGATAGAGAGACTGGGAGTGTGAGAGATAGAGAGATTGGGAGTGTGAGAGAGAGATATTGGGAGTGTGAGAGAGTGAGAGACTGGGAGTGTGAGAGAGAGAGAGACTGGGAGTGTGAGAGAGAGAGAGATTGGGAGTGTGCGAAAGAGAGAGATTGGGAGTGTGAGAGAGAGAGAGATTGGGAATGTGAGAGAGAGAGAGATTGGGAGTGTGAGAGAGAGAGAGATTGAGAGTGTCAGAGAGAGAGATTGGGAGTGTGCGAAAGAGAGAGATTGGGAGTGTGAGAGAGAGAGAGATTGGGAGTGTGACAGAGAGAGAGATTGGGAGTGTGACAGAGAGAGAGATTGGGAGTGTGTGAGAGAGAGAGATTGGGATTGTGAGAGAGAGGGAGATTGGGAATGTGAGAGAGAGAGAGATTGGGAGTGTCAGAGAGAGAGATTGGGAGTGTGAGAGAGAGAGAGATTGGGAGTGTGAGAGAGAGATATTGGGAGTGTGAGAGAGTGAGAGACTGGGAGTGTGAGAGAGAGAGAGACTGGGAGTGTGAGAGTGAGAGAGATTGGGAGTGTGCGAGAGAGAGAGATTGGGAGTGTGAGAGAGAGAGAGATTGGGAGTGTGAGAGAGAGAGAGATTGAGAGTGTCAGAGAGAGAGATTGGGAGTGTGCGAAAGAGAGAGATTGGGAGTGTGAGAGAGAGAGAGATCGGGAGTGTGACAGAGAGAGAGATTGGGAGTGTGACAGAGGGAGAGATTGGGAGTGTGTGAGAGAGAGAGATTGGGATTGTGAGAGAGAGGGAGATTGGGAATGTGAGAGAGAGAGAGAGATTGGGAGTGTCAGAGAGAGAGATTGGGAGTGTGAGAGAGAGAGAGATTGGGAGTGTGAGAGAGAGAGATTGGGAGTGTGAGAGAGAGAGAGATTGGGAATGTGAGAGAGAGAGAGAGATTGGGAGTGTGAGAGAGAGAGAGATTGGGGTGTGAGAGAGAGAGAGATTGGGAGTGTGAGAGAGAAATTGGGAGTGTTAGAGAGAGAGAGATTGGGAGTGAGAGAGAGAGAGAGATTGGGAGCGAGAGAGAGAGATTGGGAGTGTGTGAGAGAGAGAGATTGGGATTGTGAGAGAGAGGGAGATTGGGAATGTGAGAGAGAGAGAGAGATTGGGAGTGTCAGAGAGAGAGATTGGGAGTGTGAGAGAGAGAGAGATTGTGAGTGTGAGAGAGAGAGATTGGGAGTGTGAGAGAGAGAGAGATTGGGAATGTGAGAGAGAGAGAGAGATTGGGAGTGTGAGAGAGAGAGAGATTGGGGTGTGAGAGAGAGAGAGATTGGGAGTGTGAGAGAGAAATTGGGAGTGTTAGAGAGAGAGAGATTGGGAGTGAGAGAGAGAGAGAGATTGGGAGCGAGAGAGAGAGATTGGGCGTGTGAGAGAGAGAGAGATTTGGAGTGTGAGAGCGAGAGAGATTGGGAGTGTGAGTTAGAGAGATTGGGAGTGTGAGAGAGAGAGACTGGGAGTGTGAGAGAGAGAGAGAGACTGGGAGTGTGAGAGAGAGAAATTGGGAGTGTGAGAGAGAGAGACTGGGAGTGTGAGAGAGAGAGAGAGACTGGGAGTGTGAGAGAGAGAAATTGGGAGTGTGAGAGAGAGAGATTGGGAGTGTGAGAGAGAGAGAGATTGGGAGTGTGAGAGAGAGAGAGATTAGGAGTGAGAGAGAGAGAGAGATTGGGAACGAGAGAGAGAGAGTTTGGGAGTGTGAGAGAGAGAGAGATTTGGAGTGCGAGACCGAGAGAGATTGGGATTGTGAGAGACAGAGATTGGGAGTGTGAGAGAGAGAGACTGGGAGTGTGAGAGAGAGAGAGACTGGGAATGTGAGAGAGAGAGATTGGTAGTGTGAGAGAGAGAGAGACTGGGAGTGTGAGAGAGAGAGATTGTGAGTGTGAGAGAGAGAGATTGGGAGTGTGTGAGAGAGAGAGTTTGGGAGCGTGAGAGAGAGAGAGATTGTGAGTGTGAGAGAGAGAGAGATTGTGAGTGTGAGAGAGAGAGATTGGGAGTGTGAGAGAGAGATATTGGGAGTGTGAGATAGAGAGATTGGGAGTGTGAGAGAGAGAGAGATTGGGAGTGTGAGAGAGAGAGAGACTGGGAGAGTGAGAGAGAGAGAGATTGGGAGTCTGAGAGAGAGAGATTGGGAGTGTGAGAGAGAGAGATTGGGAGTGTGAGAAAGAGAGAGTTTGGGAGTGTGAGAGAGAGGGTGATTGGGAGTGTGAGAGAGAGAGAGATTGGGTGTGTGAGAGAGAGACAGATTGGGAGTGAGAGAGAGAGAGGGATTGGGAGTGAGAGAGAGAGAGAGATTGGGAGTTCGAGAGAGAGAGATTGGGAGTGCGAGAGAGAGAGAGGATGGGAGTGTGTGAGAGAGAGAGACTGGGAGTGTGTGAGAGAGAGAGACTGGGAGTATGAGAGAGAGAGATTGGGACTGTGAGAGAGAGAGATTGGGAGTGTGAGAGAGAGAGAGATTGGGATCGAGAGAGAGAGAGAGATTGGGAGTGAGAGAGATAGAGAGTTTGGGAGTATGTGAGAGAGAGAGATTGGGAGTGTGAGAGAGAGAGATTGGGAGTGTGAGAGAGAGAGAGATTGGGAGCGAGAGAGAGAGAGAGATTGGGAGTGAGAGAGATAGAGAGTTTGGGAGAATGTGAGAGAGAGAGATTGGGAGTGTGAGAGAGAGAGATTGGGAGTGAGAGAGAGAGATTGGGAGTGTGAGAGATAGAGAGACTGGGAGTGTGAGAGAGAGAGAGATTGGGAGTGTGAGAGAGAGATATTGGGAGTGTGAGAGAGTGAGAGACTGGGAGTGTGAGAGAGAGAGAGACTGGGATTGTGAGAGAGAGAGAGATTGGGAGTGTGCGAGAGAGAGAGATTGGGAGTGTGAGAGAGAGAGAGATTGGGAATGTGAGAGAGAGAGAGATTGGGAGTGTGAGAGAGAGAGAGATTGAGAGTGTCAGAGAGAGAGATTGGGAGTGTGCGAAAGAGAGAGATTGGGAGTGTGAGAGAGAGAGAGATTGGGAGTGTGACAGAGAGAGAGATTGGGAGTGTGACAGAGAGAGAGATTGGGAGTGTGTGAGAGAGAGAGATTGGGATTGTGAGAGAGAGGGAGATTGGGAATGTGAGAGAGAGAGAGAGATTGGGAGTGTCAGAGAGAGAGATTGGGAGTGTGAGAGAGAGAGAGATTGGGAGTGTGAGAGAGAGATATTGGGAGTGTGAGAGAGTGAGAGACTGGGAGTGTGAGAGAGAGAGAGACTGGGAGTGTGAGAGTGAGAGAGATTGGGAGTGTGCGAGAGAGAGAGATTGGGAGTGTGAGAGAGAGAGAGATTGGGAATGTGAGAGAGAGAGAGATTGGGAGTGTGAGAGAGAGAGAGATTGAGAGTGTCAGAGAGAGAGATTGGGAGTGTGCGAAAGAGAGAGATTGGGAGTGTGAGAGAGAGAGAGATCGGGAGTGTGACAGAGAGAGAGATTGGGAATGTGACAGAGGGAGAGATTGGGAGTGTGTGAGAGAGAGAGATTGGGATTGTGAGAGAGAGGGAGATTGGGAATGTGAGAGAGAGAGAGAGATTGGGAGTGTCAGAGAGAGAGATTGGGAGTGTGAGAGAGAGAGAGATTGGGAGTGTGAGAGAGAGAGATTGGGAGTGTGAGAGAGAGAGAGATTGGGAATGTGAGAGAGAGAGAGAGATTGGGAGTGTGAGAGAGAGAGAGATTGGGGTGTGAGAGAGAGAGAGATTGGCCGAAGCATCCTTCGCACCCAAAGGAAAACGCCAACAAATGCATGCAGAGCCGAACTAGGCAGATACCCACTGATAATAAACATCCAAAAACGAGCACTAAACTTCCTAAATCACCTCAAATCTAGCTCCCCAGACACCCTTCATTTCAAAGCCTTTCAGACCCAAGAGCTAAACCCAGAAAAGAGTCCCCTGAGTCAGCTGCTACGGAAACTAAGTACTCAGCCGGACCCTGACCAGCCCCAGACCAACACAGCCGCCCAAACACCAATCCGAGTGAACCAAATCATTAAAAAATGCAAAGAAACCTACCTGGAACATTGGAACAAAATAACCGAAAGCCAAAGCAGATTAGAATGTTACCGGGCCCTAAAAAGAGAATATAAACTGGCAGACTACCTCACGACCATCAGAGACACAAAACAGAGACAGACCCTCACCAGGTACAGACTAAGCGACCACCAACTGGAAATTGAAAAAGGCAGATACAAGAAATCCTGGCAGCCTAGAGAGAATAGAATATGCGATCAATGTCTGGCTGGCGAGGTTGAAACAGAAATGCATTTCCTCCTAAAATGCGAAAAATTCAACACATCAAGAAACATATTATTCAACAAGCTAAGCCAAACAACCCCAGATTTCAAGGAATTGGATGATCTGTCAAAATTGAGATTAGTCCTAGGAGAAGGAGACAGACCATACCTTGGGGCCAAATATGTAACAACATGTCACAACCTGAGGACTGTTTAAAATTAAGACTGTTTAAAATTAATATTGAACGTACCAAATGAAGTACAAAGACTGTTTAAAATTAATATTGTTTAAAAGTAATATTGTATGTACCCAACAAATGTCAAATCGATTGACACCTACAGAATGTTGGAAAACTGTACCTTTTTGCTATGTAAGCTTTGGCAATATGGTTCTCTGTAAACTTTCATGCCAATAAAGCATTTTAATTGGAATTGGAATTGGATTGGGAGTGTGAGAGAGAAATTGGGAGTGTTAGAGAGAGAGAGATTGGGAGTGAGAGAGAGAGAGAGATTGGGAGCGAGAGAGAGAGATTGGGCGTGTGAGAGAGAGAGAGATTTGGAGTGTGAGAGCGAGAGAGATTGGGAGTGTGAGTTAGAGAGATTGGGAGTGTGAGAGAGAGAGACTGGGAGTGTGAGAGAGAGAGAGAGACTGGGAGTGTGAGAGAGAGAAATTGGGAGTGTGAGAGAGAGAGAGATTGGGAGTGTGAGAGAGAGAGAGATTGGGAGTGTGAGAGACAGATGGGGAGTGTGAGAGAGAGAGAGATTAGGAGTGAGAGAGAGAGAGAGATTGGGAGCGAGAGAGAGAGTTTGGGAGTGTGAGAGAGAGAGAGATTTGGAGTGCGAGACCGAGAGAGATTGGGATTGTGAGAGACAGAGATTGGGAGTCTGAGAGAGAGAGACTGGGAGTGTGAGAGAGAGAGAGACTGGGAATGTGAGAGAGGGAGATTGGTAGTGTGAGAGAGAGAGAGACTGGGAGTGTGAGAGAGAGATTGTGAGTGTGAGAGAGAGAGATTGGGAGTGTGTGAGAGAGAGAGTTTGGGAGCGTGAGAGAGAGAGAGATTGTGAGTGTGAGAGAGAGAGAGATTGTGAGTGTGAGAGAAAGAGATTGGGAGTTGTGAGAGAGAGATATTGGGAGTGTGAGATAGAGAGATTGGGAGTGTGAGAGAGAGAGAGATTGGGAGTGTGAGAGAGAGAGACTGGGAGTGTGTGAGAGAGAGAGACTGGGTGTGTGAGAGAGAGATTGGGAGTTTGAGAGAGAGAGATTGGGAGTGAAAGAGAGAGATTGGGAGTGTGAGATAGAGAGAGATTGGGAGTGTGAGAGAGAGAGAGTCTGGGAGTGAGATAGAGTGATTGGGAGTGTGAGAGAGAGAGAGATTGGGAGTGAGAGAGAGAGATTGGGAGTGTGAGAGAGAGAGAGATTGGGAGTGTGAGAGAGAGAGATTGGGAGTGTGAGAGAGAGAGATTGGGAGTTTGAGATAGAGAGAGTTTGGGAGTGAGAGAGAGAGATTGGGAGTGTGAGAGAGAGAGAGACTGGGAGTGTGAGAGAGAGAGATAGGGAGTGTGAGAGAGAGGGAGATTGGTAATGTGAGAGAGAGAGAGAGACTGGGAGTGTGAGAGAGAGAGATTGGGAGTGTGTGAGAGAGAGAGATTGGGATTGTGAGAGAGAGTGAGATTGGGAATGTGAGAGAGAGAGAGAGATTGGGAGTGTCAGAGAGAGAGATTGGGAATGTGAGAGAGAGAGAGATTGGGAGTGTGAGAGAGAGAGATTGGGAGTGTGAGAGAGAGAGAGATTGGGAATGTGAGAGAGAGAGAGAGATTGGAGTGTGTGAGAGAGAGAGATTGGGGTGTGAGAGAGAGAGAGATTGGGAGTGTGAGAGAGAAATTGGGAGTGTTAGAGAGAGAGAGATTGGGAGTGAGAGAGAGAGAGATTGGGAGCGAGAGAGAGAGATTGGGCGTGTGAGAGAGAGAGAGAGATTTGGAGTGTGAGAGCGAGAGAGATTGGGAGCGTGAGTTAGAGAGATTGGGAGTGTGAGAGAGAGAGACTGGGAGTGTGAGAGAGAGAGAGAGACTGGGAGTGTGAGAGAGAGAAATTGGGAGTGTGAGAGAGAGGGAGATTGGGAGTGTGAGAGAGAGAGAGATTGGGAGTGTGAGAGAGAGATTGGGAGTGTGAGAGAGAGAGAGATTAGGAGTGTGAGAGAGAGAGAGAGATTGGGAGCGAGAGAGAGAGTTTGGGAGTGTGAGAGAGAGAGAGATTTGGAGTGCAAGACCGAGAGAGATTGGGATTGTGAGAGACAGAGATTGGGAGTGTGAGAGAGAGAGACTGGGAGTGTGAGAGAGAGAGAGACTGGGAATGTGAGGAGAGAGAGATTGGTAGTGTGAGAGAGAGAGAGACTGGGAGTGTGAGAGAGAGATTGTGAGTGTGTGAGAGAGAGAGATTGTGAGTGTGTGAGAGAGAGAGTTTGGGAGCGTGAGAGAGAGAGATTGTGAGTGTGAGAGAGAGAGATTGGGAGTGTGAGATGAGAGATTGGGTGTGTGAGAGAGAGATTGGGAGTGTGAGATGAGAGAGAGACGGGAGAGTGAGGGAGAGAGAGAGATTGGGAGTGTGAGAGAGAGAGATTGGGAGTTGAGTGTGAGAGAGAGAGATTGGGAGTGTGAGAGAGAGAGAGTTTGGGAGTGTGAGAGAGAGGGTGATTGGGAATGCGAAAAATTCAACACATCAAGAAACATATTATTCAACAAGCTAAGCCAAACAACCCCAGATTTCAAGGAATTGGATGATCTGTCAAAATTGAGATTAGTCCTAGGAGAAGGAGACAGACCATACCTTGGGGCCAAATATGTAACAACATGTCACAACCTGAGGACTGTTTAAAATTAATATTGAACGTACCAAATGAAGTACAAAGACTGTTTAAAATTAATATTGTTTAAAAGTAATATTGTATGTACCCAACAAATGTCAAATCGATTGACACCTACAGAATGTTGGAAAACTGTACCTTTTTGCTATGTAAGCTTTGGCAATATGGTTCTCTGTAAACTTTCATGCCAATAAAGCATTTTAATTGGAATTGGAATTGGAATTGGAGAGAGAGAGATTGGGGTGTGTGAGAGAGAGACAGAATGGGAGTGAGAGAGAGAGAGGGATTGGGAGTGAGAGAGAGAGAGAGATTGGGAGTGCGAGAGAGAGAGATTGGGAGTGCGAGAGAGAGAGAGGATGGGAGTGTGTGAGAGAGAGAGACTGGGAGTGTGTGAGAGAGAGAGACTGGGAGTATGAGAGAGAGAGCTTGGGAGCGAGAGAGAGAGAGAGATTGGGAGTGAGAGAGATAGAGAGTTTGGGAGTATGTGAGAGAGAGAGATTGGGAGTGTGAGAGAGAGAGATTGGGAGTGAGAGAGAGAGATTGGGAGTGTGAGAGATAGAGAGACTGGGAGTGTGAGAGAGAGAGAGATTGGGAGTGTGAGAGAGAGATATTGGGAGTGTGAGAGAGTGAGAGACTGGGAGTGTGAGAGAGAGAGAGACTGGGAGTGTGAGAGAGAGAGAGATTGGGAGTGTGCGAGAGAGAGAGATTGGGAGTGTGAGAGAGAGAGAGATTGGGAATGTGAGAGAGAGAGAGATTGGGAGTGTGAGAGAGAGAGAGATTGAGAGTGTCAGAGAGAGAGATTGGGAGTGTGCGAAAGAGAGAGATTGGGAGTGTGAGAGAGAGAGAGATTGGGAGTGTGACAGAGAGAGAGATTGGGAGTGTGACAGAGAGAGAGATTGGGAGTGTGTGAGAGAGAGAGATTGGGATTGTGAGAGAGAGGGAGATTGGGAATGTTAGAGAGAGAGAGAGATTGGGAGTGTCAGAGAGAGAGAGATTGGGAATGTGAGAGAGAGAGAGATTGGGAGTGTGAGAGAGAGAGAGATTGAGAGTGTCAGAGAGAGAGATTGGGAGTGTGCGAAAGAGAGAGATTGGGAGTGTGAGAGAGAGAGAGATTGGGAGTGTGAGAGAGAGAGATTGGGAGTGTGAGAGAGAGAGAGATTGGGAATGTGAGAGAGAGAGAGAGATTGGGAGTGTGAGAGAGAGAGAGATTGGGGTGTGAGAGAGAGAGAGATTGGGAGTGTGAGAGAGAAATTGGGAGTGTTAGAGAGATAGAGATTGGGAGTGAGAGAGAGAGAGAGATTGGGAGCGACAGAGAGAGATTGGGCGTGTGAGAGAGAGAGAGATTTGGAGTGTGAGAGCGAGAGAGATTGGGAGTGTGAGTTAGAGAGATTGGGAGTGTGAGAGAGAGAGACTGGGAGTGTGAGAGAGAGAGAGAGACTGGGAGTGTGAGAGAGAGAAATTGGGAGTGTGAGAGAGTGAGAGACTGGGAGTGTGAGAGAGAGAGAGACTGGGAGTGTGAGAGTGAGAGAGATTGGGAGTGTGCGAGAGAGAGAGATTGGGAGTGTGAGAGAGAGAGAGATTGGGAATGTGAGAGAGAGAGAGATTGGGAGTGTGAGAGAGAGAGAGATTGAGAGTGTCAGAGAGAGAGATTGGGAGTGTGCGAAAGAGAGAGATTGGGAGTGTGAGAGAGAGAGAGATCGGGAGTGTGACAGAGAGAGAGATTGGGAGTGTGACAGAGGGAGAGATTGGGAGTGTGTGAGAGAGAGAGATTGGGATTGTGAGAGAGAGGGAGATTGGGAATGTGAGAGAGAGAGAGAGATTGGGAGTGTCAGAGAGAGAGATTGGGAGTGTGAGAGAGAGAGAGATTGGGAGTGTGAGAGAGAGAGATTGGGAGTGTGAGAGAGAGAGAGATTGGGAATGTGAGAGAGAGAGAGAGATTGGGAGTGTGAGAGAGAGAGAGATTGGGGTGTGAGAGAGAGAGAGATTGGGAGTGTGAGAGAGAAATTGGGAGTGTTAGAGAGAGAGAGATTGGGAGTGAGAGAGAGAGAGAGATTGGGAGCGAGAGAGAGAGATTGGGAGTGTGTGAGAGAGAGAGATTGGGATTGTGAGAGAGAGGGAGATTGGGAATGTGAGAGAGAGAGAGAGATTGGGAGTGTCAGAGAGAGAGATTGGGAGTGTGAGAGAGAGAGAGATTGTGAGTGTGAGAGAGAGAGATTGGAGTGTGAGAGAGAGAGAGATTGGGAATGTGAGAGAGAGAGAGAGATTGGGAGTGTGAGAGAGAGAGAGATTGGGTGTGAGAGAGAGAGAGATTGGAGTGTGAGAGAGAAATTGGGAGTGTTAGAGAGAGAGAGATTGGAGTGAGAGAGAGAGAGAGATTGGGAGCGAGAGAGAGAGATTGGGCGTGTGAGAGAGAGAGAGATTTGGAGTGTGAGAGCGAGAGAGATTGGGAGTGTGAGTTAGAGAGATTGGGAGTGTGAGAGAGAGAGACTGGGAGTGTGAGAGAGAGAGAGAGACTGGGAGTGTGAGAGAGAGAAATTGGGAGTGTGAGAGAGAGAGACTGGGAGTGTGAGAGAGAGAGAGAGACTGGGAGTGTGAGAGAGAGAAATTGGGAGTGTGAGAGAGAGAGATTGGGAGTGTGAGAGAGAGAGAGATTGGGAGTGTGAGAGAGAGAGAGATTAGGAGTGAGAGAGAGAGAGAGATTGGAGCGAGAGAGAGAGAGTTTGGGAGTGTGAGAGAGAGAGAGATTTGGAGTGCGAGACCGAGAGAGATTGGGATTGTGAGAGACAGAGATTGGGAGTGTGAGAGAGAGAGACTGGGAGTGTGAGAGAGAGAGAGACTGGGAATGTGAGAGAGAGAGATTGGTAGTGTGAGAGAGAGAGAGACTGGGAGTGTGAGAGAGAGAGATTGTGAGTGTGAGAGAGAGAGATTGGGAGTGTGTGAGAGAGAGAGTTTGGGAGCGTGAGAGAGAGAGAGATTGTGAGTGTGAGAGAGAGAGAGATTGTGAGTGTGAGAGAGAGAGATTGGGAGTGTGAGAGAGAGATATTGGGAGTGTGAGATAGAGAGATTGGGAGTGTGAGAGAGAGAGAGATTGGGAGTGTGAGAGAGAGAGAGACTGGGAGAGTGAGAGAGAGAGAGATTGGGAGTCTGAGAGAGAGAGATTGGGAGTGTGAGAGAGAGAGATTGGGAGTGTGAGAAAGAGAGAGTTTGGGAGTGTGAGAGAGAGGGTGATTGGGAGTGTGAGAGAGAGAGAGATTGGGTGTGTGAGAGAGAGACAGATTGGGAGTGAGAGAGAGAGAGGGATTGGGAGTGAGAGAGAGAGAGAGATTGGGAGTTCGAGAGAGAGAGATTGGGAGTGCGAGAGAGAGAGAGGATGGGAGTGTGTGAGAGAGAGAGACTGGGAGTGTGTGAGAGAGAGAGACTGGGAGTATGAGAGAGAGAGATTGGGACTGTGAGAGAGAGAGATTGGGAGTGTGAGAGAGAGAGAGATTGGGATCGAGAGAGAGAGAGAGATTGGGAGTGAGAGAGATAGAGAGTTTGGGAGTACGTGAGAGAGAGAGATTGGGAGTGTGAGAGAGAGAGATTGGGAGTGTGAGAGAGAGAGAGATTGGGAGCGAGAGAGAGAGAGAGATTGGGAGTGAGAGAGATAGAGAGTTTGGGAGAATGTGAGAGAGAGAGATTGGGAGTGTGAGAGAGAGAGATTGGGAGTGAGAGAGAGAGATTGGGAGTGTGAGAGATAGAGAGACTGGGAGTGTGAGAGAGAGAGAGATTGGGAGTGTGAGAGAGAGATATTGGGAGTGTGAGAGAGTGAGAGACTGGGAGTGTGAGAGAGAGAGAGACTGGGATTGTGAGAGAGAGAGAGATTGGGAGTGTGCGAGAGAGAGAGATTGGGAGTGTGAGAGAGAGAGAGATTGGGAATGTGAGAGAGAGAGAGATTGGGAGTGTGAGAGAGAGAGAGATTGAGAGTGTCAGAGAGAGAGATTGGGAGTGTGCGAAAGAGAGAGATTGGGAGTGTGAGAGAGAGAGAGATTGGGAGTGTGACAGAGAGAGAGATTGGGAGTGTGACAGAGAGAGAGATTGGGAGTGTGTGAGAGAGAGAGATTGGGATTGTGAGAGAGAGGGAGATTGGGAATGTGAGAGAGAGAGAGAGATTGGGAGTGTCAGAGAGAGAGATTGGGAGTGTGAGAGAGAGAGAGATTGGGAGTGTGAGAGAGAGATATTGGGAGTGTGAGAGAGTGAGAGACTGGGAGTGTGAGAGAGAGAGAGACTGGGAGTGTGAGAGTGAGAGAGATTGGGAGTGTGCGAGAGAGAGAGATTGGGAGTGTGAGAGAGAGAGAGATTGGGAATGTGAGAGAGAGAGAGATTGGGAGTGTGAGAGAGAGAGAGATTGAGAGTGTCAGAGAGAGAGATTGGGAGTGTGCGAAAGAGAGAGATTGGGAGTGTGAGAGAGAGAGAGATCGGGAGTGTGACAGAGAGAGAGATTGGGAGTGTGACAGAGGGAGAGATTGGGAGTGTGTGAGAGAGAGAGATTGGGATTGTGAGAGAGAGGGAGATTGGGAATGTGAGAGAGAGAGAGAGATTGGGAGTGTCAGAGAGAGAGATTGGGAGTGTGAGAGAGAGAGAGATTGGGAGTGTGAGAGAGAGAGATTGGGAGTGTGAGAGAGAGAGAGATTGGGAATGTGAGAGAGAGAGAGAGATTGGGAGTGTGAGAGAGAGAGAGATTGGGGTGTGAGAGAGAGAGAGATTGGCCGAAGCATCCTTCGCACCCAAAGGAAAACGCCAACAAATGCATGCAGAGCCGAACTAGGCAGATACCCACTGATAATAAACATCCAAAAACGAGCACTAAACTTCCTAAATCACCTCAAATCTAGCTCCCCAGACACCCTTCATTTCAAAGCCTTTCAGACCCAAGAGCTAAACCCAGAAAAGAGTCCCCTGAGTCAGCTGCTACGGAAACTAAGTACTCAGCCGGACCCTGACCAGCCCCAGACCAACACAGCCGCCCAAACACCAATCCGAGTGAAC